>NC_091436.1:145779206-146979206 GCF_964237555.1 Oryctolagus cuniculus | reverse complement strand
TGCCTGCCATCTATTCATGGGAAAAAACCCTCTGAACTTCTCTTCATTAAAGAGAGGAGAGTCCTGCTAAAAAGAGAGAAAAGGAAGTAGTTTGTGGGAATGTGGAGGGGATTTTCAGGCTAAACAAATGAGGAATTTGGAATTTTGCACTCGTGTTAAAAGGGCTGTGTGTGGAAGGGGAAGCCCTTATTTTAAAAAAAAAAAAAAAAAAGGAGAAGGCAGGCTTTTCTGGGGCACTGTAGCAAGTAATGAAGAAAGAGCATTTTAATTTTTCTCCAGGATATTTCAAAGATTACGCCGTCCTTTTACTTTTATTACCTGAAACTGAGAAAACTTTCCCATTCGATTCTGTACAAGAGTCTTAGTCAATTTCCATTCCAATTCCACAGGAGTGAATTTGTGTGGGAAATTAGGGAAGCATGAGAGTCTGGAAAATTACCGAGTCTGCTATGGGACACATGGGCACAGTGCAGCTCAGATCCATCCCATGTTTCTTAGAATACTCACCAGGGTCCTCTGCACCTACCATGCCCTCTGTCAGGAGGAGAATTTTCTCTGTATCTTGAGCGGCAAAGATGCCATCAGGAAATAGTTAAGAAATGAAAAAGAAAACTGCTGGTGCCTGGGCAGCTTACAGTTCAGCTGAGTCCCAGGCCTGGTGGATCTTTACTGTTGGCCGTTGTGGAAAATTGATGTTGCATTGGAGCCACGCAGGAATCCAGAGAATATTTATGGACTGATGGATGGAGAGCCAAACAGAAGTACGAATGGAGAGACCTGCAGTCTATCTCTTGAAAATCCTGTATCTTACAGATGGTGACACACAAGCCCTAAAAAGTTAAATAAGCTGCTCAAAGTCACGCAAGTGCATCATGGAGCTTCAGTTACTGGCAATGTTCTTTCCAATGTTTTATCCTGCATCATGAGTGGGGCGGGGTTTAAAATTAGTTTTGCTTACCTTTCCATAATTAAGATAGATCGATATTGCCAACTTAAGGAATCCAGTAGTTCCTTTTAAAACAAATTCTGAGCTCTGTGGAAGATTATAATTACCAGTATTCACTAACACATAGCACATAGCGAGCCCACTGGTGAAGTAAGGTGTTAAGTCCAGCTTTCTTGGACATCCATAACCAAATGAGGCAGGAAGCAAGAAAGGTAAGAATGGGTGATGATAAATGAAGTCACGACATCACTCCCTTGAAAAATGGGATCAACAGGGGCAGATGATGGAAAGGAGATAGAAGAATCCAGAAACAACCCCACATTGTGGAAATGAGAGATTTGCTTAATAGAATCACTGTTACTGGTCCTTATTGATAGATAAGAAGGTATCAGCTTAACCAAAATTTTTGCTATAAACGTATATTATAGTCTGTTGAGAAGCTTTTAGGGTATATACACAATCTTTCCTCTGTGGAAGCCTATCTTTAACTTTCAGTGTGGTGGTTGGGAACATAAAATTCTTTGGATAGACTGGTGGCACATAGTAGAGTTAAGTGGAGAAAAGGCAAACCATGTCAGGTGTAGGTATGTTCACTAATCTAATTTGATTCTTAAATTATCAAATTGTTTGACTCTACAGTTTACGTGGTATCAAATCCTACAGTTTGTGCAGGTAAAATGTGGGTCAGAAAAAAGAAACCCAAAAGCTCAATAGTGCAAGTACACAGAGAATTGGGATGAAAATTGACAGCAGCCAAAAGGGAATAGCTAACATTTTCTCAAGTATTTCAGCCTCTGCCTGGAGCTTTAGGGAAAACCACATATTTATTCCAGAAAAAGTAAGAATACAAAGGCATTTTCAAAAGTCTATGGAAATAGAATTAAAAGATGAGTTTAGTTTGGTGCAAAAATTGTTTTGAAATCCATGCACAGATTTTCATAATACACAATTTCATGAACTTCCTGAAGACCTATCATAGGCATGAATTTCAAAAACCTCTTACACCAAAAAATAAGCTTATTTTTTCTTTAAAATATTTATTTATTTATTTATTTATTTATTTGAAAGAGTTATAGAGAGAGAGGCACAAATATTGAGAGAGAGAAGGTGAGAGAGATCTCCCATCTGTCGGTTCATTCCCCATATGGCTTCAGTAGATGGGGCTGAGCCAAGTTGGAGCCTGGAACTCCATGTGCGTCTCCCACATGGGTTCTAGTGGCCCAAGTACTCATCGAGTCATCTTCTGGTGTTTCCCCAAGACATTAGCAGGGTGCTGGGTTGGAAGTGGAGCAGCCAGGGCTTGAACTGGTGCTTATATGGGATGCTGGTATTTCAGGCAGCAAGCCTATCTTTTAATTCCATTTTCAACAGACATTTTAAAGTACTCTTGTAAGTACTCTTGTAAGCCAGAAGAAGAAATGAATTAAAAGTTATCCCAGTATCCCTCCTAGAGATCATCTGTTAACTTTCTAGAGTATACATTAAACAACAACAAAAGCTGATCACAATATTCATATTGTATAGCATTTAAGATAAAAATATGATATTGTAAATATCTAAACATTTTTGACCTTAAAAAGGCAGTTTTCATGTATGTCAATTTAAAAGCTTTTTATTTGGTGATGTATTGTGAGTCTCTTTCCTTTTATTTATAGGTATCCAGATATATTTAAATGGGCTTACATATGGTTTAGGAACCATCTGAGTAAGTGTTGAAAGTTCTGAGTATCTCAGCTCTTTTCAAGATTGGATTTCAAGCTGCTGAGAGATTTAATAGAACAAAAGCAATTTATGTTGTAAGAATATAGTTCATTAGATATTTACTGAAAATTTAGTTATTTATTTCCCTTTGCAGTGAAATGATGTTCTTTTCCTACTGATCCATACACCACCCACATAACTGAAAGTTTATCATAAGCTGTATTCTCTGTTATTAGTTGAGGAGGTGTAGATGTAATGAATGAGAGGGTGCCTAGCTCAAACAGCCACAATGACCACAAGCAACACACTTCAAAACCCTAACAAAACCCCAAATCAACAAACAAAAAACACCAAAGAGGCATAGTGGAATTCTAAGGCAGCTCATTTTTAGGGGATTCAGGTGAAAAATTCAGCTGATAGGATGATAGGGAAGAGTCTGATTTGTAGGCTCTGAAGTTTTGACTTTAAGGCTCAACCCTATAGGGGGTTCTGACACCCAGAGAAATATATAATTTGAATATGTTTACATCAACTTTCTGATTTCTCTTCTTTTGTCAAGTACTATCTGAAACCTGACAGCTTTCTCATCTAATGCTGTCCTTGTTTGCTGAAGGGTTTTTTTTTTTTTCCTTCACATAGACTGTTACTGGGTCAGACATACCTATTTTTTTCTATAGGTACATGCATTTTTTGTTTGTTTGTTTCTTCTAAGGACTCATAGAAAATTTCTGCCTCTTTTACTTATTCTGTACTTGAAAATAGACCTTCCTTTTAAACTTGCCATTGTAATCATTTTACATTTGTTCAATCATTGGACTCAATTTTGTTCCCAATTCTTGTGTTCAGAGTTAATCAATTGGGAAGATTTTAAAAGCACACAGCAAAAGCAAATACACTTTAATGCTACCCTACCCCCATCCAATTCTCACAGGCACTGGGTTTGTAGGGATAGCTGATCTCTGGGTTTTATTATTTTCCCTCTCTCTTTTCTTTCTTTCTTTCTCTTAAAAAACTGTGCATGGAAAGTAAAAGTTTATTGGGGGCAAGGGTTCAATGACTATTTTTCCCTCGAACAAATTAATCTTGTATAACCTGCATTATAAAGGCTATTTTTAAAAAGAGGAGGAAATAATCATTGAGGCCTTATTTGGAACTCTTGTGGGTTTGAGCTCACATTTGCACCAGCCAGAGATTTTCAATTAGCAGTGCCTTAGAAAACAGGGACCCCTGCCATTGTCAGTGTCCTGTGGAAGAAGAAGAGCAAATAGATTGGAAATGGTCTTATGGCTCAAGCTCCTGGGAAAATGTAACAGGTGTTACAGCTCAGCTGGGTGTGAGATTTATGAAAAAAGCCCACTCAGACTTTGCCCATAGAATTCTTGCTTTCTAGCTAGGGCTTCAAGTAGGAAGAAACTAATGACTTCATTACCATCTCAATTCTGGGAAATGCCTGGTCCAGACCTGACTCATTAAAGGAAAGGTATAGCACTCTGGGTGACCTTACCAGATCAAAATGTTATTTAGAGCAATTCCATTAGTCAGGGCCATAAACCTGCAAGAACACACCCTTTAGGAATAACACTTTGGCCATAAAATGAGGGGAGGAAAAAAAAAAACAAAAAACAAAAACAAAATAAGCCCATACAGATAAAGAGGGAGAGAAAAGGGGAAAAACATATTCTATAATCATCCTGCTGCACCATTTCCTCCACTGTCTTTGAAAAGCCTCTACCTTCAGCCCTTCTTCCCTCACTCCCTGTTGTGACACATTAAATGGCTCTTGTGGCTGCCCCATTTCCAGTGCATTATAATTGGAGGATGAGGTAGAAGCCAGCAATGATGCCAAATTTCCAAGCACTGGAAGATAAAATAAAATCTCTTCAGTACTAACAGTACTTAATGGTACTAACAGTAGTAGTACTTAACTAGTATCAATTAACAGTAAATTTTTATTAGGTAATTGCTCCTTTTATTAATCTGAAATGAGAGAAGCATAGAACCATATCCCTGGACACAATCTTTCATAACCATTGTATTTCGTTTTATTTCATATTGCTACTTCACTGAAGGAGAACTTGGCCAGTGAAATGCAATTTCAGTAACCTTCTCACAGTCTATTTGTCTCTAAATGCCAGCCCCTTGGTGGGGGGTCCCCCTGCCCCTTATGACTCATTTTTATTATGCTCCCACATGCTCCGCTTTCCAGAACACCTTTCAGAAAAAAATTCACAGTCAAAAGACAAATTGTTTGTAAGGCCAAAGTGTTAAGGCTTGTGACCTTGCTTTAAAAAACTTAGCTGCTTCCTATTACACCTCCACTCCTGAGTAAATAAATTTCATATTTAAATCCCCAGACACAATTCTTCTTATCCTTAATAAAGTGCATAATGCTGCCTCTCTAGTGGACCTGAGATTCTCTCAGTACCGGGGAACATGCTGAGCCTTGAATGAGACGGAGTCACCCTGAAAGCATTAGACTGTATTGGTCTGACCTTTTAGCATTAAAGCCAAATGGAGAGCAAAGTAGTTTGGATGGGAGGTCAACAAAAGCTGCTGAGTATGGCAAAATTAACAATTACAGGTTTACAAGTCTTGGTCATCACATACCAAGCTCCTGTCTGCCAATTGTTGAAAGTATTAATTAGGGTTGTAATATCAATTTTAGTGTATTGTTGAGACCATGAAGTGATCTATTTAATGATCAGAACAAATTGGTTATGATGTTTGGGAAATTACTGCAGGAGAACTGAGTTATAGATTAGAGATTTCCTGAAAGAAATATTTTTCAGCAGTAGAATATATTGCTACCAAACTATGTGAAAGGAAATCTTGCAGTGATTTATTGGAATACCTATCACATTTATCTAGTTCCCTTTTATTTTATGTCTATTTTTCTCTCTCTCTCTTTTTTTTTTTTTTTTTTGGTATGGACGAGAAGGTTTAAAAAGCTTACATGAATCAATTTTACCATTTATAAATTAATTTTACCTGCATTAAATCATGCAACTCTACACAACAGTCCCTGGAGGTAGATAGATGAAGAAATGAGGCATTGAGAATTTGTTACCTACCTTAAAACCAACACATAGTGGTGATGAATCTAATACTCTTGCATTATGCTGAGCTCCTGAGGACAATCAGTTCATTGGTCATGTTGACAATCTATGGTTTTGATATAATCTTAAAAATACTTCTTAGCACAGTTCCGCTTAGCACTGTTTAATGAATCCTTGGTGATGACAGTAGAGAAATATTTTTAAAAGGCAGTTTACTTGCTGTTGTTTCCTTAGGCTTACAATCAGGGATTTGAGCTGAAAGATAGTTATTATTTTTAAGGGCACCTGAGGGTTAATGATTCATAAAATACTTAAATGTTTAATGCAACATATAAACAGTAGAATTTCTGAGTACAAACAACAAGAAACTAAGGGAAGGAATGATTGAATGAAAGGAAATGTTTTTATTTTAATAGGAAAATTATGAAGATATCCTATTAGAAAATGCACCCAGTAAATAACCATGATCACTATTTTTCCTACATGAGTGCTCAGTGCATGATCTCTGGGAGTATGTATACTTAAGGTCTTTGATGGTCTTAAGGTCTTTGCTGGTTTAGCAATAAGCCATTACAGTGTTCAGTACCTGTGCTTGGGATGCTAAATCCCTACAGAAGAAAGCTATAGGCAGTTGGATAAACCTTAAAGCTGCTAAAAGAGTTACAGAACTCTTTTAGTAAGCTACAGATGGAAAACAAAGACTCCTCACTACCCCTCAGCAGAAAAAAGAGAGAGGAACAGAGAAAGAGAGAGAAGAAAAGGCAAAAAAAAAAAAAAAAAAAAAAAAGGAGAAAAAAATGACTAAGGGGCCAGCATTGTGGCATAATGGGTAAAGCTGCTGCCTGTGATGTTGGCATCTCAAATGGGTGCCGGTTCGAGACCCAGCTGCACTACTTCCAATGCAGCTCCTTGATAATGCACCTGAAAAAGCAGCAGAAGATGGACCAAGTGCTTGGGTCCCTATACCTACATGGGGGACCCAGAAGAAACTTCTGGTTCCCAGCTTTGGCCTGGCCCAGCCCTGGATGTTGCAGCCATTTGAGGAGTGAATCAGTGGATGGAAGACCTTTCTCTCTCTCTCACTGCCTCCTCTATAACTGTGCCTTTAAAATAAATAAATATTTTTTTAAAAAATGCGCTCATTTTTGAAACTGAGCTCAAAGCATTGTTTGTTATTCAAACCTGAGGTTGACTTATCCTGAGGAGAAAAGGGCAATGTGGTGGAGTAGGACTATAGCTATCATCCACACACAGAAACATGAATTTGAACAAGTACGCATGCACAAAAATACCTTTATAACAGCTAAAGAAATCAGGTGGGAGCTTATAGTTCCTAGTTATAGCATAATAAAAGAAGATGGGGTAGGCATTGTGGCACAATGGGTTGAGCTGACTCTTAGGATGCCCATGTCCCTTATTAAAGTGTTATTTGAATCCTGTCTAATCTTCTGACCCAGCTTTCTATGTACATCCTAGGAGACAGCAGATGATGGCCTATGTGCTTGGGCCTCTGCCACCCATGTGCGAGACCTGGATGGAGCTGCTAGCTCCTACTTTGGACCCTGCTAGTGTGGGCATCTGGGAATAAAACAATGGATGGAATATCTCTGTCTGCTTTGTCATTTTTCCTTTAAAGTAGATGAAAATAAGTTGACATTTTTAAAAAGAGAAGATACATTGGAGAATGTAGGAAGAGAGTTTTACATTAACTACATTGTCCTTCCCCAACTCCAGGCATTACAGTGAAGAGATACTGTCTTCTTGGGGGAACAGTAAGGAAAGTAAGTCTAGAACTTTATCATGGGCTCCAATACCAGACCCACCACAGAAAAACTGCATTGGATAGACCCCCATTGTCCCTACATCCAGGTCTGTATCAATAAAATGAACCTCTAGATCACTTTAATGCCAAATGAGAACCCATAGCTCTGGCAAGATGAGCCCAAGTTCTTGTTGGCATCATTGTTTACTGAGTACAGCATTCTTAGGCTCAGATTATCTACAGTGACAGGAAGGTCTTAGTATCCAGGAGGTTGGATTCCAGTTTGGTCCTGTACCAATTGAGGCAGTTCTGGGCCTAGGGCACAAGTGATCAATCTTAAGGACCATAATAGATGATCTGCTCAGAATTTCTGGATAGGCTCACAGTTAAAGAACATTCCTAGACAAAGCTATACTGTTGGGATAAATACCTACATTTTCAATGTGCAAACATTGGCAAATGACCATCAGGCTTAAGAACCATCAGAGAAACATGTCACCAAGCAGACAAAAGTTGGCAGTGACTGATCTTAAAGAGATGGAAATATATAAAATTTTGACAAGGAATTAAAAATAGCTCCTTTAAGGAAGCCCAGTTAACCTCAAGGAAGTACAGAGAAATAATTAAACAAAATGAGGAAAACAATAAGTGACCAAGATAAGAAACTGTACTAAATGAAAAAAAAATGAGAAGCATATATTGAAGCTGAAAAATACAATGAACAAAGTAAAAAATGAAATAGAGAGCATTAATGTGGAGTTGATTGAGGAGAAGTAAGAACTGTGAACTCAGAGTTTATTTGAAAATATAAAGTCAGGGGAAAAACAAAAAAGATGAAAAGGAATGAAAAAGCTTACAGGATTTATTGGATAGCATCAAAAGTTAAAATGGGTATTAAACATGAAGTTGAGAAAAACAAAGGGCAGCTCATTTAAAGAAATAATAGCAGAAACCATTCTAAAATTGGAGAAAGAAATATCTAGGTATGGAAGATACAAAAGTGTATAATCAGATTCAATTCAAATAATACCATTCTAAAACATGTCCTAATGAAATTGTCAGAGATCAAAGACAAAACAATGGATCCTAAAAGCAACAACAGAAAAGAGGAAGATGATATGAGAGATTTTCAGTACTCCTAGCAGCATCCTTTTCAGCAGAAAGTTTACAAGTTAGAAGAGTAGGATAATTATATTCAAAGCACTGAAGGGAAAAACTTCTAACCAAGAATGAAGTACCTAGCAAAGCTGTTCTTCAGAAATGAAGGAGAGACAAAAACTTTCAAAAAATAAGCACAAGTTGAAGGAATTCATTACAACCAAACCTATCTTATAAGAAATGCTAAACAGGTGAATTCAAAGTAAAAGAGAAGGATGCTAAGCAATAACATGAAAATATCTAAAAGACATTCTTTCTTCTGCTTCATCAAGTCTGTTGTTAAGGCTTTCCACTGCATTAATATGATCCATTGAATTCTTCATTTCTAAAATTTTGATTTCTCTTTAAGTTCTCAATTTCCTGGGAAAAATTTTTCATTCATGTCTTGTATGGTTTTCTTTAGTTTGTGGATTTGCTTCTGATTTTTTTTTTTTGAGTAATCCTGTGATTAATTTTCTAAATTCCATTTCTAGCATTTCCTCAATCTCTTCATTTCACATTCTAATACTGAAATATTGTGTTCCTCTGGGAGGGTCATGGTGACTTCCTTATTCTTGTTTCTTGAATTTCGTACCATATTTTACAGCATTTGTGGAGTTGATTTGTAATTTTTTTTTCTTCTGTTGGTTTTTATCTTTGGGGCTATGCTTCTGTGGCCTTGTGGAATGTCTGCCCTTTCAGCGTGTGGTGGGTGTGGCCAGGGGGCTCTAATCAGTGCTCTAGGGTGGGGTGAGTTTCCAGGGTAACACCAAAGTTGGGCGTGGTAGAACTCAATACCCAGCTACATCCTACACCTTTTTATGTAGCCACTGAGGCCCCAAAGTCTCAGCACCTATGGCTTCCTCAGTTGCTGCTGGCGCAGGTGCCCCTCTGTGCCTTGTAGCTGCCCAGCCACTTCCCAGCCAAGCTCTGAGTCAGTGGGGGCTGTGGGCCATTCCCTCCACTCAAAGCTGTGGATCACACCTGCACACTAGTCACTAGACGGAGACGGCCCGCCAATGTTGCCAGGGCTGCATTCAGGTGCTCCATCTCAGGGAGCTGTTATGTGCATGCATACATGTTTCCTTAGGGTTGCCCTGTTTTAAAATGGTGCCTGCCATCTCTCAGCCAGATCACTCGTTCTGTTTTGGAGAGATTGGTTTGAATCGACTGGCTCCCTCCACTTCCACTAAGACCACAGGTGACCACCAGCAACTACTAGCCCAGTTGAGACCCATACCCCTCTCTCTCCGGCTCTATCTCCATGGATTGGTGCAGTCCATCTTCCTGCTGTCTCAGAAATGCCACCAGCTCCAGCTCTCCAAGACTCCAGCTCCCTGCACTCTCTGGTTGTGCATCAGCAGTCACCATGCAGATTCACCCTGATTCCCCTACTCCCATGGGGCCTCCAGGGTGGGTTTTCTCTCCAGTTCTCCACTGTTTCTCCCTAGCCCTGAATAGCATGCTGCACCTTAATCCACCATTTTTTCCCATGAAACAAATCTTAATACATTTAAGAACATTGGAATCTGATCAAGTATCTTTTCTGGCAATAATTATGTAAAACAAGAAATCCATGAAAGGAAAAACTTCAGAAAATATATAAATACATGGACATTAAGCTATATGCTTTTAACCAACTAGTGGGTCACTGAAGAAGGGAAATTTAAAAATTTCTTGAGACAAATGAGAATGGAAATACAATGTGCCTAAAACCAGGGGAGAATAGCAAAAGCAATTTTAAGAGGGAAGTTTTTAACCATATATGCCTCATTAAAAAAAGGAAAGATCTCAAAAAAGCAACCTAATTATGCCTCTCAAGAAACCAGCAAATAAGAACAAACTAAACTGCAAATCATTAAAAAAAGGAAATAAAAAAGATGAAAGCAGAAATACATGACATAGAGAAAAACAGTAGAAAGGATAAAGGAAAGGAATTGGTTTTTTGAAAAGATAAACAAAATAGATAAACCTTTAGCAAGAGAAATAAAAAAAGAGTGATGATTCCAGTAAGTAAAATCAGAGATGAAAAAGAAAACATTACAACTGACACTACAGAAATACAAAAAAAAAAATCATAACAGACTGTTGTGAACAATTACATTCCAAGAAATTGAATAATGTAGAAGAAATGGATAAATTACTGGACACTTATAACCTACCACAAATGAATTTTGAAAAATTGGAAAATCTGAACAGAGCAATAATGTATAAGGAGATTGAGTCAGTAATTAAAAATATCCCACCAGGGGAAGAGGAGTTTTACAGTGGATTTAATTGCTTCTTGGGACACCACACCCCATATTGGAGTGCCTGAGGTCAAATCCTGCCTCCTGCTAATGGCTTGAGAGGCAGCAGTTGGTGCCCTATGTATTTCAGTTCATGTCAACTGCTGGGAGGTCCCATTGGAATTCCTGTCTCCTAACTTTGGCCTCGCCTGGCCTGGCCCATGCTGTTTCAGGCATTTAGGGAGTAAATCTATCGTTCTCTCCTCTTTTCAAATAAATAAATAAACCTTTAAAAAATAAAAATACATCAGCATCACTATTTAAAAACTCTTCCACCAAAGAAAGGCCCAGGACTTGATGGCTTTACTGCTGAATTCTACCAAACATTTAAAGGACTAATACTCATTCTTTTAAAACTCTTCAAAAAACTGAAGATGAAGGAAATCTTCCAAACTCATTCCACAAGGTCAGCATTGCCCTGGTCCAAGACAATGACACAACAAAACAGAAAACTACAATCCAATATCCCTGATGAACATAGTTGTAATAATCTGCAACAAAATGACAGCCAGACAAGTTCAACAATATTTTATAAAGATCACTCACCATTATCAACTGGGATTAATCTTAGAGATGCAATGATGCTTCAACATACTCAAGTCAGTTAACATGATATATCATCTCAGCAGAATGAAAGATAAAAATCAGATATTTTAATAGATGCAGAAAAAGAATTTGACAAAAATCAATATCGTTTCATGATTAAAACGCTCAAGAAATTAGGTATAGAAAGAATGTGGTGTCATGGATCACTTGGTTAATCCTCCACCTGTGGCGCCGGTATCCCATATGGGCACCAGGTTCTAGTCCCGCTTGCTCCTCTTCCAGTCCAGCTCTCTGCTGTGGCCTGGGAAAGCAGTGTAGTATGGCCCAAGTGCTTGGGCCCTGAACCCGCATGGGAGACCGGGAGAAAGCACCTGGCTCCTGGCTTCTGATCAGTGCAGCACTGGTCGTGGCGGCCATTTGGGAGTGAATCAACCAACGGAAGGAAGACCTTTCTTTCTCTCTTTCTCTCACTGTCTGTAACTCTGTCAAAAAAAAAAAAAAAAAAAAAAAGAATGTAAACCAACACAATGAAACAGCATATATGACAAAACAAGAGGACATCACACTGAACAGGGAAGGATTGGAACCTTTTCCTCTAAGATCTGAAACAAGGCAAGCATGTGCACTTTCGCCACTTTTATCCAGCAAAGTACTGGGAGTCCTAGCCGGTGCAATTAAGCAAGCAAGAAAGAAAAGGCATCTAAATTGGAAAGGAAGAAGTTAAATTGTCCTTATCTATAGATAATAGAATCTTTTTTATGGGAAACTCAGAAAGCTCCACAAAAACACTCTTAGGTCTAATAAACGAATTCTGTAAAGTGATGGGATACAAAACATATCACAATTGGAGATATTCTAAGGCTAATGGTGAACTTTCTGAAAAAAAGATTATAATCCTATTTATAATAGCTACAAAAACTTAAATACTTAAAGGAAGATGAAAGATTGATAACTATGAAACATTGAAAAGAGAAATTTAAAAAGGTACAAGTAAATGGAAAGATATCTCATGATTTTGTGTTCATGGTTTAGAAGAATACATGTTGTTAAAATGTCCATACTACTCAAAATAATCTATAGATTCAATATAATCACTGTCAAAATACCAATGACATTCTTTAAGAATTGGGAAAAAACCTCCCAAATTCTTTCTATGAAGCCAGCATCACCTTAATCCCTAAGCCAGAGAAAGATGCAGCACTGAAAGAAAATTACAGACCAATATCCCTGATGAACATAGACGCAAAAATCCTCAATAAAATTCTGGCCAATAGAATACAACAACACATCAGGAAAATCATCCACCCAGACCAAGTGGGATTCATCCCTGGTATGCAGGGATGGTTCAACATTCGCAAATCAATCAATGTGATTCACCACATTAACAGACTGCAGAAGAAAAACCATATGATTATCTCAATTGATGCAGAGAAAGCATTTGATAAAATTCAACACCCTTTCATGATGAAAACTCTAAGCAAATTGGGTATAGAAGGAACATTCCTCAATATAATCAAAGCAATTTATAAAAAAACCACAGCCAGCATCCTATTGAATGGGGAAAAGTTGGAAGCATTTCCACTGAAATCTGGCACCAGGCAGGGATGCCCACTCTCACCACTGCTATTTAACATAGTTCTGGAAGTTTTAGCCAGAGCCATCAGACAAGAAAAAGAAATCAAAGGAATACAAATCAAGAAGGAAGAAGTCAAACTATCCCTCTTTGCAGACGATATGATTCTGTACTTAGAGGATCCAAAGAACTCTACTAAGAGACTATTGGAACTCATAGAGGAGTTTGGCAAAGTGGCAGGATATAAAATCAATGCACAAAAATCAACAGCCTTTGTATACACAAGCAATGCCATGACTGAGAAAGAGCTGCTAAGGTCAATCCCATTCACAATAGCTACAAAAACAATCAAATACCTTGGAATAAACTTAACCAAGGACGTTAAAGATCTCTACGATGAAAATTACAAAACCTTAAAGAAAGAAATAGAAGAGGATACCAAAAAATGGAAAAATCTTCCATGCTCATGGATTGGAAGAATCAACATCATCAAAATGTCCATTCTCCCAAAAGCAATTTATAGATTCAATGCAATCCCAATCAAGATACCAAAGACATTCTTCGCAGATCTAGAAAAAATGATGCTGAAATTCATATGGAGGCACAAGAGACCTCGAATAGCTAAAGCAATCTTGTACAACAAAAACAAAGCCGGAGGCATCACAATACCAGACTTCAGGACATACTACAGGGCAGTTGTAATCAAAACAGCATGGTACTGGTACAGAAACAGATGGATAGACCAATGGAACAGAATTGAAACACCAGAAATCAACCCAAACATCTACAGCCAACTTATATTTGATCAAGGATCTAAAACTAATTCCTGGAGCAAGGACAGTCTATTCAATAAATGGTGCTGGGAAAACTGGATTTCCACGTGCAGAAGCATGAAGCAAGACCCCTACCTTACACCTTACACAAAAATCCACTCAACGTGGATTAAAGACCTAAATCTACGTCCTGACACCATTAAGTTATTAGAGAACATTGGAGAAACCCTTCAAGATATTGGCACAGGCAAAGAATTTCTGGAAAAGACCCGGGAGGCACAGACAGTCAAAGTCAAAATCAACTATTGGGATTGCATCAAATTGAGAAGTTTCTGTACTGCAAAAGAAACAGTCAGGAGAGTGAAGAGACAACCGACAGAATGGGAAAAAATATTTGCAAACTATGCAACAGATAAAGGGTTAATAACCAGAATCTACAAAGAGATCAAGAAACTCCACAAAAACAAAACCAACAACCCACTTAAGAGATGGGCCAAGGACTTCAATAGACATTTTTCAAAAGAGGAAATCCAAATGGCCAACAGGCACATGAAAAAATGTTCAAGGTCACTAGCCATCAGGGAAATGCAAATCAAAACCACAATGAGGTTTCACCTCACCCCGGTTAGAATGGCTCACATACAGAAATCTACCAACAACAGATGCTGGCGAGGATGTGGGGAAAAAGGGACACTAACCCACTGTTGGTGGGAATTCAAACTGGTCAAGCCACTATGGAAATCAGTCTGGAGATTCCTCAGAAACCTGAATATAACCCTACCGTTCGACCCAGCCATCCCACTCCTTGGAATTTACCCAAAGGAGTTTAAATTGATAAACAAAAAAGCGGTCTGCACCCTAATGTTTATTGCAGCACAATTCACAATAGCCAAGACCTGGAACCAACCTAAATGCCCATCAACGGTAGACTGGATAAAGAAATTATGGGATATGTATTCTTTAGAGTACTATACCGCAGTAAGAAACAACGAAATCCAGTCATTTGCAACAAAATGGAGGAATCTGGAACACATCATGCTGAGTGAAGTAAGCCAGTCCCAAAGGGACAAATACCATATGTTCTCCCTGATCGGTGACAACTGACTCAACACCAAAAAGGAAACCTCCTGAAATGAAATGGACACTATGAGAAATGGTGACTTGATCAGCATAGCCCTGACTGCTAATGGACAACTTAATACATTATCCCTCATAGTATTTTTTTTTTTGTCTGTTCTACTTAATATGACTGGTTTAATTCTGTAATTATCACACAGTTATTCTTAAGTGTTGAAAATTAACTGAAATGTGATCCCTGTTAAACATAAGAGTGGGAATAAGAGAGGGAAGAGATGTATAATTTGGGGCATGCTCGGGCTGACTTGCCCCAATTGGTAGAGTTGGAAACATACCAGGGGATTCCAATTCAATCCCATCAAGGTGGCATGTGCCAATGCCATCTCACTACTCCAAGTGATCAATTTCAGTTCACAATTGATCATAATGAAAGGACTAAGAGTCAAAGGGAGCACATAAACAAGTCTAGTATCTGCTAACACCAACCGATAGAATAAATAAAGGGGAGAGTGATCCAACATGGGAAGTGAGATACTCAGCAGACTCATAGAATGGCGGATGTCCTAAATAGCACTCTGGCCTCAGAATCAGCCCTAAAGGCACTCGGATCTGGCTGAAAAGCCCATGAGAGTATTTCAGGCATCGAAAGCCAAGACACTCTGGCAAAAAGATCTCTGTGAGTGAGATCCCAGTGGAAAGAACAGGTCTTCAAAGAGGGAGGTGCCTTTCTCTGAAGGGAGGAGAGAACCTCCACTTTGACTATGACCGTGTCTAAACAAGATAAGAGTCGGAGAACTCAAGGGGCTTCCATAGCCTTGGAAACTCATAACTGGTGCATAGGGAGATTACTGATGCCATAAACAGGAGTGTCAATTGGTAAAGTCAACAACAGGAGTCACTGTGCACTTACTCCTCATGTAGGATCTCTGTCCTTAACGTGCTGTACACTGAGGCTTAATGCTATAACGAGTACTCAAACAGTATATTTCACTTTGTGTTTCTATGGGGGTGCAAATGACTGAAATCTTTACTTAATGTACACTAAACTGATCTTCTGTAAAAAAAAAAAAAAAAAAAAAAGAAAGAAATTATCAATTCCCAACTTGACTCTCACTGGGATTAAACATGACAATAGGTCTGATCTGATTTCATCATCATTTAAAAAAATCATCTATTATTTTTCACTTTATGTTTCTGTGTGGGAGCAAACTGTTGAAATCCTTGCTTAATGTATACTAAGCTGATCTTCTGTATATTAAGATAATCGAAAATGAATCTTGATGTGAATGGAAGGGGAGAGGGAGTGGGAAAGGGGAGGGTTGTGGGTGGGAGGGACGGTATGGGGGGGGAAGCCATTGTAACACATGAGTCGTACTTTGGAAATTTATATTCATTAAATAAAAGATAAAAAAAAAAAAGAATTGGGAAAAAAAATCCTAAACTTCATATGGAACCACAAAAGTCCCTGAATAGCCAAATCAATCTTGAGCAAAAAAATAAAGGTAGAAAAATCATATTACCTGACTTCAGGATATACTACGAAGCTACAGCAACTAAAATGGCAAGGCACTGGTATAATACAGATACATAGACCAATAGGACAGAATAGAGGATCTAGAAATAAATCCACATATATATAGCCAACTGATTTTTGACAACACAGATTAGAGAAAGGACAACCTCATCAATACATGATGCTGGGAAAGCTGAATATCTGAAGACAGAGGAATTAAATTAGATCTTTATCTGTCTACATAGAACAATCAACTCAAAGTAGGTTACAGACTTAAATATAGGACCCGAACTGTAAAACTGCTCGAAGAAAACGCTGTGAAATGGCTCCATGACATTGGTTTGGGCACTGATATTTGGACATAATCTCAAAGCACAGACAGCAAAAGCGAAAATAGGCAAATGGATTACAGCCAACCCAATAGCTTCTGCACAAGCCAGCAGAATGAAAAGACCATCTACAAAAAAGGAGAAAATATTCACAAACTATGCATACGATCAAGAGTAATACCCAAAATATTTTAGAAACTTAATAACAAAAAAAAAACAAATAATCCAATTAAAATAAGTAAAAGACTTGAGTAGACATTTCTCAAAAGAAGGCTTACAAATGGTCAAGAGGTATATGAAGAAATGCTCAGTATCTCTAGTAATAAGGGAAATGCAATGAAAGTCAAACTGCAGTGCCAGCTCATTGCTATTAGAGTGACACTGATAAAAAAAAAAAAAAAAAAAAGACAAAGGATAACAGTTGCTACAGGGGAGAAAAGAGAATCCTTATATACTGTTGATGGGATGTAAATTAGTATAGCCATTATGGAAAACAGTATGCAGTTTCCTCAAAATATTAACAACAGAAATAACCCATGAGCAATATACCCACCACTGGGTACATGAGAATACTTCAAAAAGTCTGGAATTTGGCACTAAAATATGAACTTATTTTGGTAAAAAATGTTAAGATCAGTGAAAGATTTTTCATAAAAACGTTTGGAAATTGTGTATTATAAAATAATTGTCTCAGATTTCAATTTTTTTTGCATCAAAGTAAGCTTATCTTTTACTTCCATTTTATAAACTTTTTGAAGTAATTGCATATATCCAAGTAAAATGAAATCAGTATGTCAGAGGTACCTGCACTCCTGTGTTTATTGCAGCTATTTAGAATAGGCAAGATAGGGAATCTGCTAAGTATCCATCAATGGATAAATGGAGCAAGAAAAGATGAGATCACTCAATTAAAACTGGCAAAGTCTATTGTACTTTGTACCTTCACTTTCTAAAATAAAAACTTAATAAAGTAAATACACAGTGATATATATATTCATGTAAATTCATGTTATAAAAATATGTATGGATTTAAAAAATTGTTTTGCACCGAAATATGTATTAATTTTTCCTGGATTTTTTGAAGTACTCTTTTTTATTTTGACAGGCAGAGTGGACAGTGAGAGAGAGACAGAGAGAAAGGTCTTCCTTTGCCGTTGGTTCACCCTCCAATGGCCGGCGCAGCTGGCGCGCTGTCGCCGGTGCACCGCGAGGATCCAATGGCAGGAGCCAGGTACTTATCCTGGTCTCCCATGGGATGTAGGGCCCAAGCACCTGGGCCATCCTCCACTGCACTCCCTGGCCACAGTAGAGAGCTGGCCTGGAAGAGGGGCAACCGGGAGAGAATCCGGCGCCCTGACCGGGACTAGAACCCGGTGTGCGGGTGCTGCAAGGTGGAGGATTAGCCTAGTGAGCCGCAGCGCCGGCCTTAAGTACTCTTATATACAGAATGGAATGCTATTCTGTCATAAAAAGAATAAGTGTTGTCATTTGTGACAACTTAGATGAATCTGGAGAATATTATATTAAGTGAAATAAGTCAGTCACAGAAAGACAAATACTGAATGATCTCATTCATATATGCAATGTAAAAAAGTTGATCTGACAGAAGCAGAGAACATAATGGTGGTATTGGAGGCTGGGGTGGGTAGGATGTTGGTCAAAGGATACATAATTACAATGAGACAATAGGAATAAGTTCAAGAAGTATGTTGCACCATAGTTGACTGTAGTTAATAATATACTGTTATATATATGTGTGTATGTATAACAATGATATATAATGATATACTGTATTCTTGAAAATTTGAATAGAATTAATATTAAGTGTTCTTACCACAAGAATGTAACAGTGTGGGGTAATGCATTTGTTAATTAGGTTTCATCATTCCAAAATGTATATGTACTTCCGGGCATCACATTGTACATATTAAATACATTCAACTTTACCTGTCAATTAAAAATCCTGGGGTAAGCCCGATTTATAACTAAATGAAGAAATTAGGTTTCAAATAGGGACCTATTGTTATTAACTAAGTAATAGTAATAACTGCTATTTTTGAATGTTTGCACCAGCACAAGGACAATGGAGATGAGTAAGATGCTCCCTTGCTTTTATGGAGGTAATGAGAAAAAACATGAAAAGCATTAAAAACTGTACAGCACTAACCCTACTTAAGGGATTAGTTCATCGTTGTGTGTTGGAATGAGTATCAGACTGGATTACACAGATGAGTTTGCAGAAACTCAGACACTTATCCTGAGGCTAACACACTTAAGTGTTGTTCAGAATAAATTCCCAAGAAATAAAATATTACCCAGAGTGTAGTAGATGGAGCAACATTCGCATTTGGTCCAGTCATAGAAATTTTTGGATTTCTGTACACATTATGTTTCTGAGTCAAGAGTAAGGTCTCCTTGCACAAGAGTCACTTGACTATTTCACAAACATGGAGACAATGTCAATAGGAACTTCTTGATTTTTTTAACTCTTACTGATAATGTGCTACTCAGTAGCTACAAGTGATACTACTGGCCAGTTATCAGAATTATGCTATGATTTTTAGAAGTAGGTTAAAGTACACTTTTTAAAGGTCTTTCTGTATTTTCAGCTGATGTGCTGAATCTAAGTTGAGTTTTGTTTTAGAAGTTGACAGAACCAGGAGCCCTGCTATGTTATTATTAGACATTATTTCTAGGTTGGAATTTTGGTGATATAATTTAACTGGAGTGTTTGCCATATCTTTCTCTTTCATGCTTATTTTATCTTCATTTGCCAATAAAAATGGTAAAATGGCCAAGTCAAACTACAGTTTTATTCTTATGACCATTTAACGTTATTTGATATAACTTTTCTACAATTCATATCAGCTCAGAAAATAAAGCACAAAGATAAGATTACTTCATATTTACATAATGTCTTACTCTTTGAGGATTATAAAACAGAGATTTAAAAGGCTTATTCCATTTATATTCTCTGCAAGTGTAGGGCAATATTGTTAATCCTATTTTATTGATGGGTAAGCTGAGTTATAGGAACCAAACATTTTACAAAAATTTTTGCACCCAAATAAGCATATATGTTAATTTTCCATGAACTCTTTGAAGCTTTTTTATATACAACAAAATACTATTCTGCCATAAAAATAATGAATCCTGTCACGTGGGACTACTAGACAAACCTGGAGGACTTTATGTTGAGTGAAATGCCAGGCACAGAATGACAAATACTAAATGATCTCAGTCATACGTATAATGCAAAAAAAAAAAAAACAAAAAAAAAACAAAAACAAAACAAAAACAAAAACAAAAAACCTGATCTCACAGATGTAGAGAACAGAATGGTGGTGGTGGATTATTTACTTTTAGATGGTTTCCTAAAACAATCAAAAATACTTGTAAAAATACTTCTCATGAAGGAAGGCAAAAAATAAGCTATTTTTACATAATTGGTTTTAGCTTTTCCCATGTATTCTACCATCAAGGTGAAAAGAAGAGCAAGAGGTCGAAAACTCTTAGAGTAACTGGTTCAAATCATGAATGACTGACAGATGTGTAATGTTGCAGAGAACTGAAAAGCCCAATACATTGGAAATCTGCTTGACTACCATGGCTTCCACCCTTAGGATTCCATGGACAATTTTGACACCCTAGTTTTCACTGAAGACTTCAACACACCTGGGTCCAATGAAGCTAGACATGCGAGGACCATCCCTCACTCTCTTTTTACACTGAAAAATTCAGCCTGGGCCATCAGAAATCTCTGAAAATGCCAAGCAAATGTTGATTATGAAGAAAAAGCTCAACACCATTGCTCAGTGGCACTGGCTACATACAGCATTGTCTGAAAGACCTGAGATATACTAAGATAGAGATCTCTTACACGGTCCACCTCTGGTCCTACTGTTGATCGCTAAATATTCACCAAACCCTATCTGGAGCCAGAGTCCTCTGACAACATTCAAGAGTATCAATGAGAATTTGGTAAACACACACACTTGCTGATACTTGGGACAGTCTCATGGTGGGCCTCATAAAATGGGGAACTTTTTTTTTTTAACTTTTATTTAATGAATATAAATTTCCAAAGTACAGAATATTGATTACAATGGCTTCCCCCCCATAACGTCCCTCCAACCCGCAACCCTCCCCTTTCCCACTCCCTCTCCCCTTCCATTCACATCAAGATTCATTTTCGATTCTCTTTATATACAGAAGATCAGTTTAGCATACATTAAGTAAAGATTTCAACAGTTTGCTCCCACACAGAAACATAAAGTGAAAAATACTGTTTGAGTACTAGTTATAGCATTAAATCTCAATGTACAGCACACTAAGGACAAAGATCCTACATGAGGAGTAAGTGCACAGTGACTCCTGTTGTTGACTTAACAAATTGACACTCCTGTTTATGGCATCAGTAATCACCCTAGGCTCTTGTCATGAGGTGCCAAGGCTATGGAAACCCCCTGAGTTCACTGACTCTGATCATTTTTAGACAAGGCCATGGTCAAAGTGGAAGTTCTCTCCTCCCTTCAGAGAAAGGTACCTCCTTCTTTGATGACCCATTCTTTCCACTGGGATGTCACTCGCAGAGATCTTTCATTTAGTTTTTTTTTTTTTTTTCCCCCAGAGTGTCTTGGCTTTCGATGCCTGAAATACTCTCATGGGCATTTCAGCCGGATCCGCATGCCTTAAGGGCTGATTATGAGGAAAAAAAAAATGGGGAACTTTGCTTCAGGAATTAGGGAGGTTCATTCTCCAAACTCATGGAAGCCAATGGAAGTAAATCTATTAAAGGCTTTTGCAAAAATACCCAGTATATTTCCCCAAATTTTCACATGAAGCATAAAGAGACAAGAATGGAATAACAAGATAGAACTTACTCTGTAAATAGAAGGTGTGGATGGGGAAAGAGATGATAAAGTTACATTAGTGGTGAGCACCCTCAGCTAGCCCACATTTGTCCACCAATTCCATGAAGCCTTCTCTTACCTTTTGCTTCTGTTCTCCCTTCTGCAAACAAAACCCATAAGTTCTTGGGAATCCCTTTGGTAGAGGCACAGTTCTCCTTAATTAAAATTACAGTAGAAGCACCCTGGCAAAGTGTTGGGTTTGCTGTGATCTGACAGTGTACACATCAGTTTGATTATTTCATCTATCACTAAGGTAGTCAGAATGATGAAGAAAATGAGAACTCTTCATTGGTGGCCTGGCTGCTTACTGGCATTCTTCTTCAGAGAAATAAGGAAAAATCTGATGTCAAATGGAATGTCCCAGAGTTATGACTCCGTAGTCATTCTCACCATCTTTAAATAGACAAAATATTCTCAGTCACTGGCTAGGAATCTTCTAGGAATGAACAAAAGTATGTAAGGAAATGGTTGTGTAGGAAATTGCTTCTATACTCACCCAGGGAAGAAGGGAGAACCCACAGACAAGTCAGAGGACTACAGGAGAAGCAAATGCAAATTTGTAGCAGACATCATGAACTAGCTGTCCTTACTTAGTCCCTTTAAAAAACTAATTTCACTATATCATGAACACCTCTGTCTACCGTTTCATCAGAACCTGTCTTAACTATAGACTCTATTCAACTGAAGTGTCTCGTCCCTAATACAATAGCATTTTCTGTTACTTCCAGTTCTGCATAAGATTCCCTTCACAGGGGCTCTGCTGTTGTGGTGTATAAAGTAAAGCTGCCACCTGCAGTGCTGGCATCCCATATAGGCGCTGGTTTGAGTCCCAACTGCTTCACTTCCAATCCAGCTCCCTGCTAGTGTACCTGGGAAAGCAACAGAGGCTAGACCAGGAACTTGGGTCCCTTTACCCACATGGGAGACCTGGAAGAAGCTCTTGGCACCTGGCTTCAGACTGACCCAATTCTGCTCTCTCTCTCTTTCTCTCTCCCTCTCTTGGTAACTCTTCTTTTCAAATAAATAAATCTTTTTTAAAAAGCAACAATAAAAAGATTCCCTTCACTTTTTTCTCCTACTCTGGTCACATCTCCCAAGGACTGGTCTTGCTGAGAGGCTGTGGCTCTAGGACACTCCCACGTGTGTTGTATGTTCTCATTCTCCTGCCCTCTTATTCTATCCTAGGGGAGGCCGATCCACTGTCTTGCTGTAGTGCTGGCTCTTCCTGCCATCCTTGGGCTCATCTTTCTTCAGAAGTAGAGAAATATACCTCTCATTTTTTCAAAAGCAAAGGGCTAATTCTCTCTATCCCAGAAGAATGTGTCTATTATAAGCCAGAGTGATTAAAATCTTGTGGGACTAGGAAAAGCCTGGGTCTAGACATGATATTGACAAGATTTTTACAATGGAGCACATGCAGGAGAAATGATAGAAAATCATTACCCCAGTATGTGAGCCTGTGAAATTGTTTTGCAGTTATTGATCTTTTTCTTTCCTTAGAATGATTATGCAAAATATACTCTTTGTGATAGCTGAACTAACAAAAAGATTGCTACCTATTTTAGCAATCACTAAAATTCAAGCAAAATAGACTTAATGTTAATTTACCTATTCTTAATATTGTTAACTAACAATAGTAATCATCATTACTAGTAATACATTATTTAATGTCTTATAACAATCATTTACTATAATAAGCCAAAAAAGCTATTTTTGCTATCTCTTTTCTAGAAGAGGAAGTTAAAGTGTATGAAGTTTAAATAATATGCCAAAGTCTTGTTCCTTGAAAATGTGTGACCTGGGATGAAGCTGGAGTGTTTGGATGGTGGAGCCTGTGCTCGATCCTCTGGCCATCAATGATGTGTAGGCAGAGCATTTTCATAGAGTGATTTCTGTGCTTGAGTCTAAACTACACAAAATACAGAATGACCTTAACTGAATTTGACTGATAAAAGGACATCCAGAATTCTGGGCCTGAGATAGAAAAGACCAGTGTTATTAAAGGAGTCAATTCATCACAAATAGCTACTCCTCAACAAATCAGGATATTGAAGTAGAATGTAATCCTGATGAGTTGTCATCTGACTCCCTCCTCAACATTCATTGTGTGGTCTCCCCACCATAGGGTCCTCTGTCAAGGTCTGGTCATGTTGGGTGATGGTGCTCTGAGAAACAGTGTTGTTGAAAGTATAGGTAGAGAGGCCGGCACCACGGCTCAATAGGCTAATCCTCCACCTAGCGGTGCCGGCACACCAGGTTCTAGTCCCGGTCGGGGCACCGGATTCTGTCCCGGTTGCCCCCTTCCAGGCCAGCTCTCTGCTATGGCCCGGGAGTGCAGTGGAGGATGGCCCAAGTGCTTGGGCCCTGCACCCCATGGGAGACCAGGAGAAGCACCTGGCTCCTGTCTTCAGATCAGCGTGGTGCGCCAGCCACAGCGCACAGGAGGGTGAACCAATGGCAAAAAGGAAGACCTTTCTCTCTGTCTCTCTCTCTCACTGTCCACTCTGCCTGTCAAAAAAAAAAAAAAAAAGTATAGGTAGAGGAAGACAGGGTGCCCAAATCTGGACAGAAATACATTGAAATGACTAAAGCAATGGTGAATGGTAGCAAAAGAGAATAATTTAAGCAATTAGGACCCCAGGGGAAGATGCTGGAGATAGTTATGGAATCTTGAGTGTTTCCCAGCTACTAGGAGTAAGGACTTAATTTAAAGGACAGAAAACTGATTTTCTATCTTATTCTGTATATACAAAGATGTTCTCTGCAGGATTAGTTTACTCCTTTGGCTTTGTCTCAAAGTATAGATCAGATTGATTTTTCCCTAGACATGTAATTTTGAATGAACACCACCTATCCCTATGCTTAATCAGCTGTTTCTTCCCATAGTATCCAAACACTCCCTACCAGTCTCTGTCCTGTCACTTAGAATAACATAGTAAGAATGTTTTAAGTGGCATGATTTTTGAAATTAAGTGTCAATGCATATGGCTTTCTGGTAACCAAATCAAATCCTCCTCACGCTCTAGATATACGTGGTCCCCATCCATAGAAGAGCCGCAGAAGAACTGGTGTACATGGCTGCAGGCCCCAAGCACAAATAAGTGTCTCAGACTGAAAACTAGGACTGTTCTTGAACACAAAACTAGGAGAAGCAGCATTGGTCAAAATGACAGAGCAGCCAAAATGCCCAAGTGGTTGAAATGAATATTTTACAATTATTGTTGAACCATGTGTTCTCATGGGGTAGAAATTCAGGTCAGATGGAGAAATCTATACCTCAGTAGTGCGGGTCACTGGAAAGATAGCTTTTTGATTTTATTAAAAAATTTATTTATTGGACCTGGCATTGTGGCATTGTGGATAAAGCCACCACCTGTTACACCAGCATGCCGTAAGTGCTGGTTCATGTCCCAGTTGCACCATTTCTGATCAAGTTCCCTGAAAATGGCCTGGGAAAAGAGCAGAAGAGGGCCCAGGTGTTTGGGTGCCTGCCACCTATGTGTGAGACATGTATGAAGTTCCCGGCTCCTGGCTTCAGCCTGGCTCAGCCCTGGGTGTTGTGGTCATCTGGGGAATGAACCAGCATGGACAATCTCTCTGTGTCTCACCCCCTCTCTCTGTAAGTCTGATTTTCAAACAAATAAATCTTTACAAAATATTCATTTCTTTTCATTGCATGTCAAAGGTGGAGAGACAGAGACAGCCAAAGGAAAATCTTCCATCTAGTACATTTCCCAAATACCCACAACACCTGGTGTTGGGCCAGGCTGAAGTCAAGAGTTAGGAACTCAGATCAGGCCTCCAGCATGGTTGCAGGAACCCTATTTCTTGTTTCCTCCTAGGGTGTATATTAGCAGGCAGCTAGATCCAGAAACAGAGCTAGGACCACAAAATCTAGGCATTTAATATAGGGTACAGGAATCCCAAGAGACATCTCAATCATTGCAACAAACTCCTGCCTCTAGTATGGAAGACAGCAGTCAGCCATTATACCTATTATATCTATATTATATACATAATAATAATTATAATGTATACTAACATATTACATTAATAGGTATCCATGATAATTGCTTAATAATATTATTTATGACTATATTAATAGCTAAATTTCTAATATATAACATTATATTTATATGTATACCAATATGCATCTCCCTATATGGCTAATACCTGTATACTTCCTATTAGCATGTGTGTACACATATACACATACACAGTGATGGTTTCAGTCATTGGACTGTTTATCCCCATACTTAATCCTGGACTAGTAGAATTTTTTTGGAGAAAAGAAGAGAAACTCCATGCTTCTTTTGTTTTCTAGTAAGTGTTTGATTTATTATGGAGCAGAAAAGCCATTTAACTCTTTTTGATTTGGTATCATGACTGTCTTGAAACAATTGTTTAGTAATTGTAACTGCTTAGATTTTGCATTTTTGTTCATTGTTTTGGATGAAAATCAAGGCAAAATTTTGAATAGAATTTGAACACTGGCTGTTTGACATGCTGTGGAGTTTCCTGCTTATTACTTTGCACACATGAGCAGAGAGCTTGTCACTTTCCATAGTACACAGAGCACTGGGATTTTGTGATGTGTATGACATTTTCAGAAGCCTTTTTGAAACTCTCTTAGCAATTTGAAAATATAAGTCCATACTTTTACAATTTGGATTATTTCTTCTATTCCATAAACTTTCTTCTATTTCACTGATTACATTTATTTTCTTCTGATATTCAATCAGAATTTTCACAGTAAGCAGTCAAGTAAAAACAAACAAAACAAGAAATGACTGTGTACAGTGAGAAAAAGAGCATATGCTGAATGTTTTTACAAAAACAATAAGCGTGTCTCTGTTAAGAGTTTAATAACAATGAAACAGTTTTTTTTTTCCTTTACCTACTGAGACACTAGCAGTTTGGGACTCCTGAATTATATTATGTTTGATAATTTACTAATGCATTAGTAATTTTTCATTTGGACATAAAAATTTCCTGATAAAGCACTGTTATTTCTACGTCTATGAGACAAAGTATAATCCTATTATGTAGCTACTTTTATTATAACTGTAGCCAATGTGATGATATATACCATATTATTGCATGGATGCATTGTGGTGTTTTTGCTTTTGAAAAGGGCAGACAGGCTCAGAGAAAGAACAGGAATGACAAGGAAGATTGGAACAGATCCACAAGTATGCCCTTGAAAAAGCATGCTGGCCTCACAATTGAATAATGCAATTTGTTTTCCTGGGAAGAGTAAAGAAAATAGGGGGCTGTTTCCTTCATCCAAATCAGAAAGACACACCACATATCTGAAACCAGAAGTCACTTGTCCCTTGTGTCTAGGAAGACGCTTGTCAACAGGGGTAGGCAATGAAATCAGTTCATAGGATTAGCTCATTAGATCAGCTCAGATTGCTTATCTCATTTAGATTGAGCATACTATCAAATCATTCATGTCCAACATGCTTATTGAGAAACTACTGAGTGCTATGTTAGATGGCATCGATGCAATGAGGAGAATAACATGCTCCCTGCCCTTAATCAGCTCACTCATTTAATAATTACAATAGAGTGTTATGGGCAAAGTGTAAATTAACAAGTATAAATGCTATAAAAAGAAACATTGACAGGACGCCTTGAAGGTGGAGTAGGACTACCAAGTAGATGAGACAGTCATGGGAGTATTGAGCAAGCAGAATTGGGGTGGATGGTAGAAGCCTATGCATAGGCATTGGGAGTGATAGGCTAAGGGCAGCTGTGAAAGACATGACAGGCTCTGACATATATTCTGGATTTATTCCATGGATAGGGATGGGGAAGGTTGCTCCATAAGGGATTTAGGAAGAGTAACAAGAGTTCACTTTTGTATTTTGGAAAGAGATTCTCGAATAGAGAGTAGGATGGAGAGGACCAACTATTCATAAAACACCCAGCAGGCAGGAAAACCAGAGGGGAAGGATGCCAGTCTAACTGGAGCTTGCACACAGACTTGAGCGAAGGTGTATTTCTGTAAATACATTCATGGAAATATAGAAATCATGAATCTTTGGATTTGCAAAATTTACTTTATCTCAAATCAACTAAGCTGATCTAAGGGATGAAGGAGGAGGGTTTAAGGGAACTGTGAGTGACCAGGTAACTGGTTGTGTCCAATAATTGGCAAGGAAACATCTTGGGTAATGCATTTATTTTGCATTTATTTCCCTTCGAGGTAACTTACTGGACATCCAGGTGCAGGAGCTCAGGAGACTTCTGAGTTATCCATGAACCGGGGGCAGAGTTTGAGAAAAGGATGAAATAACCCAGAGAGAGCAGGGGGAAGCAGGAAGAGAGGCCTGAGGAGGAATCCCCAGGGGGATCAGACTTCAGGGAGCATAAGAAGAAGTAGTGAGGGAGGCCAGGAAGTGGTGAGCAGAGGAGAGGAGGAGAGGAGGGCGGGCAAGGCCGTGTGCTGTAAGGATGAGTGTCCTGATGGGAGGACCCGACTGTCTCAGGGACTTCAGACAGGAAAAGTCCTACTTGGCAACTTGGGGCGGGGGGAATCAGAGACATAGAAACAAGCTTCTTTCCCCCTAGATGTTTGGTAGTGAAAGAAAAAAAAGAGGTAAAATTATTCATAACAATTTCTAGGTGAAGGCTATAGAAAAATCATCACATATACACCGGCAATGTTACAACAGTCATGAAACTCCAAACTCAACCCCCTTAATATAGAATGTATTTTGGAGGGACTCAGGTGTACTGCATCATCTCAGTGTACAATAGAAAAAAAGCAAGGTGATAAGACTTTAGTTAACGGGTAACCTCTCTACATGACATTGTGTTCTACTGAATCTTTAGTGAAAAGAAGCAAGTAAAATAAATATACTACTATAGGCAAATGGAAATAACCATTGCAAAATGCCCCTCCATATATTCACTCTTTATATCTACACCTAAAATCTCATATAGACACTATGAATATAGTATCAAATAAAATATTCTAAGGCACTGAAAAATATTACACCATTAAACAATAAAGTTGTGATGTTTCTTACCTGTAAGGATAGAAAAGCTGGACATTTAAAGATTTTCACTGTATTAGAATAAAAAGTATTAATTAAAAAAAAAAAAACTTTGAAAAAGCAAACTTTTCCAGACCTCTTCTTTTTACCACTCCTTGAGCGTTCTAGTTAATTTAAATGTCAGAAGTGGAAATAGTAATTTTCCAGAACTGGTTTTTATTCTACCACGCAGAAGCTGTAATTGGTCAAGGTACAAACTTGCTAGATATAAGACAGAGTGGGGGTGGTGCTTGGTGTCACCGTGTGGAATACCAGCGTCTCACAAGGGAGTGCCCAGGTTTGAGCCCCAGCCCTGTGCTTTCAGTTCCAGCTTCCTGCTAAGGGACACCCCCGGAGGCAGCAGTTGTTGGCTCAGTAGGTGGGACCCTGTGGGAGACTTGGACTGAGTTCCCAGCCCAGGTTGTTGCAGGCATTTGGACAGTGACCCAGTGTATTGGAGATCTTCATCTCTGCTTCTCTCTCTACATTTAAAATATATAAATAAAAACTATCTTTTAAAAACTGCAGAGGGGTTTTCATCTTTTCAGAAATTCTATCCAAATCGCTATAATGATTGCAGTCATTTTAACAGACTCTACCGTTCTCTACCTGGGACACATGGGGACAGTTTATACTCAATGCCACTTTTCTCTGGAAAGTGGGTGTGACAGAGCCCAGGAAACTGAAAAGCAAACCCCACAGAGATCGTGTGCCTATTTTTGCTCTCATATCTGTAAGGTATTTGTGGTTAATATTTTTGTTTATGCTTAGAGCATTGACACACAGTAGCAAATACTTTGGAAAATAAATACTTACATATGACTTTTATTCTATTAATTTAGTTTCTCTCATACATATTGATAATTGGGTATTTTGCCATCTTGAGGGATAGTTTCCAGGTAAAAGAGTTGTATTTGTGAGGGCTTATGCTTTATTGAAGACTATGAACTTTAAATTCAACAGATATGCACATGA
The DNA here is from genome assembly GCF_964237555.1 of Oryctolagus cuniculus. NCBI lineage: Eukaryota > Metazoa > Chordata > Mammalia > Lagomorpha > Leporidae > Oryctolagus > Oryctolagus cuniculus. Next base: position 146,949,571 of record NC_091436.1, on the reverse strand, counting down.
AAAGCTAAAATTCTCACAGTCTGTTTCCTAGTTTTTTTTTTTTTTTTAAGATTTATTTATTTATTTGGAAGGCAGGGCAGTGTTACAGAGAGAGAGAAAGAGAGAGAGAGAAAATCTTCCGTCCACTGGTTCACTTCCTAAATGGCTGCAACGGCCAGTGCTGGGCCCATCTGAAGCCAGGAGCCAGGAGCTTCTGGGTCTCTCACGTGGATGCAGGGATCCAAGCACTTGGACCATCCTCTGATGCTTTTCCAGGCCATTAACAGGGAGCTAGATGGGAAGTGGAGAAGCCAGGACTCGAACTGGCACCCATATGGGATGCTGGCTCTGCAAGTGGAGGCTTTATCCTCTATGTCATGGTGCCAGTCTCTGTTTCTTAGTAAAACTGGCCTATTAATAACTATACATAATGTGACTATTAAATGGATTAGTGTTCATAAATGTCAAACACCAGGAAAAATAGGCATTCAATAAATGTTAACCATTATTTTTATTATGCTAACTCTTAACGGACTACTAGCAATCACATAAATATCCTGCTTTATGAGTCAAAAACTGTTTTGGGTCAAATATACTCGAGTTTTCCTCTGCATGGGTGAGTGTAAGCCACTGTTCACTCACACGCTTCTGGTTCTAGTTCCAGCTCTGCTGTCTGCATGGGCAAATCATTGCTTGTTTGAACCTCACAATTCAGAGCATGCAAAATGTTCCTCAATGATAGTCTTCAAGGATTAAAATGCTGTGTTTCTATAGTCTTTGCATTTAGCCCAAATTTTCTACTTCAGGGATATCTGTCTTGGATCATTGGATCTTGGATCATAAACCCTCTTCTTGAAAGGGTTGTCTATACTGGATCACTTTTCATTCTGGCTTCAAACCCTCTCAGATGGGGCTCTGTCAACACGATCGCCCTGAAACCAAGGCTGCGGTCAGTTCCCATCTCCATTCCTTCTTACTTGAAACCAGTATTTCTCTAACCTTTCATGCATCACACTTGCCTCATGCTATCTCTGGTCTCAACAGAAAAATTTCCCTGCTGGATTTTCATCTTCTGTGGTCAAAATAAACATAATATGAGCCACTTATGTGATTTTAAGTTTCCTAGTGTGTCATTTCCACACTAAAAAGTAAAAAGAGGGACTGGCGCTGTGCCATAGTGGCTAAAGCTGCTGTCTGCAGTGCTGGCATCCCATATGGCTGCCAGTTTGAGTCCCGGCTGCTCCACTTCTGATCCAGCTCTCTGCTATGGCCTGGAAAAGCAGTAGAAGATGGCCCAAATCCTTGGGCCCTTGCACCCATGTGGGAGAGCTCCTGGCTCCTGGCTTCAGATAGGCCCAGCTCCGGCCATTGTGGCCATCTGGGGCGTGAACCAGTGGATGGAAGACCTCTATCTCTTTCTGCCTCTCCTTCTCTCTGTGTGGAACTCTGACTTTCAAATAAATAAATAAATAAATCTTTTAAAAAAAGTAAATAGAAATAGATGAAATTAATTCAATAAAATGCTTTAATTAAACCAATATAACAACAGTACCATAATTTCAACACTTATTTAAATAATGATCAATAACACAGTTTACATTCTTGTGAAATTTATTTATTTCTTTTAGAAAGGCTGGGAGACAGAGATGAGAAAGACTTTCCATCGCTGGTTCATTCTCCAAATGCCCACTAGCAGGAAGCTGAAATTGGAAGTAGAGCTGGAACTTGAACCTGGGCAACTCCTGTATGGGATACAGGTGTCCCAAGTGGCTTCTTAGCCACTGCAGCAAACCACCTGACCTGATAGCTTATATGCTTAGTCTTCAAAATCATGTGGGTACTGTATACTCACAGAACATAGTGATTTGGGTGCACCTATCTGAAGAGCTAAGTAGTCACATGTGGCGACCGACCACCAGCTTTAAGAATTGGAGTGGTCCAGGGCTCATTCTTAACTTTTCTATGCCATGTTTACAGCTTTTCTCTGTGGGTGACCTGGGCATGCATATACTACTGAAATACTGATTCGGCCATTCTATAAATACTTATCAAGTGCCTAGTATATGTTAAGCTACTGTGCTTTAGGTCCTAGGGGATACAACAATGAACACAATCATCATAAGTTCCCTCACCAATGGAGCCTATTTTCTTGTAAGGAAGAGACAGACAATAAATAAGATAACTGAATTAATTACATAATACAGTAGAAAGGGATGAGTGTGTGGCAGCAAAGTCGGGAAGGCAAAGGGCTCAGATGACATTGGGCTTCTTGGGAACTACTGGAAGGACCTTGGTTTTGATTGTATCGAGATAGAGAACCACTAGAGGACTCTTAAGCTGAGGAAATGCTCGATGAGAATCAAGTTGTAAAGGCCATCTTCCTTGCTGTTTTGAGAATATACAACAGAAGATCAAGGAGGTGTGGAAACTATTGCAATAATCCGAACTGGATGGGCACCAGGGTTGTGGCACAGGTAAAGTTACCACTTGCAATGCCAGCAGCAGGTAATGGAGTGTTGGTTCAAGTCCCAGCTGCTATGCTTCCCTTGTAGCTCCCGGCTAATACACTGGGAAGGCGGCAGATGATGGCTCAAATTCTTGGGCCCCTACTACCCACCTGGGAGACCTGGATATCTGGGCTCCTGGCTTCAGCCTGGCCTATACCTGAACATGTGGCCATTTGGGGAGTGAACCAGAATATACAAGTTTTTCCGCTGCCTCTCCCTCTTTCTCTATCACTCTATCTCCTGAATAGATAAAATAAATCTTGAAAAAAAATTAAAAGAATGGATAGACTGCAGATCACAGTGACCTGGACCTGTTACTGGGGAAAGTGATGAGCAGCTCTTTCAGATTTTGAAAAAAGAAGTTCAGGCCAGATATAAAAACATAGGAGTCATCTGCATGTATCAAATTGGTGCAGTAGGGTAGCCAGCTGCCACATACAGTTACTTAAATTTAATTCTAATGAAATAAAAATTCAGTTCCTCAGTCACACTAGTCTGCCACTATTTGGAGTGGCCTGTGTCCAGAAGTGGCTAGTGGAGACTATATTGGAGCAGGCCGATATAGAGCATTCTGCGACAGGTTGTTCTTATAGGCAGCACTGAAACATGACATTTAGAGTTCTGTCCTCCTCGCTCTCCAATCAAGTGCCTGCTGGATGCCTCCACTTCCTACTTGGACTATTATTATATTAACAAATGTCCACTAAGCGTCTCATCCATAACAAGGTTTAGAATCCGTTCATTAGTCCCAGTGTGCTTCTCTGGGCTCTGCTCTCCTGGCCTGCCCTGCCTTCACCTTTCTCATCCTGGTAAATGGAATCACTGTCTAGACTGCTGTCTCAAACGAGGGACCATTCCAGGACTGCTTTTGTTCCTCTCTGCCCACCCAATCCCTTGCAATTCTTCAGCAGGTTGATTGGCCTGGACCTCCGAGGCATTTCCTGACCGTGGCCATTTCTTAGCATCTCTACTTCCATCACTTAGGTAAAACCCACAGGTGCCTCTCTGTGGGTAGTCGAAATAGCTTCTAAATTAATGACTTTCACCTCTGATTCTTAGAATTTAAATATATACATATATATATATCACAAAATAATGTCTGAATGCTAGTGCACGGTGGGGCATGACTCTGACAGACTTTCCAGATGATGCCCACATACAAGCAGGCATGAGGACTGCTTTTACCATACCCTCCTCCTCCACACCCCACTCCTCCACTGTCAACCAGAGTGGCCTTTATAAATCATAAATCAGATCCCATCTTTCTGTGGCTTGAAGCTTTCTTGGGACCTCTCACTGCTTTGAGAAGACTTTGAAGTTCCTGACCTTACAAGGTCCTGCTGGTGACTCCAGCCTGTCCTCTCCAGCGTGGGTCCCATCATTGTCACTTTCCCGGAGACCCGTCCTATCCTTAAGTACCCTGGTCCCCTCTTCCAGCACCAAACCCAACCACTTCCTTTTTCTGGAATGGAGTTCTTTGCAATGATCACGTTTGATGCTTTCCTGGCTTGTTGTTTATCTCCTTGACTAGAACATACATTTTTTTTTTCATGTCAATTCTCACAATTAGAACAGAATCAGGCAACAAATACTTTGAATACCCCCTGTGTTTGCTTCAATGAATATCCATTTTCAAAACTTTTTTAGTAGCATCTTTGAGAAAAAGAAAATGACAATGACGATGAAGAGGATGATAATGGCTCAAATGCAGTTGCGACCCGTGGAGTGTTTACTGTGGTGCCAGGCACTGCGCTTAGTCAGCCCTGACAAAGCGCTCTGACCTGGACACAGCATACCATTTTACAGATGAGAGCAATGGGATTCAGAAAGGCTAGGCACTTGTTTTGGGTCACCAGAGTACTTCAGCACCAGAGGCTGGAAAGGGAAGCCAGGTTTGCCTGAGCCCGAAATCTGCCTCTTAAATGGAACTTGTAGTCCTTTAATAAATGCTTCCTACAGAAATAGATAAAAAGTAACCGGTGCATTTCAGAGACCTGTCAAATGCTGACATTTGGTTTACCACTAGGAAAAAGAATAAACTTCATCTTTTCCCAGGATACAGTCTTTGGGGTCACTCCTACATCCTCTCTGCCCCCATAGAGGACTCAAGTGTTGTCCCGGCCCCTCTTTTTTGCCAGTTATTTGTGCAACACGCAGTTTTAGTCTAAAGAATTCCATCTTCTAGCAGCTCCCAGGGTTACTTGCAGCTTCAGTGACCTTCCTTTGAGGAGAGGAAAAAACCCCTAACTTGGTAATACAGTCCAGCGATGCATGAGAAGCCTTTGTCAAGGGGGGAAAAAAGGAAAATAAAAATCCCGTTCTCTCTGGACTGTCTCCTAGGACTGGCGGAAAATGCTAATTCTGACAACAGGAAAACCGTTTTAAAATGAAAGCACCTTTGAATTATATTAGAAACGAGATTAAAATGAGAAGTGGTGAAAGAAAATAATTATATTCTCGAATCTAGCAGCATCTTATCCCCTCCAGCACTGTTCTCCAGGCTCATGACGCTTCGGTTATTCCCTCAGGAACGATTTCCCTGGGACTCACTGAAGACAAGCTTTGTGTTCAGGTTGCATGAAGAGGTGGAGGGAGGCCTGGGTTTTCTTGATTCGGCCACAATAGGCTGCTGGGAGGTTGGAGCCGTTCCCTGCGCTCTTTTCACGAAGTCCCGCGGCTCGGGGTTCTTATTTTTAATTACTCCAAGATGAACGTGCGCGCAGTGTGTGTCTGCTACTCGCTCGGACCCTCTGGGTCCTCCACGAGATCGGGGTCCCAGTGGGCCACCGCGGTGGGGAAAGCGCAGCACCCACACAGCAGCCCCGCGGGGCCCGGGCCGCCCGGGAGGCTGGCGCAGTCTGCAGAGGAAGCGGCCCCTGGAACGCGCCCTGGGAAAGGCAGGGAGCCCCGGGCCGCGCCGGCCGTCGCCAGGGACGCGCGGCTCGCGGGCGCCGCTCCCACGTCCCCCGGGCTGCCCTGGCGTCCCCCGCCCTCCCGGAGCGAGGCAGGGGCGCCGTGCAGGCCGCGGGGCGCCCCGGCATTCAAGGGCAGAGACGGCGGCCCGCGCCGCGCCCCTGCCTCCCGCGCCGCGCCTGGGGAGCCGGAGCGGGGGCGGGAGCGCGCGCAGCCCGGGCCCAGATGGCGGGGCAGCCCCGAGCCGGGACATTTTCTCAGGCTTTCAAAAAGAGCACTTTCTTTCCTGCCTAATATTTAGCTCCTTCAAATGCAAATGGAGAGGTTGCGCTCCAAGGTTAGCATAACAATTATGGGAAAGCTTTAAATCTGATGCGTTTGTTTACAGGATGAAAGGCGGGCAGGATCCGAAGGCTCGGAGGCCCGGCCTTTCAGCAACTATTTTCTAACTGGTGAACTGCGAGTCAATTTTGGATCACAAAGAAAACCAATTTATATCACGGTGGAGGCTAATTTTGGAGGGAGTTCCACATTATTTTCGATTTCTTTTTTTTTTCTTTCTTTTTTTAATGACCAGTGCTGAAATAGCGATTTCTCTTCTTTCCCTTTCGTGGTGAGGTTCGTTGTGAGCTAATTGGTGTTCTAGTGGGCGGCAAGAAAGTCTTCATTACTGGGGACAATGGGGGCCCGGAGAGGGGCCAGGCGCAGGTAGAGAATCTTCCAGAGATCTGGGGAGATCTTGGCACAAAGATGCATTGCACCATTTTAGCAGTGTGGTTTTCTGTCCGGTTGGGCAGCTGTTGCACCTGCACATTGCACACATTGTGGGACCTCACTCCCACCGTTTCTGATTCGGTAGGTCTAGGGAGCAGCCTGCAAAACTGCCTTCCGTTTACATTTTTATTTGTTCAGTGCAACAGAGAAAAAATCATCCAGCTGTTGGTTCACCTCTCAAAGGCTTATGGCCAGAGCCCAGCAAGGCAAAGCCAGGAGCCCAGGATCCAATCCAGGTCTCCCTGGGGGTGGTAAGCAGCCAAGCACTTGGACTGTCACCTGCTGTCTCCCAGAGTATTCATTTGCAGGAAGTTGCAACTGGGAGTAAAGGTGGGACGTGAACCCAGATACTCCAGTACTGGAAAAAGGCGTTTCCAAGCCATTTCTTAATGGCTGTTCCAAACACCTATCTCAGAGTTGACCTTTCTTACGTTACAGGCCGATGCGGATGCCTTCTTCCCAGGCACACACTTAGAGCAGCATTGGCCCGTAAGAAGCAGAAAACAGTGTAATTTGAAAGATCCTAATTTCCTTTGTGCAAAAATGATTTAGAGAAATAGCAACTGAGCAAAACATCCATGCTAAGAATTAAATAAGGTTGAGGCATTATTCTTAAAATTACATATTTTCCCTAGTACATGTTTTAAAAGATGGCTGGCTTGACCTGTTTAGGAACTTAAAGCAAGTCAAATCTTCCAGAACAGTAGATAAGTGTTAGATAAACACCTGTTTCCCTCTGCTGGCAAAATAAATGGGTTATCAAGGGGTAGTATATTAATGAAATATATTGGTTTTAAATGTTTTTATTTATTTATTTAAAGAGTCCCCATATTCCCTGTACTCATTTCCCCCATTATTATCATTTTAAAGGTTTATTTATGTATTTAAAAGTCAGAGAGGTGGGAGAGTCAGAAAGAGAGAGAGACAGAGAGAGAGAGAGATCTTCCATTTGATTCACTCCCCAGCCAGGCCAAAAGCAGGAGCCAGGAGTTTCATCTGGGTCTCCCAAGTGGGTGGCAGGGACCCAAACACTTGTGCCACCTTATGCTGCTTTTCCCAGGCCATTAGTAGGGAGCTGGATAGAAAGTGGAGCAGCCGGGACTCAAACCGGCACCCATATGAAATGCCAGTGTCATAGATGATAGCTTAACCCACTTCACCACAACCCCAGTTCCTTAACTGATATTTACATATACTGAAATCCATTGCAGCGAATTTTCTCCATGGCTATCTAAGCAATCATGGCTGCTCTCAGGTCCATACTTCTCTTTATGCTTTGTTCTCTTCTGGTGTGTCTAGTTCTCCAAAACCCTTGGCAAACTCCTGCTTCGTTATTAAGGCAGTGCTTGAAACTCAACTGCTCCACTAAGCCTTGGAGAGAGAGAGGTAGAGATTTCATGTGAGCATTTACCTGTCCTGAAATGAAATCTTGTAACTCCTTCTCATTTATCTAACCATTGAACATCATTGAACACATTGACCTATTTCTGTTTAGTTCTATATTTGATCTTACGAGTTTTCGATATGTGCATTTTCCCATTTTAAGTTGAATATCCTAGCAAGAAGAGATGTTTCTGGCTGGTGCTGCGGCTCAGTGGGCTAATCCTCCGCTTTGCGGCGCCGGCACACCGGGTTCTAGTCCCGGTCGGGGCGCTGGATTCTGTCCCGGTTGCCCCTCTTCCAGGCCAGCTCTCTGCTGTGGCCAGGGAGTGCAGTGGAGGATGGCCCAGGTGCTTGGGCCCTGCACCCCATGGGAGACCAGGAGAAGCACCTGCCTCCTGCCTTCGGATAGGCGCGGTGCGCTGGCCGCAACGCACCAGCCGTGGCGGCCATTGGAGGGTGAACCAACGGCAAAAGGAAGACCTTTCTCTCTCTCTCTCTCTCTCACTGTCCACTCTGCCTGTCAAAAAAAAAAAAAAAAAAAAAAAAAAAAAAAAAAAGAGAGAGAGATGTTTCTGTTCTGACCCTTCATAGTACTTGTATAGAGTCACTTGGGAATACAGATGCTCCTAGACTTAACAATGGGTTGTATCCCAGTAAACCCATTCCAAGTTGAAGGTGCAGTGTACGCCCTAGCTCAGCAGCACAGCATACTGCAAAGCAGCGGTGGCTTCCCCTGGTGACCGCAGGGTTGATGAGGAGCTGTGCTTGTGGCCCTTGCACAGCACCAGAGAAGATTGGATTGCACAGTGCTAGCCCAGGGGAAGACCCAAGTTCAATGTTCAGATTTCTACTGAGTGTGTGTCATTATTGCCCCACTGTAAAGTTAAGAAACTTGAGGTCGAATCATCAGAAGTTGAGTTCCATCTGAACACAGAATAAAAACAGACAATTTTGGGGCCGGTGCTGTGGCGCAGTGAGTTAAAGCCCTGGCTTGAAGCGCCTGTATCCCATGGCGCCGGTTCTAGTCCCATCTGTCCTTATTCCGATCCAGCTCTCTGCTATGGCCTGGGAAAGCAGTGGAAGATGGCCCAAATGCTTCGGTCCCTGCACCCACGTGGGAGACCCAGAAGACGCTCCTGGCTCCTAGCTTTGGATCTGCGCAGCTCCGGCCATTGCAGCCATTTGGGGAGTGAACCGTTGGATGGAAGACCTCTCTCTCTCTCTTTCTCTCTGCCTCTCCTCTCTCTGTGTAACTCTGACTTTCAATTAAATAAATAAATCTTTTAAAAATATTTTATAAAATGAACATATATAGTTAATATTTTTTGCTTACTGGGTCTGGATCTGCGGTGCCAGATCCCATATGGGCGCCGGTTCAAGTCCTGGCTGCTCCACTTCCGATCCAGCTCTCTGCTATGGCCTGGGAAAGCAGTAGAAGATGGCCCAAGTCCTTGGGCCCCTGCACCTGTGTGGGAGACCTGGAGGAAGCTCCTGGCTCCTGGCTTTATTCTGGCCCAGCTCCTGCCATTGCTGCCATCTGGAGAGTGAACCATCGGATGGAAGACTGCCTTCTCTCTGTCTTTCTCTCTCTCTCTGCCTTCTTCTCTCTCTCTCTATAACTCTTTCAAATAAATATATAAATCTTTAAGAAAAAAGAAAAACCTACTGTTGATGGAATGATTTCACCTTTCTTTCCTTGTTGATGGAAGAGGGCTGGGTGATCCTTGTGGTTGTTTCTGGATTACATATATTTCATCTGCTTTGGTTTACCTAAACCATATTGTGCATACAGAGGCAGCATTGGTTTAAACAGGTGACTGTATTAGGATAACGTTGTCAACACCCATTAAAATTATTGTGAGGTCGTCTGTGTTATGGCCTCCTTGGATTTGTGGGAAAGACTGCTGATTGTTTTTCATCATAAAGGAGTCATTTTCTCCAAGCAATTGCTATGTCTACATGAACATTCAAGTCATTGAGGGGATATTTAACTCGGGAATGGAGCATATCTTCACCCTTGCCGTTATCCTAGGTCACAGCTGACTGCTTTAGTGCCAATAAAATGCAAAGAGCTCTGGTTTTGCTGGACAAATCAGTGAGTAGCAAAGTCGTTCCTATTAAATATTAGCATCATTTACTAAGAATACAATTAGAAGTGAAATAAGCTAGTATATAAAATTTGTATCTTAATCATCCTCTGCTCTTGTTCAGGTGTTGAAAATTTGTTTTCTTGGTCCTAAATATAGAGTTATGAGTTAAGGTGCAATGGCAGGAAGCTACCCCCACAAAGAGGTGGTGGGAATGTCAGGTTTCTTGGAGGTCAAGTGAAGAGTGTATACAAAAATATATTTATGTGTATGTATGTGTGGTGTATGTGTGTAGTGTGTGTGTGTGTGTGTGTGTGTGTGGTGTGGAGCTGAAAGTGGTAATCAGATGGGAGCAAATAGAAAATGATAGAGTAAACAAGGCTGTGTGGTATTTTCAAGTCCTGAAACAAAACCATAGTTTGAATTCAATAGGTCAGATAAGTATAAATACACAGTGTAGAGAGCAGATATCCAGAAATAAGACTATTCTCCAGAGGGAAAGAGAGAGTTAACAAGAGCAGACGCTTCTGGAACAGAGGTGTTCCATTAGGGAAGAGCAGTAAGACTTGGATTTCTTTTGTATCCTTGTTTCATTTACCAGTTCTCTTCCTGGTGGCCATTTGGGTTGTTTTCACCTCTCTTTGCTATTATAAATAGTGCTACTCCCATCATTATTACACCTACTTCCTGGTGCACAGCAGCCAGATTATTTCAGGACATGTATACTTTGTGATGCTTTATTAATTTCTATTCTGTCTAGTCTATAATTATAATTAACAAAAATATAACTCTTAAACTGATTTCATGTGTTCTTACCATGCAATGGTTAAGTTTGCAGGTTTCAGCTTTGTAAGATAATATCCAAATTCTTTTCTAAAAAGCAGAGACTTCTACTGCAGGGTTTCAGAATTCTTAGTGCTCTGTCTCCTTCCTCTTATATTGTGTTGTCAGAGTTTTAAGTTTTGCCAAACCGACAGTAGGAAAATATTATATCATTTTGGTTTTTATTTTTCTTGTCCTTGATTTTTAATGAGATTTATCCCTTTTCATATTTATTGAATCTTCATGTTTTTCTACAACTTCCTGCTCTATCAAGTTGTCTTGGTTCCCCCCTAATTATTAGGCATATTCTCATACTAATCCTCTGATGACTAAATGTTTTGCAAGTCATCTTCTATGGCTGGGATTTTCATTCTCTTTTAGATAAGCTCCAGGAAATAGAACTTTTTAGCATTTAATGACATATGTCATTTTCCTTATGGTTTTACTTTTTCTGCCTTAAGGAACCCTTCGATGTGTCAAAAAGACATCTTCAATTCTTTTTCTAAAAGAATCTGAAATTGCTTTTTCTATAAAATGTGAACAAGAGATCAAATTCTACTTTTCCTTTTTCTATAGGTTGACCAGTTATCCCAGCATGAATTATTAAGTGGGCACTGATATGCTCAAGCTGTCTTGTGGATCTCACTTGCGCTCCATTCAACTGACTGGATAATTACTAATTTTAAAACATCAATTAAAAATAGGCTTTTTGTCTTTGTATCCAGCAGAGGGTGGGTTCTCACTTGATTCTTCCTCAGGAGTGTCCTGACTATTCTTGGTCCCTTCGCTCTTTCAAATATATTTTAGAATCAGCTGTACAGATTCCATGTGAAGTCCTTTCTGTATCTTGGTTCCAATTGCCCTGGGTCTAAAGCTCAGTTTGGGGAAAGTTGACATATTTGTCAATGTTTCAATTTTGAATTTTTTTTTTTATTTGACAGATAGAGTTAGACAGTGAGAGAGAGAGAGAGACAGAGAGAAAGGTCTTCCTTCCATTGGTTCGCCCCCCAAATGGCCGCCACAGCTGGTGCACCGTGCTGATCCGAAGCCAGGAGCCAGGTGCTTCTCCTGGTCTCCCATGCGGGTGCAGGGCCCAAGGACCTGGGCCATCCTACACTGCCTTCCCGGGCCACAGCAGAGAGCTGGACTGGAAGAGGAGCAACAGGGACTAGAACCCAGCACCCATATGCGATGCTGGCACCGCAGGTGGAGAATTAACCAAGTGAGCCACGGCGCCGGCCCCTCAATTTTGAAATTTTGAATACACGAATGTGATAAATTTGTTGATAAATTTTTACCTTCTTGAATTTCTTTAATTGATAATTTTATTCATAAAGATTTCATATGGTTTTTGCTCTGGATACTCACATACTGATAATATTATGAATAGCATGTTTCAAATCTGTTCAATGCTCTATTTGTTACTGTTGTACAGAAATGCAAATGTATATCAACCATATTTACTAACTTGGCTGAATTGTCATTCCATTTCATAATTTATCAATGTATTAATTTAGCTTACTTTTCAAAATGCATCACATGAAGTCAAAAAATAGTAGTTTTATTTTTTCTTTTCCTTATGCCTTTAATTTTTCTTTCCTTTTTCTTCTTTCTGTTTCTCACCCTCACTCCCCATTACTGTTTTCTTCCTCCTTTGGCTCTTTTTCCCATCTCCTTCTCATCTTGCTCTGACATCATCTTTCTGTACTAGTAGGACCTTCGGAATACTGTTAAAATAGAAGTGGTGATAGGGGCTGGCATGGTGGTGATGCAGGTTAAGCACCACCTCTGACATCCCATTTGAGCATTGGTTCAAGATCTGGCTGCTCCACTTCCTACCCAGCTTCCTGCTAATACACCTGGGAAAACAATGGAAGATTGCCCAAGTGCTCGGGCCCCTGCCACCCAGATTCTTGGCTTTGGCCAGCCCAGCCCCAGCCATTGCAGCCATAAATAAAATAAATAAATAAAATTTCTGATAACTAAAATAAATCTTTAAGGAAAACAGAAGGGTGAGAAGTACAACTGTACTCCTAAATGTGTATAAATTAAATCCATGACATTTTTTCACCTTATATAAATTTTAAAAATTGAAAGAAAAATAAAAGAAGAGGTGATAGAAGGCAATACCTTATTTGCAATTTTGAAAGGCGTCTTCTTAGTATCTTGCCATTAAGTATCATGCTTGTTAAGTTGTGTGTAGTGTGTGTGTGTGTGTGTAAATATTTAAATTGATACAGTGAATATACACATACAAACACACAATGGCCTTTAAAAAATCAGGAATGGATCTTTTATTAATGTTTTCTATCTTTAAATAAATAATCATGTTTACTTTTTAAGGTGGTGAGTTAATTTATTTTTTGAAATTGCAGAAACTTGTTTATTTCTGGGCTAGCTTAAAATTGGTATTTATAAACTTTTGTGATGATGAAAAACATAACATAAAATTTATCATCTAAATGACTTCTAAGTATACAGCTCAGTAGTGTTAAATAAACTTATTTTTGGGGTGGAAATTTGACCTAGTAGTTAAGACTTCCAGGTCCCACTTAAGAGTACCTGAGTTTGAGTCCTGCCTCGATTCCAGTTCTGGCCTCCTGCTAAAGCAGACCCTGGGAGGCAGCAGAATTGGCGTAAGTAGTTGAGTTCCTGTCACCTGTGGGGGAGACCTGGACTGAGTATGGAGCTCCTGGTTTTGCCCGACCTTTGCTGGCGTTTAGGGAGTGAAACAGAGGTTGGCGACTTTCTCTCTGTTTCTTCTCATTCTTTTATCTATCTTTCTGCCTCTAAAGAATGAAAAAAAATGTATGTTTTTTTGTGTGTGTGTGTATATTTACTTTTTTGTGCAACCAATTTCCAAAAACTTGATCGTCTTGCAAAACTGCACCTCTGTACCTGTTAAACAACAATTCCCTGTTCTCCCTGTTCCCCTGCCCCAGCCCCTGTAACCAGCACTCCACTTTTTGTTTTTATAAATTTGTCTACTCTAGGTAGTTCATTTGAGCACAATCAACAGTATTTGTCTTTTGTGACTGCCTTAATCCTTTAGCATAACGTTGTCAAGGTTCATTTAGGTTGTAGTATGTGTTGAAATTCCCTTCTTTCATAAGGCTGAATACAATTCCATTGTATGTTTTATTTATCCAGTTTCCATCAATGGGCATTTGGATTGCTTGCACCTCCTGATTGTTGTGAATAGTGTTGCTATGAACATGAATGTGCAAAATCTCTTTGAAATCCCATCTTCCATTCTTTTAGACATACACTCAAGTATGTATCTAATCACTTGATCACATGGAAATTCTAACTTTAATTATTTGAAGAATCTCTATACTGTTTTCCACAGTGGCTGTACCATTTCACATTCCTTTTGAGAATGCTCAAGGGGTCCTATTTTTTTCACACACTTACTCAATTTTCTACTTTCTGTTTCTTTGATAGTAGCCATCCAAATAGGTATGAGGTGATGTCTCATTTTGGCTTTGCTTTGTATTTCTCTAAAGATCCATCATGTAGCATTTTCATATGCTTATTGGCCATTTGTATATTCTTTTTATGAAAAATCTATTCAAGTTGTTTTTTCATTTGCAAAATTAGGTTATTTGTCTTATTGTTGACTTGTAGGAGCTCTTTATATATTCTGGATATTAATTTATTTCAAATAATATTTTGTTTATTTCAAATAAATGATTTTAAATATTTTCTCCCACTTATAATTTGTCTTTTTATTCTGTTAATTATGCTTCTGATGCAGATAAGTTTTAAATTATGACATAGTCCCATTTGCCTATTTTTACTTTTTAATACATGTAGTCTTATTGTAAAATTGGTGTTTTTAAATTGTTGTCATTGTCTTGTTAAGGAATATTATGTATATGTCTTTTTCCCCAGAAACCTTTTATTTAAGGAATACAAACTTCATGCTTTTCATAAATACAATTTTAGTAATATAGTGATTCTTCCCACTGTACCCAGCTTCCAATACACACTCCCACCCCTCTTCCTCCTCCTTTTCCTATTCCCATTCTTGTTTTTTATCAAGATCTATTTTCAATTAAGTTTTTACACATACAATTAACTCTATACTAAGTAAAGAGTTCAGTAAATTGTATGGGAAAAATATTTTCAAACAGTCAAGATAAGGGCTTTTGAAAATCATTGCATCTTGAAGTGTTAATTTCATTTCTGTAGATTACCTTTTAGGTGCTGTATTAGTTGGGAGAACATATGGTATTTGCCCTTTGGGGATTGGCTTATTTCACTGAGTGGAGCAGCCAGGACTCGAACTGGCATTCATTTGGGATGCCACACTGCAGGTGGAAGCTTTACCCGCTATACCACACACTGGCCCTGTCCTTTCCAGGTTTTGTATCAAAATTATACTAGCTTCATAGAATGAGTTGAGAATGTTTTTCCTTTAAACTTCCTGAAACATTAGGGAGTATTTCAAAGAGTTTATGTAAAAAAATGAAATTAAAAGGTAAACTTATTTTGAGACAAAAATATTTTTGAAATCCATGGGTAATTTTTTTATAATGCATATTTTTTCGTGAACGTTTTGAAGGCCCCTTGTGTGCATGGGTTGATTTTTTTTATCACTGAACATTAAAAAATGCAAATTAAAGCCACAGGGAGAAACCATCTCACATCTCTAGATTGTCTTTGGTGAAAAAGATGAAAGATCACAAGTGCTGGGCAAGATGGGGAAAAAAAGAATTCTTGTGCACTCTTGACGAGACTGTCAGCACAGCCATTATGGGAAAAAATGAGGAGCCACTCCAAAACACATATAATAAACATAAACAAGTTTTGCCAATGAAAAATAAACATTTGAAAACAATTAAAAGAGAAAAGTAAAGAGAACATGACAGTTATAATTGCCTACTTCATCCCATCCCTCTAAAGATGGAAGGGACCAAAGTCTACCAACAAGGTTATCAGCCTGCCCAGTCCATCTTCTAGCCCTCAGATCTATTTATGGATTTTATTTGGGTCTGATTCTGTGGAGGGGACATGAGGGGAAAATCATGTTTGCTACTTTCCACCCCAGTGCAAAGATCAGTGTTACTTCTAATGCCCATATGTGAAAGAGTTGGGTTCCCGTGCATTTCATTAATTTCTGTTCTTGTTTTTATTATTTCAATCTTTAATTTACATTAATTAGGTCCATTCTCCTTTTTTCTTAACATCTTAAGTTTTCTGCCTAGTTCAGTATTTTCAGTCTTTCCTTACGTGTCATATAAACATGTACTACATAATTTTCTGCCTAAATATAATTTTATCAGCATTCCTGAGTTACCTAGGATCATATTTTAAATTTCCAGGTGACTGAGCATTTTAACAGGGTTTCTGTTACTATTGATTTTTGCAATCATTCTGTTTCCATGAAATGGTATTTTATATTTTTGCAAATGATTTATATGTGATTTAAGAAAATATTTTCCTGTTATTAGTAATAATTGTATATAATCATAAGGATATCAATTGTGTCCTGTATTCCTATTCCTATTAATTGCTTTTGTTTTCAGCTTTCTCTTTCTGGCTATTTAATAAGCTTATTTAGTTTTATATTTAATTACTAAATATTTTATTTGTAGCATAATCATATGATTATTTTAAAAATATACTTCATTTTGATAGACCCCCACTCTTTTTTTTTTTTTTTTGAAAGTCAGAGTTACACAGAGAGAGGAGAGAGATAGAGATAGAGATAGAAATAGAGAGAGAGAGAGAGAGAGAAAGAGAAAGAGAGGGGTCCTCCATCTGCTGGTTCACTTCACAATTGGCCGCAACGGCTGGAGCTGTGCTGATCCGAAGCCAGGAACCAGGAGCCAGGAGCCAGGAGCTTCTTCCAGGTCTTTCACGTGGGTGCAGTGGCCCAAGTGCAGGGGCCCATCCTTTACTGCTTTCCCAGGCTATAGCAGAGAGCTGGATCGGAAGTGGAGCAGCCGGGACTTGAACTGGCGCTCACATGGGATGCCTGCACTTCAGGCCAGGGAGTTAATCCACTGTGACACAGCACTGGCCCCTACACCCACTCTTTTGAAACAGTTTCAATACCCTTCTATTATTTAAATGTATTAGATGTAATTAATTTATTCTATTACCTGTCTTAAAGTTCCAAAGTCTATAGTTTTTTTATCTTTTCAGAATAGATTTTTAAAACATTTTTATTTGTATAAAGTGAACAAATTTCATGTATTTTACATATACAGTCTTAAGAGCATAATGATACCTCCCATGGTGCCTGCACTTCCTCCTTCACTCAATATCTGTAGTTTTTTTGTGGACTTGATTTGCCGTTCTTTTCTCTCCTAGCTGCAGTGAATGGTGAATACAATGTTCATTTTTCTTTTAACTGTAGACATTTAATTTTTGATTGTGGGTGTTCTTGAAGACCTGGTCTGAAAGTTGTTCCTCTAAATGTGAATTCACTTTCGTTTTTGCCAGATTCCTGGAGTCACTACCAGTGAGGGGCCAATTAAAATCATTCTCACCTCAGAATTTCTAGGAGCATACAAACGACCTCTAGTGCCAACATTATATGAACACTGGTTTAGGATTATGAAATCCTGATGGAGACTCTCCCGTTTTATCCCAAGTGAAGGAAGAAATGGGCAAATTTCTACATCTCCCTCTATATGCTTGTGTGTGTTTCCCTGTTTCACACTTTTTCTCCTATTCACAAGAGAAGTCAATTTGGCTTCTATTCTGGGACCAACTCTAGGCTGGATCTCCTTAACCACCACGAGAAAATGGGCCATTAGTACTGACACTGTGTGATGTCATGGTTTGGCAGATATTCTCAAGATCACTGCTGATTTCAAGATGTGTAAATGTTTACAGCTCTCAGCAATATCTACTACGCACACACACATGGACAGACATGATTTGGAAGCTCAGTTGTATATTCAAATACGTAGAAATGTATCACAGTTCTTCAGCATCTACAGTGTTTTTCATGACATTTAATTCTACCATACTTTCACACAAAATTTACTTTTTTTTTTCATTAAAGATTTATTTGAAAGGCAGAGTGACAGAGAGTAATAGTGAGAGTAAGAGCAAGAGCAAGCGAGAGAGTGAGAGAGTGAGAGAGTGACAGAGTGAGGGAGAGAGTTCCTCCACCCACTGGTTCACTCTCCAAGTGCCCACAACAGCCAGGGCTATGCCATGTTGAAGCCAGGAGCCTGAAACTCCATCCAGGTCTCCTACATGGTTGAAAGGGACTCAAATACTCGAGCCATCATCTGCTGTTTCCCAACCCATTATCACGGGACTGGATCATAAGTGCAGCAGCCAGGAACTGTGATACAGGATTTGTGTGTTCCAAGCAGCAGCATAACCACTGTCCCAAAATCTCACCCCTTGTTTTGCTTTTTAATGCAATGGCCACAAAATAAAACAAAAACAAACAAACAAACAAACAAAAAACACAAAAAACAGTGTTAAGGCTTGTATTTGGTTGTGTTATATTATTTTTTTTCTTCTTCTTTAAAGATTTATTTATTTGAAAGGCCGAGTTACAGAGAGGCAGAGGCAGAGAGAGAGAGAGAGAGGTCTTCCATCTGCTGTTTCACTCCCCAGATGGCTCCAACAGTCGGAGGTAGGCTGATCCAAAGCCAGGAGCCAGGAGCTTCTTCCTGGTCTCCCACGTGGGTGCAGGGGCCCAAGGACTTTGGGCCATCTTCCACTGCTTTCCTAGGCCATAGCAGCGAGCTGGCTCGGAAGTGGAGCAACTAGGACTCAAACTGGCGCCCATATGGGATGCTGGCACTGCAGGTGGTGGCTTTACCCACCACGCCACAGTGCTGGCCCCCAGGTTGTGTTATATTATTCAAAGAAATTTACTGGCTCCCAGCTACTAGTTTATACAATCATACAAGGACAAAAACATTTTATTGTAAGATGAAGACTATTTTATAAACACTGCTATTATTTCCATTTAGAAGTATAAAGAAGTATGACAAATTGTTTTCAAGTATTTTAAAGAAAACCCTTAAGAATCCCAAATATAGCTGGAAAAAAAGTTTTTCCAATTTGCTGACAACAAGGTAGACCATGTACTTAGTGTTCTAAACTGGCTAGAGGAAATCAAGTCCGTGTTCTCATTCTGAGAATCAATTTGTTTTATCTTGAGTTTTTTTGACCTCTTAAAATGGCTTGGATTTAGTATATTTAACACATGCAACAGGGAAAGGGCATGAAATTGACTTCCTGTAAACTTAAATGGGTTGTTTCTTTAAAAGTGATATTATTTACTACAAAGCGTGTGTATTGGTGCACTTGTTTGTGCATATTTCCAAGTGTTTCTATTTATTTCTCTATTGTGATAAAGGGCTTTGACAATAAAGAAGTCAGATTTTATCCTGGGGAAATGTGTAGATCTTGAAAATTCCTTTCAAGCAATTTTAGATTACTGGATATATGTATAATGGGTGGCGATTTTTAATCATTGAGGGTAATAACCTCATGTTTTCTAATAATTCCTTGGCTTTAATAGGCCATTCAAATAGAGCTCTAGTTAATAGTTTTGTTGTTTTCAGTGGGAAGGAAACAACATTTTGTTATTATTCAAGAAAAGCACATTGCCTCTTAATGATCTATTATCAATGAATTTCTCATGTTCTTATTCTGCATAGTATCTGTCATTTAGCATTCAGAAGATTAATTATTATTATTATTATAGAATTGATCATACAGTTCTAGTTTGGTTATATGGCAATTATTTGATGCTTTGTTTTTTATAGTCTTTTAGAATGGCCATTTTTTTTAGCTCATGCTAATTTAATAAAAACTGCCATTTGGTCTAGTAGGAAATATTTATAGTTATTATTTGAAAAGTAAGAGGCAAAGTTATAGTGCATTACATTATAGCTCAAATCTAGAAGTTTGTTTTTCTCATTACTGCATCTTTAGCACTGGAAATATCTTTGCCCATCTTCCAGTGCTTAGGCTGGGGTTGAGATGGACAAGACAGAGGATCATTGTTATGCTCTGGGTTAGTCTTGCCAGTATGTCTGGAAGGCACTGAGTCTCGGTTGTTTTGAATAAAGTGTGTAACTTGGATTCCAATTTTACTTTGCTTGGTAACAAATATTGATTGTCTCTCCTAGCCAAATTTTGATAATTTTCAGGGCTGCTAAAATATGCAGACTTTTATTTAAATTTCTTTCTTGCACTATTCCAGTTTTAGTAGAGCATACAGTAATATTTTTCTTAAAGAAGTATGTCAAAATTTATTGTGGTTTTGGAAAAACTAACATTTGACCAATTTCGTTCCTCAGTTCTTTCACCTTTTTGAGTGCACAGATGCTTGTATATAATAGGGAAAACAGAATAAAATTGTAACAAAGTATGTGGGGCCCAGTTAATATTCCCTCACAAATAAGGTCCCACACATTCCAGGAAAGGGCACAGTGAGCTCAACTGAAATGCAGTCCCTGTGAACAGATATAGGATTCAGAGAGACAAAATCATGATCATATTTTCTTTTTCTTTCTTTTTTATTATTTATTTGCCAGGTAGAATTGCAGACAGTGAAAGAGAGAGACAGAGAGAAAGGTCTTCCCTCTGTTGGTTCACGCCCCAAATGGCCGCCATAGCAGGAGCTGCGCCAATACCAAGCCAGGAGCCAGGTGCTTTCTCCTGGTCTCCCACGCAGATGCAGGGGTCCAAGCACTTGGGCCAACCTCCACTGCCCTCCCAGGCCACAGCAGAGAGCTGGACTGAAAGAGGAGCAACCGGGACTAGAACCTGGTGCCCATATGGGATGCTGGCGTGGCAGGTGGAGGATTAACCAAATGAGCCAAGTGCCGGCCCCGTATTTTCTTATTATAGTGATTGAGAGGGGAAGAGAGGCGACAGGAGAACCCTGGATGCACCATACCAGGAATTTGACATAGTCCAATAGGAATAACCTTCAAAAATATCTCAAGTATGAGATTGGTCATGTTGGCATTTGATTTGTTTGAGTTTCTTCTTCCTCCTTATTTCTTTATTATTATTATTATTATTTTTGACAGGCAGAGTGGACAGTAAGAGAGAGAGAGAGAGAGAGAGAGAAAGGTCTTCCTTTGCCGTTGGTTCACCCTCCAATGGCCGCTGCGGCCGGCGTGCTGCGGCCAGTGTACCGTGCTGATCTGAAGGCAGGAGCCAGGTGCTTCTCCTGGTCTCCCAGGGGGTGCAGGGCCCAAGGACTTGGGCCATCCTCCACTGCCTTCCCAGGCCACAGCAGAGAGCTGGCCTGGAAGAGGGGCAACCGGGACAGAGTCCGGTGCCCCGACCAGAACTAGAATCCGGTGTGTCGGTGCCGTAGGCGGAGGATTAGCTTCCTCTTTATTTAATTGATTGTTAACATTGACTAGGGTTTTGAATTACCAGGGTAGTTTTTAAAAATATACATGATACTCCAGTACTATGGGACCAAATTTTTAGCATATCATCGTTTTAAAATTCCATTAGGTGAATATAATAATTACAAACCACCGGCCCATCTCCTATTATTGCCATCTAAGACCTTTTCCTTGTATTTGTAAATAAGTTCCTGTGAGAAAAGCAATATATTCAAAATATTTTCTCTCCCACTTAACTATTGATGCAACATATGCATTGTAGAATCTTGTGAAAGAAATGAAATACACAATAGTAAGTAATTGCCAAAAGAATAAATAAGTTTTTATTTCTTCTGATGTCTAACTAGACTTAGGTAAGGAAATACATGGTTCTGTTTTGGAAAGCCTGTAATTCAAATACTTCATCTAGGATTACAGTGGTATCCATTGGTGATATCAAGTTTCTATGCTTCTTCATGAAAACTGTTCCTTTCAGTTTTCTAACTAGAAACAAGGGAAGTGTTTAGGAAATGTGTTTGGAATGCATGTAGAGCCCTGTTCAACAAAACCTTGTGATGAAAATGCCCATTTGGGGTACAGTTTTCTTTATATGGAATTCAGTCACATGAGAATTATGTTCTTGGAAAAATACTAACTCACTCACATTCAAATAATTTTCAGTTTTCTTTTTTAGTATATTCAACTGGAACTTGTCAGCGTTTTAAGAAAAAGAAGTCACTCACTAAATAGTGCTGGAGGTGCTGAGTGTGTGTGTGTATGTGTGTGTGTGTTGAAGATGGAAATTGAGGAAGAGTACACTTTTCCTTTCATTTCTCACATTCACACACTTTTCTCAGATTTATTTTTCTTTGTAATTAACTTTATAAGACACAATAATATTTTTGTATAATTGCATATTTATTTGATTTATAGATAACACAGAATTGCTTTGCTCTTTTCTTATCTTAGTGATAGGTCTACTGGATTGTTGATAAATTTAGTCTCTTTTCTCTGGATTTTGTTCTCCAAAATTAGCTGTATTTTTTTTAAAAAAGATTTATTTATTTATTTATTTTAAAGATTTATTTATTTATTTGAGAGGCAGAGTTTCAGACAGAGAGAGGGAGAGATAGAGAGAGAAGTCTTCCATCCATTGATTTACTCCCCAAATGACCACAGTAGCTGGAGCTGGACCAATCTGAAGCCAGGAGCCAGAGGCTTCTTCTGGGTCTCCCACGTGAGTTCAGGGGCCCAAGCACTTGGGCCATTTTCTACTGCTTTCCCAGGCCATTAGCAGGGAGCTGGATAGGAAGTAGAGCAGTAGAGGCTCAAGTTGGTGCCCATATAGGATGCTGGCACCATAGGAGGAGGCTTAATTTACTATGCCACAGCACCATGCCCCTATTTATTTTATTTGAAAAGCATAGTTAAGAGAGAGGGAGAAAGAGAGAAATCTTCTTTAGGCTGGTTCACTCCTCAAATGATTTCAACATGCAAGGCTGCACCAGGCCAAAGCCAGGAGCCAGGAGCTCCATCTGGATCTCCCAACATGGTTGACTGGCCTAAGTACTTGGACCATCTTCCACTGCCTTCTCAGATGTATTAGCAGAGACCTGAATTGGAAGCCAAGGAGCTGGGGCTCAAGCCAGCACTCTGATATGAGCTGTTGCATCACATGTGTTGGTCTTAGCCATTGTGCCATACTGCTAATGCCTTTCCCCATATTTGGTAAATTATAATAGCTTCTTTGGAATTAACATAATGTATGATAAGTGCACACTTAGCAAGATATGAGAAGTCTAGATGGCTTTTAGGATGGGTTGGGTCAGTGATTGTAGATTGTAAAAGGTTCAGAAGGC
Source organism: Oryctolagus cuniculus (assembly GCF_964237555.1). Classification (NCBI taxonomy): domain Eukaryota; kingdom Metazoa; phylum Chordata; class Mammalia; order Lagomorpha; family Leporidae; genus Oryctolagus; species Oryctolagus cuniculus. The sequence continues at coordinate 146,926,910 of NC_091436.1, read as the reverse complement.
CCAAGGACGGCTTCCCCTCAGTCTGTTCTGCTCAAAAAGGAACAAGGAACCAGCCAGGTCAGCAGAAAACTTGGAAAGGACTAAACACACCAAGAAAAAAAAAAAAAAACAACACCACAACTCTAAATGTTGTTGGGAGGGTGAAGTAACAAGCATTGCCAGGCATCACTTGTGGGTTGGAAATAGGGACAGTTTTACCAGCGTCTTGTAAAGCTAAACATGTTTCCCTTTAAAAAAAGATTTATTTGAAGACAGAGTGGAGACACAGAGAAAGGAAGTGTCAGGGAGAAAGAGAGAGAGAAAGGGAGAGAGAGGGAGAAAAAAAAGAGAGAGAGTGAGATCTTTCATCTGCTGGTTTACTCCCTAAATGGCTACAGCAACCAGGTCTGGGCCAGGACAACGTCAGGAGCCTGGAACTTCATCCTGGTCTTCCACTTCGGTGGCAGGGGCCCAAGTACTTGCACTATCCTCTGCTGCCTTTGAAGTTGCATTGGCAGGAAGCTGGACTGGAAGCTAAGCAACCGGGCCTTGAACCTGCATTCCAATACGGGATGCTAGTGTTGCAAGATGTGGCATAATAGGCCACACCGCAACATTGCCCCCTAAACATACTTTTTGTATGGTTCAGTGATTCTTCTGTATATGTCCACTATAAATTCCTGCTGAAGTATACCAGAGCATATCTAAGACTTGTCTAAGCATCATTGCAATAGAATATAATGTGTGTGCATGAAAAATTCGTCCAGATGCCCATTGACAATAAAGTAAATAAGTCAATTTTTCATACTCATGTATTGGAATAATATGCAACAATAAAATGAGCAAGTGCAAGTGCACAAAAGAATATGGATTAATCTTAAAATCATCATGCCAGACATGATGGAATATACTCCAAGTGGATTGAATTACATCATTAAAAGACATCATTCAACCACATTGTAGGTGTGCATAATTGTATAATAAAACCTTAGAAAGGTATAATGTGCTTCATGGACACTGTGTACAGCTGCAGGAAGGGAAGCATTTCTTTTCAAGAAGTGGCAAGTCTGGGATTGTGTTACATTATGTCTTGCCACAAGTGCAGGCTATGCTTCTGTTCAGGTCAATAGTTCATTAAGGTGTCTTTGTTTCATGCTGTTTTCTCTGTGCATTGTATTTCGTAATTTAAAATAAAGCACTTGGACTATTTTTACAGAGGAAATTAAGACACAATCCCAGGTGTTGACTTAAGGGAGTTTCAAGGTCTGACTTAAATTTGCAAAAGCAAGGATAGCCTCTGCTAATTGCATTTTGTTCCTCACTCATCCTACTGCACCTTGTTACTGGGGGCACAAGAGGCGAGCTGTGGCAAGCAGAGTGCCCCTGCCACGGTTTCAGGGGATGAAATAGGGTTGGAGTGGAAGCTGTACATCTGAATCTCATTACTTGGGTGAGGTTAAGTCAGACACTCCGTATTACTATAGCATAGCTTTGTGTGTGTGTGTGGTGGGAGCACACACGTTCATATGTTAATTCCATTCTCATGTAATGAGGGAAGTGCTGGAATTCAGCACCAGCCAAGTACCCAGTGGAGCCTTCAACCCTTGACCATAATGAACACAAAATGCTGATAGTAATAGATTGAAATGAAACACCCCTTCATCTTGGCATGTGAGAGATCTTGCAATCACATTTGGATTCTCAAAGTGCTGCTTGATTGGAGATTAACGTGTGGGTGGACTGACCTTTCTTGCAGGAGCTGTTGTTTTTGCACTAAATGTGTGAAAAACAAATTTCAAATAGCTGCCCTGTTGCACTTCTCTTGTGATTCATATTATCACCCTTTTAGATTTCTCAGCAATAATGGCACTTCCTCAACTCGCTGGTGCTTTTCTTCCTTACCCCTCACCTAACACCTTTCTTTTTCCTTCATGGGGGTGGAATTTTCTACCAACAGGAAGGTTAGTTTTTTCACATCTCTTACATTGTCAACAAAGAATTTCTTGATTGATTCTGTTTGAATCCCAAGAATGTTCTAGACAGTAAAGAAAACTGGTGTGTACTTTGTAGAGAAGTCGTTCACTAATTCCTTGGGGAATTATTTTCTCAGCTTTAGGATTTATTGGTTATACAATTTCTATATATAGATCTTCCTCCAGTCTTGGTTTTTCTGCCTGACAAATGTTTCCTCTGTGTTGCCTTGTACATGAGTACGGCAGTTTTTCTCGTTGAAACTGCCAGCAGACTAGATCTGGTTTCTTGTCAAATTTTCATTAGTTACAAAAACAAAACCAGTGATCAAAACCTATCTATACGTTTAGAATCTCTGAGGAAAATGATGATCTGAAACTGCTTTTTACTTTCTCGTATGTTCCCAGCATGCTTACTTTATTGTGCACTGTTTTGAGTTGGGGCGGGACAGGGGTTTGGGAAAGGAAATAGTCTCTCAAATCAGGGGCAAGTAATTATACCACTCTATGTTATTGTACTGCTCTTTATGTTATAACACTCCTTATGTTCTGGTCTTTATATGGAGCCTAGGATGTAAGTAATTCTAATTTCATCACATGCACTGTTTTTGATCACATATACAATTTTTGTACTTGAACATATTTTAAATATTTGGAAGATATTTAGAGAGTATTGGAAACTTCTACTCAATAATAATGAATACCAACACATAAATATAAATAAGAAATCTTTTACCTAATCTACTTAATCAATAAATAATAAAACAAAGGGGCATCAAAGCATTCATGAAAATTGGATTAAAAGATAAATTTAAGGATGAGCATTTAGCCTAGCAGTTTAAACACCTGCTTTCCACATCAGAGCATTTTGGATCAACGTCTGGCTGCAGCTCCTGACTCCAGTTTCCTGTTGGTATAGAAGATGAGAGGCAGCAATGAAGGCTCAGATGGGAAAGCTGGATTGAGTTCCCAAAACGAGGTTTCACTCTGGTCCTGCCCCCTCCCCACCATTGCAGGCATTTGGGAAGTGAATCAGTGAATGAGAGCGTCTCTCTCTTTCTCTCTCTGTCTCTCTCCTCTTGAAATAAATAAAAATTTTAAAAACACAAGTTTATTTAGTGCAAGAAATTTTGAAATATATGCATAGTTTTTTCAAAATACACATTTCCATGAACTTTTTATGATTTATTTTATGTATTTGAAAACAGAGTTACACACACATACACACACAGACAGAAAGACAGAGACGGAGTGTAGTCTTCCATCCCCAGGTTCACTCCCCATATGGCTGCAGAAACCAGTACTGGGCTGAGCTGAAGCCAGGAGACTGGAACTCCATCTGGTTCTCTCTTGTGGGTGTCAGAGACCAAGCACTTGGGCCATCTTCAACTACATTCACAGGTGTGTCAGCAGGGAGCTGGATCAGAAGTGGAGCAGCTGGACTCAAACCGTTGTTCAAGTGGGATATCTCCATTGAAAGGTGGCAACTTAACCTGCTGTGCCACAGTGCCAGTCCCTCCATGAACTTTTTGAAGATACATTGTATATCTCTTAGAGTCAATTTAGACTTTTTTTTATGGTAAATGGTATCTTTTGTCTTTTTTGAAGATTGGATTAGGGCAGAAGGAAATGTAAAAGGCATCAGCATTTTAACTCTGGGATTCCAAGTTCTTAAACTGCATTCACAAAGGAAGGCTTCCTGTGTAATGTTTGTCTGTATTAGTCATATCACTTAAGAAGCACACTACAAAATGTGTCATTTCAATATCTATGTAGTGAGTTTATTTGAGGAGAAACTTTATTTTTGAGAATGAATGTGCTTGGTCTTGTTTTCCTAAAGCTAAAAGGGAATATTCCCTTAGTTGATTCTCTTTCTTTCATATGCCACTTGGGAAGAGATTCTATGAGTCACTTTGCATTGAAAAATGACCCCATGTTTCTAAAGAGTCTTATGGATGTGAGCACATATTGACTTCTTAGGAGCAGATTGAAGGTGCATTGATATCATTGGAAGCTGTCTCACTGGGATATGTAGAGCTTCTTATTCAGAAAGCAAGAAGTATTCATATCCTCCCTGGTCACTGGGGAGTCAAATTAAAATATCATCCAACCAGCCAGGGGTTGCCAGGGGCAATCCACTCTGTTGCCATCTGGTAAAGGATGAGACAAAGCTGAAGAGACCAGCTTCCTGTGCTCCTCTTGCTGCCGTCAAAAAGTGACTCCCTTTTCGTTGCAGTCTTTGTCATCTGTAAATACGGCTTACTGGGGAGAGGGGAAAGGTGACCTGCCACTAACATCAGGTTGGAGTTCATCCTGGCTTCATCAAGACTTTTTGAAGTCAAAAGCTACATGCTGAATGATGTACTCGAAATAGTCTCAGCAGAAACAAGGAGGGTAAAATTTGGACCACAAGAGGAGGAACAAGATCAGAGAGAATCCATGTGCATTTTATTATCAATTGAACCACACCTGAAATGTATACAAAACCCTAGTCCTAGGCTGAATGAACACCAGACAATGGCGATGTGAAGTGATATGTTGGGTAGAGTGCGGAGTTAAGAGGGACGTAGGGAGAGAATCATCTTCTCACCCTGCTAACATCAGCTTTCTTACTGGGAGCTTAAAGGTCTTTGGCCATGATGCCTCCTGTGGCTTGCTTCAGTCTGGCTTCTGTAGGCACTGGTGTGGATGTTCAAGATGCTAAAGACAAACGGGCAGAAAATACATTCTACTTCCTATTTGTCTGTGGTAGGTTTCCCAAGGTGCTGGGGCTGCTCTACTCCTGGATGCACTTTGCGTGGTCTTTCTGAGGTGAGAGGTGGGGGTTGACCATCCCAGCCTGTGTTGCTGACTAAGAAGCAGTTGTCTTCTAACCAGGTGTTGAATTCCATCCAAGTCTTCAGAAGGCCAGCCCATATGCCCTCCAGCATTCAAGGCTCAGACAAGTTTCCTTTTGCTTTCTATGATGCATAAAGGCATTAAAAATATAAAGCAATTCTGAGACCTTATTGGCACCTTGATCTGGAAGGAGATGTATCAGGTTTTTAGGAAGATGCTTTCTCTCTCATGTTCTCTGTGAAGTGAGAGATCTGGCTCAGCAGAGGGGCAGTGTGGCACAAAAGGGAGCTTTGGCAGCGGGTGTCAATGATTGGATGGAGATTATACGTCTTGATCCCTCTGTCACATGCCTGGTCTCCCTGCTAGCATTTCCAGAATGTCTTTTTTCTCTTGTTCTGTGGCTGCAAAACTAAGAATGGGAGCGGTCCCATTCTTTCCCCTACTTTTAAGACTAGAAGGAGAAAGTTGAGCATGCCTACTGGGGCTCCTTGGATGGTGTTTTTTTTTTTTTTCCAGAGGAATGCTTTTTTTTTATTTTTATTTTTAATTTTTACTTTTTTGACAGGCAGAGTGGATATGAGAGAGAGAGACAGAGAGAAAGGTCTTCCTTTTGCCATTGGTTCACCCTCCAATGGCCGCCACGGCTGGCGCGCTGCGGCCGGTGCACCACGCTGATCTGAAGGCAGGAGCCAGGTGCTTCTCCTGGTCTCCCATGGGGTGCAGGGCCCAAGCACTTGGGCCATCCTCCACTGCACTCCCTGGCCACAGCAGAGAGCTGGCCTGGAAGAGGGGCAACCGGGAAAGAATCCGGTGCCCCGACCGGGACTAGCACCCAGTGTGCCGGCGCCGCTAGGTGGAGGATTAGCCTATTGAGCCGCGGCGCCGGCCTGGATGGTGTTTTACATGAGGCTGTAGAAGGTGCTTTATTTCCAGTCCTGAATATTCAAGCACTGGATCTGTAGAACAACCCAGGGTTAATCAGTTTTAAGCAAAATCTTAAAATGAATGACTTTTGTTTTTGGAGCTGGCTGCTCCCTTTCATGTTTTAATTTTTAAGATGCCTTTTACTCTACTTGGTGCCACAGCAATTTTCTGTATCACTAATCATTCTAGATAGCCAGGGATCACTCCTCTGAGAGGTCGAAAATATCAGATAACAAAACCATAGATATTTTTAGTATGTGAAAATAGCTGAATTTCTTGATAAAATCCAGAGGCATCTGTATTTCAAAAATGGAGCTGTGGTTGCTGAGAAATCTAGAGGAATAGACTTTCAATGACAGATTGTTGGATATTTTTATGTCTGGGCAAGGGAGATATTTGGGGGCAAGGAAAGCTTCTGGAATTACACCACTCTGGCACACTGCCGTTATCTACTTATAAGATTAGTTGTAGTCGGGGATGGGATATCTCAAAATGAGGGTATTGAACATGTCTGCGATTTTTCCTTGGTAAGATGAAAGTTACTCTTAATCATTTAATTTTACTTTTCATTTTATCAGCAGCCTCCAAAGTGCTTTCCAGAGTTACTCAAAATGATGATGAATTAAAACACAGGTTAATGAGGGTTGGAAAGTGCTTGGACCTCAGTGAGGCAGACTGTTCCAGCTAAGGGGTTTCTGCACTGTCATCTGCATCACCACCAGCACCCTGGGTAATGGCAGTTTGAGGTTTAATGGTAACTCTTTCCAGAGCTGTCAGCGTCTGGCAGATCATTTGTCTGCTCTCACAATACCTTTGATGACAGAGGGTGGTTGTGGGTTAAGAAAGCATGGTGATCAACACTGTGGATTCTGGTTCTCCCTCTGCGACTTCTCTGTCCACTGGAGCAGGGTAGCGACAGTTCAGTGAAGGGGAAGGACCGTGTTCCCTGAGTGCTGGGTGAGCGGAACTGCCTGTCCTCCCTCAGCTGCCACTCCCGCTCATCTAGGGAACATTCCGCTTGATTTCAGCTCACTGGGCCTGTCTGCTGCCTCAGGAATTCTTTTTCTCTTTCTCTTTTCTAGCATTCTACTGCCTACCCATCTCGATTTTCTATTTTCTTTCTGTGTTCATAGGCCAGTTCTGATCTCCACTGTTACTTAGCTTGTCTTGTCAGTTTATACAAGATAACCCTGGGGACCTAGATATGCATGTGCTTCAGGGAGTTCTTGGAACATGGAATTAGGGGCAGGTGTTCAGCCTAGTGGTTAAGACACTAGGCTGACAGATGCATCCATATTACAGTGCCTGGGTATGATATCTATCCCTAGTTCCTGTTGTCAGCCTCTGTCCCAGCCAAATCACCAAGCTTTTGGGGTGTGAACCAGAAGATGAGAGCCACCTGTCTCTCTCTCACTGCCTCTCAAATAAAATGAAAAGGAAATTGGAATTAAGTTGATTATGGTGTAAAAAAAGAAACACATTAAATCCATACCTACAAAAGTCTTCAAAAAGTTCATGGAGAATACATATTATGAAAAAACTATAACAGATTTCATTTTTTCACCAAAATATTTTAAAAATATTTATTTATTTACTTGAAAGGCAGAGTGATGGAGAGAGAGAGGGGGAGAGGTGGACATTCTCCCGACATTGGCAACAGCTGAGTCTGGACCTGGTCAAGGCAAGAATCCAGGTCTTTCACTGGAGTGGAAGGAGCCCAATAACTTGGGCCATCTCCCACTGCTTTCTCAGGCACCTTAGCAGAAAGTTGGATCAGAAGTGGAGTAGCCAGGACTCAAACTGGCACTGTGATATGAGATGCCAGTGTGGCAAGCAATGGCTTAATCCACTGTGACAGAATGCCAGACTCTAAACTTACCTTTGAATTCCATTCTTCCAAAAAGAAATTCTGAGGTATCAGTGTACATGTAGGAAAACATGCTCTTTATCAAAAGCAGAAGAAGGAGCATCTGCTGGGTTTCTAGTGCATGTACCTTTTTATGCTGTGGCTCTGTGCCTTCGGTGACCATTGGCATGTGATTAGTCATTCTGTGCATGGAAATAACTGATTTCGTTCATATTTTAGTTCCCTTGTTCTCTTTCCATTAAGATTCCAAAGAAATTGGCGTGAGAGGAGATTGTGAGGGCTTCAAAGCAGAGCTTCTGGGGTGCAGGCACTCGAGTGGGTAGTGTGGAGTGAGGGTCAGTGTGAATCAAAGTCAAAAGAACAGCAGCCAATACATTGCTCATACTCGCTGAGCACATGCTATTTGTCAAGCATTGTAGTAAGCTCCTTCCATATACTGTGTGATTAAATTACCTGTATCAACTCCTTAGATCCCACTTTCCTGTATTTGTTTGATTTTCTCCTGGGTTCATGCTAAGAATTTCTTTTCCATAATTTTTTCAAAGATTTATTTATTTATTTGAAAGTTAGAGTTACACACAGAGAGAAGACAGAGAGAGGTCTTCCATCCACTGGTTCACTCCCCAATTAGCCACAAAGGCTGGAGCTGCACCGATCCGAAGCCAGGAGCCAGGAGCTTCTTCAGGGTCTTCCCACCCAGGTGCAGGGGCCCAAGGACTCCGGTCATCTTCCATTCCTTTCCTAGGCCATAGCAGAGAGCTTGATCGGAACTGGAGCCCCTGGGACTCGAACCGGCACCCTTATGGGATGCTGGCACTGCAGTTGGTGGCTTTATTCACTACGCCTCAGGAATGGCTCCTCTTTTCCATAATTTTTAACTCATCTCACCAGAAATATAAGGATGATGTTGCCTCATCCTCACCTGTGGTGGGATGGAGGCAGTCACTCAGGGCAGTGTGATTATCAGCTTGGGAAGGGCAGCGTAACTGCAGCAGGAACCAATTAAATTCAGAAATAAAAACAAGCTTTTCTCTATTCAAAGTTTTTTTTGTAGTTGATCGTTTCTGTATTTCTGAAGTTGTAAAAAGAATCTCTTTTTTTTTGGAAAAAACTGAATTTATCTAAGCTCTGATAGCCCCAGAGAAAGTAGGAAGAATCGGTAAGTCATTCTGGCAGCGTGCTTTCTAGAGCTTTCTTAATGGGGGTGCTGGAGGGAGGGTATAGATAATCAAATAGCTCTGCTCTTGGCTGGCTTATTGTGGCCACTTTCAAACCAAACTACTTCTCTTTATGCATGTATTTTGTAGGTAGATTCATTTGTGAGGAAGAAAAACATTTTTTGAGATGGTCAGAAGTTGTAACAACCTCCTGTTTTAGAGATGTGACATAAAATACAAAGCAAAACATCCAGACACTGAGGTGCCTTTAAAAACGAGAATTTTTTTTTCCCGTGATAGAAACTTGTTGTCTTGGCCTCTACTGGGGAGATGTTTTGATGTTCCCCTCTTTACTTCTTTTTAAAAATAACCTTTTATATTCTGGTGCTTGTAAAAAATACCTTTGATTCTCACTTGGCCTGTTCCACTGAATTGGAAAATTTGGTTCCATTCTCTTAGCAGGTAAATAGCCTTAAAACCATTCATGGCTTTGTCAGGGTAGAGGAGAGATGAAAAGCATTACATATGTTCCAAGTTAAGAGAGGCCAATCGTTTGCTGTTTTCAAGTGGTTCCTTCCCCTCCCTTCTTCTATTAAGGGCTCGACCACAATGGAGCTTTAATCAGCTTCATTGATTTAAAGCTAATTTGCACTTGGCTTCAAGGTTAAGGTCCATAGCACAAGCTGAAGACCTTTAAATCAGAAGTCAGAATGAAAGGACTTAGGTATATCATATTGTCTGCTGTGCATAGGAATGACAGCTCTTGATGGCTGTGAATTAACTACTGGGAAAAAAGGCACAAAGCCAGTTTCTCTTCTGTGTTAATATAACCTCTGCTAGCCGTGTTGCACAGCACTGCTATCAACATTTCTGCTTCATCATGTAAATTGATGGAGTTGGCTGAAAATACTTTGGTATTGTGATGTTTGTAGCTGTCAATTTCTGCTTGGTTTCAGTTGGATTTCAATCTAATTGCCAAACTGATTCCATCTGTAATAACTTTTAACATTTATTTTTCCCAAAGGGAAAAAATGTCTTGTCTGTATTCTGCAATTAAGAAGGTGATGAAATATTCAGTGTATGCCTCTACTCTGACTAAATTCTTTTGTTAACTTTATCAGATAAACTATAAAATATTAACCAGGCTCACTGTTTGAGCATGTGCAGATGGCATAATATTTACCAGGCATATTTTAATACACATTTAATTTTATAAATTGAATTAACTATTGCATGGCTAATTCTTTCCCTTCTTTTCCAAATTGATGCAACAAGCGTCCATGGTGTTGGCTATATGTGCTACACTAGAACATTTGGGGATAATTACATAAGCTTAGCTGTGTATATAATAAATAACATTTCCTCCATACTTAACCACATGAAATCAAATCAAGCAGAAATAATGCTATTTTCTAAGCAAAATTATGCTGAGTAGTAATGTGTGGGTTCTTTTTTTTTGACAGCTCAGTTTTCCACATTCTTCTGGAACATTTAAATAGGTAAGTTAATTTCACCCACCTCTGGCATCCTTCATACAATTTACCTTAAATATTCATGGCCATATCCTCTCTGCCATTTCCCAAATATGCTAATTTAATAGCCACATAATGCTTCACTTTAAGCAAATTTCCTCAGAATATGGTTTGGACTAACTCAAGGTCAAATTCTAAATCATAATATAAAGCTCATTTTAATTAAGAGACATAAATACATTTTTTGTTGTTGGTTTGTTGATTATTGGTGAGCTGCTAAAATGCATACAACAATCTGTCCCTCAGACTCTCAGAAGACTGCTCTTTAGAAAGCCATGGTGGGAATCAGCTACCACCCCGTAGGATGTGTGCTGTATTGGAGGTAAACAGTAGGACTGGAGATGGGGCTATTGTTAGGGAGAAGAGAGCAATTCATCAGAGGTTTAAATGGTGGCCAAAGGGTATTCAGAGCAGGAAGGACATTCTAGCAGAGGGAACAGCATATGTGAAGAGAAGATGTGAATGCCATGGCAGAAATGGGTAGAGCAGGTGGGAGAGCTGAAGGGGATGGTTCCAGCCTAGACCCCAGAGGTGTGATGAGTGGGATGGGCTGCTGTCGTGGTTCAGTGATCCACGCAGCCACAGGAGCGGGGTGTGCTGGAAACGATGTGATAGGGGACAGTGGGCAAGCTGTGGAAAGGGCAGAGCCAGGAATGATGACTGACTTCCTTGAGGTTCCCCTAAACTACTGAGAACATTGCATTTTGGAAAAGAGTGGAATTTAGCTGGGGGCACGACAGGGAAGTTTGAGTATTCCAATTAATTCCCTTTGAATACGGGAACTTATCTTGTACTACAAGTTGGTTAGCAGAAGCTCATGTGTCATATTCAAGTTTACACGGTCGTCAGAGTTGTGGGATCTGATTGAATCTTGCTTCGCTATGCTCTCAAAAGTGGTTTTGAGAGTCCCTCATCATCTCATTGATTGATTATAAACAATTACTTGAAGTATCATGCAGTGTAAAATCACCAGTCCCTAAAAAGAGGGGGCAATTACACCCACAATGACTTTTGTAGGGAAGCCCCAAAAATATGAGTCTTGTCCTCCGTCAAGAGACCCCTGTTGGGTGTAGAGGGGTAGAGGACAATGAAGCTTCTAAGAGTTTTTGCTGGCATTGAGAACAGAGAGCAAAGCTATCTCACATTCTAAATAACATAAGTATTACATTATTCGAAAGAACACAATTCAGCATGACATGGGATGGCTGCAGATACAGTCAGGGTGGTTACAACACTGAGGCATTATCACAAAATCTACCTAGTTTAGTAGCAGTCATAGTAATGTTGATGACCTGTTCAGATAAGTTAACATAAAACATGTTTCATGGATAAGCTGAGACATCATGACGGGCTATGTCAAGTAAAGGAGGCCAGACCATATGACACTAAGCATGCTTAGGAGACATTTGTGTAATGGAAGTCCAGGGTCAAGGTGATTTTAAAGTGTGTTCACACAAAGGGACAGTGGCATGCACAATGATTGAAATCCCCTGAAAGGCAAAAGAGTGAGTTTGGGAAAATATTGTTTTTTATTTGTTTGGATTTTGAAAGATTTATTCATTTGAAATGCAGAGAGACAGAGAGAGATTGTGTGTGTGTGTGTGTGAGAGAGAGAGAGAGAATCTTCCATCCATTAGTCCCTTCCTTAGGTGGCCACTATAGCCATGTCAGGGCCAGTCCGAAGCCAGGAGCCAGGAGCTCCATCTGGGTCTTCCACATGGGTGGCAGGGGCCCAAGCATCTGGGTCATTTTCCACTGCCTTCCTAGGCACATCAGCTGAAAACTGAATAGGAAGTGAACCTATAGGACTCAAACTGGCCCTTAGATATGGGATGCCAGCATTGCAAGCACAGCTTAATCTGCTTGGCCACAATACCCACCCCAGAAACATTGTTTTAACATCACCATTGATTTACATCACCTAAACATCAAAACATTAGTTTCTACTTCCCAGAGTAAGTAATATACTCTCCTTGTGCCACATTTACTTATTCGGAGCTTATTGGCACTACCATTATTATCAACCATGAGGGCATACCCAGGCAAAACTGTGAGGGACATCAGTGTCATCTTCCGATGCCTTTCTCTGCCTTAGAGATGGCTGTCACCCACTTAAGGCCTCAGAGCTCTTCCTACCTACCTGACAATGCCCCTGGACATTGGCCTTAAGAATAATAAACAAGCAAATGTGTTTACATTGAAGTACTAACATGTGAGAAGTTTAACACTCTATGGGGCATTTCCATTATTGCTATGGACAGGGCCTTCAGCCACAGGCAGGGCATTGACTTGTGTTCTGGGTGGGCGTCCAGCTAGCAGGTGTTGTGTCTCCTTCACCCCTGAGCTCCCATGATGCACACAGTCACCTGCTGCACCTACCACCTCCTGGCCTCTTCCCTGTTTTTTGATAACAGCCTTGTGTTTGGGCTCTTTGTTTTTAAAAGACTTTTCCTATAATAGGACCTAGTGAGCTAACACACTATACAAGCAGGTGTTGGGGCTCAGGACACACTAATCTCATAGGTTTAACACTGGAAGAATTTGAGAAACCACAAAAGCAGGAAAGACTCTTGCCTTCTCCTCCCCTTCTCTCCTAACCTACCCCTAGAGCAGGCCATAAGACCCTCAAGTGAGAGGTGCTCTCCCTACACTCAGAGGAAAGGAGCAACCTTGTTTCTGAAACTCAGATCACAGAGAAGAATCTGAGCACACAGGCCTTGCGAGGTTTCTCCCAGTGCATTACCATTATATCATATCACCTTTGCTCTATCCTATTTCTCCCCAATTGTCCATTCTTCATCAAATCCGGAATACAATACACAGATTTAGCCATTTCTTAAGGTCTTCATTTCCTTATGAAGATTCCTGTGCCATCAAAGCTTAAATAAATTTATATGCTTTTCTCTTATTAATATTCTTTAAAGAAAGATTTATTTATTTGTTTGAAAGAGCTACAGAGAGAGAGACAGACAGAGAAAGAAGACTGTCTTCCATACGCTGGTTCACTCCCCAGATGACCACAATACTCTGGGCTGAAAGCCAAAGCTTCATCCAGGTCCCCCATGTGGGTGCAGAGGGCCCAAACACTTGGGCTCTCTTCCCCTGCTTTCCTAGGCCATTAGCAGGTTGCTGGACTGGGAGTGTAACAGTCAGGACATACACCAGCGCCCATAGGGGATACTAGCATTGTAGGCAGAAGCTTTAACTTCTGTAATGTCAGCCCCGCCTGTTAATCTTGGGTTAGAATATGCTCAACCAGGACTAGATGGGTGAGGAAAAGATATTTTTCCTCTTTGATATGTGTCAGAATGATAGTCAAATTATTGCCTTACTCCATGGTTCACTTAACCATCTTTTCTTTCTAAGCCTGCTTACCTTGATTTCTCGTCTTCTCTATACAGTAATATTATTTTTTTTAAGTTTAATGGCTTTTAGCTAGGCATTTCCTGCTGTGTTTATTCAGAGGTACAATTTATTTTAAATATTACTGTTGGGTTGTTGTTCGTGGTGAACAAGGAATAAAGAACATCGTCATCACACTTCTGTTTACCTACATGGTAGATATTATTCACATTTTATTAAACATCTCACCAGGCAGGGATTCCTCCCACTTTGTAGATGAGGAAACTAAGGCCAAGAGAAGTTCAGAAACTTGACCAAGTTTAGCCAGTCAGTGAGAGAACCATGGCTGGGACTCCTGCACTCCATATCAGAGGTCAAGTCCTGGCTCTGCTTTTAACTTTGGTTTCCTGCTACGCACACCCTAGGAGACAACAGATGTCGGTGCAAGCAGTTGGGTCCCTTTCACCCATGTGGGAGACATAAACGGAGTACCAGGCTGCTAGCTTCAGCCTGCCCCAGACCTGTTAACAGGCTTTTGGGAAATGAATGAGCAGATGGAAGATCTCTGTCTGTCTCTTACCCTTTCAAATAAACAAAAATAAACATAAAAATTTTAAATAAAAATTCACATGACAGAATAGGTATTTTTGTCCCATGTCTTTCTTGAAACATTGCCCGTCACTATCATTTTATGCATCTTGTACTGGGCTACATGGAGAGATGCTTACTTTTGTTGTCAAAGCTTTCTTCTGTGAGACTTGAAAGCCTAGTAAACATGACTTTCGTTGGATCTGCCCTTTAAAACTAAAGACAGAAGATTTAGGTACTTTTAATGTGACAGGCATTTGCAAGCACTGCTTAATTCACCTCACTCCAGTCCCTGGTCACATGACAGTAATATAATTTCAGCCGATTACAGCCGCGCGAGAAACTGACAACCTGATGCCCTGGGAACAGAGTCTACAGTTAAATTCCCCAACCCCCATTTTGTAGATTGATGTTATAATATGAAAATTTATCCCATAGCATCAAAATAAAGAAATTGTTTGCAGTAGTTATAATATACTTCTATCCATTGATCACATATTGACATACAGTCAGACTTGTCTGGGTTAAACCAAGGATAGACTGGGAGATGAAATTAAAAGGAATAAAATATAACACTTTAATTGCATTTGTGGCCAAGGGACCTGCATTATACAGCAACCAGCGTGTAACAGTGTACTTCATGTTCCATGATTTACCTTGCTGATAATTGCTTTGCACTCCTAATAAATTAACCCACAGAAAATCCATTCATCTGCATCTTCTTTTTATGCAGAGCTGGAGGAAAAAGGACCAGTATAGCAATTTGAGTGGCAATCATGCACTGATTGTAGCAAAGAAAGTAGCATGGTGAGAGTCTTAAGTATTCTGAAAGCATTTCTTTCTAAGAAAAGAGGAAGGAAAAAAGGAGAGAAGGCTTTTTCTAATTAAGTTCTGTTTTTTGGTCTTATTTGCTATGGAGAATATCTTATATTCTACATCAAAAATCCTTAATATCATGTATTTCTGGTCAGATATTTTATTTTAATGTCATTAATTTATTTCCTTTAAATATTCATAGAAAATTCTCATTGTCATGCTTAAAATTCCTGGAAGGGAGGGATGTGTAAATATGTTACTGTAGTCTTACAAGTTCCTTCCATAAATATGTTTCCATAGTGAATCTCACGTTATAAGCTGCCCATTTTTTGTTAACTCTGTAATCAAAATAATTTTTATGCTTTACTTTTATTCTATTGGTGCATGTACATTTAATGCTTTATGTTCTGCCTCCTGCTGTGATCTCGTTTAGCTTTATTTGATCCTCACAGACTTCATGGTAGAGTGGCAAAATGAGGAGTGAGTGAGTGAGGAGGCAGGATTTCTTGGCCACAAAACTGGGTGTAATATTGACCTTATTATTTTACTTATCTGAGCCTCGATGTTTTTAAATTTATTTTTAACATAAGATCCTTTCCAAATTCCAGGATACAGAGATAAAATATTGTGGGTACTGATGTTCCAGAGGAAAGTGATGTCCGCAGTTTCACAAGCTGAGCGAGGGACAGGGGAAGGGCACGCATGTGTCTGCTTCCAGCAACCTGCAAACGTGATCTTCTGACAGCCCCCCTGCAGAAAACAACTAGAAATGCTCTTTAATATGGTTTTTAAGGGGATCCTTACATACATCATTCCTTGACACAGTGTTGACAGGAAAAAAAAAAAAAACCTACAGGAAATTAAATCAAATTTGAGTTTCAGATAAGGAAAGGATAATCTTTTAAACAAAATATTTATTTATTTATTTGAAAGGCAGAGTTACAGAGAGGCAAGGCACAGAGAGAGAGAGGGGTCTTTCATCTGCTGGTTCACTCCCCAGATGGCCGCAATGGCTGGAGCTGCGCCAATCCAAAGCCAGGAACCAGGAGCTTCTTTCTGGGTCTCCCACAGAGTGCAGGAGCCCAAGCATGTGGGTCATCTTCTACTGCTTTCCCAGGCTATAGCAGAGACCTGAATTGGAAGTAGAGCAGCCAGGGCTCGAATCAGCACCCATATGTGATGGCGGCACTGCAGGTGGCGCTTTTACCTGCTATGCTCAATGCCGGCTCCAGGCAATGATACTTTTTTTAAAAAAAGATTTATTTATATTTTTACTTGAAAGTCTGAGTTACACACACACACACACACACAGAGAGAGAGAGAGAGAGAGAGAGAGAGAGAGAGGTCTTCCATCTGCTGGTTCACTCCCCACTTGGCTGCAATGGCTGGAGCTGTGCTGATCCAAAGCCAGGAGCCAGGAGCTTCTTCCAGGTCTCCCACATGACTGCAGGGGCCCAAGAACTTGGGCCATCTTCCACTGCTTTCCCAGGCCATAGCGGAGAGCTGGATTGGGAAGTGGAGCAGCCAAGACTTGAACCGGTGACCATATGGGATGCCGGCACTACAAGGCGGCAGCTTTACCCGCTAAACCACAGTGGTGGCCTCCTAGGATAATTTTTAAAAGTATGAGTATGCCCCCAATGGTGCACAGAATATGAACGCTTCTGTAAAATTGTTGCTTAGCTGAAATTCAAATGTAATTGAACTTTCTGTATTTTTGTCTGCAGAGTCTGAGGACCCACACAGAGGCAAACAACTTAGTAAAAGCAGGCTTCTGGAGTGGGAACTGGCACTAAAGCTGCTGTCAGGGTGAAGGCATTTTCTGGATGCAGATGGACTTTGAGCTTTGGGACATTCTTAGATGTGGGCTCTAGTCTCATTGAATAGGTATCTAGAATTAGACCTGATCTCTTTCCTACACTGTTAGCATCAATAACAATTTCCTCTCTCAAACCTCGGTGCTACCCAGTTGGGAGACTTGAATGGAGTTCCTGGCTCAGGCTTTTTTGTGACCCTGGCTGTTTCACGTATTTGGGGAGTGAACCAGCAGGTGTAAGATCTCTCTCTCTCTCTGTCTTTCCCTCTCTTCCTCCCTCCCTCTCTCTCTTTCTCTTTTGGTCTCTGCCTTTCAACTAAAAACAAAACAAAACATTAGAACTAGGCACCAAGGAGAAGCAAAAACAAATCCTTTGGGAAAATCCTACATTCAACTCAATTCCCAAAGAATTCCCCTATATGAACATGCAAGAAAGATAAACTCATGAGATGGGGAGAGATTTCTCACCTATCATAACGTTTGTGATTGAGATGCTGTAACAAAAGGCTGACTGACAACAGTAAAGCATATGAATTAATTTAATATAAGTTAATATGTTCAATATAGTGTCCTGTGTAAGTGTACTTGACATAGCAGTCTTCAGAAAGGAAAGCCCAAAGAAACAGGAAAATCTGTAAGTTTTTGTGGATTGTCATGTAGAAGTATGATCAGAGGGCAAAGGGGTGTGATCCAATGGTAATAAACTGGGTGGAAGTTAGTAAGACCTGTTTATTCAGATTCTTCCAGGCATTTCTCTGTCTTAACAGAGGACCTTTATGATATGAGGTCTTGTGTTCTACTTTAGAGCAAGTTCAAGTCATTCTCTTTAAAATATTTTATTTATTATTTATTTGAAAGGCATAAGGCAGAGAGAGAGGTAGAGAGAGATAGGTAGGGAGAGAGGGAAGGAGAGAGGAGAGAGGAGAGAGGAGAGAGAGAGAGAGAGAGAGAGAGAGAGAGAGACTGCTACCTGCTGTTTCACTCCCCAAATGCCTGGAATGGCCCCTGGCTGTGGTCAAAGCCAGGAGCCTGAAACTCAGTGCAGGTATCCCACCTAAGTAGCAAGGACCCAAATAATTGATCCATCACCTGCTGCCTCCCAGGGTGTGCATTAACAGGAAGTTGGAATCTGGAGCTGGAGCTGAGACTTGAACCCAGGTGCTATGACACAGATGTAGACATCCTAAGTAGCATCTTAACAACTAGGACACATGCCAGCCCCCAGAGAGATTCTTTTATGGTCTGCTGCAGAGGAGAAGCATGGGTAAAGGTCTAGGAACTCTTTCTGCCTCTACTGTTTTCTCAAATGCCATACTTTGGGGTAGCCTGTACTCAACTCTGGTGCTCATACAAATATAACCACCCAAAAGGAAATATGACACTGTGGATGATACTTGGTGTAACCAAGGTTTCATAGAGTCCCAAAGACTTCAGATCTTGCATTTCCGTACAGGCAATATAACATATATATTATCAATATGCTTAAAGAGATAAAAAGGAATTGCTAATGAGTTGGAGACTTAATAGTGAATAAGTAGATTTTTAAAAAATCAAGTATAACTATAGAAATGAAAAAAATATTTGAAGTAAAATATGCAACAAATGGTACACACAGGTCTACACATGTCAGTATGTATAGAGTTACCAGTATGGTAAATGAATATTCAAAGACTGTTTATAATACAGAATGAGGGAAAGGAGATAAAAAATAAGAGAAATGAAAAGAAATTGTGGCTCTTTAAAAAAGGAGAAAGACAACCAAGGAGAAGCGATCATTAAACAAACAGCAGTTGAGAACTTTCCACAAGTGTTTAAGGTGGGCAACACTGCCATACATAGCACTGCTCGGGACAGTGCTAGGCACTTGAGAGCTGGGCAGACATCAGGTGGCTGTGGGCCTTGTTGACAACTGGCTAAACATGGGCACAGCAGATCCTAAGACGCCAAGTGGCCTAAGGTTATCATTTGCATTCTCTGTGCAGACTTGCCAGGGGAGCCCAAGAAGCATCCCCAGTGCTTCTGCCATCTTCTCAGAAGTCTGCAGGAAGTGCTCAGAGATGCTGGAGGACCATTCTGCCACCGAGAAAAGAAATTTCAAGATGGGGCCAAGACAGGGGTTGTTATGAAACTGAAGTAAAAATGTATATTCCTTCTAAAGGGGAAACACAAAAGGACTTCAAGGATCCCGATGCACCCAAGAGGCCACCCTTGGCCTTTGGCTTGTTCTGCTCTAAGCTTTGCCCCAAAGTCAAACAAGACTATCTTGGCCTGTCCATGGGTGATGTTAAATAGACTGACAGTGATTTGGAGTGACAGTGCTTCAGATAACAAGCTGCTTCAGTGAAAGCTGGCTGCTGAGCTGGAGGACAAATACGAAAAGGAGTTGGCTGTACACTGACAAAAAGGAAAGCCTCCGCAGCAAGCATGGGGGTCAGCAAGGCAGAAAAGAGCAAGAGGAAGAAGGAAGAGGATGACGAGGAGGAGGAGGAGGAAGATGAAGAAACAGATGATTAATGAATTGGTTCTAGGGCGGTCTTTTCTCTTGACTGTAGCACATTGAACCTCCTGTTCAGAGATCACATCTATTGTATTATTTTAATATTTATTTACTTATTTTTGAAAGGCCGGGAGAGGGAGAAGGAGAGGGAGAGGGAGAGGGAGATCCTTCATCCACTGTTTTACTCTCCAATGCACACAACAGCCAGAGCAGTGCCAGGCTTCGGCTAGGATCCAGGAACTCTATCCAAGTCTCCCACAGTGGGTGGCAGGGACCCAAATACTTGCTTCACACCTGTTTCCTCCCAGGGTGTCCATTAGCAGGAAGCTGGATCAGAAGCCAAGTGCGACTTGAATCAAGAAGGCACTTTTATACAGGATGCTGGCAACCCAAGAGGTTTCTTAACTGCTGTACCATAGCGCCCATCCCAGCTCACCCCTTTTAAAGAAAATAATAGTAACAATGTGTAAAATTTGTTTTTACACTGTACAGTGTATTCTTTTTGGGTATGATTAATGCACTGTTAAGTGTGTCTTTATTTTATTTATATATATATATTTATTTATTTATTTTTATTTAGTAAATACAAATTTCCAAAGTACAGTTTATGGATTACAATGGCTTCCCCCCTCCCATAATTTCCCTCCCACTCGCACCCATCCCATCTCCCCCTCCCTCTCCCATTCCATTCACATCAAGATTCATTTTCAATTATCTTTATATACAGAAGATCAATTAAGAATATATTAAGTAAAGATTTCATCAGTTGGCACCCACACAGAAACACAAAGTGTAAAATACTGTTTCAGTACTAGTTATAGCATTACTTCACATTGGACAACACACAAAGGACAGATCCCGCATGAGAAGTAAGTACACAGTGACTCCTGTTGTTGACTTAAAAATTTGACACTCTTGTTTATGGCGGCAGTAATCTCCCTAGGCTCTAGTCATGAGTTGCCAAGGCTATGGAAGCCTTTTGAGTTCGTCGACTTTGATCTTATTCCGACAGGGTGATCGTCAAAGTGGAAGTTCTCGCCTCCCTTCAAAGAAAGGTACCTCCTTCTTTGATGGCCCTGTTCTTTCCACTGGGATCTCACTCGCAGAGGTCTTTCATTTAGGTTTTTTTTTTTTTTTCCTAGAGTGTCTTGGCTTTCCATGCCTAAAATACTCTCATGGGCTCTTCAGCCAGATCCGAATGCCTTAAGGGCTGATTCTGAGGCCAGAGTGCTATTTAGGACATCTGCATTCTATGGGTCTGCTGTGTATCCCACTTCCCATGATGGACCGTTCTCTCCCTTTTTGATTCTATCGGTTAGTATTAGCAGACACTAGTCTTGTTTGTGTGATCCCTTTGACTCTTAGACCTGTCAGTGTGATCAATTGTGAACTGAAATTGATCACTTGGACTAGTGAGATGGCATTGGTACATGCCACCTTGATGGGATTGAATTGGAATCCCCTGGCATGTTTCTAACTCCACCATTTGGGGCAAGTCCGATTAAGCATGTCCCAAATTGTACATCTCCTCCCTCTCTTATTCCCACTCTTATATTTAACAGGGATCACTTTTCAGTTAAAATTTAAACACCTAAGAATAATTGTGTGTTAATTACAGAGTTCATCCAATAGTACTAGAACAAACAAAACAAAAAAATACTAAAATGGATAAAGTATTACGTTGTACATTAACAGTCAGGACAAGAGCTGATCAAGTCACTGTTTCTCATAGTGTCCATTTCGCTTCAATGGGTTTCCCCTTTGGTGCTCAGTTAGTTGTTGCCGATCAGGGAGAACATATGATATTTGTCCCTTTGGGACTGGCTTAATTCACTCAGCATAATGTTTTCCAGATTCCTCCATCTTATTGCAAATGACCAGGTTTCATTGTTTTTGGCTGCTATATAGTATTCTATAGAGTATATGTCCCATAATTTCTTTATCCAGTCTACTGTTGATGGGCATTTGGGTTGGTTCCAGGTCTTAGCTATTGTGAATTGAGCTGCAATAAACATTAATGTGCAGACAGCTTTTTTGTTTGCCAATTTAATTTCCTTTGGGTAAATTCCAAGTAGTGGGATGGCTGGGTTGTATGGTAGGGTTATATTCAGATTTCTGAGGAATCTCCAGACTGACTTCCATAGTGGCTTAACCAGTTTGCATTCCCACCAACAGTGGGTTAGTGTCCCTTTTCCCCCACATCCTCTGCAGCATCTATTGTTGGTAGATTTCTGAATATGAGCCATTCTAACCAGGGTGAGGTGAAACCTCATTGTGGTTTTGATTTGCATTTCCCTGATTGCTAGTGATCTTGAACATTTTTTCATGTGTCTGTTGGCCATTTGGATTTCTTCTTTTGAAAAATGTCTATTGAGGTCCTTGGCCCATCTCTTAAGTGGGTTGTTTGTTTTGATGTTGTGGAGTTTCTTGATTTCTTTGTAGATTCTGGTTATCAACTGTTTATCTGTTGCGTAGTTTGCAAATATTTTTTCCCATTCTGTCGGTTGCCTCTTCACTCTCCTGACTGTTTCTTTTGTAGTACAGAAACTTCTCAATTTGATGCAATCCCAATAGTTGATTTTGGCTTTGACTGCCTGCGCCTCCAAGGTCTTTTCTAGGAAGTCTTTGCTGGTACCTATATCTTGCAGGGTGTCTCCAATGCTCTCTAATAATTTGATGGTGTCAGGTCATAGATTTAAGTCTTTAATCCATGTTGAGTGAATTTTTGTGTAAGGTGAAAGGTAGGGGTCTTGCTTCATGCACGTGGAAATCCAATTTTCCCAGCACCATTTATTGAATAGACTGTCCTTACTCCAGGGATTGGTTTTGGATCCTTGATCAAATGTAAGTTGGCTGTTGTTTGGATTGATTTCTGGTGTTTCTATTCTGTTCCATTGGTCTATCCATCTGTTTCTGTACCAGTAGCATGCTGTTTTGATAAGAACTGCCCTGTAGTATGTCCTGAAATCTGGTATTGTGATGCCTCCGGCTTTGTTTTTGTTGTATAAGATTGCTTTAGCTATTCGAAGTCTCCTGTGTCTCCATATGAATTTCAGCATAATTTTTTCCAGGTCTGAGAAGAATGTCTTCGGTATCTTGATTGGTATTGCATTGAATCTGTAAATTGCTTTTGGGAGAATGGACATTTTGATGATATTGATTCTTCCAATCCATGAACATGGAAGATTTTTCCATTTTTTGGTATCCTCTTCTATTTCTTTCTTTAAGGTTTTGTAATTTTCATCGTAGAGATTTTTAACGTCCTTGGTTAAGTTTATTCCAAGGTATTTGATTGTTTTTGTAGCTATTGTGAATGGGATTGATCTTAGAAGTTCTTCCTCAAACAGCCCTGTCCTGGTGATATTTTCAGCCAATAATCTTGCCTGGTACAGAATGAGAGTTATAAGTTGTCAAGGACCTCTGCAGCACAGGTTAGTGCTATTTCAGGACAGTAGTTTTCACTGTTAATTGTCTTTGATGCACCTTATAGGAAATAGTTGCTGTTCTCTTAATACCACTCCATAATTGCTAAAAAAGTTGTAGCTATTTGATAATATTCTGAGTGCTTCTGAGTAAAAATATTTTTTAATAAAAAGATGTTTAAGGTAACCAATTTTCAGAACCACTGACCATTGCAGATGCCATAGGATGATTAAAAAGAAATTCACACATATTAGAGTGCAAATTCAGGACACCAAAGCCAAACAGAGGATGTTAAAAGTAGACAGAATTGGGGCTGGTGCTGTGGTGTAGTGGTGAGTGAACCATTGGATGGAAGACCTCTCTCTTTCTCTGCATCTCCTCTCTCTGTGTAACTGACTTTCAAATAAATAAATAATTCTTTAAAATAAAAAGTGGACAGGATAAAAAAATCTCATATATATGTAAACAAATAAAAACATTTATACAAATACATATTCAGACAATATAGATACATTTTATATATACATATAAATTCAAACATTTTAGCATTTAAATATATATGTACATATATATATTATATGTATTATATATGTATATATTATATGTATTATATATATAATAAAATAATCAGAAAAATACTCATCAAAAGAAAGTTGAATTACATTGATATGACAAAAGTGATATTAAGTCAAATGGCTAAGTAGAGATAAAGAGGAATTATATGATTTAAACTTCTGACTTTCAAAATAAATGTTAATAAATCATATGACAAATAAAAATTATAATAAAAACTAGAAAATATTTATGAGAACAAAAATGTTACATTTTGTAACTCAGAGAAGTTTGTAGCTTTAACTGCTTACATTAGAAAAGAAAAAAGAATATTAATTAGGTAAAATTTTACCTTATGACATTTAAAGAAAAACCCAACAGACTATAACCCCAAAATGTAGATTGAGTGGAAATTATTATAAAATGGAAGGAAAAAGTGTAATAAAATCTGTAAGGTCAAGAGTTTGTTGTTTGTAAAAAACAACTCACTGGCCAAATTGATCATGAATGAAAGAGAAAACAAAAATAATCATTTTGGCATGAAAAATGCCTTGGCTGCAGAGTGTGCATACATTCAAAGATTAATGAACCATATTACACCAAAACTGAAATCTTATTAGATCTAGAAATGTTTCTCAAAATATAATTTATCAAAAGTAATACAATAGAAATATATAATCACAGTAATCCTATAACCATTAAATGAATTGATTCAGTAGTTAAAAACTTCCCTTTCTACAGAAACCAGACAAACCAAAATGTTAATGCCAGCTGCTTAAACCAATGAAGATTACGTAACAGCCAAGGAATTTTTTATTCCAATTTCATACAAACTAGTCTGGAAATTAGAAAGTATCATCTTGCGCATAAGGAGAGAGGAGCATCTCCTAAGCAGGATACTAACAAGATGAAATACTTAATTTATAAAACGGAAAATAACAGACTACATTGGCATTCTTCCAGGAATGCAAGGACCTTACTTAGAACAAAAGCCAATTTCTAATTTATCATATTAATAAAAGAAAAAAGAAATATACATCATCATTTCAACAGATGGAGAAAAAAGCTTTTGGTAAAATTCAGGATCTGTCTAAATTATTATAAACATTTTTAGCAAGCTAAAAGTAGATGATATTCATATTCAAGAAATGTGTAACATTTTAGTGGAATAATTCAGTTAACAGAAAAATATTGGGATGATTTCCTTTAAGCTGGAGTACATGACAAATCTGTATACTATTAATATTGCTTGTTTACATTGTGCTAGAGATTCTAACCAACACATTGATACAAAAACAAATTGAAAAGTAAACTACATAAGTATCTGGACCTTAAAAGAAGAGATTGTTTGCAACAAATTTTTTCTATAGAAAACAACATATTATGCAAATTTAATTAACAAGAGAAATTAGCAAGGTGGCTAGATATAAAATTAATACATCAGTATATTTCCATGCAGAATTTAGTAAGAGAATATGATTTATAAGAACTTGGAATTATAGAACATTTAGGGGAAAGCGTCTACAAAAGATAAGAATGAGTTTTACAAAGAAAATAATAAGCCTTTGCCAAACTACACTGGAAAAAGCCCATATAAATGGAAGACTCCATGATATTTGTGGACTAGAAGATTCAATGATAATGCAGGTTTACATTTTGCCAAAATTACAAGATTAAATATAATCTCAATAGCAATCATAACATAATTTTCTTTGTAAGTGAATCTTAATATTTATGTGGAGAGTCAAAAGCCAAGTAGAGCCCAGGCACTGGCTCAGAACAAAAAACTTAAGTGAAGAAACTTTCTATCCAGACCCCAATAATTAATACAAGTGTAGAGTAATTAAAACAATATGATGCTGGCAAATGGGCTAATGAAAAGAGTAATGGAGTTGCATAGAGGGCTCCCAGACAGATTCTCACATGTCTGGAAATTTGATTTATGATTCAGATGGCACTGCCGAGAACTAAGGAAAACTGATTTTTCCACAAATGACACTGGGGACATAATCATCTAGTAAAATAATGAAATTAGACCTCATGTTTTACACAACACAGATATCTGTTCCTAGTATACTGAAGACCTAGGTATGAAGACAAACTGTGAAACTTTTGCTGGACAATGTGGGAGACAGTCTTTATGACCTCAGTGTAGGGATAGATTTATTTAAAAAGAGGCAAATATGCAAAGTATAAGCAAAAAAATTTGATTTCAATACAATTTAGAACTTTTGTTTATTCAAAGACCTCACAGAGAATGTGAAAATATAAGCCTCTGAGGATCTTTTTAACACACAGGGCTGAAAATAGGTTAGTATTCAGAACACATAAGAATGCAAACAAGTCCGAATGAAAAAGACAGCCCAGCATAGAAATGGACAAAAGACTTGAACAGGTACTTCACAGAACAATAAACTTGAATGTTCAATAGTCAGACGAAAAGAAGTTCAATCTCATTGGTTTTCAAGGAAATCAAATCTAAACCACAGTAATATAGAATTTTCACAGGCTAAAATTATTGTTGGTAATTATTCACACATTGCAGGAGGCAGATACACTTTTACAAGCCCTTTTGAACATCATGGGCACTATCTGGAAAAGTTGACTATAAGCACATCCTATGAGCCAGTATGTCTACTTGTACATGTGTACTCTAGAGAAATTCTTGCACCAAAAGAAATGTAGAAAAATCTTCAGAGTGGTAGCTTTTATGCTATTGAAAAACTAGAAGCATGCAGGTACCCATTAAAATTAGCATGGTTAAAAATTTTGGTATGAGAGAAATGTATCCACATACATAATGCAATTTAAAAATAATTATACAATGTACATATACTTCAAAACATAATATTGTATAGATAAATACATGCAATGCTATGTGTCAAATTAAAATAAATAATGTAGTGATTAAGATGCCTCTTGGGACACCTGTATCATGTATGGGAATGCCTGGGTTCAATTCCTGGCTCTGCTTCTAATCCAGCTGCCAGCTAACACACACTCTTAGGAGGCAGTAGGTGATGGCTCAAGTACTTGGGTTCTTGCCACCCGTGTGGGAGACTTGGACTGAGTTTCCAATTCCTGGCTTTGGCCTGGTCCAGCCATAGATGTATGGGCATTTGAGAAATGAAACAGCAGGTGGAAGATCTCTCTCTGCCTCTCTCTCCAAGAAAATAAAATAAGTAAAACATTAAAGAAAAAGGAGTGAATAAATAAATAATTGTTAAGGAAAAAAGAATGAACTGCAATTATAAGCAACAGGAACCCAACTCATGACTATATCTCAGAATTCTCATATTGAGTGGAAAAATGCAGGTCATGGAGGAAAGCAGCTGAATACAGAAGAGCCCATGACCTACAATATGCACAACTGGGCAATACATAGTTTACTGTGTGGTAGCACTATGAAGAAACAAGGGGAATGAGAAACCTGAAATTCAGGAAAACAGTGTAAGAGAAGCTGGGGCTCCACAAGTAACAACAGAATTCTCTATTAACTGGATATGCCTAGACAGGTGTGGAATTTACTGTGATTCTTTTTGTTATTGGTATTTATAGATGTTTCTTTGCATCTATTCAATACTTGTTACAGACATTAAAAATCAACTAAAAATCAAGTTTCTTATCCTTGTTAAAGTTCTCTTTCTAGTGAACCATGCACTTGGTCTCTGGCTTTTCTCTGTTTTGTGTATGCTACAGCAGCTAACCCCATACACATATACCCATGTCACTGTGGGAAACCTGCCTCTAAGTTCCCTATCATCCTTTGACTTACCTTGCCTTCTGAAGGCAAACGTTTTATTGCTTTGCAAATTCACTTTCACTGTGTTCCCTGAGAAGGCAAAACATGAATTAAAGCTGGAGTTATGAAAAAAATAACCCATAATACCAATGGAAAGAGAATCTTCTGAAAAAATCTGAGAGTTGGCAGTTGGGACAGTATGCTGTAGTGGTTACAGATGCAAATTTAGAAACTGGGAACATGGGAGTTTTAATCTTCATTCTAATATGTACTAAATTATCTTGATCTTAGATTTCAGAACCTTAGATTTTTCATAATGTCTATGATGTTCAGAGGAGTATATGGGATGGTTTAGGAAAAGCATTTTGGTTGGCCCTGTGGCTCACTTAGCTAATCCTCTGCCTGCGGCGCTGGCACCCTGCGTTCTAGTCCTGGTTGGGGTGCCAGATTCTGTCCCAGTTGCTCCTCTTCCAGTCCAGCTCTCTGCTGTGGCCCGGGAGTGCAGTGGAGGATGGCCCAGGTGTTTGGGCCCTGCACCCGCATGGGCGACCAGGAGGAGGCACCTGGCTCCTGGCTTCAGATGTGCGCAGCTCGCTGGCTGCAGTGGCCATTTTGGGGGTGAACCAATGGAAGGAAGACCTTTCTCTCTGTCTCTCTCTCTCACTGTCTAACTCTGCCTGTCAAAAAAAAAAAAAAAAAAAAAGCATTTATCTGGCTACCTAGTAAACTCAGTGTGATAATTGATAGCTATCAACACTATTATTAAATACTATTCAAAAATAAGAAATATGCAAATATAGCATATTGAGCTACAGTAAGCCAAAATATACCTTTAAATTAGCTTTTATTACATGTGTTAAGACATCTACTTTTGATATTTTCTGGATAAGAAGTCAAATGAATCAAACACATTTCCCATCACTGCCGTGTATCTACCTTTAGCCTGAAGTTCATAATCTCATTTCTCTCTCCTGAAACGTGGTGCTGATGATGGTGATGACTCTAATACTGCCCCCCCCCATATTCACAAAGACCCAATGAATAATGAAATTGGGTAATCCACAGAAAAATTTATTTAATAATTAGTGATATCGTTATTGTTACATTCACACAATTTTTTTTTTTTTTTTTTTGTAGTTTAGGTGGAACACATAGTCAAGTGCTTCAGTTCTCAGTGCATGGTTTTATGTTTTCATGACCTCTGGCCATTACCATTGAGGCTGCATGGAAGTGGTTGTATAAAATGTCACATAACAACGTGTCCCATCTGCTTAGCAACAGAAGGAGGACAGGTAACAAAACAAATCAAAACAGAAAACTTGTAGAATACTAGAGTCAAAAAAGCCTTAAACTTTAAAACTACACAAACTTTTTCCCTGAAAACAAAACAGAACAAAAAGCAACTCTGAAACCATTGTCTGAAAAACAGCCTACCAAGCTTCCTAACGGCATTTAATTTGGTTCATTTTTTGTTGTTGATTTCATGGTGTATTTCATTTAAATGGCCAACCTCTAAAGCATCACAGTAATCAAGATGACTTCCTTAGCCTCTACATGATCGATGTAAGGTAGGAGGAATAAAATACCCTGTAGGAGAAAAGTTCTTCTGTGTGGCAAATTAACTTCCCAGAACATCAGGGTACAATTTAGTACTCTGTAAGAAGCGATTTATTAAATGGTGTCTGGAAGAGTTAATTTACCTCATAACAGCAAGCAGTTTGCTACAAGAGAATTGCTTACTCACCTTATGTACTTCGGAGTAAATTCATTATGGGTTTACTCATCTCAGGGCTAAAGGCACATGTTTGCTGTAATGATGGATAATTACACTGCACAATTTCTGCATTATTCTGTTTACCAGCTGATGGGCTACTGTTTTAGCAGATTTTCCATCTGTTTTGATAGGGATTAAGGGGTTTTGAAAGCATTTAAAGGTATTTTCTGTTAGTGCTTATTTCACTGACTGTAAAACGTATTCATTGTAAGACGTACCATTGTGTTAGGCACCAATTCAGAAAAAAATACTGCTAATTAAACCTCAACACAATGTATTCTTATCACTTTAAGAATTTTTATTTCATACTGTTGACAGAACCCTTTTAAATACATTCAGATATCATACATGATTTAATCACCTGTTCCTCAAATATTCATAAAAAGGAAACTAGAAGGGAAGAATATTAGGATTGTTCTAACATATCTTTAAATTCAGAATTTGACTCTTCTGGCTTATTTTCCAACACTGAATCATTTATGTTCATTCTTTCCCACAAAATGCTTTACTCTGTACATGAAGAGGACTGTTGAATAGGGTTAGCACCAAGCTTGTTCCACAGATGTCTCCAGCATGACTTTCTAGGAAACCAACAACCTCTGATTGTTTTTAATGTGGACTTCATCTTCTCAGAAAATGTTGGCGGGAAGATTTTAAGCAGCACTCAGAGTTCATATTTTCTCTAATGGCCTTCAATTGTTTTGTTAGCTGAAAATTAAGTTGTAGTTCCCTAATTAAGCCACAAGGAAGATCATCCAACTTTGCCTAGCATAAGTAGACATTAAGTCAGTAGTGTTTTCAGGTTACAGTGATTTTTAAGGTGTCATTGACTCAAAGACACTTCAATTTCAAAGACATGAACATGAAAGGAAGGACATGTCTGTATCAATGAAACATGGAATGGAGTTAAAACAAATTTTTACTTGAATCTACCACAGATATGAATCTATCACACACAGAAGAATCTTCAAAAAGTTCATGAAAAATGCATACTGTGAAAAGCTATGCATGGTTTCAAATGTTTTTGCACCTAAATACATTTTTTAAGTTCCATTTCCATGAACTTTTTAACGTACCTCCCTATATGTGCTTACATGAGTCTATCAACGTATTACTCATATTATCATTATTGGCAATCTTGTTAATCTCATTGTTAAGTTGGTAAAAGGATTAGCAGTTTGGGTACCTTTTTTTTTCTACCATTGTATATTATCACAATTGGAGTTTTAATTCTGAGCCTTCCTAGAACCATTATCTACAGTTACAAGCATTGTTTATTGACTATTTTCCAGTTCTGGATGGTGATGGCCCACTGAAAGTTCACCTGGGTATATGTTAACCAGCTACTCCCTGCCGCGCTGCTCTCTCCTGGCAAGGATGCATCTCTTACTCTTTTTGCTTTTCTAAATCTCTACACAAGGACCCAGTTGATTTCTCTACCTCCATCAAGTTTCACATAATAAGTCAGCTCAAAGTGATCATTACTTACTACTCCTTGAGC
This sequence comes from Oryctolagus cuniculus, assembly GCF_964237555.1. Lineage (NCBI taxonomy): Eukaryota > Metazoa > Chordata > Mammalia > Lagomorpha > Leporidae > Oryctolagus > Oryctolagus cuniculus. Next base: position 146,896,592 of record NC_091436.1, on the reverse strand, counting down.
TCCCTTCAGATGCTGTGGCCTTTTTGCATTTAACAATGAGGAAAACCAATGGTTAGGTATAGTGTGAAGAGCTTTGAATGCCATGCCAAGGAACCTATGCCTGCTCAAGTAACCATGGGCAAGCTTGCTAATTCCTTGGATCTAACTGTGAGCCTGTCCTGTAGTAGTTACTTAATAAATCATGGTAATTATTATTATTTTCTTTAGGCCATAGTGGGGGGAGCATATTGGGAGATTTTTTTACTCTAAAAAAGTAAGAAGACAAACAGATCTAGATGGGGTTCACAGAATATATAGCATTCCCAACAAATCCTAAGTAAACGATGATAGCAAAAAAATCTGAGTTGAATTGATAGGACCACTAGTGGATTATGGGGCTTTTCTCTTGAAGTTAGTTTTTTTTTTTTTTTTTTTTTTTTTTTTTGGAATGGAAGAAATATCTGTTATATGTTTGTCTTGTGAATACTCATTTAAGCCTGATTGGGCACAGCTGTGTCTCCTTTAGAAACTCAGAAGGACCAGCTCCTGTTTTTATTTTTTAAAAAAGATTTATTTATTTATTTGAAAAGCAGAGCGACAGAGGGAGAGGGAGAGACAGAATGAGAAAGATCTTCCATCCACAGGTGTCTTCCCCAAGTTTCCTCAACAACTGAGGCTGGGCCAGGCTGGAGCCAGGAGCCAGCAACTCCACTGGGGTCTCTGGTATGAGAAGGTAGGAACCCAAGCACTTGGGCTGTCACCCACTGCCTTCCCAGGGGCTTTAGCAGGGAGCTGTATAGGAAGTAAAGGAGCCAGGACACTAAATAGTACTCTGATACAGGGTGCAGGCATCCCGAGCTGTGGCTTAACCATATGTGCCACAGCATCTGTCCCTGACTTCTGATTTTCAAGGTGGTGATAATAATCTCTGATGCTTTACACATGCCCATTCTATACACAGGGGAGGGCAAAGACTTTGACACACACCATCTAGCATCTATAATCTTCATGGGGTTTTCTGTAGAGTGCCATCTTCATCTTATCAAGCCTGAAGAGGGAGGGTGAGAGAGCTGGGGTCTGACCAGGAGACCCTGTGAGGATGGCCCTCTCTTTGTTCTTTGTCAACTCTCCTTGATTTCTCTTTTCTAATAGTTTGCTTCAGGTCATCCTCCATAGCCTTTTTCACACTATTGGCCATTTGTGAGGATATTGAAGTTATGAAACATTTGAATAATATCCTTACCCATGTGTTCCTTAAACTTGGGTGAAATAAATGCTGGACCATTTTCAAAACATCTATTTTCTGTCATATTTTTCAAGGAATAAGCATGGGGATACTGATTTTACAGCAGAATTTTGAATCAAAACTAGGAGAAATATGCGGCCATCCAAGTATTCATATATTGCAACTAGTCCTGCAATGTCAATAGAAATGGAGGCACAAAAGACAAAAATAGAAACTAAGATTTTACTTAGAACCTTATCATAAATATTGTTATAGTTCATATGTTAATTAGCTTTAAAAATGATTTTAATAACATTTCTGAAAGTAGAATCCAGTCATTTTTAAGGCCTTTAGTATATTGTATTACACTGACTCTGAGAGAAATTTCAAAGTATTTCCAAGATAGACTTGCTTCCCAAAATCCTTGCCAATAGAAAATTTTATTATTTTTATGTTTCTAATTATATAAATGAAAATAGCAGCCTTTTGCTTAAAGTGTATTTCATCCATGGGAAGTGAAATTGTTTTTTAATATACAAACTGCATTTCTTCTGCATATTTTAATTCATGACTTTTTCTCATTTTTTCAATTTGTATATTCGTACTTTTATTATTGACTAAATTAAGTATTTGCAATGCATAGTCTAAATATTTCCCCATTTGTTACTTACTTTTAAATTATATTTAAGTTATTCTTAGAGTTATTTCCTTCCCTTTTCTCCTTTAATTAATATAGAGAATTAGGCAAGGATTCTAGATTATTTTTTCATGGAAAGAAATGTCTTTGATAAATTTCATTTATAAAAATAGATTAAATTTGCTATTATAATCTTCAAAATCAGAATTAGGTCAAAGTCACTAACCCAGAGTCTTCTATCCAGAATATATTTTTATCTAAAATGTGTATTATTCTCAAAGAACAGCAGCTTTCTGTAATGACATTGTGATTCACCAAGTAATCACTAAGGTATTATGTTCTAGGTACATATTACATTCTAGGTTTTGGCTCTTAAGCTTTCCTTAGACAATTTTACCTGTGTCTGGATCATACTGTGTCATTTTCTCAATCTGGTGTTGCACACAAATAGATTACATTTCATCATATCATGTACTGTACCTAGTGTAGAACATTACTCAATCAGGGATTGCACATAGATAAATGGTTCATATTGCATCATATCCTAACTGCACCTAGAATAGAATCTTACCAGAATGAAATCTTAGTTTGTGAATAACTAATCCAGAGACAATTAGTTTGGAAAAAGAAAAAGCCTTTGTTTTAGTTTTGAATAATAAAACTGAAGACACAAGCCTGGCAGTGTATCTAAAATGTATCAAAGGATTAGAGCTCTAAATGAATTTCCAATTGGCATTACAAGATAGATCATGACAATGAAATATGATCAAGTGACTAACTCCAAGTTGCCTAGAATTCTGTCTGGTGTCCTGAACCAGAGTAGCAGTAGGTTGAAGAATGGATTTGACCTATTCCTTGGTTCAGAGTGTGGTAGCCATGGTGCCTTGATGACCTCCAATTGCAGTGAAGTAGCTAAAGGCAAGGCTGCTGGACTGTGAACTCTGTTGCCATGTTTGGGCCAAGGCTGCTCTTCTTATCAATTTCTCCAAGATAGAATATAGCAGAGATAACAAGACAGGTAGGTACCTGCTAGATCCCGGACTCCCCGGTGACCATGTTGGCTCAAGACTTGCCTTCAGTCTTCCCCAACCTCCTCTAGAATGTACGACAGCCTAGGGGGCTCCTTCTCTGCAGTTCAGACTGATGTTGTGGTCTGACAGTTCTCCCCGTCTTCCCCAGCTCCTATGCCATTTTCTGTCATGGGCATTTCCTCTGATAACATGTTTAATTTTTTTCTTGTCATCTGCTCCTTAGAGGACCAAAATTAACTTGAAAAGAAATTTCTGGCCAATTTTCTCATTGGAGTTCTTAGATTTTTTTTTTGAAAACTCTTAGAATCTTATTTTAAAGACTTCTTTCTCCAGCGAAGGTCAACAGGATATATGGAAACTCTTGAAATCATCCTAGGGCCCTTGGGAAACCTGCTGGACAGTAGGCCAAGTATACCCACAGTATTTCCTGGAGACACTGATAATCAGTACTGATGGAGACTAGTTATGCTTCATGGGCTTTTGTTTTCCCTTCATAATGCAGGCTGCTTCCCTCTTCACAGCCTGTGGTCATATTCAAATATTTTAACATCCAACCAGAACAATATCAGCCATTTCCCACTCAGTTCTCTCCTATGTTCTTTTTTTCATGAAATCAACAATAATGCTTACCTTACATATTCTTTATTTTATTAGGAAATGTTGAGTAACTTTTGTTGATATCAGCAATGTATGTGGCCTTGAGTAGGGGAAAATATCAGAAAAAATATCCACAAATACGAAAAGATAAGAAAACTAGCAGTAAAGGGTTCCTCTTTTACTTAAGAATTAAATACAAGCATCGATTCTGTGGTTTAAGTTTGAGCCATGGTTTGCAAACCACTATTCTTTAAACAGCTAACAAAAGGTTTTCGAGGCAGCCATTTTTAATTGGTCCAATCCTCATTCATATCTTTAGAAAAACCCTAACAATTTGTGTTGAACTGCATGTCTACCTTCTTGTATTCTAACTCTTTGGTTCACTTTGTCTCTTGCCTTTCCCATATGGTTCAAAAAAGCACTATGCATAATGCTTTTCTCTAGCATGCCCTTTTGATTCCCAACATTCTTCAGAGGGCCTTAACTCTATAACCATTACCTGATCACGTTGCTTTCATCTGGGATTAGGTTTTGCACTTCTATTGATCTTCTTCTATGGGGTTGAATGTAGTAAATGAACCTCCTAGCTCCCAACAAATTTGCATGTAATTGCCTGTCCAGTCTTGAACACTGAATACTGGGCTGGAAGAATACACTAGCATTAACGGAGCCAAAAATGTTTTTCTTTCAAAGGCTCTGCTTCTTTGTAAAAGTGGCATATATGGAAAGACTCAAAAGGCTTTCTCAAGGTTTGGGAAAATGGTGAGGAGGGAGGGCAATGTCCGGAAATTATTACCATACTATCAAAATCATTATAACCTCAAATGCACCTTTTAACTAAATCTAGAGCTGGCATTAACCTCTTTCTGACCACTGGAATGTACTGACCTACATTTATATATCCCACAAGGAGAAATGAAATACTTTAATCATCTCTTCTTTTCATTTTAGTTTCTTTAGATGGATTTTGCTATGTAGTGATAAAAATTTTAGTCATGTACTGTGACTTTGATGGATTTAATGATCAATCATAATTGAAGGGTTATTATTGAATTCTTTTGAATAAAAAAATTTTTATTTGAAGCCAGACAGTTTTTATCTTTAATAGGTTATATATACCCCTGAACTTCTCTTCTGATCTGATACAATGGCCAAGATCTGGGATTTTTAAGGAAATTCAAAATTTACTGCAGAGAAATGTCTGATTACTTATTTTATCACTATTAATTACTGAACTTCAGTACTTCTTTGTTTCTCGGTTAGTTTTAAAAATTTCTTTGAAGTGATGACTTCATCAGTGTTGCTGTGGCATGCCCTTCATTTACTCACCCGCAGACAACCATATTATATGTCATATATCCTATTTACATAAAAAAAGTTAAGTGGTGGATTTAACATAAATTAAATGAAATAAAGCTTAATCAACTGTGTAACAAGTGGAGTCCTACACAGGTGTCTCATATCAAAGGGCTTGGGGATAATTTATTCCAAGTAAACCTCCTGGCTTCTTTTGGGAGAATACAGTTCTCTGGTGTGTGACTGGCAGGGGGTGAAGGTTGCTCTTCTTGTTTGTCCTACTCAATCTGAGTTGCTGAGAAAGTTGTTGGATGAAAACTTGCTTTGGAGAGATCAAGATGAATTACTTAGGAGGAGGTGTAGCTTGAGGAAGTGTTGAAAAGTTTTCTAAATTGCACTAAAACCTGAAGTTCAAGCATTATCAACATTGAGAGGAATTTTGCTGAGTCTTTAGTAGCATCATAACTTTTTACGCCATCCCTGGGATAGTGGCACCACTAAATGTGGATTTCAGTTGCATCCTTAAGCATCCTACTTTTGAGTAGTTCAAAATGTAAAATAATAGCATTGTATCATAAACTTCTGTGAGATATGAGAAATGGTTACATTTAAATCCATTTGGAAGAAAGATCTCAGTAAATAGAACACATCCTATTGTTTTACACCAGATCATCATACTAAGAGTTATTTCTCTCATTGTGATACTATTAGTCATGTTAATGGAACATCATCTGAGCAGTAATAATACTACCAAGCTCTGGGTTAAACTCTATAATTAACTTGATTCTACAAAAAAATTAGGGAAAGTATGATGTGTGGAATACTTGAAAAAGAGGAGACTGAGTTTTAGGGAGGACAGGGGTCCTTGTCCAAAGTCACTCAACGAGTAGAGGATATTCTCCAGCTTTGGACTTTCATCATCAGACACAGTTTTACTAACTTATGAAATGCTCACATTTACGTTATGTTTGCCTCTTGACTTCTAGACCATGTGATAAAGTGAGAAGGATGCCAAACTAAGAATTAGAAGATTTGTGTTCTACTTCTGATACTGATCTCACTGTGTCCATAGAATACTTTTCTCTCTCTCTCTCTCTTTTTTTAAACATTTAGTTATTATTTGAAAGAGTTACAGAGAGGCAGAGGCAGAGAGAGAGAGAGAGAGAGAGAGAGAGAAAGGTTTTCATCCACTGGCCCCAGTGGCCAGATCCGTGCTGATCTGAAGCCAGAAGCCAGAAGCCAGAAGCTTCCTCTGGATCTCTCACATAGGTGCTGGGGCCGAATGATCTGGGCCATCCTCTGCTGCTTTCCCAGGCCATAGCAGAGAGCGGGATTGGAAGTGGAGTAGCTGGGACTTAAACCAGTCCCCATATGGGATGCTGGCACCGCAGGTGGTGGCTTTATTCGCTACACCACGGCGCTGGCCCTGTAATACTTTCTTTTTAAACTAACAATTTTATCAAATTGGTATCACGTAGTCTAAAGGAAGTGAAGCACTGACCATATAGACTATGCCTTTCCACACTCATGAGAAATACTCCTTCCCTCCGATGGTGCTTTTGTCTGAATTGTTAATTCTCCAGGAGGTTTACATGAAGAAATGTGTTTAAAAATAAAATATGAATAAGCAGTGTACTCAAGTCAACATAAAATAGCATTAGTAAATCATCAGTTTTGGAAGAATAAGACAGCATTATTTTTCCATCATGTGCATTTTCTATGAACTTTTTGAAGACCTCTGTGTGCACAGACTTCAAATTTCCTTTGCATTAAAATAAGCTTAGCTTTTAATTCCATTTTCCATGAACTTTTGGAAGTACCCTGATGTATGTGTTTCTGGACTTGAGTAGAAATAACAATGTCTGATTAAAATCCCCAGAAGTTTTGTGTACATTTTAAACTAATGCTACTTTAGCTTTTGGGATGCTGATACAGTAGATCATGGCCAGGGCCGGGAATGTGTATTGGATGCACCACTCCCTTCCCACCAGCATGTTCTGATCATCTGCCATGTCTGGAAACCTCTGTGCTGAGAAATCAATTTGTTTTCATAATATAAATACATTTTCTTCGACTTCCACCCCCAACCCATAGATTTAACATCTGTTTTTGAACCTTATAAGATTTTGACCAAAAACAGGAAAATGAGAAGAAAGCAAAGCTCCTTCCCTGGGAGCATATGCTGATTCCAAGGTCAAGTGCATGTACATGGGGCTGATTTTCCACAGGCAAAGCCTGTCTCTACATGTTACTTTACCTCACTGTGCTTTAATTTTTTACATGTAAAATAGTAATATTGCCACCTCATTGGTTGTTTTGATGATTAATTTATTGAGATACCAACACAGTACAGGTGCCCCTTGGCTTATTGTGGAGTTAAATCTCAATAAAGCCCTTCGTTAAGTGATAAATGCATTGAATGAACCTGATCTACTGAGTATTTTAGCTCAGTACCAGAATGCACTGCAGAGCCACATCTGTGGCTTCCTCTTGTGACCACTGAGTTGACGGCAAGCTGTGCTCCCTGCAGCTGCCTGGCGGTGCACAAGAGCTAGCCCAGGAATGACCAAAATCCAGAATTTGCAGTACAATTTTTACTAAAGATGTTATCACCATTGTAGAGGACCACTTGTATAACAGTGTCAATGTCTATCATGTTCTCAACTGGTGTTGGCTATTACTATTAATTATAATAATGCAGGTATATTTTAGTAAATAGTACATGTTATTATTAATACTGCAGGCAGTGAAACCACCAAGATAAAAAGACTCAACAACTTCACAGTTTATTATGGGAGTCACATATGCAAATAAACAATTGCCATGTAATTTGAGAGACACAATTGTAAAAGTATGCAGGAATTTTATTGGGCAGATACCAGTGACAGCTTCTCGGCTGTGTGTTCACCTGAGCTGTATATTTAAGTGAATTGTCTAGGCATGTAACTAGAGGAAAGGTCATTCCAGGTGAACAGAGGTGCATAGACAAGATACAGAGGCCTGGAAGAACATAACTTTTCCAAGATTGAATGTACTTTAGTGGGCAGTGGAAAGAGACAGTGAAGGGAGATACATTCACACGTGCCTTTAGGGACTTAGTGCTTGCTAGATCCTGAAGAATCTTGCATGTCATTTCAAGGAAGCTGGCTTCATCCACCTTCATGGTTCCCATGAAAAGATTTTAAGCAGAGAAATGATGCAAAAGATTTTTATACAGGATTTTAGGAGGGAGTTAGCAGAGATGAGACTAGAGTCAGGCATACCAGTAAAAAGGTTGTTATTGTAATTTGGGCAAGGCTTGGTAAAGGCCAAAGTCAGAATAACAATGGGGTGGAGAGAAATCGCTAATAGCTGCAGAAGGAAGACCACCCTCTCCACCCCTGCCATGCCCCCCCCCCCCAACATCCTCCCCCTCCCCCCCCCCGCCCGGCTCCACCCTGCCTGCTTTAGAGGACAGATGCTGGTTATTGGCAGGTGATGAATGAATGGCAGGAAAAAATATTTCCTGGACAGTTCACTCTGTTTTCCAGACATTTCACTTTGTAAATAAATGGATAGAGTTCCTTCAAAAGGAGCAAGGAAAAGCAGAATAGAGAGCATGTTTTGGAAGCAATACAAGCTTTTATTATTGTTAAGTTTTTTTTTGGTCTGGAGAGGCCTTATATATCCGACTAAAGCTATACAGTGAGTAGCTAGATGTTTAGGTGACAAGCTTTGGGGAGAAAGCAGGGTCTAGGGTTGTGATTGTGGAATTACTTTCTATAGCTACATTTAGAGGTTCCCACATGTACTATATAGAACAGTGACTTAGTGATGACAAGAATGTATTTCTGTCTTATCAAAAAGAATTCTTGAGATATCCAGTTCAGAAAGACAGTGATAGCTCTACAAAGATTCTGTCTCCTTTGGCTCACTTCTCAACTGTCTGCAATGTGATGAGCTTCTGCTAGAGTTGTAATTCAGATCCTCATATATTGTTTACACAGTTTATCACAGTTAGAAGGAAGAAAGTAAAAAGGCTATAGCAGAAGTTTCTTGGAAGTATCACACTTCTGCTTATATTGCTTTGGCTAGAATATAGTCACATGGATTAGGTTAGGCTCAAGGAACCCTGGGTAATGTAGTAATTTAGATAGTTGGATATGTGCCTCGTTGATTGAAGTTTTGTTTAAAATGATGGAGAAGAATGAAAATCTGGAGGCAGCTCTGATCTCTGCTCTAGCAGGGAAGTGGACGCGTTCATCTAGGGAAAGGAAATACAGTGAGGAAGGTAAGAGGCTAAAGAGGGAACTTTGGAGAACATTAAAGCATCCCATCCTTTCATAGAGACACCTTGAAGACTCTGCCCATCTGTTCATCCACATCTGTTTCCGTTTCTCTTCAACGCCTGCTCTGTGTTTCTCCTGATGCCTGGTTTCGGAACCCAAAATCTCTCTACACATTGCCAAAGACATGGCTGGGCAATACCAAAAGTGTATTAAAACATCTAAACTTTTTTCTATATATTCTTCAAATGAAGTCTGTATCTTTGAATACAATTTTCACTTTATGTATTTATACATTTTCTCTTTAAGAATAATATGAGCACTTTAGATTGCAAATGATTAAAAATGTGTTCCCCTAACTTGATTGTCGTGAGTTCTGAGGATGCTATCTTAAGCTTTCAGTAATCTCCAGCTGGATGCCATGTTAATGAATATTGTTCAGACTTTGAAAAGTACACCAACAGTTGAAAAACCCATGTACTAATTTTAAAGATTTTATTTATTTACTTGAGACAGGGAGAGAGAAAGAGAGAGGGAAGACAGAGAGATTGATCCCACTCACTGATTGACTTTCCAAAATGCACACTTCCAAAATGCTGAAGCTGGGAGCTAGGAACCCAGTTCAGGTCTCCCATGTGGGTGGTGTGGACCCAGTACTTGAACCATTACTTCCAGCTTCCAGGGTCTGCATTTACAGGACACGAGAGTCAGAAGCTGGGGTCTGGAATTGAACCCGGGAACCCCAATGTAGGAATGGGCATCTCAGCTGTTAGGGAAAAGGCCCACCCCTATCCTCATGTTCTTTTTTTTTTTAAATCAAGTGAAGAAAATCCAGAGTTTAAAAAGTTAAGTAAATTCACACCCATGATGCAATTATCAAATTAAGTTCACATAGAAAGTTCATTTTTGTTTGTTTTAAACTTTTGGGCACTTCTGTTTCGTTGAGAGGAATTTTTCCTTCATTTGATCTGGAATTATGAATTCAGAAAAGGTACTATGGAAGGGCTATTATGGAGGATATTTTTACTTGTTTCAAATTAGTATTTTTATTGTTACAACATCTGGTACAAATTGGCCATAGATGATAACAGAGGTTTTCATAAGTCTTCCATCCCATTGATCATATGCGTTGGCTTTGGACAAGACCTATTATAATAGACTTCATATGTACAGTATATTCATATCAAAGCTTACCACCAGGAATTTCAAAGTAAGCTGACTCCAAGGCAATCAATTAATATACTTTAAACAGTGCACCACAGAATCTTCAGTAACCAGATTTATTATAACATCATGTGCATTACAATGAAATCTCATAAGATAACTGTCAATTATGTTTTTCCTTCATTTCATTAGCAGGGAGACCAGATATTTTGGAGAACTAACTGAGAATTCATGGCACTTAATGTACAATTGTACTGTAAATGACTGAATTTTAAAATGTGCCTGTTTGTGTCATGACATGACTGACACTTTGGCAGAACTATATAGACCTCTGAAGTAATGTTTATTACTTAACTGCTACATTTACAGGAATGGTTTAAACATGGAGCATATTTCTTATAGAAAAGAATGGTAATGGTAGTTGCTTTTGAGACTGTACAACTTCATAGTTAGAGCTGGAGAGCTCTGGATAGTGGCTGAACTATCCCTTTCTATATTTTTGTACATAAGAAAAACCACGTGTTCATGTTCATGAAACAGTGTGTGAATGCCTATTTTGTGTATGGTGAGTACATCAGACCTCGTTCATGCCATCAGTGAACAAATAGAGGAATCAGAAATAAACACGGAGATACACTTAGGCATATACATATATATCCATGAGTAGAAAGGACGTTTTAGACACCCAATTCCAAAATGAGGTAGTGTCAAACCAACATTTGAAAAGTTGGTGGCAAAAGCCACTTAGGAAACTTCTGACTCTTTCTCTCAAATAAGGTATATAAAAGGGTGCAGAAAGGAAAGGATGTAGAGAGAGAACTGTGGGGAGTCCAGCATGTGTTCCGTGAGGTCTCCATTCCCACTTCAGTTCAACAAGAGGTCAGTTCCTCAACTTAACAAACAAGGCCTCACCGGGTACTCCTGACAGTCAATACATGTTATCCAGTGAGCAGTCTGACTCCTGCCCAAGAAATGTAACAAGCATGAGATCTACTTATTGGCGGCATCCCATTGCACAAATTGACCAAGAAGTGACTGCAGTGTTAAAGATCATGCATTATCAAATGTTGCCACGACAAGTGTGCTTCTTGTGGATTCAGTTTGGGATGAGTGAAAGAACATCATTTGGGAAGCATCTGAGGTTCTGAGTTCAGATCATCCTGGAAGAGGTAACACATTCCATTTGTCGAGTTTCTTGATTGCAGGGACAGAGGCAATGATAATCAAAGAGCCAGTGCGTTGCTAGCTTCTTGGGAACTCCTGGTGAAAGCTCCCCCGGTGACGAGAGTCTCCTCAGAACCCAGAAAGGACCTTTCAGTATCAGCTGAATGAAAACTTACACTTCTCCTGGCCTGTGTTCCCTGGACAAGACAGAAAGCATAGAAATCAAAATACATCAGAAAGAGTGCAAGTGAAATGTTACTTAAATGTCCCTAATTAAATTTCCTCATCTCTAAAGATGGAGTTCTAGAATTACATCATTGAGTTGTTGAGAGGATGGTATGGGATACATAAAATACTCTTGGAACAGTCACTGACACACAGTAGGTACTATGCCCAGGTCATTTTAAAAAGAAGCCGAAGTATCCAGATTCAGAGTCAAGGAAACCAAGGGAGATGGTTTCAAGAAGAGTGTCAAACACTACAGTCCACACAAAGGAGGAAACATTATACACGGTGTTTCAGAACGTTTGCATTTATTTAATTTGCACAGTGATTTCAGCTCTGCACCATTTTTCTTCTGGAAATGTTTGCTGCAGATCTGACCTGACGGAAAACAAGTGCTGCCAACTCTATCTGATTATTTGGCTTACAAATTATTCCCCCATTTTATTGTAAACATTTACCTGTATGAAACAAAGTCAAACATTGCTAAGGAGTAAGAAAGAATGGTTTGTTTTTGTAAAATGAGAAGCGTGGCAGCTATGTTTCCTTAAATAAATCTATATGAAATGTTGACTGCTCCGGTTTGTTGTTGTTAGCACTCTACTGATATCATCACTCAAAGAAGACATTTTCAACCACCTTTTTTAGGTAGAAGAGTCATCACCACTTCCATCACCATTCAAAGCTTCCACATGGTGCAGTGACACGTGGGTAGTGACTGCAAAGTGATTCTTCTAGGGGCTACCTCCTCCCAGCCCTTCCCACCTGCCCCTCCACACACACATCTGATACCAAGTGTCCAAGGTGACATAATCAATTAATATGCCTTTTTTTTTTTAAAGAAATGAAGTTGGCTATGACAACTTATTTTTCCAGAACAGATTTATTGTTAGAATTCACAGATGATATAATTTACCCCTTGAAACTGGACATATCAATGGGTTTTAGTGTAGGTAAGACATGCATAACCATCCCCGCAGCCAGTCTAGAATAGAGAAATCATATGTCCTTTTCCTCCTCTCCCCACCCCATCTCCACATCCTAAATAACCTCTAATCTATTCCTTGTCTGTATAGATTTGCCTACTGTGGACATTTCATATAAATGGAGTCATATCATATGGCTTTTTGATACTGCTTTCTTTCATGTAGGATAATGCTTTCAATTTTCCATCTATGTTGCACACTATGAATCAGTACATTGCTCCTTTTCATTGCTAAAAAATATGCCATTTCACGGATGTGCTATATTTGTTTATCCATTCAGCTGTCAGTGGACATTTGGGTTCCTCCTATAATTTCTCTGTCTCTTTCTCCTTCTTAAGTCATTTTGTCTCCAACTATGTGGTGCATAAAATCATGCAATTAATTTTATTGTGGGTCCAATTAATGGATCATTGATATCCATCCATATACTAAAATAACTCAAGACAGTAATATAACTTATAGAATTGTAGACAATCGTAGAGATGTCACTATAACCAACAATATGTAGGACTAATCAGTTGCAATATTTTAAAGTTCATGCAGAACCAGCAAAACTGGAATAAGTATTCTTTCAGTAGGGAAGTGTCCAGGCTTCTCTGAATGGTGAGGTCAGTTGGCCTGTTCTTACCTCTAATAAGGTACTGGCACTTTTCTTGTAGATTGAAAAATAGGTGAGGATTAAATTATCAAGAGTTTTAAAAAATGGATTCTTTACTTATTTATAACAATCATTTTCAACTTGAGCAAACACTTCTTGAAGAACATAGCAGCTTTTAAATCACTGCCAAAATATTAGGGTGAATAGGCTTATTTTTTTTGTCTCAGCAGAGTGTACATAAACATACAATGCCTTGCTTAAATATTCATAGACTCCCAGCTCGCAGTACAGTAACTTAATAATAAAAAATTTTTGAAGAGGGAATGGTGCTGTGGAGCTTGTGATACCACTAATGGATTTGAAGAGGATGCTAATGCATTGTAGGAGGAAGTGAATTGAGCTCTCGTGTGTAAAGGAGGATTATAAAATATAATTATGAAAAAGCAATAGTAGCGGGCTTGAGGAAGTTCTGTTGATGTGTGGGTACTACAAACAGCATGTTTTGTTGATGAGAAAGAAGGCTTAGATGGATATTTACTGTGCTAGCAATCTCCTCTATCCGGAAACATGGAATGCATTATAGAAATGGCCATTTTGTGAACTCCAAAGTGAATTAAATAGGGTAAGATGGAGGCTGACAAGACCTTGCAGCTTTTCATTTCAAATAACAGGTGTCTGGGAAGGCTTAGCTTTCATATCAAGAACTTCATGAAGGCATTGGAAGGGAGAAAAAAAGGTGATATAACTGTCAAAATAGAGGAGGAAAGAAGAATTTTTTTTTTTTGTGAAAAGAAGCTTTGGGAATTTCTGGAAATTAAATAATTCATGCTATCCTGCTGAGAGTTGAGAGGATCTTTCTGAATGTTAAATTCTGGGTGCAGCTTTGACAATTGTTTATAAATGGTGGCTATCAGTGGGAGTAACTAGACAGAGCATACGATGAGTCTTCTGGTACTAATCTCACTTATTTACCTGAGGTTCTGCCCCTCAAGCAAATTAAGAAATGGCTTTAGGATTTTAATCTGATATTTATTGAAAAAAAATGCACAATGCACAATAATTCAAGAGGTGTAAGAACACTGAACAGACAGATTTTTTTTTTGATTTCCTATTTTTAAACTTTTATTTAATAAATATAAATTTCCAAAGTACAACTTTTGGAATATAGCTGCTTATTCCCCCCATGACCTCCCTCCCACCCACAACCATCTCATTTTCCACTCCCTCTCCCATCCCATTCACATTAAGATTCATTTTCAATTATCTTTATATACAGAAGATCAATTTAGTATATACTAAGTAAAGATTTCAACAGTTTGCACCCACACAAAAACACAAAGTATAAAGTACTTGTTTGAGTACTAGTTATACCATTAATTCGCATAGTACAACACATTAAGGACAGAGGTCCTACATGGGGAGTAAGTGCACAGTGACTCCTGTTGTTGATATAACAGTTGACACTCTTATTTATGGCGTCAGTAATCACCCTAGGCTCTTGTCATGAGCTGCAAGGCTATGGAAGCCTCTTGAGTTCACCAACTCCGACTTACTTAGACAAGGCCATAGTCAAAGTGGAAGTTCTCTCCTCCCTTCAGAGAAAGGTACCTCCTTCTTTGATGGCCCGTCCTTTCCGCTGGGATCTCACTCACAGAGATCTTTCATTTAGGTGTGTTTTTTTTTTTTTTTTTTCCCCACAGTGTCTTGGCTTTCCATGCAGAACAGACAGATCTTTACTTGCTATAACTTTAATCCCAAATCATCACCCCGTCCCTTCATGGAAAATTCTTCAGGATCTGCTTAAAGCTCAGTGTTTTATTCCAAGGGTTATATATGAAATAGCAATAAATCTTATTTTTCAGAAGCGTATAACTAAATGAATGTTGCCCTTTAATGGAGCTATTTGGGAGGATGAATGTGTGTTCTCATAATCTTGACATTGTTTAAAACAGTTATAAAATGCTATGTTTCTGTAAAGAAATTGTTTAAAAATTATGAAAAAAATCAAACACTCAGGAAATACAGCCAACACTAAATTTAAGTAGTTGTCAACATTTGCCACATTTAGTTCAACCCATTCCTCTCTCTCCCTTTCATTTTATACAAATGGTTGTCTACTGATCTATCTAAATTCTCACCGCCATTTATTCTCTCTCCCTACTCAGAGTAATCGGCTTAGAGATTCTAGTGTGAACACTTCCCGTAGGTGTTGTGGTTTTTGATACTTATGAATGTGTGCATCTATGTTACATATTTATAATATGACTTAAAAGTTTATATTTTAGTGCTCCTGTAAAAGTGTCCTTTGAAACTTGCTTTCTTCGCTCAACAATATGTTGTATGGTTTGTGTTGTTATAAATGCCAGTATGCTCAGATTTCAATTTTTTTAAGATTTATTTATTTATTTGAAAGTCACAGTTATACACAGAGAGAAGGAGAGGCAGAGGCAGAGGCAGAGAGAGAGAGAGACAGAGAGAGAGAGAGAGAGAGAGAGAGAGAGAGAAGTCTTCCATCTTCTGGTTCACTCTCCAATTGGCCAAAATGGCCTTAACTGCGCCAATTCGAAGCTAGGAGCCAGGAGCATCTTCTGGGTCTACCATGCGGGTTCAGGGGCCCAAGGACTTGGACCATCTTCTACTGCTTTCCCAGGCCATAGTAGAGAGCTGGATGGTAAGTGGAGCAGCTGGAACTCAAACTGGTGCCCATATGGGATGCCAGCACTGCATGCGGTGGCTTTATCTGCTATGCCACAGCACTGGCCCCTCAATTAAAAAAAAAAAAGATTTTATTAATTTATTTGAGAAGTAGAGTTACATATAGACAGAGAAAGGGAGAGACTAAGGGAAATGTCTTTCACCTACTGGTTCACTCTCCAAATGGCTGCAACGGCCAGAGCTGGGCCAATCCAAAGCCAGGATCCAGGAACTTCTTCTGGGTCTCCCACACAGGTGCAGCGGCCCAAACACTTGGGCCATCTTCCACTGCTTTCCTAGGCCATAGGAGAGAGCTGGATTGGAAGAGGAGCAGCCAAGACTGGAACTGGCACCCATATGGGATGTGGGCACAGGAGGCAGAGGCTTAGCCTATTATGCCAGAGTGCCAGCGCCCTCAAATTTTTTTAACACAAACATCACTTATCTTTTAATTTAATTTAGCTTTCCACAAACTTTTTGAATTGGTGTTTATATTCATCTACTTAAGCTGTTACATACTATTTTGTTATACTAGTAAACCAGTTTCTTCCCTAAATTTACCTCCTGAAGGATGAAATATAAATATGAATATATTCCATAAGATGAAATCCATATACTTTATGTATTCTACAAAGTAAAAAAGGGGGTTGTACAATCTTTTATTTATACTCTTTGTTCAGTTTTTTAAAAATATGTAATTTATTTATTTGAAAGGCAAAGTGATAGAGATTGAGAAGGAGAGACAGACAAAGAGAGAGAGTGTTTGAGATCTTTCATCCCCTGGTTCACTCTCTCAATGGCCATAAAGGCTGGGGATATGCCAGGCTGAAGGTAGGAGCCTGGCACTCTCCCGTGTTTCACGTGTGGGAGTCAGGGGCCCGAGCAACTGGGGCATCTTCTGCTGCTTTTCCAGGAGTATTGTTAGGAAGCTGGGTGGGAAATGGAGGAGTCAGAAATCCAGCTGGCAGTCAGGCAAGAGATGCAGGTGGCTTAACACACTGTGCCACATGCTAGCCCCTCGTTGCCCACTTTCTAGTTCAAAGTTTTAGTTCTTGATTTTTAAAAGGAATTCTTTTTTTATATTCTGGATAGAAGTCGGCAGTTACAAGTACTACAAAAATCTTGTAGTTCTTTTTTGTTTGCTTCTTTTTTTAAAAAAATATTTATTTGAAAGAGTTATAGAGAGGCAGAAGGAGAGAGAGAGAGAGAGAGAGAGAGAGAGAGAGAGAGAGAGAGAAAGAATCTTCCATCACTGGTTTACTCCCCAGATGGCTGCAACGGCCCAAGCTGCACCGATCCGAAGCCAGGAGCCAGGAGCCTCTTCCGGGTCTCCCACATGGGTGCAGGTGCCCAAGGACTTGGGCCACCTTCTGCTGCTTTCCCAGGCCATGCAGAGAGCTGGCTCGGTAGTGGAGCAGCTGGGACTCAAACCAGTGCCCAAATGGGATGCTGGCACTGCAGGTGGCAATTTTACCTGCTAAACCACAGTGCTAGCCACTTGCTTCTTTGTTTGAAGTTTTCTTCTTTTTTTTCACATTGAAGTTTTTAACTGCAATGTTTTCAGATTAAGCATCATTGCCTTTATATGTTTAGTGTGGTATTTGAAAGTTGTCTCCTGGCTGGCGCTGCGGCTCAATAGGCTAATCCTCCACCTGTGGCGCCGGCACACCGGGTTCTAGTCCCGGTCGGAGTGCTGGGTTCTGTCCCGGTTGCTCCTCTTCCAATCCAGCTCTCTGCTGTGTCCCTGGAGAGCAGTGGAGGATGTCTCAAGTCCTTGGGCCCTGCACCAGCATGGAGACCAGGAGAGGCACCTAGCTCCTGGCTTCGGATCGGCGCGGTGCACTGGCCGCAGCGGCCACTGTGGGGTGAACCAACAGAAAAAAGGAAGACATTTCTCTCTGTTTCTCTCTCTCTCACTGTCCATTCTGCCTGTCACAAAAAAAAAAAAAAAAAAAAAAAAAAAAAAAAGGTTGTCTTCTACCCTGATAATCATGGATCTATTCTTTATTTATTATTCTAAATACTTCAAAGTTACCTATTCACATTTAGGTTGTGATCCGTGTGTTTGTGTGAGTGTGTGTGTGTGTGTGTGTGTATGCAATGCAAGTTTTGGGTCTATTATGCCTCTTACTATTCATCAATAAGTATTCCCTTACCATTTAATTGAATGGTCCATCATGTCCCCAGGGATTTATAAGGCAGCCACCTCTGTCACATACTAAGTTCATGTACATTCAATAATCTTCTAGTTGGTCAAGAGGAGAGGGATTGCTTAGCAATATAACATCTCAAACAGCTTTGTATGGTGACTGTACAGTTTTGCATTCTTACAGGCAAAATGATGGTTCCATCTTCTCAGCTTCCCTGCCAGCACTCAGTGTGGCCAATTACCAGTTCTTCGGTGTTGGATGTTAGCTGTTCTAATAGGTATGCTGTGGCATAGTTCATTGTGCTTCATGTGTTTGTTTACCATCTGTATATCTTTTCTGATTGTGTGTCTGCTCAAATTTTTGTAGGCTTTTTATTGGTTTGTTTGTTTCTTGTTGTTGAATTTGAAAGTTTTTGGTATAGTCTAGATCCAAATCCTTTGTCAGAATGTGATTGACAGACATTTTCTCTCAGCTGGCAGTCTGTCTTTCATTCTCCTAGCTGTGTATTCCACAAAGTAAGAAATTTTGTTTATTTTAAAAATCAAAATTACACTTTACCCCCCTGTCTTTTCCCTTTATCCTTTTGTATCTTTTATCCTTTCTTTTTCATACCTTTTTTTGAACATGTGGTATTGTGCTTAAGAATTCTCTGCCTAAACCCAGGTTTATTTTATTCCTAAAATTTTATAGCTTTATAATCAGTCCCATGATCTGTTCTGATTCAATTACTGTGATAGGAAAAGGGTATGGATTGATCAGATTTTTTAAAATTATAGGTTAGTCAATTATTCTAGCAACATTTGTTGAGAAGAGTATATTTTCCATGAGTTGCCTTTGGACTTTTGTCAAAATCAATTTACCATATCTGGATTTTTTTTTATATTTAAGTTTTATAGTTGACCATGAAATCACATAGTGCATCTTCTAACTTTGTTCATTGTCCAAATTGTTTTGACTTCTAATTCCTTCAATTCTGGCTAGAAATTTTTTTCATCTTTTCTACGAGTTTGAATGAGCTCATGTTGGGTCTATAGGTCAACCTGTGAAAAGTTTTCTTTCTGATATTGGCTCTTCAAATACATGAAGGGGTGATGGTTAACCAGTGATGCCAGTTAACACATCCACATCCCATACTGGAGTACTGGTTCAATACTCGGCTCCAGCTCCTAGCTCCAGCTCCTAACTCCAGCTTCCTGCTAATGCTGACTCTAGGAGATAGTGGTACTGGCTCAAGTGGTTCTAGTCCTGTCACACACATGGGACACCTAGATTTCATTACCAGCTGCCAGATTTGGCCTGCCCCAGCCCTGGCTTTTGCAGGAATCTGGGGAGTGAGACAGCAGATCGGAGTTCTTTCCCTCTCTCTGTTTCTCTCTGTCTCTGTCTCTTGTGTATTGCCTCTCTCTCTCAAATAAAACAGAAACAGACAGGATATTTTCATAGGATTTTGAAAATTTTACCAGTATTTATAATTTTTAATATACAGATCTTCTATGTGTTTTTGTTATATTTACATGTAAGTTGTACTAGTTTTTAATTTCTTCTTGCAAATGTTCAAATGTAGAAATGAAACTGCATTGCACTAAATTTATATATTTGGAGTGAACCATCATCTTTATGATGTTTAAAGTTTTAATTAATGTGGAATATTTTTACTTTTGTCTAGGTACACTTTTTGCCTTTCAGTACTTTGTCTCATAGTTCTTTGGAATTTTGTAGCAATGCAAATTGTTTCATAATTAAATTTTATTCATAATTATTTCTTGTTGCGTAAAAATGTTACTACATTTCACATGTTGACCTTGTTCCCATTAATGCTTCCAAACTCATAAACTTAATAATATGGTTTGCTTAATACATTCAAAGAGTTAGCATTTTAACGTGTAATCAATATATAAATTACTGAAGATTTATTTCATTCTTTTTTTATACTATGTTTCCAAAATCTGGTATATATTTTGCACTTAAGATCTCTAATTGGAACATTAATTTTCAATTGTTAAAGTAAAAAGCAGTTCAGCTAAAACAGTGAAGTCCTACAAAAGCAGAAATATTTAATGAAAAAATCACTTCATATTGTTTCCATTTAAAAATTTACATTTTGGCTGGCGCCACTGCTCTCTAGGCTAATCCTCCACCTGTGGCGCCGGCATCCCGGGTTCTAGTCCCGGTTGGGGCACCGGTTCTGTTCCAGTTGCTCCTCTTCCAGTCCAGCTCTCTGCTATGGTCCGGGAAGGCAGTGGAGGATGGCACAAGGGCTTGGGCCCTGCACCCGCATGGGAGACCAGGAGGTAGCACCTGGCTCCTGGCTTCAGATTGGCGCAGTGCACCGGCTGTAGAGGCCATTTGGGGGGGTGAACCAATGGAAAAGGAAGACCTTTCTCTCTGTCTCTCTCTCTCTAACTCTGCCTTGTCAAAAAAAAAAATTACATTTAAATGAATTAAAATTAAATTAAAAATTCTGTTCCACATTCAAAGGGACCAATAGACACATAAAACTGCTGAATTCAGGACCAATAGACACGTGAAACTGCTGAATTCAGGACAATTTAAAAATTGTAATTTTAAAGAGTTCTAATAATTTTCCAATTTTTCTATGTAACTATTTTGAAATACCTTATCTTCATTTTTTCCTTTCTTCTGTTTTCTTTTATGTTGCTACAATCAATTTAAAATTATAATTTTCTTCACAATGTTGCTTTACACATATCTCATTGTCATCCAGTTTTTTTTATTCTTATTTTATTTTTGTCTTTTCTATGACTCAGGAATAATTTAAGTGTGTTTTTTCAATTTCCAAAGGCTTTTTTAGTTGGTCTAATTTCATACAGTCAGCGCTTGCTTATCACTTTATTTGTTCAGCATGTTTCTTGAATCCCACTGATTCAATAATGAGCTGTTTCCTTGTTTATTAAGTATGTCGCTTAGTACCTCTTTCAGCGAACATTAGTAACTGGTAAATTTTCTTAGCTCTCCCCCCTACCTTTTTGGCAAAATAATATTTTTCTCACTCTTAAAAAATGTTAGTTTATTCAATTTCATGCTCAAGAATTATTTTCTAGACATTTTTCAGTGTGTTATTCCATTGTCATGTGGTGGTTCTCATCTGGTGTCTCATCTGATTTTTATCTTTTACAATTCATTTACTTTTTTTCTTGCTGGCTTTCTTTTTGTAGTGGTCGTTGGTTTTGCAATAATGTGTCTGGGTATGGTCTTGTTTTTATTTGTGTTACTTCTAGAGTTACGGAATATACATCTCCAGTATGAGGGCTTATGTCTCTGATCATTTGTGGAACATTTTTTTCCATTGTCTCCTTGCAAAATGCCTCTCTCTATTTTTTTGTTTTGGAACAGAACTCAACCATGTCTTGAAACACCTCACATTATTATCATTTCTCTGCCACTTCGTTGTATCTTCTATCTCCATCATTTTCAGTGTCTTATTCTCTGTAATCTCCTCAGACTCACATTTCAGCTCACAAATTCTCTCAAATATTTCTAATCTATTCTTTGACTTATTCATTGAATTTTAAACTTTAGTGACCATGATTTTTCATTTGTATGAGTTCTAACTGGTTTATTTCCAATTTTTCCTGTGTCTTATTTAAGCCTAAGCAATTTGGCAACTGGATTTTATACTTTCCATTTTTTAAAAAATTCTTTCCTTTTTGATTGCTTTATCTTCCTACGTTCTTCCAGTTTTAAGCCTGTTTAGTGTTGACCTTGTTGGATTGATTGCTTCTATGTGTGACAATTTTTCTTGTGACCATGCCTTTTAGGTGGTGCTGTTCCTTCCAATTGGTCTGAATTTGGAAAGTACACAGGTATCCCAGGACTACCAGTGGTTCATGACTAAGCTTCTTATTCATCCTCAGCTTTGATTTTCACGGACAGTATGACATTGCCTGTCCATGAAGGGAGTGCACCTGGGTTTACATTTTCAAGGAGACTCTTTTCTGTTTTACTTTTCCAATAGAGCTCCGAGAAGATCACCTCCCTCTGACTTTTCAATTCTCTTCCTGTGTGTGTTGGTGACTTCTTTGCCTTGTCTTCTCTACCTTTTATGCTTTCCAAAAATCTCACTTTTATGACCCCGTCTCTTTCCTAAGCCCCTCTCCCTGACCCACCCCCCACCTTTTTTAATAAAAAGAACAACTTTACCTTTGGTTATCACCTGGATATTAAAATCCAGTCCTTAAGTAACCAGGATAGAAGCCTTCCATTTCCCTAAACATGAAGATAGCCACAGAGATGCCCACGTCCTATTATTCTGGTTTTCACATACTTTTTTTTCATGCTGGCTTCTAGAGATTACCTTCTAGTTCCTGAAAGCTCAGCTAAGCATTCAGTAGATAATTCAGGCTGTTTATTAACCACTATTTCCAAAGGTTTTTATTGACGGAGTCTTCAGATTTAGTCTGCCATATTACTGGACATGGAAATTCTGTAATACTTTTTTTGAGACAGATTTTTGGGAAACACTTATGACCTATAGACTAAATGATCTTATTAGTGAATAGTCATACATTACATGCCCAACCTTTCAGAGGCTCAAATAACAGCCCAGAGACAGTGCCACTAAATTTTCCTGTACTCTAAGACTTGAAATAGAGTTTCATGGGAATAAACTGAACAGAACATATATTTTTGTATATACATTATGCAATGCTGTCACATTATACAGACTTTGTGACATTAAGTGGACCAAACAGAAAATATTGGTGCACTTCTCACTGGGTTCAAGCGTATTGTTGATAATTCAGTGTAATAACAAAGAAAAAGAATCCATCACATTTTAAACTATAGTTTTTAGCTGGCCCACAGTTTTCAGAATTCTTGTCTTCTTTTTTTTATTTTTCCCTCGAGTATCCTCTTTTTGAGATAAAGTGACGTGTGGTTGACAATGATTTAAATAGGATTTAATCTGGTCAGAAAAAAAAGTAGGAACTTGTCTGATTCAAACTCTGAAATCCTGTATTTTCTATTCATGATGTTAACTTTGACACCTATGATTCAGGAATGGTCTCTGGTGTGTGTTTACTTGTCTGAAACTGCAAATAAAAAAAAAAGTCCAAGGTTTCCCATTGCATAATGCAGAATAGCCACTGTATAAATTTATTTTAAAACAGTTCCTAAAATGACTAAAAAAACCTCTGTGAAGACTGGGAAGCAATTCAAACTGCTAATATATTAAAATGCTAGCATTGGTTATTGCAAGATAACATAATTGGCTTTCTAAAAGACTCTCATAGAGCAATCACCCCTGAGAAACTGGTGGTGGTTCTGCTTGCCTGTAGAAGTGCAGGCCCTCTATGGGCAGGAAGGTTTTCTTAGAGTTTGTTTTGTTTTGTTTTATTTTTTCTATTACCATATAATTTATTTCTTTTTTAACCAGAAACCCTTTATTTAAGGAATACAAACTTCATGTATTTCATAAACACAACTCGTCCTCCCTCTCCTATTCCTATTCTTATTTTTTGCTGAGATCTATTTTCAATTAACTTTATACACATGCGATTAACTCTATACAAGTAAAGAGTTCAAAAAATTGTATAAAAAAAACCCTGTTCCTCAACAGTAGAGGCAAGGGCTGGTCAAAGTCATTGCATCTCGAAGTGTTAATTTCACTTCTATATACCTTTTACACGCTCTATTAGTTTCAGAGAACAGTGAGAACATATGGTATTCGTCTTTTTGGGACTGGATTATTTCACTAAGTATGATGTTTTGCAGTTTCATCCATTTTGTTGCAAATGACAGGATTTTTACCACTGTGTAGAATTCCGTGGTGTACATATCCCATAATTTCTTTTTTTTTTAAATATTTTTTTGTTTACTTGAAAGTCAGAGTTACAGAGAGGCAAGGGCAGAGAGAGAGAGAGAGACAGAGAGAGAAAGAGAGACAGAGAGAGAAAGAAGTCTTCCATCCACTGGTTCAGTCCCCAGATTGAAGCAATGGCCAGAGCTGCACTGATCCAGAAGCAGGAGCCAGGAGATTCTTCCAGGTCTTCTACGCGGGTGCAGGGATCTAAGGACTTGGGTCATCTTCTACTGCTATCCCAGGCCATAGCAGAAAGCTGGATTGGAAATGGAGCAGCCAGGACTCAAACTGGCACTCATATGGGATGCCAGGACTGCAGGCAGTGACTTTACCTGCTATGCCACAGCGCTGGTCCCATACCCTAATTTCTTTATTCAGTATTCAGTTGATGGCATTGGTATTGATTCCATATCTTAGCTATTGTGAATTGAGCTGCAATAAACATGGGAGTACAGATAACTCTTTTATATGTTGATTTCGTTTCCCTTGGGTAAATTCCCAGGAGAGGGATAGCTGGATCATATGGTAGATCTATATTCAGATTTCTGAGGTGTCTCCTTATTGTCTTCCATAGTGGCTCTACCAGATTACATTCCCACCAACAGTGGATTAGGGTACCTTTTTCCCCACATCCTCACCAGCAGCTGTTGTTTGTCGATTTCTATAAGAAAGCCATTCTAACTGGGGTGAGGGAGAACATCCTGGTGGTTTTGATTTGAATCTCCCTGATGGCTAGTGATCCTGAGCATTTTTTTCAAGTATCTGTTGGCCATTTGAATTTCCTCTCTTGAAAAATTCCTGTTCAAGTACTTTGCCCATTCCTTAACTGAATTGTTTGATTTGTTGTTGAATTTCTTGAACTGTTTACAGATTCTGGATGTTAACCCTTCATCTGTTGCATAGTTTGCAAGTATTTTCTTCCATTCTGTCAGTTTCTTTTTCACTTTGCTGAGTGTTTCTTTTGCAGTGCAGAAACTTCTCGATTTGATGTAATCCTATTTGTCAATTTTGGCTTTGATTGCCTGTGCCTCTGGGGTCTTTTCCAAGAAGTCTTTGCCTATGCCGATGTCTTGCAGGGTTTCCTCAATATTCTCTAATAATTTGATGGTATCAAGTTGTAGAATTAGGTCTTTAATCCATTTTGAGTAGATTTTTGTGTAAGGTGTAAGGTAGGGGTCTTGCTTTATACTTCTGTATGTGGAGATCCAGTTTTCCCAGCACCACTTGTTGAAGAGACTCCTTGCTCCAGGGATTGATTTTAGCTGCTTTGTCAAAAATAAGACTGTAGATGTGTGGGTTGATTCCAGGTCTTTCTATTCTGTTCCATTGATCTATTCTTTTTTGTCCCGGTTCCAGGCTGTTTTTATTATAACTGTAGTATGTTTTGAAATCATGTATTGTGATGCCTACAGCTTTGTTTTTGTTGTATAGGATTGCTTTAGCTATTCAGGGTCTCCTGTGTTTCCATGTGAATTTTACATCCTTTTTTCTATATCTCAGAAGAATGTCCTTGATATTTTGATTGATATCACATTGAATCTGTTAATTGCTTTTAGTTGTATGGACATTTTGATGATATTGATTCTTCCAATCTATGAACATGGAAGATTTTTCCATTTTTTTGTGCCATCTTATATTTCTTTCATTAATGTTTTGTAATTCTCATCAGAGATCTTTGATGTCCTTCACTATATTTATTCCAAAGTATTTGAATTTTTTTTAACTATTGTGAATGGGATTTTAGAAGTTCTTTCTCAGTCATAGTATTGTCTGTAGACATAGGCTATCGATTTTTGTGTGTTGATTTTATATCCTGCTACTTTACCAAACTCTCCTATGAGTTCCAATAGTTTATTAGCAGGGTCTATTGAGTTCCCTAAATATAAAATCACATCATCTGCAAATAGGGATAGTTTGACTTCCTCCTTCACAATTTGTATCCCTTGGATTTCTTTTTCTTGCCTAATGGCTCTGGCTAAAACTTCCAGAACTATATTGAACAGCAATGATGAGAGTAGGCATCCTTTTTGTGGTTCTGGATCTAAGTGAGAATGCGTTCAACTTTTCCCCATTCAATAGGAAGCTGGCCACGGGTTTGTCATAAAAAGAGTTTTTATTGTGTTGAGCAATGTTCCTTTTATACCCAATTTGCTTAAAGTTTTCATCATCAAAGTGTGCTGTATTTTATCAAATGCTTTCTCAGCATCTGTTGAGGTAATTATATGGTTTTTGTTCATCAGTTTGTTAATGTGTTCTTCAGTTTGTTAATGTGACCTGCTGCAGACTGGTCTCACCTGACTCCAGAGCTGGTACTGAGGCTCTTGTCTGCTGTGGTCCTGAGTTGTGCGTGTCCACACCCTCCAAGTATGTCCACAGTGTCCCTCTAATTTTCTTGACATTTCCTCTGCCATTTTCTACCTAATTCTTTCATGAGATTGCACTCTCTCTCCACTTTTTTTTTGACTACCTTTCCCTAGACTACAGCTGTAATTCCTTCCCTACTGCAACATCTTGCTGCCCTTAGTGTCTTTTTTCAACAGGCCATGAAGGCAGGAGGTGTAGAAATGGAGAAAGAAGCATAAATCTTGTTGATTAAACATGAGTAACATCTTTCTAAACCTTTGAGAAGTAGGATGGAAAAAGAATGGTCAAGTTGTGATAAGGTAGCAGCATACAACTAAGAAATGATTGACAGAGCCAGGTACTGGTTCAGTGGCTTCTAACCCTAGAATTGGAATATGTTTGTACCCACAGTGTGTCTTAAGGATGTTCCTTAAGAAAATTCTTTGAAGGCAGTCTATTTACTTTATTTCATGTTCTCATTTATGTCCAGAAGAGTGTTTTATATGCAGCAGAAACTAAATTTGCTTGATTGAATAAGTGGAAACAATCAGGTGGAGGCAAGGTCTCATCGTACTTAGATGTCATAATATATAGCCTTTAGATCTTGCTACCAAATGTATTGGTCCATATTATGTAGAATTGATTAAATATGTTGCTATTTTCATATTACCTCAAATGTCATCTTTTATTTTAAATAAATATATTTGGCTAGAGAATCTTCTTTAGCCTTTTTTTCTTAAAATTATCTACCACTGGATGAAATCTATCAGTTAAATTTTACTATCTTAAATAGGCACCACTGTTCTTCTGTATAAGTAACCTGAATTGTAGGAAGGTCACATTTTAAAACTCAGTTCTTTATCAGTGACAAATGTATCATCCTGATTTAGAACTTGTTTCTTTAAAATTTTATTTTGAAGACATGACCCTAATGTCAAGATGCTATAAGGAGAAAAGAGTTCACAGGAGAGACCTGGGCACTGACAAATCATCTATGCAAGACTATGTATAGATACAATTTAGTCTCATTTTCAAAGAGCTACATGTAGAATTAATAATGTCATCATCACCCTCTATTTATTAGACACCCATGGTGTTTTCAGTTGAATAGAAAGGTTCTTGGTTCTCCATTTACTACCTTCCTTTGAGGTCTAATTGGCATGATATACATTTTAAGTTATTTTTGCCAATGAATTGATATTTTGGACAAAATCATGCAAACACTTCTGTCTTGTTTTTGGTAAATTGCTGACCAATGTTAAAGCAAACAGCACATTACAAGGAAGAAGAAAAGTTTTCTCCTGTGACTATAATTGCTTACTAATGAATTAAATCTCCATCTTTGACCTCATTTTTCCATTGTACTTCCCATGTTTGTATATATCCATTTGTGCATGTTATGTAAATGTGTATAGCTATCCACCCATCTAACTTCTAGTTACCTATTGGCCTTACGCATGTAATATAAGCATGAATATATTTATGAATATAAAGTATAAATACATTTAGATAGTAAAGATAAATCTTAAAATGAGAAAAAGTAAATATATCAAAGATCCTTTAGAGAAATGGGGAATTTAACAGGAACATGTGATGAATTGGTTGCTACAGTGGAGACAAAATTATCTTCTATGTTTCACAAAGCACAAAGCACAATAAAGTCTTGGCACAAAAACAATATAGGAAACCCAGTGGGTTGGATGGTATTTATTGAATGGTAATTAGGGAGGCTACAACTTATTTTGGAAAGGCAATTGCAATAAATTTTGGAAGGAATTTATCACTTGGATCTCTATGTAAGGCATATTGGGCAACATGATAAACAATGTATTCAGTTATTTGGTAAGATACACAGATTCTTCCACAAATATAAAGTACTATCTATCTATCTATCTAGGCTGTGAATGCTGAAGTTTTAACATGGAATTGTAGCTCAGAGAAGGCTTTTTTCTAAAGTCTAGGCACTAGAGTTGATGCTATTGTTTTTGGCTAGCCCAGCTTAATTCACAGAGAGAGTTTCCACTTGCTCCTTTGATTCAAAAAGTGGAGTTGTGATGAATTTCAGTATTGCCATGGTTTGATTGTGTCCCTCAAAAGTTCACGTGTTGGAAACAATATCTAAATTTATTTGTTAATGGTGTTTGGAGATGGAATTTTGGAAATATAATTAAGATTAGATGAGATCATGAGAATGGGCACCCCATGATGGCATTACTGTTTTTATAAGAGGGTGGGAGACCTGGGCTCACACACTTGCTCTGTCTCACTTTGTCATACTCTCCACCACATTCCAGTGCAGGAAGGAGGCCCTCATCAGGTGCCAAACAGATGCCAACACTGTGCTCTTGGACTGCCCAGTCTGCAGGACCATGAGCAATGTAAGCCTTTTTAATATTTTTATTTAATAAATATAAATTTCCAAAGTACAGCTTTTGGATTACAGTGCCCCCCCCATAACTTCCCTCCCACCCACAACTCTCCCATCTCCTGCTCCCTCTCCCATTCCATTCACAACACTCCGTGTTGACCACAGGTTGGCAAACCAGAGTTCACCAACCACATGCAAGCTTCCTCCTGTTGTTGTGTGGCCTGTGAGCTAAGAATGGTTCTCACATTTTTAAGTGGTTGAACAAAAGTCAAAAGAAAGATGATAGTGTGTGATACTTGATATGCCGTAATTACACTCATGCTGAATAATGACATTTTAGTCCATGACAGCATATACAATGGATGGTGGTCCTGTGAGACTACAAGAGAGCTGAAAAAGTCCTATTGCCTAGTGTCATTGCAGCCAAAGTAATGCTGTAGTGCAATGCATTAATCACGTGTTTGTGGAATGCTAGTGTAAGCACACCTACTGTGCCACCTGTCATGTGAAAGTATAGCATATACATTGATGTACAATACATATCCTTGAAAATTATCATAAATGACTGTTAGTGATTTATGTATTGACTATACTATATTTTTAATCTTTCTTTTAGAGTGCACTACTTTTACTTATGTAAGAAGAAAGTTTACTTAAGCCAAGCTGGCACATTACCACAGCAGCAGTCTCATGCATCCTATGGTTTTCAAGTCTTTTGATTGCATCCAGAGGCCATCTGGAATAGTCTAGCCCCAGATTTGAGTGTATGTACCCTGTCATATTCTCCCAACAGTGGAATCGCCTAAGGATGAATTTCTCAGAATGTATCCCTGTTGGTGATCTACACGTGACTATATATGAATTTCAAATTTCAGTGTCCAAAAATAAAGTTTTATTGGCACATTTATATGTACATCCCTTCACTCATTTACATACTGTTTATGGCTGTTTTGGTGCTGCAGTGGAAGTTGAATTGCAGCAGGGAACTGATAGCTCACTAAAACTAAAATATTTACTGTCTGTTCTTTTACAGAAAAGTGTGTTGAGTTGTCTTGTAGAGGGAAAATTGAAGACAAAAAAAACAGTCTTCAACAGGCATTAGACAAAATCTACATGGTGAATTACAAATAGTTTATGAAGTGAATGAATGTGTTAACAAAGGAACATTAGGAAAAAGCTTCAAAACCTGTCTTCTTTTATTTCCTTTGTAATTTGTCTTTAGGAATCATCGGTGGAGGAACTTTCCTAGAAGTGTGCAGGATTTGCCAGCCTCAAGCTGGTAGAGTTTATGTGGTGTTAGCTGAAGCAGAATCGAGATGTCCCTTGCACCTAAATCAATCTTTCACCCTCCACTTGCTCTTCCATTCATGTTCACACCGTTCTTATTTTCTGCATGTTTGCTTGCAGGTTCTTTTTGGCAGGTGGCCCTGGCTGCAGGATGTTTATCTTTTTTGATGATGGAGGCATCTCCTTTTATATCATGGTAGCTAGGCTCTAAGGGAGGGTGAAGATGGAGCAAAGAGAGAAGTGATAAAAGATCAAGCAAGGTCTCAGTGAAGAATTGAGGCAGATGCCTCGGGGAACCTGGTAAATGCGGAGTGGGACTTGTAGAGGGGGGTGAGGGTCCCAGGCCCACAGGTGCAGAGAGGAGACAGGAAACCTCACTGGAAAGCTCTGGTCCCTGAGGATTTTGCCAGCAGAGTGAGTTCTTCCTGTGATTATAATATGGAGGACAGCCAGAGGTAGGTTGTAGGCACGCATCTCCACACAGGCCACAGAGGAATGTCAAATGCCTTGTCCACACTTACAGATTTGGCGAAGGAAGTGAAGGGCATGTGAATGAGAGAGATTCATGTTTGTGCTGTGGACATTTTTACCTGGGTTCCTTCTGATGACTCTTACTTTAAGTCCTGATTTGTCTCTCGGAGCTGGGAACCAGCTGTCTGCACTGAAGTGCTTTGACACATTATTGTACTGTACACCGGGTTGCTCATTTAATCAGCCGTGGCGCTGCTCTTCACATAGAGCATGTCACATTTGACAGATTTATCACCAGACTCTGGGCTCTATTTTCCACAGCACTGTGGAACCTTTTCCCATTAGTGATAGCAGGAGTGATGTTTATGCATGAAGAGTGACTGTTCGATTGGGCAATTGTAGCCTCCACTGCAGGCCTAAGCACAGCTCCCACTTATCAAGTGGGGCTAATAGGGGATATCCATATGCACTGGAGAATCAATCCTCTGTACATGGACCTATACTACAAAAATAATTGCTACTCACTGGTGGTAAAGATCTCAGCAATGTCAGAGCCTTAATGGCGAGATTAATGCTCTACTGCTTCCAGGCTCGGCCATTTCTCCACAAGTAGAAAAAAAAAGATCCTGGCCTGGGAGCTCAGTGAGATATTTTTCAGGTGAAATTCAGAGCTGTGCTGATTTACTATTAGGTGAGCCTTTTCTTTAAGGTAATTTATTCTCTGTGGATTTTACGTAGGCAGAAGCAACCAACAAGCTAGTTGGGGTCCAGTCTTGGTTTCTACTACCTAAAGTTGCCTCTTCTTCCTGACATCAGTCTATTTAGCTTTAAGGAAAGGGAGCTAGAATAGATGGTTTCTAAGTACTTTGCTCATATATCATTTAAATATGTTAAGTTTTCCTTTTTTATCTTTTCTACTAGATTGTGATTGTATCTCTCATTTTTATCTCCAGACCCTCACCTAGTTCTTGGTATAAGAGCATTTTATATATAAAACATCTCAACACAAAATATATGGAATATAGAACAATATGTAATATATACAATTATAGATATTTATTGAAGCTCAATAAATATTTGTATGGAAAATGACATTTTATGATCCTGTATCTATAAACATTTGTTACTCATTGGACTATGCAACACCTTAGAATAATATATTTCTTATTCCTCTTCTCTGTGTAAGCAAAGTTTTGAAAAAATTCAATGGAATTAAATTTATTACAATAGTAGCATTGTATAATAATAATAATTATAAAGTATTTAACAAAGAAAAATTATTGAGCATTTCCTCTTGGCAAGAACACACAAGAATACATATGATCTTGATTTGATAGATTAGGCAGAGCTCCATTAATTCATGAAGGATAGTTATGCTCAGTGAATAGAGAAAAATGGAGAAGTTGCAGTAGATTAGAATAAAATGAAGGCTATACAACATGAGTAGTATAGAATAGTAAAAGAATGAAATGACATATTTAACATAACCAAAGTTGCAGTTGGGTTATTGAAGGAAATTAAGTTCAGTAAGTGAGGTGGCCAGCTGATGGAAGTCTGCTTTGAGCTCTGGGCATAATGAAGTCTTACTAAAGCAATGACCAAAGAGCCACAGGAGTCAAAGGTGCTTTCAGAAAAAATACAATTTCACATAGTGAAAGCTGGCTTGAGGGAAAAGCCCCTTAAAAATGCCTGCTTGATCCAGAAACAGAAACCAATCCCTTTCTTTTTAACCAGGAAAGCTCATCTTCCAAGCAGTATGGAATAACTACATTCAGATTGATGATCTGAGGGGCAGGCATTGTGGTGCAATTGCTTAAGCCTTGCTTGCAACATTCACATCCCACATTGGAGTGCCTGTGCAGCTCTGGAACCTCTGCTTCCAGTCCAGCTTCCTGTTAATGCATCCTGTGAGGCAGCAGCTGACAGCTCAAGTGCTTGGCCCATGTTTCCCATGTAGGAAATGGGGATAGAGTTTCTGGTTCCCGGCTTTGGCTTGGCCCAGTGAATGAAAGTTCTTGGCCAGCGCCGTGGCTCACTAGGCTAATCCTCCGCCTTGTGGTGCCAGCACAGCGGGTTCTAGTCCCAGTCGGGGAGCCGGATTCTGTCCCGGTTGCCCCTCTTCCAGGCCAGCTCTCTGCTGTGGCCAGGGAGTGCAGTGGAGGATGGCCCAAGTCCTTGGGCCCTGCACCCCATGGGAGACCAGGAGAAGCACCTGGCTCCTGGCCGGCCGCAGCGGCCATTGGAGGGTGAACCAATGGCAAAAGGAAGACCTTTCTCTCTCTCTCTCTCTCTCTCTCTCACTGTCCACTCTGCCTGTCAAAAAAAAAAAAAAAAGTCTCGCTGTCTTTCTGCCTCTCCAATAAACAAATAAGTAAAATATTGAGAAATGATGCTTTAACTTTTGTTAGTAAGTAATGAGATTAGAAAAACTGCATGCATTATGATGGCATTTCATCCTATGATTGAATCATAGTTTACTTTTCTCACTGGATTGTCTGTAGTTTTTAGGTTTTGTGATGATTAGTTTTATGTGTCAGTTCAGCTAGGCTACAGTGCCCAGGCATTCGGTCAAACACAAGTCAACCATAGTGTTGCTATCAAGATATCTTAAAATATGCTTAGCTTTTAAACTGGTTGAGTTTGAATAAAGCAGATTTCCCTCCATTCCCTCTAATGTGAGCTGGCCTCATCCAATCAGTTCAAAGCTTTAAGAGAAAAAGACTGAGGTCTCTGGAGGAAGAAGGAATTCTGTCTGCTTTAAGATGACCTGCAGACTCAAGCTGCAGTACAGATTCTTCCTTCAGTCGCCAGCTTGCTAACTACTCTGTCAATTTTAGACTTATCGGCAGCACATTTGTGTGAACCAATTCTCTAAAATGTTTCTGTATACATACACACACACACACACATACACACACACACAACTTTTAAAAAGTTAATGAAAAATGGAATTAAAAGGTAAGTTTATTTTGGTGCAAAATTTTTGAAAACACATGCATATAGGGATCTTCAAAAAGCTCACAGAAAATGTAGATAATGAAGAAACTATGTAGTATTCACTAGGTAGTATGCACTATGAAGTATTCACAAAGAGACGCACACACACACACTCCACACACTCTTATATACATACACACATAGTCACATATCCTTTTTTTTACAGGCAGAGTGGAGACAGTGAGAGAGCGAGACAGAAAGGTCTTCCTTTGCTGTTGGTTCACCCCCCGCAATAGCCGCTGGCACCAGCGCGCTGCACTGATCTGAATCCAGGAGCCAGGTGCTTCTCCTGGTCTCCCATGCGGGTGCAGGGCCCAAGGACTTGGGCCATCCTCCACTGCACTCCCTGGCCACAGCAGAGAGCTGGACAGGAAGAGGAGCGACCGGGACAGAATCCGGCGCCTTGACCAGGACTAGAACCCGGGGTGCCAGCACCGCAGGCGGAGGATTAGCCTATTGAGCTGTGGTGCCGGCGATCCCACTTTTCTAAACAGTGAGTGCAGTCAATGGTCCCCTGACTGTGTTCTCGTCCTTTCACATGGACACTGAATCTCCATTGTTTTTAGTGCCTTCTTCCTCCTTTCTTAGGCTTGAGCAGCATGGTCACATTTCTAGAAATTAGGATGTTTCTGCTCTTCAGGTTTTTGGAGACTGTCTTCGAGCACCCATTGCTCTCGTCTGAAGCCAGAGAGCTAAGTGCTGTCGCCCCTGAGGGCCTCCCTACTCACCCCTCTTTAGAAGTCCTTCCACCACCTGACTTGCTCTTGAAGCACACTTAAGGCTGCCATCTGGTCTCTCTCATCAAGGATATTTGCAACCTTCCCATCCCTTTCTCTCAGTCATGAGGAATCCCTCTCTTCTTCTGAATGCATCTTTGTCTATCCCTAAATAAGGCCTTGTTCTCCCACAGTTCTCAGAAATACTTTTCTCCCATCCATTTGTATCACAGTACCCTGGGACCCAGGACAGGTCATTTAACTCTCTAAGAGCTAAGAGGTTTCTGATCACGACAGGAAATACTGGAACCTATCCTCCAAGGATGCTTAAGAGGCTTCTTCAGAAAGCAGTGAAGATAATACGCTTGAGTCTTCATACACATGTCCAGCCTCAAAAGACAAGAATACAAGCTTAGATTGAAGACCAAATAGTCTTTTATTTGTAATTTTAAGATTGGGCAGCATTTCATTCTATAAGAGCTTCTGTAAGGTGGGAAAAGGAACCAGAACAATAAAGAAAAGCAGATTGGTTAACATCAGGTTACACTAGTTTGCTTTTCTCTCCAGGGTTAAAACAGAAGAGACTTCCTTATTATGCTGACTCATGTGGATTGGTCTTGTCCAGTTGGTTGCTGTGAATTTCCTGTTTTGGGAACAAATAGTCTTTTGAGGGATCTGTCTGGTTCCTTGAAGTTTCCGTTTTATGATGTGACGTTTGACATGAGTGACTGCTTTTTAATTTGGTCTGGTCTGTTTGGGCACAGTGCAGGAGCTCAGTCCAAAGCAATGGACTCCCATAATTTCAACACACCTCAACTTATTCCAGGTAATTAACAATATAATTGAGAAGATACTATAAATACAAACTTCTTTTCATTTCTTTTTCCTTTTCTTTTTTATAAACAACATCTTGACTAATTTCTTAGGAAAAATTTTTATCCATTTGCATTGGTTCAAACAAGTGGGCAGATGTCGAAGGTGTTAGCAGTCATACGTCCAACTGACTTGGGTTCTTAGGTTATCTCGAATGTTTCATAAAGAAATAACACAAATTCCTTCTGGAGTGCACCCCAGCATATTGGACAATTGGGAAAAGACCAAATTTTCTGTTCCTGAATTCTGCAAGACAGTTTAGAGCACTTGCCACGGCCTTTGCTGAATCAACTATGTTGTGTCTGATTAGGTCGGTCATTTAGTGCAAGAAGTTGTACCAATGCAGTCTCCATTTGCTTTTACTTTTCTATTATCCTCATTCTGTGGTGGGTTAATGGTGACTGTCTATTCTTGACAGCTCCCCCTTGAGAGTGGAACTTGCCATCTCTACCTCTGATCACATTAGAGCTGTGATGTCTTCACCAATAGAGTGTGGACTAAGCAATACTGCGGCTTTTACAAAGACAGCAGGTCTGATTTCTTCTCTGTAGGAATGCTTGCTGTTGGTGCTCCTTCATAGAACAAAGCCCACATGCCCTCAGTTGCTCAATGACCCTAGAAGTGTTCTGCAGGCCCATCTAGGGATCTGTCCATCTGTTCTTTCAGACAAGAGCCAGCATCAACTACAAGCCATGGGAGTGAGTCATCTTGCTGGTTTCAGATCACGTGTGTCCTCAGATAACTGCAGTGCCAGCCATTATCACAGCTACCCAGTCATCATGCAGAACCTTCAGTGATTATAAGACATTTGTTGCTTTAAGACAATAGCTTTTGGGCTAGTTAATTATGAAGCAATACAATAAGGGAAATATATTCTTTTTAAAAATGTTTATCTGAAAGGAGGAAAGAGAGAGAGAGAGAGAGAGAGAGAGATGTTTCATTCATTTTTTTTTGACAGGCAGAGTTAGTGAGAGAGAGAGACAGAGAGAAAGGTCTTCCTTCCATTGGTTCACCCCCCCAAATGGCTGCCACAGCCAGCGCTATGCCGATCTGAAGCCAGGAGCCAGGTGCTTCCTCCTGGTCTCCCACATGGGTGCAAGTGCCCAAGCACTTGGGCCATCCTCCACTGCCTTCCCGGGCCACAGCAGAGAGCTGGACTGGAAGAGGAGCAACCGAGACTAGAATCCGGTGCCCATATGGGATGCTGGCACCGCAGGTGGAGGATTAGCCAAGTGAGCCTCAGCACCAGGCCTCATTCATTTGTTTATTCCTCAAAAGCCCACAACAGCCAAGGCTTGGGCCAGGTGGAAGCCAGTAGCTAGGAACCCCATCTGAGTCTTCTATGTGAGTGCCAGTCACCAAAGTAGTTGGACCAGCATTTACTGCCTCCCAGATGCATTAGCAGGAACCTGGGGTAGCCAGAATCAGGGTAGCCAAAACTTGAACTTGCACTCAGACAAGGATGCAGGCATTGCAAGGGCAGCTTAACCCACAGCACCACAATGCCTGCCCCCAAATATATTCTTTTTATCTGTATTACCATAGGATTATGGTGTAGTTATTTATATTCTTTAACCTCACTCCAGTTCTGTTACTGAGTTCCAAATGGGCGGCTGTCTTCTTAAAAAGAACCAGTTCAGTTTGATGAATATTTATTGGGAACTTAGTGGGTGCCAGACATAGTGTTAACTTTTGGAGACAACCAAGACAAAATCCAAGTCTGAAAGAAAAAAGAGAAGCAAGTCACACAGAGAAAATGTGTATAAACCAACAATTACTACCATTGTGAAATTTTAGTTTTGAGTTGATTTTTCTTTCACAAATACTTGAGCATCTATTACATATACACACAGCAATGGGAACATACAAAGATGGGCTTTTTGTTCTGTAGGAATTTACCAACTAGTGGCAGATTTAAAAACAGATGTTTCTAATATAATGTGGCTGGTTGTTGGTAACTCAATAATATTATGTGTAAATTACCAACTATTAAATGGCAGAGAAAATATGCCAAATGCCTTTCATATCCCACCCTCCTCCCTCAGTGGTGTAGGTAATTGTATATTCCAAAGGTGACCCTAACAATATCTTCCAACCCACATGCCCTTTGTCAATGTCACCTTGCAACTCCACTATCAAGTGGAGGAATTTCAGTCCCCTCCCTTCAAAATACGAGTGGCTTTCAGGACTCACTTTTATCTGATGGAATTTGGTGGATATGAGTCTGTACAACTCCTGGTTCTGGAAAACCCAAGCAGTGTCAGCCTGGGTCTCCTGGAATACTCATTTTCCAGATGCACCATCTCAGAGGACTTTTTCTGGAACACAGCTGCCACACCATGACATGTCCAAGCCACATGGAGAGACTATTGCAGGCTGCTGGCTGACAGTCCTAGCAGGGCTCAGCCTTTGAGTCATGCTAGCTTGGCCACAGACACGTGAGTGAAGGAGCTTCCAGAAGATGTCAGCCCCTGTCTGGTTGATTCACCCTCCACCCACTTGAGCCTTCTGAGCTGAGGCCCCAGATTCCCTGGAGTGGAAACCAGCCATCCTCACTCTGCTCAAAATCCTGACCCAGAGACATTGTGGCGCAACAAAGTGCTTGCTATTTCATATCACTAAGTTTGGAGTGGATCCCTATACAGCAGTAGATACTTAGAACAGCAGGGGCCAAAAGAGAACCACTTCAAAATGAATTATGTTGTTTTTGAGTAGTGTCTAAAACATGAAACTTCAGTATTCCTGGGTGCAGCCAAGTCTTTCAATTAACTCAGAGTCAGAAAGAAAAAAAAATAAGAATAAAGTATTTGTACCTTAATTGATTTCTGAATTCAAGTCACAGAGTTTTGGGACCCTATCGCTGACTAAAATATTTTTCTATCATGTGTAAAATTATGGGTCTACTTGCTTGAGGAATATTTCATCTTTTTCTGATAAGGACGACTTCTCTTCATCTTCAGATTTACTGCAAATGGAAATGTTAGGGAAAATGATTTATTTGATATGCATATCATAAATCTGTGAGACATCACATTTTTGTAAGTGATTAGTGGAAGAATATGGCTTGGTATATTTGGAAATACTACCTCAAATATAAGGTGTCTTATGACTTTTATCTTGAATGATAATTTATAGGAAGTATTGGTTTATATGAAGAGGATGTGGAGAAAAATATGATATTAACCTGTAAAGTTCTCTTCCATTTTAGTCATTAGTTCCACCACTTACTAACAATTAAACTGCATACAGTTCCAAGATTGGCAACTTGGAAATTATCTAGGGAAGATATCCATTTTAATTATGTGAATTGAAAAAGGCATCTTTTTTTTGCTGTTTTTCTATCTTACAGTAATTGAGAAATCATTAAAAATTGGAATACAGTTTCATTTAATTTAGAGGAGGAAAAAAGAGATTGTGCTAATACCCAAAACATTTCCTCTTTTAGACTGAAGTCTTGACAGATGAGACAATTAATCTCAGTGTGTGTGGTAGTAAAATGGTGACAAGGAAGGAAAACAAGCAGTTGCAATATATGGTTAATTAATGAAGGCTAATTATATCTCTGTAAGAGCTTATGAATGTCCTATGAAAGAGTACTAGTTAGAAGAGCCCAAAGGGACATCATGTGGGTTAGCCTATTGCTGTATCCTCTTGATAACCAGGGGCTTCCAGGCCTGCACAGTGACAGTACTCCTAAACACTCCTGGGCACCTTGCACATTTGGAATCTCCTGGAATTGCAACCGTGAAAGCCTGCAGTCTGCTTAGAAATGCATGCCTCTAAAGGAAGACCTTTCTCTCTGTCTCTCTCTCTCACAGTCCACTCTGCCTGTCCAAAAAAAAAAAAAAAATTGCATGCCTCTTGACTTCCCATTTCTACTTTCTTTGCGTTTGCTGGCCAGGAGGGAAGCAGCAGGTCCACAAACTCTTTCCAGGTCTCAGATGATGCACTCATCCTTGTCACTTCTTGTCACAGTCCTCAGATTGCTAAGGACTTTCTTTCAGAGCTTGGCAAGGGTGTGCTTTTATAAAAACTCCTCACATTTTGCCCGAGTTGACTGATCACAAATTTGAGACCAGAATGCAAAGTTAGCTCCTTGATTGCTTCTTCTGTTACTGTTCAGGTGGTCTAAACTTGGACTGGCTGGGCTTCTTCTAAATGAGGAATAAACAGAGACTGCTGCTTGAGGCAGGAAAAGTGAAATTGATTTAGGCTTCACTCCATGCTGAAAGTGAATGGGAATAGGTTTATACTTTACTGTGTATCTTTTTGGGAACACACACAAACATACACACACATTAAAAGTAATAAAAACAAATAGCCTCAGGAGTTTTTTCTAAAATCAAAGTTTTCATTTGATGTTGAATTTTGATTATTTCTGAGACAGTAATGCACTTCTGAGTGTTGCTATGTGAGAGTGCACATTTTCAGTATTTTTGTTCCATTAAATTTTTTTCTGAGCTTGCTTGTCAGTTCAGTCACCGGGCTACACTAAGCTTCACTAATTTTGTGAAATTTGGAATAGTGTTTTGCCACTTTAGAGATAATCCCTGAAAGCTTCCCTCTTGTAGATGGCAATAAATCATTCTCTCCACTAAAAGCCTCGATGTCATTTGAAATTTATTACACAGAGCGGGTAGTGGACTTAAAAGCCATTTCACGTGTCTTATTACTTCAATCATCTAATTTATGGGTTTCAGCTGCAATTGTAGTTGGAAAAAGTATTTTCCCTCCCCTGATCAATACGAGTTTGGTTTTGCATTCATTCCTCACTAACCTTCCCTGCCCAGTCTCATCCACTGCTTCCCCTGGATTTTGCAGGTTCTACAGTCTTTCTTCAGGTTTGTCATTCAAGGAAATGCAGGTCTGAAATGGAAAAAAAGTGCCAACAAGGCTGATGTAGATTGACTCAGCTTTACCAGCTCTTAGCTGAACTTGTCAAAAGATATCTTAGTTATTATTAGTGGAGCAATCTTGCCCAAGGGAAGGAGAAGCTGTCAGAAACTTCTGTGTTTAATATGTACATTGTTGGCTTCATGGAGACAGTACGAAGGAAGCCGATTAAACACAGATGAGGTAAGCCTAACAGCACACAGCACAGAGAAGGATAAGGACTCAGTATGTGTGTTCTTTATTGCTATAATGGAGGCAAGGTATTTTCTTTCCACAATGAAAATTAGTCTTTGTTCCCACATGTCAGTCATTCTCTTTCTGTGATGAAAAATAATATTAATGAGTTGATAGAGTCAAGAGGAATGTAGGAAAGTCATAGCCCCTTAAGGATCCCAGGCTGCCCTGTGAAAAGCTCACAGACTTGGGTGTAGCAGTGATTAAACCACTTCAAGGTCCAGATCTGGACCCGGTCTCTGATGGATACCAGGATGGTTGTAAAGGAAAATTGTTGTAGTCTTGGTTTCAGCATAAAAAAATAAGGGCCGGCGCCGCGGCTCACTAGGCTAATCCTCCGCCTTGCGGCGCCGGCACACCAGGTTCTAGTCCCGGTTGGGGTGCTGGATTCTGTCCCGGTTGCCTCTCTTCCAGGCCAGCTCTCTGCTGTGGCCCGGGAGTGCAGTGGAGGGTGGCCCGAGTGCTTGGGCCCTGCACCCCATGGGAGACCAGGATAAGTACCTGGCTCCCGCCATCAGATTAGCACGGTGTGCCGGCCGCAGCGCACCGGCTGCGGCAGCCATTGGAGGGTGAACCAATGGCAAAAGGAAGACCTTTCTCTCTCTCTCTCTCTCTCACTCTCACTGACCACTCTGCCTGTCAAAAAATAAAAAAAAAAATTAGATGTACATCCAAATACAATCCTAAGATATCAAGCCCTTATTGACCTTAGTTTCAATATATTCAATATTCAATATATTCAATGCAAAACTTCAGAACTTAGTCAAAGCTGGTATATGGAACATACTAAAAGATAACTCCTTCTTATCTCTCTCCTGGATAATCCTCAATTAACCTTTGGAAGAGAAGAAGGGCTTGTCTCTTGCACCACAACTTCCTTTACTGTTACTCTTTTATCTGTGCTCACTAGGTAGGCAAAACTCTTGGTTGCCTCTAAATAGCTATTACTGCTTGTCTTGCTCACTGGGAGAGCATACTCACATGAAAGATGTAGAAGACCCTTGTGTTTGAATTCTCATCTCCTTTGTACCCAGGCAATGGGCAAGAGAGCCAGTCTGGTGAAAGGGACTGGAGAAGGCGCCTGCTAGGGTTCTGGGGGGAAGCTTTTACCTAACAAAACAGATGTATGGGAAGAAACATTTTCCTACTTCTCTGGATTTGGCCACACAGCTTGTGACCCTCAAGACTGCTCAACTTCTTGCTAACATGGTGAATGGCATATTAGAGGTATGACAGCTAAAAACGACATTTATGGTCTTCAGATATGGGAACTTGGACTTTTTTTCCTTTTGCATAAATTTTTTTCCACAAATTTAAGCCATACAGGTGCTCTTTGACTTATGATGGAGTTTTGTTCTGTTGGAATATTGTAAGTTGAAAATGCATTTAATACATCAAACCTACTGAACATCCAAGCTCAGCAACACAGCACACAGTACAGCGAGTTGTTTCCCCCAGGACAGCAATGACTGGGAGCTCTGGCTCACTGCCCAGCGTCAAAAGACAGAATCCCGCTGCATCTTGCTAGCCTGGGAAAAGATTGAAACCAAA
The DNA here is from genome assembly GCF_964237555.1 of Oryctolagus cuniculus. Lineage (NCBI taxonomy): Eukaryota > Metazoa > Chordata > Mammalia > Lagomorpha > Leporidae > Oryctolagus > Oryctolagus cuniculus. The sequence continues at coordinate 146,855,030 of NC_091436.1, read as the reverse complement.
AATTCAAAGTATAATTTCTACTGAATGCATATTTGCCATCACACAATTATAAAGTTGAAAACTCATAGGTTGAAACATCTTAAGTTAGGGACCATTTGTGCATGATTCCAAAGCTATTTGAAGTGTTGTTAAGCATGGACAAATATGTATGTAAATGAACAATTGGAAACACAACTTTGCATAAATAGCCTAATATAATAAAACTGCAGGCCAATTTTATTTATGAATAAATGCAGACATCCTAGATAGTATATAAATGAATTGAATCCACAGTAAGAGAAAAATCAAACACTTGACCATGTGGCATTCATGCCAGTAAATTAAGAACAGTTCAATATTAACAACTGTCTTGAAATAATTCTCACATTTTAAACTAGAGGATAAGCATCATATATGTTCTGCATCCAATTCAAAACATTTAACATTTTTTATCCATTCTTCATGAAGAGCTCTTCATAAAATAAGCATAATGAGCATCATTATGAGATTTATGAGTGGATATATTAAGATCCTGATAGTGTAAGTGTAGAGTGAAAACGATATAGCCAGAAATCATAGGCTTGTGGTTCAACTCGTTGATCTGGAAGGTCTGTGAGACAGTGGCATGCCACCTCAGTCTCTTGGATTTCAGACATTTCAATTGAGAAATGAAAGTTATAAAGGCTGCCTTAGGAGGGTTAACTTAATGTAAAACACATGTAATGCATGTAACATTCTCTGGATTTTCATAAATGATTGCTTTTAAAAATGTCACCTATTCTGGGAATTAACCTGCCCATATTAGAATGGAAAAAAAGCCCCAGGAAATATATGAATATACTTGGTTGAAGTTAATAAATCTTCAAAATTTCTTTCAAATAACCCAGTAGTACAAGTACTTCCTCAAGATTCTTCCACATTGATTCTTCCATAAGTACTTCCTCAATATGCTTCCATGACACGAACCACAACAGAAGGTTGACTCTTCTTCGTCATTCATATCCTCACAGAATGCATCCATAATATGCTAATCTGGGGTACATGTGGTTGTCCAGACAAGAGGGTATCATTTGCCTTCCTGGAGCTGCTCCTTTGTGGAGTTCTTTTCTCCATCTTCTGATTTCTCTGGCCTCCTCCTCCAATCAAGCACTGGAGGATGAGTTAACTTTTTTCTTTTCTTCTGTAACTTTTGCAATTGTTAAATTAATTTCCATAACATAACTCTGCAACTGTTCTGAGAAAACTGTGACAATGAGAGAAGGAAGGAGTGGATACATGATCAAGCCAGGTATCCATATTGAGTTGCAACAATTTCTCATCTCATGAAACTTGATTATGATAATTTGTTTCTATGTTCTGCAATTGTTTTATTGTGTTTAGATGTCACATCATTTGTCACATCATTCAGTATCAAGTTTTAAAAACACTAGTAGGAATTCAAGAAAACTGGTGTCTGAGAATCCTGAGTATAAAATATATCCTCATCTGAGGAAAGAGTTTATTACATTTGGTTAATAAATTTCTACAATGTTATCTGAATTTATGAAAATAAAACAAATGATCAATTCTGCTTCAACTTTTTCTACATATACTGTAAATTGTCAGTGGATAATTTATAGTTTTTATCTCTTTGTTGATTACATCTTGCAATGAATAGGTCTTACAAAATTGACAAAACAGAATTGCTTGCTATAAACTATGAAATGTAAACTGCCCTCCAACCATCACTTTTTTTTGAACCATCACTTTTGACCAGAATGTAATTTTTTCTTTTTGTTCTAGGTGCCCATCTGTGGCATGTGAATTTAGCTTTTCTATATTTAAACCAAACTTCTCATATTTCTTGCTCATAGGCACTTAGGCCACAGATGCGCTTGTATGCTAAAATTATTTAAAATTATTTCTTTCCAAAAATTTCAATCAGACCACATCCAGGGGGCTATTACTAGAAACAAATTGATGCTATCGAAATATCTTTTTCTGATTATAAATAGCAGGAAATTTAGGGAGTGCAGAAAAAGTAAAGAGAACAAAATAGCAATTGTTTCTAGTTCCAGCATTTTGGGGTAGCTACTCCTGACAGCTTGTTTCATTTGCTTCCCATCTTTTTTTGCAATGTACAGAACTGGGATATATAAATGTATTTATGTACCTATATCTGCCTATTTATAGGGGGAACAGTAGGAAGACAGAATACCTTGGGTTTTTCTAACAATTCACAAATACACTCTAGTTTGTTTAATAATGCCTTTAACTAGTATCTTGTTTTATTCAATTGCTAATACTTTATTAGAGCTTCAGGAAGTTAAAGAACTCTGCACAATGATCTTCTAAATTTTCTGCCATGTTAATAATCTTTTCATCTAATTTTTTAGGAAAATGGAAGAAATTAAAAATTTTAGAATTACCTGGTTCCTGCAGAAAGAGGAGAAATACTGTGGGAAGATATGCACACACAAGTATTTTACCTAATTCCTGAGCATTAACAGTTCAAAAATTTAAGAGCTGGTCCATAAAGATGATCAAGCTTGCCTTTGTATTTTACATATAAAACTAGTTCATGAAAAGGCTGCTTTTTTATTTTGTTTTATTTGAGAGACAGAGAGAGAGAGAGAGAGAGAGAAGGAGAGAGAGCGAATGAAGGTGAGAGAGATCTCCCATCTACTGATTCATTCCCCAAATGACTTTGATGCTCAGGACGGGGTCAGAGCCAGGTCAGGAGCCAGAAACTCGTTCTAGGTCTACCATGTGTGTGGCAATGACCCAAGCACCATCACCAGCCTTCTAGCAGGAAGCTGAGGTCGGGGCTTTGAGCCAGCTGTTGAACACAAGTACTCCAATGAAGGATGCATGCATCTTAACCAGTATCTTAACTGCCAGGCCAAAGATCTATCTCAAAAAGTCTATTTTTAATTCTTATAGCCCTATTAATTCCTTGTTAGTTTAAAACTTAAATCAAAAACACAAGTTAAAGAATTGTTCTGAAATCCTCCACATTATGGACAGAAAAGAAATCTGCAACGATGCCTTTATCAAGAGGCTTATTTGATCTCCAAGGGGCTTCCCTAAGCCATTCCTGTCCAGCACTGTGGCCTCTCTCCTTTATCATTGCAGGACTCTCGCTTATGGCAACAGTGAGTTAGGAAGAATGGAGGGGGACAGAGTTAGTCCCATGGTCTACCCATCAACAAAAGACAGTGGGGGTAGAATGTACCAGGAACTGAGTATTATCGTGTCCTTTTCCTCTTGGTCATATGCCAGTGTGTTTGTAAGTGCTGTGTAAAACAATCCCTTAAGTAGATAACAAAAAGTTTAATGAAAAATTCCTTAAGGTTAACCCACTTTTTTGTAGTAAAAATATAATATAATTTTAATTAAAAATTTCTTGAAAAGATATCAACTTTTTAGTACTATTACATCATTGGCAAGAAGATTGTGTTTTTTAATTTTGAAAAACATGTGTATTATGAGAAGAACTAATTTTAATCTTAAATATTCCTCACATCATTAATAAAATATTTAATATGCTGTAATTTTATATTTAAACATTCAAAATAGCATTGCATGCTTTAATAAGGTTTATATAATTTTCAACTCTTTAGAATTTACTGCACAAATATATAAAATAAAGTACTCTTTGATTATCCTTAATTTAATTGGTATTTTACAGTATGAGAGATCATGTTAAATCGTTGATGGAGAAGGGACTCCAGATGTGGATTAATCCATCTTGCCCCCTTTTTTATCTTCTTAAAAGATCAAGCTGCCAGGGCAGTAAGTTCTTTTCCAGCCATTCAAGAATTTCATAAATAACTCAAATATGAATTTCTACCTTGTTCTTTCCTAATTTTCTTTCTTTATAATTATGTACCTGTGGGAATGGATAGTTGGTGCAGCAGCTAACACACCACACTGGACACTTGCATTCCATATTGGAGTGCCTGGGTTGGAGCCTTGACTCTGCCTTCAATCCAGCTTTCCATGATGGGCACTCTGCACGGTGGCTGGAATGGCAGGTGGTTGGGTCTCTGCCCTTTCCATGGGAGACCACTACTGAGTACTTGCTCTTGATTTCAGCTGACCCAACCCTCACTGTTGCAGGCATTTAGAGAATGAGCCAGTACATAGCAGATCTTTTTTATCTGTCTGTCAAGTCTCTTTCTCTCTCTGTCCCTTAAATAAATAAAATAAGTAGCTAAATGATCAGAAATTTATTTATGTGTATGCTGAAATGTCTGATAGGAGACTGTTCATTATTTTATGTCTTTCTTGTTCTTGGTTCACAATGGTGTGTATTTTAAGACATGTGAAGAGGTTCTTTATCTAGCAGCCACATTACTGTGGATTAATAATTGCTAGTTTGATTTAGGCCATCAAAGATAATTCTTATCATAGGATGGGTGAATGGTTTTAAATTAGCTGAGACAAGATTTCTAGGATGATGCCAATTTGAGCTCTGGTGTGAAATCATAAAGAAGAAAAGCATCTTAAAATGTAAATATTTCAACAAAAACCAAATTGAGTCTTTTTACTTCAATTATTTTCTACTTAAATTCCCAGTTTCTCTTCTATGTGGATGTGTGTGTGCATCCTCTGGATCATAATAGGAAGCAGATTCTCCATTATGTATTGAGACTTTTGAAGAATTTCTTCTTTAAAATATCTATTTCAGACACCACTTCTGTTTCCATACTGTAAATTATTAGTATCCCCTAGAATAGGAGTAACTTCACACAGATGACTGGAAAATCACAGCTTTTCAAAGAACTTCTGTTTTGACTATTCTAAGAGTTAAGGACAAGAGAGAGGACAAAGTAGATTGACATTTTCTTTTCTGTGTGTAGTAGTAAAAAGGTCCAAAATTCACTAAAAAAGTGAAGGGGAAGCAAAGCTCCCAGACAACACTCAAATTGGTCTCAATCTTTTTGATACTTCAGAGTGAGTGAACCTGAACTCTCAACAAGGACACTTACATGGATGAAACTGAAGATCTGCCTGATAAAATTCAACCTTCCAAAATAGAGCATCAGAGGTTCATTGATTATAAGACTACATTTTCTGTGAGTAAAATAATATGTTATTTTTCTAGGGACAGAGTACACTAGAAATGTATGCAATTGACAAAATCTCATAAAGCAGAATTGTATTTTTTAAAATATCTCTAGGGAGAATTGCAGAATTTTGTGGTCCATAGGAGCCCTTCTATATGTTTTCTGAATTTTAGAAAAACTTTTTTAAAGATTGATTTATTTTATCTGAAAGCTTTACACAGAGAGAGGAGAGACAGAGAGAGAGAGAGAGAGAGAGAGAGAAAGAGATCTTCCATCCACTGGTTCACTCCCAAAATGGCTTCAGTGGACAGGTTTGGCCAGGAGCCAGGAGCCAGAAGCCAGGAACTTCTCTTTGTCTTCCACATAGGTGCAGGGACTGAAGCACTGGGCCATCTCCCACTGCTTTCCCAGGCGCATCAGCAGGAAACTGGAATGGAAGTGGAGCAGCCAGTTTTTCAACGTGTGCCCGCATGGGATGCTGGAGTTGCAGGTGGTGACTTAACCTGCTATGCCATGGTGCTGGCCCAAGGAAAATGCATTTTTTCTTTATTTATTTGACAGTTAGACAATGAGAGAGAGAGACAGAGAGAAAGGTCTTCCTTCCATTGGTTCACTCCCCAAATGGCTGCTACGGCCGGAACTACACCTATCCGAAGTCAGGAGCCAGGAGCCATATGCAGGGGCCCAAGCACTTGGGCCATCCTCCACTGCCTTCCTGGGCCATAGCAGCGAGCAGGACCAGAAGAGGAGCAACCAGGACTAGAACTCGGCACCCACATGGGATGCTGGCACCGCAGGCGGAGGGTTAACCAAGTGAGCCACAGCTCTGGCCCCCGGAAAACGTATTTTTTTTAAAATGATTCTATTTATTTATTTGAGAGGTAGAGTTATGGGGGAGATGTCTTCCATTAGCTGGTTCACTCCCCAGATGGCCACAATGGCTGGAGGTAGGTCACTTCGAAACCAGGAGCCAGGAGCTTCTTCCAGGTCTCCATAGGGGTCCAGGGGCCCAGGCACTTAGGCCATACTCTATTGTTTTCCAGGCAGAAAGCTGGATTGGAGGAAGAGCAGCTGGGTCTTGAACCAGTGCCCATATGGGATGCCTGCATCGCAGGCAGACGCTTAGCCTAGTATGCTACAGTGCCAGCCTGTGTATTTTTTAAAGAAATGTATGCATTTATTTATTTGAAATGTAAAGCAACAGAGGTGGGGGAGAGGAGAGAGACATCTATTTCTTTTTAAATAAGTAACTAGTCCTCTGTAAGTGGTATTTTGACATTTCATACTTTTAAAAAAGATTTCTTTATTTATTTGAAAGGCAGGATGACAGAGTGAGAAACAGAGATCTTTGATATGCTGGATCACCCCCCAAATGGTTGTAACACTAGGGGCTGGGCCAGGCTGAAGCTAGGAGTCTGAAACTCCAACAGGTCTCCCACATGGGAGGCAGGAGCCCAGTTACCTTGGGGCATCATTTTCTGCCTACCCAGGCTTATTAACAGGGAACTAAGATTGGGAGCAGAACTATCAGGACTCCAGTTGGTGCTTTTATATGGAATGTTGATGTTGTAAGCAGTGGATTAATCCACTGTGCCACAACTCTGGCCCCCAAAAAACATATTTCTAAACTACTGAAATAGATGTGAAATTTTACATTGTCTATAAAAGGTTCTCTTAGAAAGTTTATTTTGTAGTTACTCTCTAGACCCATTTCAAAGAGGTTTTTCTTAGTCTAGGCAGGAGTCATATTTCTTATAAAATATGGAGAGAAGGTAGTATGGGCTATTCAGGGGCTGGAGAATGAGTAACAGAGTAATTTAAAGTTTTTATTTTGTCACCAGAGTTCTTTTGCCATCCCTCTCAAGTTGGAGACCAAACTGAAGGATAATTTTCAAGTGTTCCACAGAATGACCTATACCACTGCTGCTTCAAAATTGTGTGCATCTTGCCCCTGTGTGTGTGCTGATTAGCTGCTAACTCTATTGGTTTCTGGCTCATCCCTGCAGCCCTAGAAAATGCTGGCAATGTTGGCAAGCACAGCATCAGCTCTTGACCTACAAGACATCATTAATACCTCAATCTACTTTTCTCTCTGAGCTCAAGAGTGAGAATCAAGCAGCTATTACAAACCAATCAGCACTGTCATAGTAAATAAAGTCTGATCATTTGATCCCTAGAGTTCAGTCACCATATTCCTCTCAGGGAACATAAGGCTAAAGATTCAACGCATGATGGTCCTCAGAATCCAAAAAAACTCCAAGAGTGATCTTTCTGTCACCTCTAACGTTCTCAGCATCTGTTCCCTCTGTCACAATAAGAGTTGATCTGTCTGTTCTTAGACATTTATTGCAGTCTACAAGTACACAAAAAGGCTAAGACATTGAGTCAAGAAAATGCTATCCTTTATGGATAAGGGTAATTATAAGTGACAATTCTAAATGTGCTATTCAATGGAACTTTTCATGATAAAGAAAATATTCTATGTTGTCCAATGTGGTAATCAGTGGTTACTGAGCTCTTGAAATGGTGAGTAAGTTGAACTGACGAATTAAATTTTTAATTTTATTTTAAATTATTGAAATGTAGGTATCCATAATAATACCAGTATGATTAGTTGCTACAGTGCTGAACAGGAGAATTCTGTGGAATACTTCCATGGAAGGTATATGTCATATAGTATGATGTGAGTTAGTGTTCTGATTAAAGTATGTGTTTCTCTCTTTAATTATAAGCCTTGTTAAAATATGTGCTATAAAAAATAATTCGAATACCTGGAATTGTAAGATGATTTGCAAACGCATGGAAATGTTGATGATGCTGAGTTTGTGATGAACATGTGAGGTAGTTTTTTGAAAAAAAAAAAACATGAAATATGAAAAAGTTGACTATTCCATAAACAACGAGCACAGAATCTTTTTTTTTAAGATTTTTATTTATTTATTTTTGAGAGAGTTATAGACAGTGAGAGGGAGAGACAGAGGGAAAGATCTTCCCTCCGCTGGCTCACTCTCCAGATGGCTGCAACGGCTGGAGCTGCGCTGATCTGAAGCCAGGAGCCAGGAGCTTCCTCCCTGTCTCCCACGCGGGTGCAGGGGCCCAAGGACTTGGGCCATCTTCCACTGCTTTCCCAGGCCATAGCAGAGAGCTGGATGGGAATAGGAATAGCCGAGACTAGAACTGGCCCCCATATGGGATGCCGGCGCCACAGGCAGAGGATTAACCTACTGTGCCACAGTGCTGGCCCCAGAATATTTTCTCTATCACAGAAAGTTCCAATGGATGACACATGATGTTGGATTTGTTCAAATATAGGGATGGTATTTGTCATAGATACTCTATTCATTTCAAGGTGTGTGCAGAGTCTCTCTAGGAGCTGTGAGAGCCTATTTGTCAGTAGAAACTCTGTCTTCTGTTTTTCTTACATCATTTAGCACACAGTGAGTATCCAAAAATGTCTTGTCTTTTCTTTTTTTCTTTTTTGTAAGGAATGATTAGAGATTATCAACTTGTAGTTGTGAGCTAAGGAGATCTTATAGCATAGAGGCTTTCCAAGGAAGTTGTATAATTGGGCATTTCTAATGACAGATGACTGGGAGGCTCGGGATTTTAAATTGCTTTTACTGACTGGCAAAGGTATCACAGATAACAAGATCTCAGCACTGTGTTGTGGTATGATGTAGGTGCCAGCACTCATATGAAGTACCTGTCAAAATCCACTGAGGAACAGAAGGCTGTTCCAGAAGTCTTCATTCCGAAGGAAATAAGTTCTCTGACATGTCAGCACTTCCCTGCTTCAAATTGCTCTTGGCTAGCCAACACACTGCAGGGACTCAAAGGAAATCACACACACTTTGACCCAACAGCTTCCCTTTGCATATGTACCACCTTTTTCTCCAAGGGACTATCAAGTGCTGATCAGTTAATTTGTTCTTTGTTACTAGGTTGTCTCTGTGGTGTGAGTATTCCAAGTGACTCTGCTTTTTAACTTGAAGTGCATTGCCTCCATGTTGGGTTCTTATTAGTCTTCAACAGGTATTGCTGAAGAAATTTTAATGTGAATGATCACAATAAATGTGTCTCATTCTTGAAATACAGAAGAATGGCTCTACAGATAAGTTAGTGTTTAGTGTTCTAAACGAAAATGATGGCTTTAGGACCCTCAAGTGCTGAGGTGAAAGCCTTTTTTTTTTTTAACCTAATGACAATATCTCTATTAGTTGAAACTGCCAAGACTTGAAGTACGTTCAATAGGATTGACTCTTGCCATTATTGATCATTGAATAGCATATGGATTTTTGGCAACCTCAAAGTCACGTTAGGGACCTATTTGTGTGTACCATACCTGCAGCCTGACCTCAAATTCCAGGACAAGGCACTTCATATCTAGCTAGAACATATACTTGGATGACTTGTATATGCCATCACTAGCACATGTGATGACAAAAATCTATAATATATTACCTTGCAAAAAAGTCATATTGGGACTGGTGTTGTGACACTGTGGACTACGCCAGCATCCCATGCTGGAGTGCTTGTTCAAGTCCTGGCTGCTCCTCTTCCAATCTTGCTCCCTGCTAACATGCCTGGGAAAGCAGTTGAAGATGGCTCAGATACTTGGGCCCCTGTAACCCATATAGGAAACTGGGATGGAGTTCCTGGCTCTTGACTTTGGCTTGTCCCAGTCCTGGCTGGTATGGCCATTTTGTGGAGTGAACCAGCTGTTGGAAGCTAGCTCTCTGTAACTGACTTTTTTCTTCTTTTTCTTTTATTTTTTAAGATTTATTTGTTTATTTGAAAGAGTTACGGAGAAGGAGAAGCAGAGAGAGAGAGATCTTCCATCGCTGGTTTATTCTCCAAATGACCACAATGGCCGAAGCTGGGCTGATCTGAAGCGAGGAGCCAGGAGCTTCCTCCAGGTCTTCCTACACTGGTGCAAGGGCCCAAGAACTTAGGCCATTTTCTGCTGCTTTCCCAAGCCATAGCAGAGAGCTGGATGGGAAGTGGAGCAGCCAGGACTTGAACTGGCGCCCATATGGGATGCCAGCACTGCAGGGATTCCTGCTATGCCACAGCACCAACCCTGTAACTGACTTTCAAATTCATCTAGACAATAGTTTGAATTTCTTAAGAAGTGTTTCTGACCTTCAAATCCTATATCTAATTTCAGATACAAAGCAGTGTGAACATGGTAAAATACACTTTTTTTTTTTTTTTTTTTTTTTTTGGATCAACCTGTAGTTGTGAGCTAGGGAGATCTTATACCATGGAGGCTTTCCAAGGAAGTTGTATAATATAATTGAGTGTTTCTAATGACAGATGACTGAGAGCCTCAGAATTTTAAATTGCTTTTACTGACTGGTAAAGGTGTCACAGATAACAAGATTTCAGCACTGTGTTGTATAATTTAGGGGACAGATGCACAATTGGACAGAAGTTCTAAAACAGGCTCATACTTCAAATCTTTTAAAGTCATGGATCTTAATATGGTCATGGAACTTCTTGTCTCCAATTTTTACAGCAGGGATTCCTCAATTGTTGTTTGGCTCTGTGTTTCAGATGACACCATGAGCGGTTGGTGTCCCAGTGCCATATGGCACATAACAGCAAACACAGATTCATTACCCCATGGTGAGACGCCAGTGGAATGAGGCAGTGGTTTCATTTCATCATAATGTGTTGACACATGGAAGTAATGACAAGCCTGACATTATGGGAAATGTCTTCATGTTGGTGAGTTCAATACTGGGGAATGCTTACTCCAAATTGTGGGGAGAGCCTCAGAAAGATTTGAAGATATTTTTTGGTGGTGTGTAGAGTAAGGTCATTGTTTCTTTGTATTTGTTATTTCAGTAGGTGGTTGAATTCTGTTGTTGCTGGATAACCACAAATTTAGTGGCTTGAAACAACACCTGCTCATGGTTTCTGTCAGTCTGGATGCAATGTGGCTCAACTAGTTTCTTCCTGGGGATTCATAAGACTAAAATCAGGGTGACTGCAGGGCTGCATTCTTTTCTGGATGAAAGAAACAAGGGGTGAGTCTGTGTCCAAGCTCCGTTAGGTTGTTGGCAGAATTCAGATCCTGTGGTTATAGGGCTGTGGTCCCTGCTCCTTGCTGGCTGACAGCCAGGGGCAGCCTTGGCTCCAAGAAGTCTTCTGCTATCTTTGCATGCAGCCCCTGCATCTCAGAGCCAGCAGTGGATGGTAAGTCAAAACTTCCTCAGACTTGGACTCTCTCTGATCTTCTTTTCTGCTTCCTCTCTGATTTTAGGCAGAAAAATTTTCTACCTTTAAAGGCTCATGTAAATAGATTTGAGTCCACTCAGGCAATTTGGGATAATCTCTCTATATTAAAGTTCTTCACCTTAATTCTATCTTTTATGCTATGTTGGGGAACATATACACTAGTTCTAGGAATTAGAGTACAGTTTGTTTTTGTTTTTTGAGAGTGGGGGGCATTATTTTGTTGGCTCAGTCCCTAATTGCCCACAAAAGACAGAGCTGGGCAGGCCAAAGCCAAGAACCAGCAAATCCATCTGAGTCTCTCACGTGGGTGGTAGGGGCTCAAGTACTTGAGACTTTATCTACTGCCTCCTGGGATGTGTTAGCAGTAAGATCACTGTGCCCCAACTCCTGCCCCTCTCTGATTACTCTGATTCTGTTTTATTGTGTTTAGTATTTGTCATACAACTTTCTTTTTTGTAGTTTGGCTGATTTGTAATTTTTCATTCCCTTATGTTCAACCTCTCTGATTATCTTTGTTTTATTTGTATTTTATAAATAGCCTCTATTTATACATTGTTCTGTCCATCTGAGTTCTCTGTCTTTTAATAAGGTATTCACATTTCTTATATAATGTTTAAGATCTTTAGACATATGTTTAATTTCTTTTTTTAATGTGTTTTCTATTTATTTTGTTTTCTCATGGTTTAATTTTTTTCTTCTTGCCTTCTGTTGACTTGGTCAAAAATTCTTTGCTCCATTCCACCCCCTTCTCTTACTTATTTAAAAGGTCAATTTCTGTTCTTCTATTGTTAGCCTTGCATTTTTACCATATGTTGTTTTTTTTAAAGATGTATTTTATTTATTTGAAAGTCAGAGTTATACAGAGAAGGAGAGCCAGAGAGAGAGAGAGAGAGAGAGAGAGAGAGAGAGAGAGAGAGGTATTTCATCCACTGGTTCACTCCCCAGTTGGCTGCAACGCCTGGAGCTGCACTGATCTGAAGCCAGGAGCCAGGAGCTTCTTCCAGGCCTCCCGCATGAGTGCAGGGTCCCAAGGACTTGGGCCATCTTCCACTGCTTTCCCAGGCCATAGCAGAGAGCTGGATGAGAAGTGGAGCAGCTGGGATTTGAACTGGCCCCCCTATGGGATGCCGGTACTGCAGGTGATGGCTTTAACTGCTAAGCCACAGTGCCATCCCCCACACATTGTTAAGTTTAAGAGTTTTCTAAGAAAGTCTGGTGCTTATTTTCATATACCTTTGAAGAAGATAAGAGTGCTAGGATATTTTTGATTCTGGGATTCCATTTACAAATGTCTTTTCCTCCCTCCAAAAAAATCTATCATCTGGAATTGTAATCTAATTGAATATTCCAATATTTTTGTCATCAGTATTTATTCAGAAATCAACAGTAGATTATTTCTTGTTATGTATTACTTGCCATTAAATTAGTTGTCAAAATTTTTCCTTTTGGGTTTATTTTTCTTCTTCTTAAAGTATTTCCTTTAGGAGTTTACTTTTGTGAGAATCTATGGGCAGTAAGATCTCTGAGTGTTTTCATATACTAAAATGCCCTCACTTCACTTTTACTCTTGAACTGAACTTTTGAGGTTTTATTGTGTTTGAGTTCAAAATTCAAATCATTTTTCTCTCAGATAATTGGAAATGGTTTTTTCATTGCTTTCTTGCATTTTGTGGCTCTTATAAGGAGTCTCATGTCATTCTGATTCTTATTTTTGAAGTTGATCTTTTATTTATCTCTCTGGTTATTTTTACAGTTTTCTCTTTATGCCTATGTTTAGGCATATGCTATTTTGAGTGAGGTTTTATATTTATTTTCCTTGTTAGCACTTCGTGAGCACTGCCAATCTAAACACCTTTTCCCCCCTTCTTTTAGTTCTGGAAACATTCCAGTCATTTTTTTTTTTTCCTAGCATTATCTTTTTAATTCCTTATGTTATTTGCTTCTAGAAATATTATTAGAGGAACATCATTATTCCAAATTTTAAAAAATTTTCCTTTTGGCTTTTAAAGATTTTATCTTTTTGTGCTACATTTAAAACAATCCATTAGTCTTCTAAGTGACAGCTTAACTCTTTAGCTATTAAGCCATTTACTGAGATTTCATTTTAGAGATATGGACACACAAAATTGGGTTAATTGTAATCTGAGGTTTATAACACATCAACAGCATCACTCCAGCCAATTTTTAAAATTTCTTTTCATAATACAATGAACATCCTTGAATAATGTAAATGGTTTCATTAGGTGAAATATACATAATAACTTACATCTATCTATCTATATATATCTGTATGTTCTCTTTTTATCTTGTCTTTTTCTCTAAACCAACTATTGTAAATTTTGAGTTTTTCATATTCTTTTTAAAATGTTTGATTACACACAAAGATACACACCTAAAATAAATGATTTGCTTATTTCTATACTTATTAAAAAGGAAAGTATATGTTTATTTATTTATAGAAGAGAGGAGAGATAGAGAATCCCATCCTGTAGTTTACTCTCAAAATGCATACAGTGGCTGGATCTGTGCCAGGCTGAGCCTAGAGGTGAGAACTCAGTACAGGTCTCCTACCTGAAGCAGAGCTAGGACTCAAACCCGGGCACTTGTACATGGGACGTGGGCATCCCGAGCAGCACCTTGACTGCGAGGCTTGATGCCCACCCCCTCGGAGAGTACTTCTGTAAGTAATCTTTCTGGGTTTTTCTTTTCCACTCATTATTAACATTTTGATATTTATCTGTATTGTTGATTTATCATTGATCTATTTTACTGCTATGTAATATTTTATTATATGTGTTTATCACAATTCAGTTACCTATTTTCAGGTTGATGGCATGCAAGTTGATTTTTTTTTAAATTTTAAAATTATTTAATACAGAGCATTAGGGGCTTACACGATTGAAGGGATTGAGAAAGGAAGGTATGGGAGACTGCTGATGGTCTGCAGGAAATCCTGAAGAGCAGGAAGCAATGCAAGCTACTGTCCTTAATCTCAGCTGCTTGTGGTAGTGGAGTGGGCTGTTTTCAGAATTATCCAATTCCATTGGCAAAATCCTATTCTATTCTCTATCAGTGTTTCTTGTTTTCTTATAGTTGCTACTGGAGACCGATGGCTTCATCTTTTTTGCTTTCCAAATTTCACAGAAGTGTTTCTCATTGTATAATTTAATCTGTAATTCTGTTGGCAAGACATCTGGGGAATATAGTTCCTATGCTGTTCTACTTTGTACAAAATAGTATTGAAGAGGGTGGGAATATTGTTAAGTTGATAATAGAAAATGTATTGCAACATGTTTAAGAGTTTCTCTTGAACATAAGTGGATAGAAATGCTAGGCCATAAGATATGTGGATATGAGAATACATCAAAATGTTCTTGAATATATGGAATTAAAAGATAATTTTAATTTTGGAACAAAAATATGAAATCCAGGCATTTTTTTTTTGTAATACACATCGTTTTGAATGCTTCTTATACAATAAAGAGTTACTCAACATGAGAAAGAGAAAGGAAGGGAAAGAAATGAAGGGAAGGGCAAGGTAGGGAAAGGAAGGAGAGGAGAGGGAAGGAGAGGGGAGGGAGGTTACAAGGGGAGGGGAGGAGAGGGAAGGGATTGGAGAGGGGAGGGAATGGAGGGGAGGGGAGGGGAGGAGAGAGGAGTGGGGAAGGGGAGGGGAGGGAGAAGAAAAAAGGTCAATAGACACAGGTCGACAACTTACATGTTGAAATCAGCTGACAAGGACTTTAAAATAACCATGCTATATGTATTTTAAAAACATACAGGAAAAGACAAATATACTAGGAAAGAAGTTGGTGATTTTCTCTTAGAGAGATATAGAATATCCAAGAAGAACAAAGAGGAAATTCCAGAATTGAAAACACAGTATCAGGAACAGTAACTCACTAGATGAGATCAATAGCACATGAAACATTGCCAAATAAAGGAACCGGTTGGTTGAAATCAGACACATAGAAATTATTGTAATTGAACAACAGAGGTTTTTTTTTTTTTTTTATTTAAAGACTTAAAAGCATCTCAATAGCCTGTGAGAAAACATGGAGAAATCTAAAATTAATACAAATGCAGTCCCAGAAAAAGAGGAATCTGAAAAATAGTGAATGAAAATTTCCATTCTCAGCAAATTTCAAATGGGATAAAGGACAATTTAGAAAACTGAAAATTAAGATGAGATAAAAAACAACAGTAAAAGTATTCAGAGGAAATAGGAGCATATTGCATTCTCATTTTCTTTTTTTTTTTTAATTTCAACACTTAAGAATAACTGTGTATTAATTACAGAATTAAACCAGTCATATTAAGTAGAACAGACAAAAAAACTACTAAGAGGGATAATGTATTAAGTTGTTCATTAACAGTCAGGGCTATGCTGATCAAGTCACCGTTTCCCATAGTGTCCATTCCACTTCAACAGGTCATTCTGTGTGGTCTTTTGTTCATTTCATTTTTAAAAGTTATTTCTGTGATGCGCCGGCCGCGGCGGCCATTGGAGGGTGAACCAATGGCAAAGGAAGACCTTTCTCTTTGTCTCTCTCTCTCTCTCTCTCACTGTCCACTTTGCCTGTCAAAAAAAAAAAAAAAAGTTATTTCTGGCTGGCGCCGCGGCTCAATAGGCTAATCCTCTGCCTGTGGCGCCAGCACACTGGGTTCTAGTCCCGGTTGGGGCGCCGGATTCTGTCCTTGTTGCTCCTCTTCCAGTCCAGCTCTCTGCTGTGGCCCGGGAGTGCAGTGGAGGATGGCCCAAGTGCTTGGGCCCTGCACCCCATGGGAGACCAGGAGAAGCACCTGGCTCCTGGCTTCAGATTGGCGTGGTGCGCCGGCCGCAGCGGCCATTGGAGGGTGAACCAACGGCAAAGGAAGACCTTTCTCTCTGTCTCTCTCTCTCACTGTCTACTCTGCCTGTCAAAAAAAAAAAAGTTATTTCTATCTTGGGGATGTCAACCTCTCTGTGGCGTATATTGTGAATATATTTTCCCTGTTTGTTACTTGTCTTTTACTTTATTTACAGTATTTTCTGTCTTCTAGAACCGAAAAAAGATTTTTATACATTAAATCCTTCATGTTCTTTTTTACTATCTTTGAATTTTGAGTCATGGTCTGCAAGCCTTTCCACATACCGAGATTAAAGAGTAAATGATTCACGCTTCGTTTCTCAATGTTCCCATGATTTCATTTTTGTATTTATATAACTAATCCAATTATAGTTTATTCTTGTATATTGTTGAGATATGGATCTAATTTTATTTTTTGTCCAAATGGTTACTTGTTTATCAAAGAACCATTTCAAAGTTTGTCTTTACCTCTCTTGATATGAGACACCTTCTGGGTCTTACACTAAATTCTCAGGGATCCATTGGGTTATTTCTGGGTTTCCTAGTCTGTTCCGCTGATTTGTTTGCCTATTTATGAGCCAATACTATAATTTTTTTTTTTTTTTTTTTTTTTTTTGCAGGCAGAGTGGACAGTGAGAGAGAGAGAGACAGAGAGAAAGGTCTTCCTTTTGCCATTGGTTCACCCTCCAATGGCCGCCACAGCCAGCGCACTGCGGCCGGCGCACCACGCCTATCTGAAGGCAGGAGCCAGGAGCCAGGTGCTTCTCCTGGTCTCCCATGGGGTGCAGGGCCCAAGCACTTGGGCCATCCTCCACTGCACTCCCAGGCCACAGCAGAGAGCTGGCCTGGAAGAGAGGCAACCGGGACAGAATCCGGCGCCCCGACTGGGACTAGAAACCGGTGTGCCGATGCCGCAAGGTGGAGGATTAGCCTATTGAGCTGCGGCGCGCCGGCACTATAATGTTTTAATTAGAGAATCTTTATAGTATGTTTTCTGGTAAAGGGCTAATTCTTTCTTGTATTTCTTTTATTGTTTTCCAGGATATTATTATATATTTTTTCATATAAATTTTAGTATGAATTTGTCTAGCTCCTCTAATTTGTTCTTTGCTATTTTTACTCAGATTACATTGAATTTACAACTTGATTTAGGGAGAACTGATTCTGTACAATGTTGAATTATCAGATCCAGGGAAAAGAATCATCTATACATGTTTTTCAAACCAATTGTGTCTTTCAAGAGGATTTCAAGCTTTTCCCCTGTAAGTTTTGCATATTACTTGTTCAATTTAATCCTAAGTATTTAATTTCCCTTGTTGCGTGTTAAATGACGTTCTCTTTTCCAAATGTCCTGTTTATTGTTTGTTGTATGAGGGGATCTCAAAAGTTTATGGAAAATGGAATTAAGCAATAAGTTTAGTGCAAAAAAGTTTTAAATCCATATGTAGTTTTTGCATAAGACAAATTTTTGTGAACTATTGGGAAACCTTTTGTATACAGGGCTGTCAATTTTTAAAATAAATTCCTTCCTTCTTTCTCTTCCCCTCCCTTGCTCCTTTCCTCCTTCATTCCCTCTCTCTTCTTTTCTTTCTGTCTTTATAATTTTCTCTGTTTCTTCCTTGAAACGATCTGTTTAAGACTTTTTTTAAATTTCTTCATCTGCCTTTGTTTACTACAAGGCCTTGTTGCTGGGATGAGTAGGGAGGGAGTATGAGAGAGTGTACACTGGAATATCGAAAATTTTCTGTTTTACTCTGAGTTATTTTGCAATTTTGGCATTTTGAGTTTTTAAGTGATGGTGTGATGGTTAATATTACGTGTCAACAGGACTGGGCCCTGAATGCCCGGATGCTTGCTAAACATTCGTCTGAGTATTTCTGTAAGGTGTTATTCCATAGGGTTAATTAAACCAACAGACTGAGAAGAGTATAGTGTCTTCCTTAATGTGGATGAGGCTCATACAATCAGTTGAAAGCCTGGAAAGAACAACAAACTAATATTCCTCCAAATAAGGAGATATTTTCTTCTATGCTGAGGAAGAATATCAATTTTTTCCTGCCTTGAGCTCAAATTGAAATACTGGTTCTTCCTGGGTCTCAAACCAGGTTACATTGTCAGCTCTCCTGGATCTCCATTGTGTCAGCTGCAGATCTTGGGACTTGTCAGCTTCCGTAAGTAACTACAGGAGCAGCTCCTCATTTCTATAGCTATATACTCATAAATGAATATACATACATACATACACACACATATACTGCAAAGAGTTCATGGGAAAATGAAATTAAAAGATAAAAATAAAATTTGTAAGCTATATTTCCCAACATAAACTTCATCAAGCTTACGGTACTTTGTAAGTGATGATACCAGCCATTTAGTCCATCCTTAAAGGACAGAGGGTCCTGGGAATTTATCTGTGTCCATGCAGTCTTTTTAACTTATTAATGTAAGAAGAAAAAAATGGTTCCCTTTACGCTTAGTGAACTAAACCAGTCTCAAAGAGACAAATATCATCTGCTTTCTCTGAAATGTGTCAGTTAATACAGAATACAAAAAAATGTATAGGAGTGAAATGGATATTTTGGAATAAGATTGTTGTTTTTAGCCCTTGTTTATACTCCTGGGGAGGTGTTGTCCTCCTACTTTTCCTTGTTGAATATTAGGATTAGTGGTGAATAAGCCTGTGAATATAGAGTGGATGAAAACTGTGTCTTGGCTGGCGCCACGGCTCAATAGGCTAATCCTCCGCCTGCGGTGCCGGCACCCCGGGTTCTAGTCCCAGTCGGGGTGCTGGATTCTGTTCTGGTTGCTCCTCTTCCAGGCCAGCTCTCTGCTGTGGCCCAGGAGTGCAGTGGAAGATGGCCCAGGTCCTTGGTCCCTGCACCCACATGGGAGACCGGGAGAAGCACCTGGCTCCTGGCTTCGGATCAGCGTGGTGTGCCGGCTGCAGCGCGCTGGCCGTGGCGGCTGTTGGAAGGTGAACCAATGGCAAAAGGAAGACCTTTCTGTCTGTCTCTCTCACTCACTGTCCACTCTGCCTGTGACAAAAACAAAACAAAACAAAACAAAACAAAAAAAACAAGTCTGCAAAAATTGATGCAGAGAGGGAAGGAAGGGGGGAAGGGAGGAGAAGCTGGGGGGAACAGAGGAATGAGGGAAGTGTGGTTGTCTGCTTTTATCTATACCTGTGGAATGCAGGAAATCTGTTCTCTTTATATTAATAAAAATTAAAAGAAGACTTTTAAAAAGATTTTATTTATTTATCTGAGAGGTAGAGTTACAGACAGTGAGAGGGAGAGACAGAGAGAAAGGTCTTCCTTCCATCGGTTCACTCCCCAACGGCCAGAGCTGTGCCAATCAGAAGCCAGGATCCAGGAGTCTTCCAGGTCTCCCACACAAGTACAGGGGCCCAAGCACTTGGGCCATCTTCCACTGCTTTCCTAGGTCATAGCAGAGAACTGGATTGGAAGAGGAGCAGCCGGGACTCGAAGCATATGGGATGCTGGCACTGCAGGTGGAAGATTAACCCGTTGCACCACAGCACTGGCCCCAAAAGATTTTTTTTTGACTTTTATTTAATGAATATAAATTTCCAAAGTACAGCTTATGGATTACAATGGCTTCCCCCCATAACGTCCCTCCCACCCGCAACCCTCCCCTTTCCCACTCCCTCTCCCCTTCCATTCACATCAAGATTCATTTTCGTTTCTCTTTATATACAGAAGATCAGTTTAGCATACATTAAGTAAAGATTTCAACAGTTTGCTCCCACACAGAAACATAAAGTGAAAAATAATAGATGATTTTTTAAATGATGATGAAATCAGATCAGACCTATTGTCAGCATGGTACATTTTAAGCTTTTATATAGTGAGAAAGATGCATAGGAGAGTGAGAGATTTATTTAAGAGAGAGAGGTGAATAGGGGTTCATACCAAGCACCAAGAACCAGCCACGTGGATGAGCATCTAGGCCTGTATCTGGACCAGGAAGCCTAGAGCACATGGCCTAAAGGCCATGTGCCCAGGAGGCACCGGGCAAGCCCCCATCTGGCAAGAGGCCAAGGAAGAAGAGCCCGCCCCCCCCATGTCCCGGCTTTTAGCCCACTTCCAAAGGGGAGTGGTTAATTAACCTGATTGGCTGGTGGGCACCCAGGTGTGGCCAGGTAGGGGAATGAGGCCACACAGGGGCGTGGCAAAGGCTTGGTCCTTCAGTTCACAAATCCAATCAATTTTAACCTGTATGCCTTCCTACTTCATTATCATTCTCAGTGTCTTAAATTAGATTGAAACCTTAGACATGTTATAGAAAGTTAGAATAAGTTTATTTTGATGCAAAGGATTTTAAAGTTCTTTTGATTTCTTTTCCAAATCGTACTATTTCCATGAACTTTTTGATGACCCTACATGTGTGTGTGTGTGTGTGTGTGTATTATTATTTCTATCTCTCTGAAGAACTCTTAATAATACAGATTTTGCTATCAAGGAGTGGGGTGCTGCTGTAACAGGACATGTGGAAGCAGTTTTGGAATTGGATCATGAGTAGAGGCTGGAAGAGTTTTGAGAAATATACTAAACAATGCCTCGATTTTCATGAAGAGTTAGTAGGGCTATGGACACTGATGGTGGTTGTTATGAGGGTTCAGCATTAACAGAGAATTTCTGGAGAGAAAAGATCCATCTTTTCAGATAATATGTATTTTTGAACTGAAGGTTTCTATGACTCTGAATATTAAAGGCCATTCTGGTAAAGTCTCAATCACAAATGAGAAGTGGCCTATTGGAAACGGAGTGAAAATTGGTTCTTTAAGGAATAAAGAACTTGACTGAATCGTTTTCTCTTGTTTTATAAAGGGGAAATTACACTGATGCTTAGCTGAGGATCTTTCTTAGCAAAATGTGGTAGCTGCTAATAATAAAAGGTGAGAGGACAGAAACAAGTTGAAGGAATTACTGTGAAAAAAGGGTGCAGAATCTAAAGATATGGAAAATTCTGTTTATCATAGGGTAAAAAAAATGAGGGAACTTGTTTTGAAGAGAACACTAAGGGTGTGGCTGAACAATCATTCAGTAAAGAGCTCATTTTAGGTGCGAACCATGATTTAATCAGCCACTTGAGCAGAATAAAGTGATGAAAATAGGATTATACCACCAGAAACACTGCCAACTGGGACTCAATCAAATAGAGAAAAAATGGGACAGAATATTTAGATTCTAGAGGACTTTGAACAATGTAAATCTTTGGATCTCTTGTCATCCTTCAAGAAAGGGAAGAATAACTAAAGGGGATTTGGAGATTATCAGTGTGGCTACTTCTGCCACCGGCCCAAGGGGCAGGTCTTCTTTTTCCTTGCTTGTGGCCTATTTGCTTCCAGGGACCCAGCATGCCATGGCCCAGTACCCATAGATAAAACCACCTCAGTGATTCTGGGTGATGCAACAACCCACTGAGCTTGGAGGGCAGGCACTGAACTCAAGAGCATAGTTCTGGAGCTTCACAGCCCATTGCAATTGGACTTGCTTGGAACTCATCACCCTTCTTTTTTTCCCCCATGGCTTCCCTATGTGCATATCCATCAGACACATCTCACTGTTTTATTTTGGGTAGATACAGTTTATCTAGTTCCACAGGTTCACAGCTAGAAAGGAATTTGGTCTCAGGTTTCAAGCTATCTGATTTAGGTGATATTCAGATGAGGTTTTGGATTTCAGCTCTCAGAATTGATGCTGGAATGAGTTAGGACTTTTGGGGCTGTTTGGGTAAAATGAATGTATTTTTCATGAGAGAAGGACATGGCTTTTGGGGGACCAGGGGCAGAATATTATGGGCTGAGTGTGTGTGTGTGTGTGTGTGTGTGTGTCTGCGAATTCACATAGGAACTCCTAACACTTAGCTTGGCTGTATGTGAAGGTCATGTGGTAGACTCTGATCCACTAGGATCTATGTCCTTATAAAAAGATCAACAGAAAGCCCCCCCCCCCCCCGCCAGCTAACCTGGTTTCTCCCCTCTCCCTTCACACACACACACACACACACACACACACACTGTTCCCCTCTGTGTGTGCTAAGAGGAAAGATCATGTGAGGATTAAATAGTCATCTGCAAGCCAGGAAGAGACCCTTCATCAGAAATTTAACCCCACCAGTTCTTGATCTGGGACTTCTAGCTCCCAGAACTGTGAGAAAGTTTGATCTTTTTTTTTTCCCTTTTACTTCGCTTCTTTCTGTCATTCAATGTATACATATAATTTTTAAAAAAGATTATTTATGTGAATAGCAGAGCACCAGGAAGAGAGAGAGAGAGAGATCATCCATCCAATGGTCCACTCCCCAAATAGCTGCAAAGGCTGAGAGCTGGGCAAGGCTTAAGCCAAGTACCTGGAACTCTATCCTGATCTCCCACATGGCTGACTGGGATCCAAGTGGTTTGGGCTGTCCTCTGCTACTTTCCTGGGAGCATTAGCAGGAACTGGATTGGAAGCAGAGCAGCCGGGATTTGAACCAGCACTCCAATACAGAAAATCAGCTTTGTAAACTAGTGGTTTAACCTGCTTCACCACCACGTTGCTGCCTGTATATGTTTTATTTTGAATTTTATCAGTTATTCTTGAATTTTTATCATGTATGCATAACAATGACATCTAAAGTTAATATCTTTATTTTAAACAAGACATGGTCTTATTTCTCTCTGGCTAAATTTAAGATATATGTTGTGGCTGGTGCTGTGGTGCAGTGGGGTAAAGCCCTGGCCTGAAGCGTCGGCATCCCATATGGGCTCTGGTTCTAGTCCTGGTTGCTCCTCTTCCGATCCAGTCCTCTGCTGGATAGCAGTGGAAGATGGCCCAGGTCCTTGGGCCCCTGTACCCACATGGGAGACCTGGAAGAAGCTCCTGGCTCCTGGCTTTGGATTGGCACAGCTCCAGCTGTTGCGGCCATGTGGGGAGTGAACCAGAGGATGGAAGACCTCTCTCTCTGTCTCTACCTCTCTCTGTAGCTCTGTCTTTCAAATAAATAAAATAAATCTTTTAAAAAAAAGATATATGTTGGTGTTTGGCATCTCAGATTTATTAAGACATGTCTTAAGGAATTTGATTTATCTTATTGGAATACATTGTAATGACGTGACCTGCAGATTTGTGGTTTTTATTCTGAGACGTGAGATGTTGCCTTTCCGTGTATCCTTTATGCTCTATACACAAGTCTGCAAGTAGACTTATGTTGGTACTTACCATTCTTTCATTATTTCTTGACCTCTTTTTGATATTTTTTCATCTCCTTTTTGCTGTATTGTGGATAACTTTTCACTATGTCTGTCAGTTTACCAGTTCCCTCCTTATTGTGTTAAACTAACACTTAACCTATTCACAGAATTTTTCATTTTACCAAATATTGCTAGTTTCAGAATGCCATTTCAACTAAAATTCCCTCTATATTTTCAATGATTTCTTGGTGAATGCTTTTTACTGAATATTTACTTTTGAAAATACTTCATATAGCTATGACATACATCCAACAAGTTAAACATCTGCACTTTTTGTGAGTCTCAATCTGTTATTTCTTATTTATGCACACTGATGCTAATAGCAGTAATTTTGCTAATTTTGTTTGTGAGTTGATTACTTAATCTTAATCATAGCGAGTACTTCAGGAATAAGATATTTGTTAAATCCAGTGTGACTCTGTCTTTTCTTAAGTCTCTGAGCTTAGTCCATTCGGCTATTCTGATAATTGCTATATGGACTTTTTCTATTAAGTCCTATTTGTCTCAGGTTTTTTTCTGGTACTACTTTTGAAATGAAGGTTTTTTTTTTTGTATTTTACTTACTCATTTCTTTCTCTTACTCAACTTTTTGCACTTTCCTTTTAATTTTTTAATGATTCCCACTGAACCATGCATACTAAATAAATATCTAAGTTAAACAATACCTTTATCTATGTCCCAGACAGTAAATCAGCATCAGCACACTTTGCCTCTGGTGTCTTCCTGCGGATGTACACACTTCATTTCTGTTAGATCCTTCTCGGGTTCCCCAATGCTGCATGTCTGTTGCACCCTGGCTCTGCTCTCTGCTTCCTTGGCCCAGTTTCTTGGGAGTTTCTGACTTCTTTAAAAAGATTTATTTATTTATTTGAAAGGCAAAGTTATAGAGAAGCAGAGGAAGAGACAGAGAGACGGAGAGAGAGAGAGAGAGAGAGAGAGGTCTTCCTTCTGCTGGTTCACTCCCCAATTGGCCACAACAGCCAGAGCTGGGCCTATCCATAGCCAGGAGCCAGGAGCTTCTTCCATGTCTTCCACGCAGGTGCAGGGGCCCAAAGACTTGGGACACCTTCCACTGCTTTCCCAAGCAACAGCAGAGAGCTGGATTGGAAGTGGAGCAGCAGGGACTCAAACCGGCACCCATATGGGATGCCGGCACCGCAGGTGGCAGTTTTACTGGCTACGCCACAGTGCTGGGCCCAGAATTTCCGACTTTTGATGTTAGCCTCAGACTCAGCCCCTGTGCTCCAGTCGGCACTCATATTTATTCCTTTGAGGGCTTCCTGCCTTTCGTGTGACCAAGAGTACCACCAAGAGTTAGATTTCTTCCAATGTCTAATTATATTGAGAAGACAGCAATGACCATTTATGATATATTCTATTGCAAACCTTTTATTCTTTATTCCCATAATTATTCTTCTCCTACTTATCTAATTAGTTTTTTATAATTGTTCTTATTTACAACCACTACTCTTATTTAATAAACTGTTGTTAGCTTTCATAAAAGCTTTTAATTATTTTTTTTTTAAATTATTTATTGGAAAGGCAGAATTACACATGCATGCCTGCACACACACAGGGAAAGAGAGAGAGAGAGAGAGAGAGAGAGAGAGAGAAATAGGAAGAGAGAGAGAGAGAAATCTTTGATCTTTCATTCTCTGGTTCACTCCCCAAATAACTGCAACAACTGGGGCTAGGCCAGGCTGAACCCAGGAGCCTGGAACTCCATCTAGGTCTGCCACGTGGGTGGCAGGGGTTCAAGTACTTGAGCCATCTTCCACTGCTTTCCCAGGCCATTAGCTGGGAGGTGTATCAGAAGTGGAGCCACCAGGACTCAAACCAATGCTCATATCCAATGCTGGTGTCGCCAGCAGCAACTTAAGCAGCTGCACCACAATGCAATGCCTTTTTATTCTTTTATATAAAAATTAACTTCAATTTTTACCTTGGAGAAGAAATTCTTTTAGCTGCTGGAGGTTACAGCAGTGAATGACGCAGAAATGGCCCAACACTGTGGTTCAGTGGGTTAAGCCACTGCTTGGGACCCTGGCATCCTTTATTGAAGTGCTGGTTTGAGTCCTGTCTGTTTTGCTTTTGATCTAGCTTCCTGTGGATGCTCCTGGGAAGACAGTGGAAAATGACCCAAGTGCTTGGACCCCTGCCACACACATGGGAAGTCCAGATGGTGCCCTTGGCTCCTGGCTTTAGCCTGGTGCAAACCTGACTCTTGTGGCCATTTGACAAATGATCCAGCAGAAAGATCTCTGTCTCCCTCTTTCTCAGTTGCTCTGCCTTCAGATTAAAAATAAATAAATCTAAGAAACACACACACACACACACACACACACACAATTCCCTGCCTTCATGGAGTAAATATAGCGAAAGAAAATAATAACATTCAGAGAGTGCTTAAAGCATTACTCAGTTGTAATGTTTTTCACCTTCCATAAAAAGTAATTATTTCCATCTTTCCTTATTACCTTCCAGATACTAAACATATTAAATTCTCCTGTAAGTGGATCCTGTTTTTCCTTCTTCATACATCACATTTCGAGATGCTTGGTTTCTTGTAGCTTTGTTTTCATTTTCTGAGAAAGAATTCTTCCTCACTCATCATGGATTATTGTGATCTTCTTTAGATGACCTCCTTGAGAACTTAAGTTTTAAATGACCCTTAGTGTATAACCAACTGGTCAGTATGTTTGATAAAACAGACCCAGCAAACACACCCACACTATACATCTTTGTATATATACAAGCACATATATAGCAGTGCTATGGTTTGAGTGCATCCCCCAAAGTGCATGTGTTAGAACCTTCTTCAGTGCAGCTGTGTTGGGAGGGGGAACTTAGTGGGATGTGCTTGGGTCACAGGAGCAGAACCCTCATGTGGCGATGATTGGACTTTCTGGTGGGAATGGGTTCGTTATTGTGGGGGCCAGCCCCCTTTTCTGTTTTCTGCTTGTGTCTACCTACACTCTGCTTTTCTCCACAAGCTAGAGCAGTATGTGCCTTTACTAGACAAGGCTATGCAATAGTAGACTTCCAGCCTCCAGAACCATGAGCCAAAACAAACCTGTTTCCTTTATCAATTACCTAGCATCAGGTAGTCTGTCATAGCAACAAAATTGAACTGAGACAAGCAGTATAGTCTTTCTAAACCATTGGTGTCTTTTGCCACTGTGGTTTGCTATTTTGAGATGTGTCTTTCTCATCTATGGACATGCTCCTCTTTGATTTTTAAGCATAGATGTGCCTTGTTTAGCCTAATTCATATCTTTTCTATCATATCTATGAGTTTGGTAAAAATGGGAGAGATTTTTCTTTCATGCTTAAAATGTCATCGGTAATGGGAAATCTAGTTTGCATTTATTTGTCATGTATCAATAGGTTTCTTTTGGCATATAGTGACATTGTGTCATTTGCTAAAGCATTTCCTAGGGTTGTTGCACATAATAAGATACAGTTCAGTAAGTAAAGCTATTGAAAGTTTTCATCATTATGTTTCCATTCAGAGAGGAATTATAGCTAAGAATATTTCAAGAGTGCTGTACTGAATGACATGTCATTATTTTGAGGAATAAACATACCTGTCCTTGCTTGGTTGTTAATTCTGCTTATGTTATTTAAACTCTTGAACATTGACACCTGCATCACTGTAAAATGTACTTTATATAATTCTATAAATTCCTCAAATTCTTTTAGTCTTTGATGAATGAGAGGCGGTAAAATATTTTATTACAGCTAACATTTGATTTATATTTAATACCAGAAGAATAGAGTGTGCTTGGTCAAGGCTTTCTCTTCCCATTATTTCATGACAGAATGAAATCCTCTCAATGCAAGATTCCTCTGAAGTAGGATGAATACCATAAAATCTTTCAACAGGTTCCTAAACACATGTTTTGATTTCCCTCACATAGATAATGAAAAGTCTACAGACCCCCGTGGAGCAGCACTTGTTATTCTCTGTACCTCGTTTACCTGAAGATGCATTTCTAAGAATTTGTACTCTGAATAGGAACCACCAGTTCACTAAGTAGCCACCTCATAGTTGCACATTATTCCAACTGTGCAAGCAACAGCTGTGAACGAGAGAAATGCATATCATCACAGAGCTTATGGAGCTCAATATGTTAGTTCTGTTTATTCAAAAGACCACCTGTGTTTCTGGGGAAATTGGAGTAGTTCCAAAGGAGAATGAAGACACAGCAGACAGTCGCAAAATCTTCAGTTATAAGCTGAAGCATCATTGCATTGGGTTAAACACAATGTGGCAGTCCCGTGGGAAACCAGGTTTCCAATATCTATGGCACAGCATTTTTTTGTTAGAATATTAATTAGGAAACAGGTTGCAGAATGCGTAGCTCCCTTTCTCACATATAGGAAGAATCTGCAATTTTGACTGTCACTGTGAGGATAAAATTACATTGATGTGTGCAAGGAAATGTTCCCAGTTGTTCAGTTTTTCAAGCTATATTTTCCCATGTTTACTTTAACATTTGTGGAGGTTATTTTATTGACCTTAAATACACAAAATATTCTGTTTTCTCTTGACTACATCATCACTCTGCCTCCTCCAGGTTGTTGAGGGAAATGGAGCGTCCTGGGTCCTCTCAGCAAATCCTGTCCATCAAGTATTTCACTGTCACCACAATGGCTCCTGACATAAGGGGCGAGAGTGGGGGAGAAAGGTCAGATAATGAATGAACGAATGGCACATTGTGATAACTGGTGCTCTTATATTACAGGCTGCCAAAGAGTGGTGAAGTGCAGAATACGCCTGTCAGGATATGTAAATTGAGCATAGCCTCAGGGTAGGAAAAATGCAAGCAGTTTCTTCCTTCTCTTTCCTGGCTGTGTCCATAAGACTGAATTTCAGAATGACACTGCCGTAACCACATCCAGTTCGCTGTATGTGAATGGTGTTGGTGTTGGTAGGAAATCTTCCTCCAACTTCCTTCTGCCCCATTAAAGGCTTTTGAGGCAATATCAAAGACACTTCTTCAAACCTTCCCCCAAGCCAGGGGTAGTTCTGGTCAGGTTGTTTATTTGAATCTTCCAAGGACAGCTTAGGGTCCTACAAGCAGCTCAAGCTCATTTGGCATTAGAGAAAGCAGCTACTGGAGTTAGAGTTCATTTAAAGGTTGCTTCTTGTAAATACCCCCAGAATGCATTCTTCATCCTGCTTTGCCTCATTTATTATGAAAGCACAGATATATTATGTGGAAGCAAAACTTCGCAAACATTGTGCCATGGACTCTGCCCAGATTCTTCTATTCTTTACACTATGGTGTGCTTCCATGACCATTTTTTTAAAAAAATTATTTATTTATTTGAAAGGCCGAGTTACACAGAGAGAGAAGGAGAGGCAGAGAGAGAGAAAGTCTTCCATTCACTGATTCACTCCCAAGTTGTGGCAATGACCGGAGCTAAGCTGATCCGGAGCCAGGAGCCAGGAGCTTCTTCTGGGTCTCCTACACAGGTGCAGGGGCCCAAGAACTTGGGCTATCTTCTACTGCTTTTCCCAGGCCATAGCAGAGAGCTGGATAGGAAGTGGGGCAGCCGGGACTTGAACTGGCGCCCATATGGGATGCCGGCGTTGCAGGCAATGGCTTTACCAGTCACAGCACAAGCCTACCATTGCCCATTTTTCAAAAATGAGGTTTGTAGTGACTGTTGTGGTTCAGGGAGTTAAGTTACTGATGGCACAGTTAAATTCTTATAGGAATGTCACTTTAAGTCCCAGTTCCTTTGCTTCTGATCCAGCTTCCTGAGAATGCAGCAGATGGTGGCTCAAGGGCTCCTGCCACCAAGGTGGGAGACCCAGATGGACTTCTGGGCTCCTGGCTTTGGCCAGGCCCAGCCTCAGCTGTTGCTGGCATTTAGGAGGTGAACCAGTGGTTGAAAGATTCTCTCGCCTCCGCACGCTCTTTCTCTCTTTCCTTCCTTCTGTTTTTCAAATAAAAATCAACAAACAACCAACCAACAAATAAATAAATCTTAAAAAGTCTGACATTGAGTCAAGGTGCAGGCTATGAAAGAAGACATCAGATACAAATATTTATTCTGAGTCCAGGCTTCACCTTTACCAAAAGCCAGCCAATCACCTAGGAGAAAAAAAATATAGACTCTGTAGGGTACTGTAGTAGAAGGCAGAGGACTAACACACACGATTATAGTGCAATGTAGAAAGCAGTGTAACAGAAGCATGATGGCAAGGACAAAGCTCTTGTTTTTGAAATGTGTTATATAAATATCTGTATTGTTTTTCTTTTCTCCCACTTGCTTCCCTGTACATTTAATATGAAATTCTTGATGCTGCCAGAGACTCTGTCTGCCACACAATGAGTATTTGTGTGGATTGCATTCTGGGCAAGGAGGCAGAGCCTGCTGCTTGTGACTGGTTAATTGGTACTGAAAAGGAAATGTCTAGACTTGCCTCTGAGAAGTTGCCCAACTGTTCCTCTTGCAGCTGGTCGACCTGAGAGTGGGTTTGGGAGCCAAGGTCTGGTGTGGGGAGGCGGTGTGTTTAGGAGGTTGTGCTAGAGAAGCCCCCTCGGAAGTGCAAAGAGCATCTCACACCTGTGTTTCAGGAAGTACAATTTTCTTTGTCATTGTCCGTATCATCTGCCTTTGCTACTGTACCCTTGTGAGTTACTGGAAACTTAATTGGGGTCCTGTTCTTTTTGCTAATCTGTACTCTTTTACAAAAAAGAATGAAAAGACCATTTTTTTCCCTCCTTTAAGCACAACTAACACATGCAAAGGCTGTCCAGAGGCCAGCATGTTAGCATCATGTAGCAGCTTGTTAGAAAAGTCAGTTCTTGCACCCTACCTCAGGCCTCCTGGAATAACAATTTGCATTTTGATACATTGTCTGAGTTTTAAGAACTATGCATTTGAGCAGTGGGGTGGAGGAGAGTTTTGAATTCAATTCAAGTGTATTTTGATGGACAGTTCCAGACAGAAGATAACAAGAAACAGGCAGGGGCCAATGGGAGGGCAGTGGTGGTATTGGGATTCCCCAGGTCCTGAAAGGGGGAGGGTAATGGGCTTAGTAGATGATGAATGGCACCCACATTCATGCAATGGCCCTGCAGGCAGTAGAACCTCTACAGCTAGCCACAGTGTATATTTCAGAGGGGCAGTGAGGGTTCTGACTGCTGACTTTGGCTTAGAAAGTACAGACACCATGACTAGAGCCATCCGACTGAGTGCCATGTGAGCTTTGACAATGAGCATCTCTCAGGAGGCTATCAAGGACTTAACACCAGAGGTCCTTCTCCAGGGTCTTGGACTGTGTCAGCTCCCAGATCTCAGATAATCACAGCACGGTGAGGCCAGGTCCCTTTATTATGCTGGTGGGAAACAGATAAGATTTAGTACAATTTCAAAAGTAAATAAAGAGTACACTGACAATATCACATAAGCCAACCATAGGCATAACAGTAGAAAGAAATATAATTCAAGGAGGCATGCCAAATATGAGAATGTCTTCTTCCCTCTCTGTCTTTAGTAAAGATGGAAAATTCTGATGTCTGACATCTTCTGAGAACTGCTACTTACAGAAGGTGTTTAGTAAATCCATTTTGGTTAATTAGCTGGTAAAAAAGAAAGCACATCTTTCCCTTCTTTTAAAGCCCTTAAACAGAGAATAAAAGGGAAAAACACTATGAGAAACAGTGACTTGATCAGCCCTTGTACTGACTGTTGATGTACAATTTAATACCTTATCCCTTTTAGTATTTTTTTTTGTTCTAGTTAATACTATTGGTTGAACTCTGTAATCAACACACATTTATTCTTAGGTGTTTAAATTTAACTGAAAAGTGATCCCTGTTAAATAAAAGAGTGGGAATAAGAGAGGGAGGAGATGTGCAATTTGGGACATGCTCAATCAGACTTGCCCCAAATGGTGGAGTTAGAAATGTGCCAGGGGATTCCAATATAATCCCATCAAGATTGCATGTACCAATGCCATCTCACTAGTCCAAGTGATCAATTTCAATTCACAATTGATCATACTGATAGGTCTAAGAGTCAAAAGGATCACACAAACAAGACTAGTGTCTGCGAATACTAACTGATAGAATCAAAAAGGGAGAGAACGATCCAACATGGGAAGTGGGATACACAGCAGACTCATAGAATGGCAGATTCCTAAACAGCACTCTGGCCTCAGAATCAGCCCTTAAGGCACTTGGATCTGGCTGAAGAGCCCATGAGAGTATTTTAGGCATGGAAAGCCAACACACTCTGGAAAACAAAACAAAACAAAACAAAACAAAACACCTAAATGAAAGGTCTCTGTGAGTGAGAGCTCAGTAGAAAGAACGGGCCATCAAAGAAGGAGGTACCTTTCTCTGAAGGGAGGAGAGAACTTCCACTTTGACTATGACCTTGTCTAAATAAGATCATGTATTATCTACTTAGATAAGACTTAGTTGAATGTGTAATACTTAAGAAATAGTAGTTGAAGGAATGACACTTATGAAGTACCTTGATAAAAAGCAAAAGCCTGGCCGGCGCCATGGCTCACTAGGCTAATCCTCCACCTGCAGTGCCTGCACCACGGGTTCTAGTCCCAGTTGGGGCGCCGATTCTGTCCTGGTTGCTCCTCTTCCAGTCCAGCTCTCTGCTGTGGCCCGGGAAGGTAGTGGAGGATGGCCCAAGTGCTTGGGTGCCTGCACCCACATGGGAGAGCAGGAGGAAGCACCTGCCTCCTGGCTTCGGATCAGCGCAGCACGCCGGCTGTAGCGGCCATTTGGGGGGTGAACCAATGGAAGGAAGACCTTTTTCTCTGTCCCTTTCTTTCACTAACTCTGCCTGTCAAAAAATAAATAAATAAAAAGCAAAAGCCTATAGCAATAGAAAGCTTTACTATTGCTATAATTGATTTTCCTAAAAGATTCTTCTTAGGTGTGGGTCTAATGCCTATCTCCTTTTAAAGGCAGAATTTTGCTAGAAAGGTTTGTGAGTTTTGCCCACACTACGTACTGCGCAACAGTGAAGAGGTAGTCTTCCTCAGCTCCATTTTTCTATGAAAACACTTGCTATAATCCATCTCACATGAAGTTAACAAACAACACTGAACTCTGGAATGCAGAATAGTTCTAGTTCTGTCCTTAACAAGCTCAGCGATTATTTGCACTTAGCAACCTTAGGCTCCCAATTTCTCTGTCTTTCAAGTGTGGACATGGGAAGAGACAGACCTGATGGGTTTTCTCAAGTCCATGAACGTAATTACTTTCTTATTGCCTGTCTATAAGGACCTTGGATGGTTTATTTCCTGAGCCCCATTTTAATCATGGACATGGATGGTGGATGTGGTCTGGAAGCACCTGCTCCTCCTATAGCAACCCCAGTGCATCTCAGGTCTTCTTCTTTGCCATGACCTTCATGTGTATTAAGATGTCTCGGTGAAATGGTAGACTGTAAATATTGAAGGTGCCATTGTCCCACTCTCAGTTTTACTAATATTGTGAGGACATTTAAATATTGACAGTGATCATGAGAATGAAGGGTTGTCATTTTTTCTTTTTCTAAAGAAGTTTAATTTTATTCTATGGGTGAAAAATTTCATGAACACTGTATTGTGAAAGAACTATGAGGAGAAAGGAGTCAGAGTGAGAGATGCTGCCCATAAGGGCTTAGAACCAACACTGCAGTTTATTTCAAATGCTTCTGTACCAAAATCTGAACAAAATGAGACAACAACAGCAAAGAGGGTATATAATGAGTCTTGTAAAGTCAGTTTCTAAAAAGGAGAAAGCTAAAAAGTTTTGCTTGAATTGCTCTCTGCCTGATACCTTGCGACTCAGAAGATATCACTCTGAATGCAGGGCTTCCTGGATGACCACCAGCTCTCCCCTAAGGGGCTGGAGGAACTCAGGGGAAACAAGGTCTGGCCGAGAGAATCTGTCCACTGGCCCCTAAGCTGCAAGTCTCAGCTCTCAGTTTGATAGGTACTCTCCTCTCTTGAGCCTGTAATGGTACCAAGACTCACCTGTTCTCCTATTCTGTGATTGTCTGAACCACATAAACTGAGCCTTGATTGTACAGCAACATATTTCCAACACACACACAGTGATTTATTATCTAATTTTGTACTACTGAGTTTTCCTCCCACGTTAAGTGTTTTTCTATCTTGCTTCATCTTCACACTTACATTAAAAGTTACTATGTTTTATTTGTACCTCCCATGGATCTTAGTGCATGATCATAGAGGTTGTGGAGAGAGGTAACACTTCCAAGGCAGGTGGATGCCGTGATTAAATCTATAAAGAACCAGCATAATGTTCCATACCGCATGGTTACCCAACATTAATGTGTATGATGAGCACCAAGGTGACAGAGGTCTTTTTAAAAAATGAGATAAGCGACTCAATAGAGCATTTTAATGCAGCCTCATCTCACTCATCCTCAATTATTAGGATGATGTTCACCACTGTTTTAAAAAATGTGCATGCAAATGGCATCATTAGTCTATAATTAATGCTGCTTGTCCCTGGGAGCTCTGCGGTGGCCTCTGGGTGATGTGAAGGACGCTGTCGGTGTTGGCTGCCTTGTGTTCTCTCTACTGTTATTTACTGTGTGTGGTGAGCACAGGCATTACTTGGGCTTCTGTTCTCTGCTATGCTTTGGTGCTCTCTCCTGATGAGCAGGCCATAAAGTCAACTTTAAAGGAATCCACTCTCCCGAAGAGGTCAAAACAAGTGTTCAAAGATCATTTTATATTTTTTCTTGTGCAGATCAAATGCCTTGCTAAGTGCCTTCTAGAGTAGAATTGAGTCAGAGCTGCAGTCCATTTGGGGAAAAAAGTGTCCAACTACCAACAAAGG
Organism: Oryctolagus cuniculus; assembly: GCF_964237555.1. Taxonomy (NCBI): domain Eukaryota; kingdom Metazoa; phylum Chordata; class Mammalia; order Lagomorpha; family Leporidae; genus Oryctolagus; species Oryctolagus cuniculus. The sequence continues at coordinate 146,820,808 of NC_091436.1, read as the reverse complement.
CTCACATTTGTTAGCATATGATTTTGCATATGATTTGCATGTTAATGGTCTAGTGTCAAAACACCCAGTCATCTACCTGTCTCTGTTCCTTCCCCTCTATTGTCAAGATGGGCTGATTAGTCTTATTAAAATTAACTCTTAGGCTTCTTCTAGTCTCAACTGCAACAAAATGAAGAGCTGCTACATGACAGACATAAATTGTTCAGATTCTACTGGAATATTGTTATTTTTATGGCAAAAAGCAAAAGTGAAAAAGTCAGATGCATGGATGAAATTTTCAGTTTGGGAGATGTGCAACTGATGATTGTTAATCTAACTTTTCAAGACCAGAAAAAATTTTCTTAGCATTGCTGTAAAGCTCCAATGTCAATTATCCATTCCAAAGGGATTTGTTGTTATGGAAAAAGTCTATGATTCTATACATAAAAAGTGATCATGTTTGTATATAATCAAATATTTCAGATAATTAATAATAAAAGGAAATAAATGAAACACACATCAAGTAGAAAATTGTAATGAAGAACATATTTGTTGAAGGATGGCATCTTAGATATCACTTTGATTGATAGAATAAAGATTTGTTGGTGGAAGATAGTTTCCCCAAATTAGTAGCACACCACATCTGGACATACTTGCTAATAAGGGTGAGATGTTTGCTGTCTGAGTCCAATTAATTCTGAATTCATCTTAGCTCTCCAGCTTGGTTAGATCTGATGCATAAAATCAGACACTCTCTCTCACACACACACATGAACATACAAACACATATCCTTCCCTGATAACTTAAATAACTGTATTAGGAATAAGGGCCATGCTTTTTTTCCCAACTTTTATTCAATAAATATAAATTTCCAAAGTACAACTTTTGGGTTATAGCAGCTTTCCCCCCCATAATCTCCCTCCCACCTGCAACCCTCCCATCTCCCACTCCCTCTCCCATCCCATTCTTCATCAAGATTCATTTTCAATTACCTTTATATACAGAAGATCAAATGAGTATATACTAAGTGAAGATTTCAACAGTTTGCACCCACACAGATACACAAAGTATAAAGTACTGTTTGAGTACTAGTTATACCGTTAATTCACATAGTACAACACATTAAGGACAGAGGTCCTACATGGGGAGTAGGTGTACAGTGACTCCTGTTGTTGACTTAACAATTGTCACTCTTATTTATGGCGTCAGTAGTCACCCAAGGCTCTTATCATGAGTTGCCGTGACTATGGGAACCTCTGGAGTTCACCAACTCTGATCTTATTTATACAAAGTCATAGGCAAAGTGGAAGTTCTCTCCTCCCTTCAGAGAAAGGTACCTCTTTCTTTGATGAAGGGCTTTGCTTATACATTATTGCTAAGAGATGTAAAGTTATTGTTAAGATGGTAGGCATTGTGCAGGAATGCAAAAAGTCACCATGAAATTCTTGTCTTCAATTCAGCTATCACCTAGGAGAGAATGCAAGTAAGATACACAAGGAAATGTAGCTAAAATCTTGTACCCATACCTACCTAAGAATGAGTGGAATGAGGTTATGATGTCAGAAATGTTCTTTATGAGTCATAAGACATAACAAAGACAACTCTAATATTCATTTATCCACTTACTCTGCTAATATTTATCGAGGGTTTATATATTAGGCACTATGCCTGAAGCTAGGTACAAATACAGTTCCTGTTTCCTGGTTCAGTAAAAATAAATGCATTCTTTAATTTGTGTAGTACAGAGTTTATAAATTCTTATTTTTATTTGCTATTTAATTTCATTTTTATCATGAACACAACTTTAAGATGAAAATATTATTCCCATATTTGATTAAAAAAAACTGTCAGGGGGAAATGAATTTTCAAAAACCCACTGGTGGCTGAGGTTGCACTTGAATCTGAGTCTTCTGATTTTGGTTTCCTTAGCATCACATCTGTGGAGTTTGGTTAACCAGGGCATCCCATTGTGGCTGATGTCTGAAGTGATGACAGTCTTTCAGGAATGAGTCCTTGAACTGCAGGGTCTGACATTAATCCTGGGAGTGAGTGTCAGAATTGTTTTGAATTATTGGCCACTCATATAGTGTTGGGAGAAGTGGAGAACTGATTGATATTGGAAAAGACTGTGCATTTTGTCTATGGATGGGGTGTGGGGACAATATCTCAGTGGTGCTGAAGGGTGCTGAGTGGTCCATAGTGTTCGAATTTTGGAAATTCACCATTTTTAGTGCTCTTTCCTATATCAATGTCCTCAAATATGGAAGTGTTGATCTAGTTCTGGGTCTTGAAGGTCACTTACCTGTAGTTAGGAGTCAACAATAAATAATGCTGCAGAGAATCCACATAGAATGATAACTAAGAAACTGCCAATAATTTCTGAAAATAAAAATGCGTGATATCAGAAGCCATCACTCTGAGTACAAGAATGCAACTACAGTTTGAGGATACAGAAATCAGGTGCTATGGTCTGAACGTGTCCCCTATACTCCCCCACCTCAAAAAAATTGTAGTTTGAAACTTAATTAGTGATGTGATAGGATGAAGAGATGGGTGACTAAGTCATGAGGGCAGAGCCCTTGCAAATGGGATTAGTGGGTTTACAAAAGGGCTGAAGGGAAATGGCTGGGCTTGGTTGCCCTTCTTCCTTCTAGCACATGAAGACACAGCATTTGTCCCCTCAGTGATGCAGCCATAAGGCACATCCTGGCAGCAGAGATCAACAGTTATCAGGACACCTTGATTTTGTACTTTCTATTCTCCAGAACCATGGAAAATTATGTCTAATTGTTGATAGGTTACCCAGTCTGTGATACTTTGCTACAGGAGCACAAGTGGATAAAGATGTCAAGTATACAGACCACTCATTTTAGAAATGTTAACAGAAAATAAAAGGCCTAGATGATAAAAAAAAATCCATACACATCTGTGACTCAGCTGGCTGGTGTTTGGATACCCTGAAACTTCTCCTCCATATATGATTAGGAGGGGATATCTTGTATGTTATCAGATGAATTTACTGAACATGGGGGAAATAGACTACAATTAGAGATTGTAGTAAGAATGGAGAAGACCACCAATGTATGTCAAAGATGAAATACTTTTAAGTTTAATTGTGGCAAGATTTAATTCCAACTTGTAAGAGTTCTGTAGACTTGGAGAGAACCAGAGAGATTAATGGAACCTGTTTAGTTTACGTTCACTAAGGTGAAGTGGCTTTTCTAGGTCTCATGAGTAGTTGGGCTGAGGCCAGAGCCCCGGGACTTTACAACCCTAATCTTCTCCCTTCCTTCCAACTGCTGTCCTGATGCTGCACACAGACACATGAGTACTGACACCCTCTCCCAAGCTCTCTTCCTTGCTTCTGATCACAGTGTTTCTTGTGCTTGTTCCTCTCTCTTCCCTTTCCTCTCTGTACTAAAAGCTATCCTTTCTCTGAGATTTATTTAAAATGTGACATCCTCTCTAACTGTAAGCTCTTCCTCAAAGTTCTCTCGCCCCTGAGCCCTTAGAGGTCATTACATTCTTATTCCTACTGATACCCTGGTGTGAATGCCTGACAAGATTAAGAATGCCATTCAAAAGAAATAAGCCAAGGTGAGTGTTAAGCACAGAGGTTAAGTCACCATTTGGAGAGCCCATGCCAGAGTGCCTGATTAGAATCCTGGCTTCACTTCCAATCTGGCTTCTTGCTGATGCATCCCTGGGAGGCAGCAGATGGTGACTCAAGTGCTTGCCATCCAGGTGGGCAACTTAGAACTCAAGGCTTCTGGCTTCTGCCTTGCCCAGCCCTGGCTGCTGTGGGCATTTGGGAGTGAGCCAGCAGATGAAAAATTGGGAGCAGAGCCACCACTCAAATTCCAATAATATGGACATCCCAAGCAATGGCCTAACTGCTGTGCCAGATACCTACTCCTGACGAGGTTTAAAGTATACAGTAAAAATCTCTTCCCCACCAACCCCTCCTGACCCCCTCAGAGCTTTTTTTAGCTGATTAACACCATAAACAATATTGACAAGTCATGACAGTTTTTCAAGGTCTAAACTTTTCATATAAAATTATAGAGAGGGACCAGTGTTGTGGCATGGTGTGTTGGGCCATCACTTGTGACCACCCGGGAGACTGGCATCCCATATGGCACTGCTTTGTGTCCTGACTGCTCCACTTCTGATCCAGCTCCCTGCAGTGGCCTGGGAAGGCAGTGGAAGATGGTCTAAATGCCTAGGCACCTGAACCCATGTGGGAGGCCTGAATGAAGCTTTAGCTTCTGGCCTTGGCTGGGCTCAGCTTTAGAAGTTGCGACCATCTGGGGAGTGAACCAGAGGAAAGAAGATTCTCTCTCTCTCTCTCTTTATCTCCATCTCTATTTAGCTCTTTCAAAGTAAATAAATGAATCTTTTTAAAAAATTAGGGAGAAAATCTGCATTAAATGTTGCTGGGAGAGGAATACATTGACTTGAATTTAAGCCAATTTTAGGGTAGGGGACAGGAGATGGTTAAGGAGTGTTACAAAGGAAAGACAGGAATGGGCTGGGGGACACTGGGAAATTTTACCCTGCTTTAAGGCAAACACAAGGGCTAAGGGAATAACTTTTCTCTAATTTGTGGTTCCAAAATATTTATTACCAAATGTCAATAACTACAGTTCACATAAACTGTTTATAAAACCTAGCCTACCTAATTACAGTCTCTGAAAGACTTTCCTCAATATCAGGATCAGGTTTAAAAATTTGAAAAAAAAAATTCTTTTCTTTAATTGCTGAATTGCTTGGCTATGCCATTCAAAAATGATGGAATAGGTAGCCTGCTAAACATGGTAGTAAAAAAGACTTTGTTCCTTCTTTAGGAATCAATAATATGCTTTATAACTTATAATATGCTTCTGTTTAAATCTAATGATGATGTGGATATCCAAGGATGCAGCAGGTAAGAAAGGCACGCTAGTTTCGTAGTCCTCACTCCACATTAAATCGTGTCGTTAAACCCCCTGCTGATGCGGGCTCCATTTCACAGCTCAGTCACCTCCACACACTATGAAGCAGCCATACATAGGGTGGGTGCAGGAGGGCAAGGTGAGAAGAGACACAGAACCAAGCCAGAGCTTCAAGGGCTTTAAGCCATTTCTGCAACCTCTCTCTGACTTATGAAGCTCAAATGGTTTTCCAGGAAGGTCCCATATATTGAATGTCTTAGCAAGAGTTAAAGACCAAAATGAAGGTATAAAGTAGAAAAAGCTTCTCTTTAAAAGCAAGGTTCTGTTCTTTAATAAAATGTTTCATCAATCTCTCCTCCTGTTATCTCCTTTTCTTCCTGAAAGTATTCTTAAGCACATCCTGAACTGCTATTGCATAGTTAAAAAATTAGAGCCTTCTCTCTTTTTCCTGTGCACATTTGTTCTGCACCCTGGTAGAGTTGTGCCTTGAACAGTGCAGCCTTGGGGCTGCTTCTCCTTGGCTGCCTCTCAGCATATGCCCTTCATCCCTGAAGCCTGCCCACGACAGGACATTTTCCCACCTGCAAGCTTATGTTCTTTGGTACTTGACTGTGGCTAGGAAAATAGGCATACAGCATTTTGCATTCTCTGGATGTACCACACAGTAATTCTGCTGTCTGAAAACTCTGTAATGTCAATAATTGATGCACTTGAGAAGTGGTAATTAAATTAGTTAATTATGCTGGTAAAATTACATGCAATTATGTGACTGCAGGGTATGTTTAGTAAATTAGGCTTTCCCATACTCACTACATATTGTGGTGCCAATTTTGTTCCTTGATGATTAGGTAGCTTTTGATACTTCTTAATTGATTTAATACCTGGATCTTCATTAGCCCTTGATTGCTATGCTATGTATGTCTGACATTTTTTCTCTCTGATATTTTACTGAGATCGTACATCAGGGAAAATATACGTGCGTATTTGTGGATGATACATTGATATATGTGAACTGGCATGTACATTTTGCCTTTCAGTGTTTAGATGTTGAAATGCCACCTCTTCCACTGCCCTCTCACCTGCTGGGAGAAAGCTCATCCTAAATGTTGGCTCTGATCCCAAGGACTTAGCTCTTCTTGGACACTGCTTAAAAGGAAAAATTTTGTATTTGTTTTGCTTCTCAAATTTCAATACATATGTTACTATGCAGTAATATAAGGAAGAAAAACCATCAGAACTGGTGGGACAACTTACGGTTTTGCATCCTTAAATGAGAGGACATTTTTTAAAGATGAGCCTTACCAATGAGGAGTTAATCAAAAGTGATAGGTAAATAATAGAAACTGAAAAGCCATCATTTTGTTTATGGAGGTTCTCCGTGCATGCCAGGCACTTGTAGGCATTAATAAACTGCCATGGGAGCAGGAGAGTGGACAAGGAGCCACTGGTCCTACAAATGGAGGCAATGGGTGGAACTTCTTAATTCAAGATTTTGAATCATTGGGAGCTGGAAGGAAGCCTGGACATGGCTTGTTCTACTCCCTTTATGTCACAGATGAAGACATGAAGATCCTATTGAATGCCCTGTAGATTTTCTCACAGGGAAGTACTGGTGGAATTTAGGTCTTTGGCCCTTCTGGCCAGCAGCAATTCTTGTGAGTAGACTGTAAAGTAGTCCAGCTGTTTTCTGTTGTGTCTATTTCCTTTCAGTTGTTCATTCTACACTTTTGAGTGATCTCTGTTCACAGAGGGACTAGGCATATTTTCAAAAGAGCTCCTCTTTAACTTTAAACTTAGTGTCAGTAAGAACTTGAGGTATCTAGAGAAGAGCAGAGCAATTGTAATGATCCGTATTGCAGACCTAGAAACTTGGTCATATTTGTTTTCAAGGAGTTGGTGCGATGGTCAGCATATACTGCTTTTCTACCTTGTACATCTCCCCTACAATGCAAAGTGAGAAATCCTGAAGTGGATGAAACAGGCTTACCAGTGTTGGGAGGAATGGGTGAGTTTTGCCACTGTTTGGAGCTTCTTCCCCTCCTCTGAAGCCAGAGATGAACAGACAGACCTTACCTCTCTACAAAGCTTCAAGTGCTGCTGTGATTCCTGATCCTTAGAAAAAAAAAGACATGCCTGAAACAGACAAAATAAGAGCAGTCTTCCTATTCCTCGGATTTTTATTTGCTTTTTTGAGGGGTGGTGATATTAGAGATAATAATCATAACTTTAATTTATACTGCTATGTATTTTCCTAAGTATTTCACATCCTTTATCTCGGTTGATTTTTGTATATACCATTTGGTGTGTACAAAAATGTTATCTCCTTTCCAGAGATTCTTTATAATCTAACTTTCATAAGATTTGAATAGCAGATAGCTGTGCAGGATCACCCAACCTGGTTAAAAAAGGACAAGTGATAGCTAGTTATTCTTGTACCTTGTGTATTCAAAATTTATAGGAAAAGTGTGTTTGTTCTCCTCCAGGAAGTCTTCCTTAAATCTCTCCAAGCTGAAGTAATCTCCTGATACCTGTGTCTATCCCAGTCACTGCATGTCTGTTTGTTTCATGCTTGTCTGGTCACACAGTCACATTTGACACTAGATTGTAAAATTCTTGATATAAGATGGTTTGGGTGATTTGCTTTCCTATCATTAACCTTTAATTTTTTTTAAAGATTTATTTATTAACTTTGAAAGTCAGAGTTACACAGCGAGAGAAGGAGAGGCAGAGAGAGAAAGAGAGAGAGAGCGAGAGAGAGGTCCTCAATCCACTGGTTCACTCCCCAAGTGGCCACAATGCCTGGAGCTGTGCCGATCTGAAGCCAGGAGCCAGGAGCTTCTTCTGGGTCTCTCATGTGAGTGCAGGGGCTAAAGGGGTTGGGCCATCCTCCACTGCTTTCCAATGCCAGAGCAGAGAGCTGGATCAGAAGTGGAGCAGCCGGGTCTTGAACCGGCACCCATGTGGGATGCTGGCACTGCAGGTGGCAGCTTTACTCGCTAGCCACAGCTCCGAACCCACCTTTAGTTCTATGCCCAGCATCTGGATGATGCCCGGTCCATGGTTGTTGAATGAATGAGTGAATATTGGCCGGGAAAAATCAACATGTCATCAGATAACACTAAAACTCTAAGCTATGCACTTTCCTCCCAACAGATACATCTATCTATTATTATGATTATCCAAATTTTTTTTGTTGTGCTTATTATTGCCACAAACTGTGGATTCTTGAATACATAGGCTATAGTTAGAAAAAAAGTTAATATTGAATTGAATATAAAGTGGAAATGCTCATTGAAGATATTTGTTTGGTTAACCTCCAACTGACTTTCACTCTTCTACTTCTTTACACTACAAAGTTATATGGCTTTAATGTCATTATAAATTCTAGTCTCAATGAAGCATTAGTTCAGAACATTAGTTACATATGAATGTCTTCTCTTGTGTTTTATGAGTAGCCTATATGGAGTTAAATAATATTTTCCATTTAAATTAGTGTGAACACAGGTGGATGACAAATAAAGAAATCTTCGCCAGATTCTACAGGTAGTGTAAGGACTAGGGAAAAGTGGGAGTAATCGTGGGGGAAAGGAGAACATTGGAGAATTAAAGGAAGCACCAGCAGAGTATTGAAGGAAACCCTGCTGTTTCTCATTAGCTCTGCCAAGAAACAGGCAATAACACCACCTGTCTGATTGGCTGCCACAGGTATCTACACATGGCTCATGCTTTTCTCTGCTCCAGATTTCAAGATTTAGATTTGGTCTCAATTAGTTAAATCAACAGGTAGAATAAAAAATCTCCCTGAAGCAAGAGATCTCTCTCAGTGTTGCCATGTGTGGAAAGAGAGAGGCAACCCAGAGCTCTCTTCAGGCACCCGTGTGAGTTTTGCAAGGGCTTCTTGTCAGCAGCCTCATCTTGGCCCCTGGGCTTTTTGCAAGCCAGCAAGTGATCCTGTAAGCTGGCACAGAGCCATTGTAACAGATGGCGGGAGCGTAGGCAGCAAAGAAACCATGTAGGAGTGTCACAGTGAGTGCTGAGGGTGAGAGCTTCAGGCATAAGCCAGGAGTCTCTGTCCCTTGGTTAGTCCTGAGCTCCCGAGCAAGATGAACATAGAGAATATTTCCATGTACATCACTGGCTAGTGCTTATTTCAGGCAGATGTTCCAGCAATGCATTATTTGTGTTTTAGTGTTAGGTTTTCTACTCCAGCTCTGATGTGTGTGGGATATCACAAGAGGGTGATGAAAAGGATAGATCCATTATACATAGAACTCCTGGTATTCTAGTTTGTGTGCCCTGTACAATGCATTCTGCATACTCCATCTCCTAAGGCACAGTCTGGGTTACATTTCTCTTCCTCAGAACTTTTGATGATGATGATGGTGGTGGTGGTTTTGATGATAGTGACAGTGGTCCCTATTGTTAAACACAATATATGTACTTTGCTACTTAACTTTCTACCAAAGGTCTCATAGCTAATATGTGTGAGGACTTGGATTTGAACCTGTATCTGTCTGACTCAGAAAAAGCCTTAAAAGATATACCATATATTAATAAATATAAGCACTTAGCCAAAGAGTCTTTGGAAATTTTCGGCTATCATCAACTTACAATTTAATGAAACAAAACTTTTCAATTTAACTCATTTAAAAGTTTTGAAAACTATTTCTGTATTATTTTATTTCTTAAGAGAATGTTTGTTCTGAGATATTAAATTAATGAGGACAAAAGTACCAGATTGACTCTCTGCATCTGGGTAGATTAGTTATCATAGAGAAAGCATTTTTATCTGTTAGAAGAAGCTGACAAAGAATTTGTTTTTAACCAAAAAGGATTTCTGTTTTTAATGGATTTACCTATAGTTTTATGTCTGAATTTAATGTATGAAAGAAGAAAAATCATTTAGTTTGTTTTATTCTAAAGGCTAACACAGACTCCATGACTTATCTTTCCCATTCTGTTTTTTTTTTTTAAGATTTATTTCTTTATTTGAAAGTCAGAGTGAGAGAGTGAGGGGAGAGTGAGAGAGAGAGAGAGAAAAAGAGAGAGAGAGAGAGAGAGAGAGAGAGAGAGATCTTCTACCTACTGGTTCACTCCCCAGATGCTTGCAATGGCCAGTGCTGGGCCAGGCTGAAGACAGGAGCCAGGAGCTTCTTCCAGCTCTCCCACATGGGTGGCAGGGGCCCACACACTTGGGCCATCCTCTTCTGCTTTTCCCAGGCCATTTGCAGAGAGCTGGATTGGAAGTGGAGCAGCCGGGGCATGAACCAGAGCCATATAGAATGCCAGTGTTTTAGGAGGCGGCTTTAGCCACCACACCACAATGCAAGCCTCTCTCCCATTCTTGAAACTCTCAGAAAAAGATGTTAATGTGGTGCTGACACCCTGGCACAGTGGGTTAAGTAGCATCTTGTAACATAGATATCCTATATCTATATAGCATAGGCGTAGCTATTCCTCTTCTAATCCAGCTCCCTGCAAATGTATCTGGGAGAGTAGTGGTGAATGTCTCAGGTTGTTAGGCCTGTGCCACTCATATAGGATACCAGAATGGAGTTCATGGCCCCTGTTTTCAACCTGGCCAGCCCTGGCTGCTGTGTTCACTTAAGCACAAGATGAAGCAGCAGATGAAAGATCTCTATTTCTCCCTCTCTGTCATGCTGCTATTCAAATAAATACATCTTTAAAAAAAGGAAAAAGTTGCTAACAAACTAATCTTTTTTAAAAAAATTTATTTATTTATTTGAAAGGGGGAGAGAGAGAGAGAGGGAGAGAGAGAGAGAGAATCATCTATCCACTGGTTCCCTCCCCAAATGACCACAATGGCAGGGCTGAGCCGGACTGAAGCCAGGAACCAGGAGCTTCTGCCGGCACTCCCACGTGGGTGTAGGTGGGCTGATATTTGGCCGATTGAGGCTAAGCTAATGTATGCTATGATGATCGCTTGCCCTGCAGCTGAGAGTCAGTGGTTATCTTGAGCAAGTACTTTTAGCAACGATATAGTACGTGCAAAAGGAAGGGCCGAATCACTCAAACCTTTTATCAAACCTTTGGTTGTAACACTTTAGCTAACATTTTGTTAGTCAGAGCAAGTCTCATGTTCAAACACAAATTGAGGAATTATTCTCTGACTCTCTTGTTTGAGGGGGTAGAAAAAATGTAGGTCAAATGTCAAAGAGTGATGATGAAGGAAAGGTGAAGAATTGGGACCATCAAAGCAGTGCCTGACCATTCCTGACTGCATGTCCCATGCTATTCTCCCGTTATGCAATGATGTGCTAGGATGGTTATACCTTCATATCCAACCACTTATTACCATTCCCACAAAATTCTAGTACACAGCTCTTGCATGGACTCAAAGTCCATGGTTAACAGCACTTCAATAATGGCCTCTTTTAGGACCATCTGTTAAAATCCTTTTCCAGGAGGAAATTAGCTTCTCAGAGACAGTGCTTATCTCTTAGTACATGAAGAACCCCTTTTACTCTCCAGAATCTGAATTGTTGTTCTACCCAGTGGTGTACAAAGTATGTCCTTTTAGCGTGAAAAAGGTTGAGGTTGAGCTGAAACTGACTACTTCTTTGGGTAGATTTAAGAATGCGATCCTAACTCCTGTGAACATATACCTCTTCCCTGGCTGCCACACCTGGAATCTTTGCCACCACCCATGTGGTCTCAGGTTCCCATTTATGAAGCATCAGAAAAGATGTTGTGGGTGTGGGAAGGAGGTTGACCATATGTTCTTGCATATATGTGCCTGTGTGTATGAGGGCACTTCAAAAAGTTCATGGGAAAATGGATTTCAAAGGAATGTTTATTTTGGTGCAAAAAATAGAAATCCATGCAAGTTTTTTTCATCATAAAAATATTCACTTTTAGAAGACCCCTTATTGCATAGACTTTTTTTTTAACTTTTATTTAATGAATATAGATTTCCAAAGTACTGCTTATGGATTATATTGGCTCCCCCACCCACCAATGACTTCCCTCCCACCCGCAACCCTCCCCTTTCCCGCTCTCTCTCCTCTTCCATTCATATCAAGATTCATTTTCAATTTTCTATATATACAGAAGATCAGTTTAGTATACATTAAGTAAAGATTTCAACAGTTTGCTCCCACATAGAAACACAAAGTGAACAATACTGTTTGAGTACTCGTTATAGCATTAAGTCTCAATGTACAGCACATTAAGGACAAAGATCCTACATGAGGAGTAAGTGCACAGTGACTCCTGCTGACTTTACAAATTGACACTCCTGTTTATGGCATCAGTAATCTCCCTATGCTCCAGTCATGAGTTTCCAAGGCTATGGAAGCCTTTTGAGTTCACCAATTCTTATCTTATTTAGACAAGGTCATAGTCAAAGTGGAAGTTCTCTCCTCCCTTCAGAGAAAGGTACCTCCTTCTTTGAAGACCTGTTCTTTCCACTGGGATCTCACTCACAGAGATCTTTCATTTAGGTTTTTTTTTTTTTTTTTTTTTTTTTTTTTTTTTTTTTTTTTTTGCCAGAGTGTCTTGACTTTCCATGCTTGAAATACTCTCATGGGCTTTTCAGCCGGATCCGAATGACTTTAGGGCTGATTCTGAGGCCAGAGTGCTATTTAGGACATCCGCTATTCTATGAGTCTGCTGTGTATCTCGCTTCCCATGTTGGATCGCTCTCCCCTTTATTTATTCTATCGGTTAGTATTAGCAGGCACTAGACTTGTTTATGTGCTCCCTTTGACTCTTAGTCCTTTCATTATGATCAATTGTGAACTGAAATTGATCACTTGGAATAGTGAGATGGCATTGGTACATGCCACCTTGATGGGATTGAATTGGAGTCCCCTGGTATGTTTCTAACTCTACCATTTGGGGCAAGTCAGCTTGAGCATGTCCCAAATTGTACATCTCTTCTCACTCTTATTCCCACTCTTATATTTAACAGGGATCACATTTCAGTTAAATTTCAACACTTAAGAATAACTGTGTATTAATTACAGAATTAAACTAGTAGTATTAAGTAGAACAGATAAAAAAAAAAACTACTAAGAGGGATAACGTATTAAGTTGTTCATTAACAGTCAGGGCTATGCTGATCAAGTCACCATTTCTCATAGTGTCCATTTCACTTCAACAGGTTTCCTTTTTGGTGTTCAGTCAGTTGTCACCAATCAGGGAGAACATGTGGTATTTGTCCCTTTGGGACTGGCTTATTTCACTCAGCATGATGTGTTCCAGATTCCTCCATTTTGTTGCAAATGACTGGATTTCGTTGTTTCTGACTGCGGTATAGTATTCTAAAGAGTACATATCCCATAATTTCTTTATCCAGTCTACCATTGTTGGGCATTTAGGTTGGTTCCAGGTCTTGGCTATTGTGAATTGTGCTGCAATAAACATTAGGGTGCAGACCGCTTTTTTTTGTTTGCCAATTTAAAATCCTTTGGGTAAATTCCAAGGAGTGGGATGGCTGGGTTGAACAGCAGGGTTATCTTCAGGTTTCTGAGGAATCTCCAGACTGACTTCATAGTGGCTTGACCAGTTTGCATTCCCACCAACAGTGGGTTAGTGTCCCTTTTTCCCCACATCCTTGCCAGCATCTGTTGTTGGTAGATTTCTGTATGTGAGCCATTCTAACCAGGGTGAGGTGAAACCTCATTGTGGTTTTGATTTGCATTTCCCTGATTGCTAGTGATCTTGAACATTTTTTCATGTGTCTGTTGGCCATTTGGATTTCCTCTTTTGAAAAATGGCATAGACTTCAAATTTTTTGCACCGCAATAATTTTTTTCTTTTTTTTTCAATCTTATTTATTATTACTATTTTTGTTTTTTAAGTTTTTAGTGAGTTTTTAACAGATTCAACATAGTTTATAGATAGATAGAATTCTTTTTTTTTGCTTTCAAACTTTTATTTAATGAATATAAATTTCCAAAGTACAGAATATGGATTACAATGGCTTCCCCCCGATAACATCCCTCCCACCCGCAACCCTCCCCTTTCCCACTCCCTCTCCCCTTCCATTCACATCAAGATTCATTTTCGTTTCTCTTTATATATAGAAGATCAGTTTAGCATACATTAAGTAAAGATTTCAACAGTTTGCTCCCACATAGAAACACAAAGTGAGCAATACTGTTTGAGTACTCGTTATAGCATTAAATCTCAATGTACAGCACACTAAGGACAAAGATCCTACATGAGGAGTAAGTGCACAGTGACTCCTGTTGTTGACTTAACAAATTGACACTCTTGTTTATGGCCTCAGTAATCACCCTAGGCTCTTGTCATGAGCTGCCAAGGCTATGGAAGCCCCCTGAGTTCACTGACTCTGATAATTATTAGACAAGGCCATGGTCAAAGTGGAAGTTCTCTCCTCTCTTCAGAGAAAGGTACCTCCTTGTTTGAAGACCTGTTCTTTCCACTGGGATCTCACTCGCAGAGATCTTTCATTTAGTCCCCCCCACCCCCCAGAGTGTTTTGGCTTTCCATGGCTGAAATAGTCTCATGGGCTTTTCAGCTGGATCCACATGCCTTAAGGGCTGATTCTGAGGCCAGAGTGCTGTTTAGGACATCTGCCGTTCTATGGGTCTGCTGTGTATCTCACTTCCCATGTTGGATCTATCAGCTAGTATTTGCAGACACTATTCTTGTTTATGTGATCCCTTTGGTTCTTAGTCCTATCATTATGATCAATTGTGAACAGAAATTGATCACTGGGACTAGTGAGATGGCATTGGTACATGCCACCTTGATGGGATAGAATTGGAGTCCCCTGGTATGTTTCTAACTCTACCCTTTGAGGTAAGTCAGCTTGATCGTGTCCTGAATTGCACATCTCTTCCCTCTCTTAATAATATTTTTTCTTTAAGATTTATTTATTTAACAGATAGTTACAGAAAGACAGAGAGCGAGAGCAAGAGAGAGAGACACAGAGAGAGAGGTCTTGAATCTGCTGGTTCACTCCCAAATGACAGGAGCTGAGCCAATCCAAAGCCAGGAGCCAGGAGCTTCTTCTGGGTCTCCCACATGGGTGCAGGGGCCCAAGCACTTGAGACATCCTCCACTGCTTTCCCAAGCCACAGCAGAGAGCTGGATCAGAAGAGGAACAGGTAGGATACAAACTGATGCACATACAGGATACTAGTGCTGCAGGCAGAGGTTTAGCCTACTGTGCCACAGCACCAGCTACTGCACCATGATAATTTTATCTTTTAATTCCATTTAAAACACATATCCTCATCTGTATGATTAAGTAGAACTTATTTCTTTTGTTATTAATCATAATCACCTATTTCTGTAATAGAAGCGCTTTTCAGTGCATCCAATGTCCATCAGTATGAAACACTAATTCACTATATTTTAGGGTGAACACACACAGAAATATGATCACTGCTTAAATTTCATCAAATACCTCTCCAAACTTTCTAATCTGAGGACCTGTGAGAAAAGTTAGTTCCGTCTCATTTTCAGGTCAATCAGGTGGAACAGGCTGGTTCAGACGTTTGGCAGCATCAGAGCACTTACTCTGTTAGCACCGCTGTGCATCACATTGTGTTCTCAGGAGCAATCTTTATTTTTGAAGTTCACAGATTGCATTCCAATGGGTCAGGATTATTTTCCAGCTTATTTTACTGAATTTACTCATACTTTGCCTCAGTGGAGGGAAAAAATAAATATATTTTTCAAAGAGTTAGTATTGGTGCCATTCTTGTGATAGACTTTTATTCACTTGATAACCCCAAAGAAAAAAAGCAGCTCACAGTCTGGGTTTGTTCATGTACATTGAATGTGTGCATGTGCCCAAAAATAGCACATTTCTGTTAGGTGGATAAATCAAGACAAAGCTCTCACTGAGATCTTGTGTTCTAATTTAATCCCTACATCTGAATACTTAGTGCTTTTAGGTGATCCTTCTTCCTTGATCCCTTAATAAACCTACACCATTATTTCACCTTTTAGAGATGCTTGGGTGATAAATATGCATATTTGACTCAGCTCGCACTTCCAGTGATGGTGAGTTTAGTTGCTCAATTATTTGTGGTTATTTTTGTAGGAACTGTGAGTTCCAAGACTGGTGGTTTGTTTCATCAGGAACTTGTGTCACACATTTTTATTAACTCACTGAGCATGGGTGTTTTCAGACAATCTATTTGGTGTATACATAGTGAAAAATTTAAATGAGACAAATAAGCCCTGCTATAGCTACTTCCTCCTTCTCTACCATTTCCACTATCTTATCTGCAAGAACTGTTTAAATTGAGGCTAAAATGTTTGGTCACCATCTCATTTTGATGTAATAGGTCCTTAAATCACTTCAGTCTCCTCCCAGAGTCAATCGCAATGCCTGTATGAAATAGTTTGTTGAATGAATATGTGGTTGAGTAGTGTACATGTATGTATGAATATGTATAATATAAATGGTCACAACAAATGCCTTGACCATGAGCAGACTATCCCACTTTTATTTTTACTCTTACTTTAAACTCCCCATGCAGGTGTTATTCTCAAGTATTCAGAAACTGTTGGAAGCATCATGCATCAGAAAGGAATAGAGATAAGGAAACTAAAATGGACCAAATCTTTCAGCCCATTAATCAAACCCATAATTCCCATTAAGGCAGGTAAAACAATGAATAGTGCTAAGAAAAAAAATTACTCAATATCAGGAGCATATTTAAAAGCTAAAATCAGCTACTCCTGTCCCAGGGCGCAGCATTGACTCTCTTAAAAGGCAGAGAAGTTTGAAAACCCTCATTAAGAAGATGTCGCCTGCATGCACAGATAAAACAGGAAAGAAAAATGTAACTGAAGTTCCTGCAAAATGTAGTTCATATTCTTTCTCCCACTCCATTTCTCTGAATAATTCTGTTAGTTGCAATAGGAGTAAAATGGAACTTGAAATAGACAAACTGGGACTAGAGCTTTTTTTCATATAATATCTTAATGGACTTGCTGTTACTCTCTGCCTTTTGCACACAGATTATTTGTTTTTTCCACATTATTTAGAAGGGAAAGTTTAAATTTCCAGTTAATGTACTCATTTTCAATAAGTATCACTGCTCTAATTCTAGGCCCCCCACATTTACTACACTCAGGGATATATTTATGTGGTTGTGCCTTATCCAGTTAGAGTTGGTGCCATTTGTGCTTGGGTGTTTTATTGGAAGTGATAGCTAAAATGTGAATGAATGCCTCTTCTGTGGTTAAAATTAAGCCTAGAAGCCAAAAGCTATAGAAGTTATATATGCGCCAATTCTCATAAAAAGAGTTACCATGGGCAGTGAAGGCTGGGCTAAGTGCACAGATCCAGAAAAATCCTCCATGGTTGCCTTCTCTGTACTCTGTACGCCTGCCTAAGCCTTTATTAATGCTGCCCTTCACCATTCAGAGGTGTGCCTTCTATAGCCAAAATGAGAACAGAATGTCGCCTTTTTACTGCCTTCCTCCTTTAGCAAAAAGTCTCAGTGCTCACTTTTTAAACTCATGGTTTCAAAAAACTATAGACCACTATGGAATTCTCCACATCACCATACTTCAGATTTCAAAAAAGAGTGATTTTTATAATGGTTTGCACCATAAGCATGAAAGGCAAGAGCCAAATGGCTTGAGTATCTTGTTAACACTGTTGATGTCTAGGTTTTTTGTTTGTTTGTTACTTATTTGAGAGACAGAGAGATATGCAGAGCAAGAAACAGAAAGAAAGAGCTCTCAAGTGATAGTTTAATTCTCAAATGCCCACAACAGCTGGGGCTGGATCAGGTTGAAGCAGGGAGCTGGGAATTTAATCCAAGTCTCCCACATGAGTGGCAGGAGCCCAACCAATAGAGCCATCACCAAGGGCCTCTCTGGATCTGCCTCACCAGGAAGCTGGAGTCAGGAGCTGCAGCTGGGCATTGGATGTGGTACTCCCCTATGAGATTCAGGTGTTTTAACAGCAGGGCTAAAAATGCTTGACTAGGTTTTAAGGATCCTCAAAGTACAACTCACCAAAAACCCAAACCAAGAACAGACTAAGTCAAACAAACAAAAATCAAGATCCTCTATCACCCAATACATGGATTCAAAACCATTCTGAATTACTCGAGCTTGATCATATAATCATAATCAAAAAGAGATTGTGAAAAGGTGGAAGCTCCTTGCCATGTAGAGTCTGTGCCTTCATAAGTTTTATCTAAAGATAAACCTCCAGATACTAAAGATTAACCTCCAGGTACAAAGCAGTTACTTGGTTTTTTCATTGATTCAGTGAACAGAACCAGACCCTGTGTTGTCTTGCATAGACTGTAGAATGCATTTAAGCTGGCGCCGCAGCTCACTAGGCTAATCCTCCGCCTTGCGGCGCCAGCACACAGGGTTCTAGTCCTGGTCGGGGCGCCAGATTCTGTCCCGGTTGCCCCTCTTCCAGTCCAGCTCTCTGCTATGGCCCGGGAATGCAGTGGAGGATGGCCCAAGTGCTTGGGCCCTGCACCTGCATGGGAGACCAGGAGAAACACCTGGCTCCTGCCTTCAGATCAGCGCGATGCACTGGCCGTAGAGCGCCGGCCACAGCAGCCATTGGAGGGTGAACCAACGGCAAAAGGAAGACCTTTCTCTCTGTCTGTCTCTCTCTCTCACTGTCCACTCTGCCTGTCAAAAAAAAATAATGCATTTAACTACAATTTATGTCTTCAATGAGTTTGTGTGTAATGAGGAACCATAGATACCATGTATAAAATTACATAGATAACATGTATGAAATTACATGTCTACATATGAGTAAGTTATCAAAATGAGTTGTGGAAAGACAAAAACAGAGTCAGCTAATTCAACCTGTCTTGATGAGAAAGCTTTGTAGAGGAAGTAACAGTTGAATTTTGAAGTTTAATCATTTTGTGTGGATGGCAAGAGATTTATGAGGATTGGCATGGAAGATGGAGGAAACTCTAAAGTGGCACCACCCAGTAAGGTACCCAGTCCCATGAGAGGCTATTTCAATTAAAACTTATTGAAAGGCAAAAACATTAAACAGTTCCTCAATAGTGCTGTGTTTCAAGTGTTCAATAGCCTTATGTGATCAGTAACTACTATATTAGCCAGTGAAGATATGAAATACATCCACCATAACAGAAAGTTTCAATGGGCAGTGCTGGTATAGAAAACAAGAAATCAGGGTTGGAGTTACATGTGGCTGTGAGCTATGGCATCACCCAAGGAGATTAAAAAGTGATAGAAGAATCCCTAGTGTGTGTACATTATTTGAGTTGGGACTGGAGAGGATGGAATATGAGAGGAATGGTGAGAAGAATAGAAAGCCAAGAACAAAGAATCCTTGAAGTCCAACAGGAGAGTGAAGAAGTCCACAGCTGGTAATGATACCCAATACTGGAGAAAACCTCACTTAGACTGAAAATTGACTTTTAAACTAAAAATTAGGAGGATATTAGTGCTATCAGGGAAGGTTGGGTAAATGGAGTTGTGTGTACTGGAGTGGGTGTAGATAAAAGATATGTTGAAGTGTGTAGTGGACTGCATGGTGGCTTCGAGAAGGTGTCCCTGTGACAAACACCAGGAGCTAACAAGTCAAGAGTCAAGGACCAGATTTTTCCCCCGGAGCTTCAAGAAGTAGCACTGCCCTTTGTATACTTTGATTTCAGACCTCTGGTCTCCAGAACTATGGGAAAATAAAGCTCTATTGTTTTATGCCACCCAGCTTGCAAATTAATTTATTAAAGCCACCATAGGTAATTAATAAAAAGGACATTCAAGAGACAATGGGAAATTAAGAATGGAGACAGAAAGATTTGAAAAATAGTTCCAAACTCAAATGTCCTTGAAGAGTGTAAAGCAAAGGAGGAAGATGAAAGTAGGAGAAGGAAAAGAAACTGGGGAACTTAAGGTAACACGCACACCTGCCAATCAACACACAGATGGCTTCCCAGCATCATTCACCCCCTACTCCTCACATTTACTGATCTGCTGTGTATTTAAGATTTTAAAGATTTTATTTATTTATTTATTTGCAAGGTAGAGTTATAGACAGAGAGAAGGAGAGACAGAAAGAAAGGTCTTCCATCTGTTGGTTCACTCCATAAATGGCCTCATCGACCAGAGCTGAGCTGGTCTGAAGCCAGGAGACAGGAGCTTCTTCGGGGTCTCCCACAGTGGTGCAGGGGCCCAAGCACTTGGGCCATCTTCTACTGCTTTCCTAGGCTGTAGCAAGAGAGCCGGATTCGAAAAGAAGCAGCCAGGATTTGAGCTGGTACTCATAGGGGAACTGGCAGAGGCTTAACCTACTATGCCACAGCACCAGCCCCATTTTAATATTTTAAAAACAGATTTATTTGTTTATTTGTTTGAAAGGCAGAGTGACAGAGAGAGAGGGAGAGAGAGAGAGTCAGAGGGAGAGAGAGAGAGAGAGACAGAGAGACAGAGAGACAGAGACACAGGGAGAAAGATCTTGAATCAGCTAATTCACTTCCCAAATACCCACAACAGCCATAGCAGGACCAAGTTGAAGCCAGGATCCAGGAACTCCATCCTGGTCTTCCATTTTGGTGGCAGGAACTCAAGTACTTGGCGATCATCTGCTGCTTCTAAGGCAAATTATTAGGAAGCTGGGTTGGACTTTATTCCAGGCTGTCACAAGGGAAGAGGGTGTCCCAAGCAATGACTTAACCCTCTGTACCACAACACCCATCCCTGCCGTGCACATTTATTATAATCATTCTCTCTTATGTTTCATATTTTTAGTTAACTCTTCATGTCTTGCTAAAATTCCTTTCCTTCTTCTGACCTTAAAATTTTTGTTTCTTGCTAATTCTTAAACCTGCCTAATTTTTTTTTTTATTTCTTTGCCCTTGGGAGAATTTCTGGTAACCATGATGATTTTTTTTTTTTTTACCATGTATTCAATTTATCTGACAACAGTTAGATCTTCCTTACTAAGCAGCATTGCTTTTATTCATGTCTAGTTCTTCTAGTTTCCCTATTGGAGCTCTTCTGAAATTTTACTCTTTAAGAACGCAGCCCATCTCTTTTCCTTGTCTTTAGTGAGGAATTGAGATTATCCCAACATGCACCTCCCCATCTCCTGTTCCTTCCACTTCGTGAATTCTTCATGACTTTCTTATACTCTGTTGTCTTTTTTTTTCCATGTTGAGGAAGTGGTGACTTTTGCTAATTTTAAGACAAAATTTTCCACTCTTTGAATGAGACTTTGCTTACTCCACGTTTCTGAATATCTGTATTTCTCCCTGCTCTCTGTTCCCCTGATAGTCTTTTCATAGCCTTCCTTCATTTGCATTCTTTTTTTCAATGACCTTATTCAGCTTCCTATGGTAATCTAATCCTAATTCTCAAACTCTTTCCTGAGCTCTATTAGCCAGCTCCAGCCAGATAATTTATAAAAGTTACAATGTTGAGTTTAAACAAACACTTTCTATCTTTCTCTCTGAACTCCATCTCACCCCAAGAATGCTCGATTTTTTTTTTTTTTTGCTACAAAGGAAAATCTTCCCAACCATGTAGATTTGAAACCAACTAGCTTTTTTTTTTAAGATTTATTTATTTATTTGAAAGTCAGAGTTACACAGAGAGAGAAGGAGAAGCAGAGAGAGAGAGGTCTTCTATCTGCTGGCTCACTCCCCAATTGGCCGCAACGGCTGGAGCTGCGCTGGTCCGAATCCGGGAGCTTGTTCTAGGTCTCCCATGGAGGTGCAGGGGCCCAAGGACTTGAGCCATCTTCTACTGCTTTCCCAGACTATAACAGAGAGCTGGATTGGAAGTGGAGCAGTCGAGACTTGAACCGGCACCCATATGGGATGCTGGTACAGCAGGCGGTGGCTTTACCCACTAAGCCACAGCTCCGGCCCCCCAACTTTTTAAATCTGCACTTTCTTTGATTCACTTTCCTCCATGTGTAAATTTTACACACTGTGGGATCTTTCACATTGTAGGTAGGTAAGGGACATTCATAGTTTCTGAAATGGTCATCGGGATAGAGTGGGACAACACTAGATTTGGAAATAGAAGGCTTGAATTTGAATCCAGGCTTTCTCATTCAGTGCCTTTGTGACTGGCAAGTCACTGGACTTCTCTTTACTCAGTTTCCAGTCTATGGAAAATGAGGACAATAGTTTTATCAAAAAATTGTTGTGAGGTTACAGAAGAAAATATGCACAGATGTTCTCTGTAAATCATAAAGTGGGGGCTGGCGCTGTGGCACAGCAGGTTAAAGCCACTGCCTGCAGTGCTGGCTTCCTATATGGGTGCCAGTTCAAGTTATGGCTGCTCCACTTCTGATCCAGTTCTCTGCTATGGCCTGGGAAAGCAGTAGAAGATGGCCCAAGTCGTTGGGCCCTTGCACCTATGTGGGAGACCTGGAAGAAGCTCCTGGCTTCTGGCTTTGGATCAGCTCAGCTTTGGCCGTTGTGGTCATTTGGGGAGTGAACCAGTGGATGGAAGACCTTTCTCTCTCTCTCTCTCTCTCTCTCTGTAACTCTGCCTTTCAAATAAATAAAATAAATCTTTTAAAAAATTCTAAAGTGACGTGATTTGATTTAATCTTTGGTATAACAAAGTATACATTTTCCAAACAGTTCTCATGCTCAGAGAGAAAAGGCTTATAAAAACAAGTAGACTGGAACAGTTCTGAATCTCTCATTTGCAATAGACACACTGCAGTCAATGGAACAATTCTGCACTATTTGATCCCATATGAAACTACTATTCTGCGGGTCTCCCCTAAGAAGGGTAATTATTGGAAACTGCAAATGATCCAAACAGAGTTGTAATGCTTCCATTTCACATTTCCCTGGGTGTCTAGAGACTTTGGAAGAGCACATGGTTACACTTGACATTGCACTAGCAGTCCTTTACTAGTGATATTGAAGTGAGGGCAAAGGTTAGTCAGGCTCTATTACTATGTCTTTCTTAGCAGCACCCTTGTCCATTGATATACCCTTGTCATTCCTGTCTCCCATGAAATGAATGAGAGGAATGAAGCAACTGACCCATCCACTTTTATTCACTTGGACTCATCAAAGTATTTAACACATGTATAAAGTAATACTACTGCTATTATCATGATTAGGTTCATTACCACTATCATGTTCCTTGGTGTTTGGTTAAGACTTGGAAGTCTTTGATGAGATAAATGAAGACGCCATTGTGTATGATTTATTAAGTTTATTTTCTTTTTTTTAAGATTTTACTTATTTGAGAGATAGAGTTATAAACAATGATAGGGAGAGACAGAGAGAAAGGTCATTCATCTGCTGGTTCGCTCTTTATATGGCCACAATGGCCAGAGTTGGGCCAATCTGAAGCCAACAGTCTGGGGTTTCCCATGCGGGTGCAGAGGCCCAAGTGCTTGGGCCATCTTCTACTGCTTTCTCAGGCCATAGCATAGAGCTGGATCAGAAGTGGAGCAGCAAGGACTAGAACTGGGGTCCCTATGGGATCTGGTGCCACAGACAGAGGATTAACCTGCTGTGCCACAGCGCTGGCCCTAAATTTATTCTTAATTTGCTGCTACTTTAGTACTTGATGCTTGTGACCTTCTTTCAGTTGACAACAGATAGCCCAATCTTTAAAAAATCACTCTTTCTTATGTAACCTACTAAATATCAATGACCTGCAATGGGATAGAATTTATCTGCTATAAAGACTGGCCTGATAGTCACCTTTTGTAGGAGAGCTACCTGCCTCAGTATGCTACTTTGTTTTTATTTAGATATTAAAGCAAAGAGAACCTCATTTTCTCTGTGCATATATGAATATGTGTGCATTAAAAGTGATATTTTTTACCAATATGGGACATTTTTTATTTAATAAGACATTGTAAGTAACCTTGACTCTACAGGGTAAAATCCCGAAACCTCTTCAGATTTTGCATCTTCCTGATTCTAGATTGAATTAGGTGCAAACACAAACTCTAGTTCTTATGTTCTTGTGTAATGTTTAATTGTACAGATTCCATAAAAATCACTTAATATAAAGAAAACAAATACTCCTTTTTATTGCCACACTAAATACTTTTGCCAACAAATACTTTTGGGGTGCTTTTTATTTATGGATATTTCACAATGCTGGGAGAGTTTTGTCTTTTTTAGTGCTTTATATTTATAGTTGTGGGATGATCATTTTCTGGTTGGTTTCACATTGCTCTTTCAGAACTAGTCAGAGTAGTAATAGTTTCATACTGTTTATACTTTCTCCCCCTGAGTCCATTGTTAAATCTTTTTCACTCTATCAGCGACACTGCAGTATATTATGCTATACATTCTTAGGCTATTAACTTTGGGCACTGCTAATGATTTCTTTTATATATGTACACAGCACATAAAACATGTAAATGTTTCTTATTAAAACAAGAAAGCTCAAAACACAATCAACCCTATCAGCAAAAGGGAAAAAAGAGAGCTGGAGATTTTTTTTCCACGCAAGTGAGATTGTAAGAGAGAAAAGGGTTTGTAAAATCCCACTGCAGGAAAACAAAGTAAATTATAAAAGATCCCTAAATGGAGAGATTTTGTCTTCTTAAAAAGCAGCTAATTTGGTATTCCATTCCTGTACTTGAAATAAAAAAAAAAGTAACACATTTGAAAAGTCAGCAACAGCAACATAACTGTTTTCTTGACTACAAGCAAATGGCTGAGTTTCTGTGAGAAAGCAGAAAAGAAGAAAAGGTGGAGGGATCTCAAAGTCACCTTGAGTCCTGTATCACTGAACTCAGAGGAGCCTCTCACGCTAACATCTGACAGCTGAAAACCCTGTGAAGATTTTACCTGCAGGTAACGAATAACAAGTCCTGTGAGGAGCAAAGATTTAACAGCAAAAGATTTAAAGAAACAAGATGATTCAGAAATTGCTTCCGAAAAGAATAAATGATTAGAACCAAAGCAATGGTATTCACATCTTTCCAGTAAGGACTATCTATTCCAATAAACAAACAAACAAATAGATAAAAGTCAGTGGGTTCCTAACTTTCTTTACTGCTTGACTTCCCTTATACTCATGAATGTTGAACAAGTAGAATGGTCCAGAAAACACCTGTTACAGAGGCATAAACATCTAACTTTTCAGGTCTACAGTCCCTAGTTGAAGATTGGGATAAGGATGGATGAACTGGAGGGCAGAGTAGAATAAAGATAAATCAGATAAGAAACGAAGTTGAACACGAGGAGAAAGAGGAGAGAAAAAATCAGTGGAAAAAGGCAGTGACAAGAAGAAAACTAGAGTAGCAAGCGGAATCATATTTTTACTCTAACCTAAGCCATGCCTAGGATTGCAAAGCTAGTGATAGGGTACATACAAAAAATGAGAACAGATTTTTTTTTCAATGCACTAAGGAGGTCTGAAGAAACGTTTACAAAATATTTATTGGGGTTGCCCCAGCAGCATGCAGACAAGCACATGTGGCTGGGTCCTTCCCTGTCCAAAGTTACTCCCCGTGGGGCAGTGGAAGGAGGAGGCACAGCAGCTTCCTCTATCCTTACAGATGTTCATCTGCTCTAGAAAATGATATCCAAGACAATGGAGGTCAGCAGACAGGAAGTGAGGTCAATGTTGTCTCCTGCCAGGAACAGGCTACACTGCGAGGTTGCAGCTGCTCAGGCCCTAACGCTCTGCATTGAAGTGGTCCGAGGACACTGGGTTCAGGGCCATCTCATTTACTCTCTCGAAATTTTGACATCATGAACATATTCTGGGAGGAGAAAGGTTTGGGAAGAGCAGAGATTAATACATTTTAAACAAGTATATTACAATTTACTATGTATTGTTCAGAGCTCTGTTACTAAGTTCCCAAGTTATAGACACGGTTTACTGACAGAGATATTTTCCCAAAAGAAAACTGGTTACTTTCTTAAGAGCTACATTTTCAAGGAGAATACTACGGTGTATGCCTCAGTTTTTTGGCCACTCAATGGAAGGCTAATCAGTGGATCTGTTGTCTCTAGGAAACCGAGAAGAAAAACAACCAGCCTTGTGCTCTCCGGGCGGGGGCGAGTGAACTGCAACAAGGGAGCGCAGGAGTGCTGGGGAGGCTGCAAGCCCCAACACACAGGTTAGCACTGCCTGGCTGACCTAACCCACAGGTGCGCCGTTGCCAGGTAACCGTGGGCCTCAGGGTGCTTGTAGAAGCCCTGCAGTTGGATGAGAAGTGTGGGCAAGGCCTGGGGCGATTGCGGAAGGCAGAGCAAACGGAGTCACTCTCAGGGCAGCTGGCGGTGCTGCTCTTCTCACCTCTGAGACAAGTGGAAACAAGCAGCCTTTGGCCCTGCATGGCTTCTTCCTTCCCAGCCTGTGCTGAGAGAGGGCTCGCTTTAGATTCGTGAGACTCTTACAGATGCAGAAAGGACAGAGTGAAAGTGTGTGATAAAGCCTTTGAGGTGTATGCATACACGCATATATACACGTGTATATGCATATGAATATAAAACAGCATTTTCACTTCATCAAGTTGTATTCTAGAAATTTCTTCCAAACTAGGGTGAGTTCATAGGGTGCTATAGTTTGGAAACAGCCCCTGGGTGGTCGAAAACACCTGAATTCCAGTCTCCAATTTACAACTTTCTTTATCCCTAATGTTAAGCCGGGAATCACCCCATAATTTGAAATTCACATGGAATCCACATATTCCCATTCATCCCCAGAAACCAAGCCTTTCCTTCAGTGTCTTTAGGAATTCTTGGAGGTTTGGTTTCCTTCACCTCTGTGCTCCCCTACTTTTTGTATCCATGTCATTCAGATCATGAGTTACAATGTAGCCCCTGGTATAAATCCAAGACAACTTGTTCCCAAATATACCAGGTGGATAAGGTTGTGCTCTGTCTTAAGCTAATGTTGATTTGTTGTTCGTGGGTGCTGATAGTTTACTGGCCAATGATTCGTGGTTTAGGGAATCTATGTTTCCACTCAATCAAGAAAATTTCAAGTGAATGGATAGGGACCTTGTCACTGTGTTCAGCAGAACAGGTCATGTGCCGTGGCGGTCTGGAATAGAATCAGTTCTCAAAGCTAGGCCCAGTGTTCAGGAGCCAGCATCTTTCAGAGTTGGCATCAATTAGTTGAGTATGGTCACCAGCTGACCTCTCCTGCTCCCTGGCTGTCTTCACAGCTAATGCTTTCCTATGCACAGCATCTCCCTTTGTCATCTTGAGGCAGGCATGTATTCCTGATTCAGTTTTGGGAGAAGAAAAGATGAGTTGTCTGATAAGGCTATGGGAAGACTGAGAGCTCAAGGGTGCAGTGGAGGCAGCCAAGTTGCTTTATTTCCACCTGGAACCAGGCAGGCAAATGGGGAGATCACACCGGCCAAGTTTCTTTGCCCAGGGGCTATCATTCTACTGCATATATTTGAGTCATTGTGAGAGGAGAAAGATTTATAGGCATTCTTTCAACACTTATTCAACACATATTTCTTGCACACCTACTCTATTCTGAGCTCTGCAGTGTATTTGGGAGCCAGAGCTGCACACAAGGCATTCTTCTCACTGTTCTTGAATGCTTCTCTTTATAACTGCCTCCAAGTCACATCACATCCCAAGTATCCTTCCATGTATTGATTGGATGCCTGCTTGTGAAAAGGCCTTTCCAGAGCTGACACTGCCAATATTTGTAAAGTCTAAGACCTGGGGACTGGGAGGTAGCTATTTTCTATGGGTGGGTACTTTCACATACTTTGTATGAGGGCTCAGTCCTGTTAAGTTTACATTAAAATATTTTTTAAAAAAAGCCAAAACCAACCAAACAAGCAAACCAGTCACACAGGCAGAGCTCAAGACTGGGGAAAGAAGGATTCAAGGCACTTCTTATAAGCTGGTCCAACCAGCTGCCCTGGATTCTAGCACTGCAGAGTCTTAGCATCAAATATGTATTTGAAAAGATACTTTGTTAAGAAAGCTGTAAATACTGCACGGGGATGTTGAAAGTTCAGTAGATGAAATTTTTCCTATTTTATCATCACCAACCCCAGGCTCTAAATAAAACATGAGTATAGATGCCTAGTTCATTAAGGACATGCCACGTTTGGCATGGAAGGTGAAAATGTGGCCCTTGGGTGCTAGTCATCACCAAAGATGTTATATCTCAAATGTGCGAAGGAGAAAAATAGAACCTTTCTGAAACTCCGGCACCCATCCAGAGTTTGTGTAATGTCACAGATGAGAGCTTGGTAGAGAGCTCTCTCTGAACGCGGGAGCTTTCTTGAGGAGGTCCCCTGTCCCACTAAGTGAGGACATGTGGCTATAAGTGTGGCTTACAGACTTGGTGGGCTCCCAGGAAAAAAAAAATTTTTTGACAGGCAGAGTTAGACAGTGAGAGAGAGAGAGAGAGAGAGAGAGGTCTTCCTTTTTGGGTTGGTTCAACCCCCAAGTGGCCGCTATGGCCAGCGCGTTGTGGCCGGTGTGCTGCGCTGATTCAAAGCCAGGAGCCCGGTGCTTCCTCCTGGTCTCCCATGCGGGTGCAGGGTCCAAGGACCTGGGCCATCCTCCACTGCACTCCCGGACCACGGCAGAGAGCTGGCCTGGAAGAGGAGCAACCAGGACAGAATCCGGTGCCCCAGCTGGGACTAGAACCCCAGGGTGCTGGTGCCGCAGGCGGAGGATTAGCCTAGTGAGCTGCAGCACTGGCCCTACCAGGAAGAATTTTTACAAAGCATCCTTACCCAACCTTTCAAGCTCTAAAACTTCCATGTGGCTTTCTCATTCCATCTTCTAGAGAACTCAAGAGCCAAAAATGTATTGTGCAGCTCTAAACTCAGTTACAAAGGATCTGGGCATGTTACAGAAATGTTTTATTAAACAGCCCATGACTCCCACACAAAACTGGAAATTTTGACACAGCTCCCTTAACTAGGGGACCTGTAGTTCAGTTTCTTTTCAACAATGCCAATGTACTCTTGCTGTACAGGTGTAAATATTACTGTTATGTTTCCCTTTCATTTTTGTATGAGTCTCAGTTTGAATGATTAAGTATCTAGTCACCTTATCTTGAATCTGCCTTAATCTCCACCTAGTTGAGAATCATTCCTCCAGAGTCATCCGGATTTTATCTCAATACATCTTTATGAATTTGAACAAGTTCTCTAATCTTTGTGTGGTTCAGTATGATCATTTACAAGTTGGAGTTTTATGTATATACATTCCCTACTTCCTCCCAAATGTTAACACATTTTTAGTCACACCAACTGAAATTTTTGATTTCTATTTTTCTCTTAAAACCAGATGATTTAGCTAAATGTGGAGGATCTTTCACAGTCAGTGGCAAGACAGTATGGGGTCTTTCATGCCATTCTGAGAAGTTTGCACTTCTTGCTAGGCAAATTAAAATGTTTTTTAGTAGGTGAATAATGTGACTAAGAGTTTACTTCAAAACAGTGTATTATAATAATCCAGATGAGATGAGAAGGGGACGCTAGCAATGAACTTTAAAGGGTTATATCTCTGTGTGTGGGCGATTTTGAAACTTACAGCCTCTCGAGCTCGGATGACAGAGAACTCCTATGCTGAGTGACTTTCAATTAGATTCCTATCACCTCCACTCAGATCTCTCCAATGTAGGCCATCGGTGTACTGTTTCCCTGCTTCTCATCTTTCAGTAAGATTTGTGTGTGCCAGGAACAAAAGAGCATAGGATCCCAGAGCAAGATGGCCTTCAATGATGAATCAAGTAATTCCCATGTGTTAGTTTATAAATTGTTAACTGCGTGGGGATTCATAGGGATGAAAGATTCTCTGTTTATTGTCCTCTGAGATGAAAGATGCATAATTTATAACATGGGGTTACTATTTTATTTACTCATGTGATGCCAAAATCACATTCTTTGCTAGTGATGGAATTGCAGAATCCATTTTAATTTGTGGGCAAGTAGCTTATTAAAAACTGCAGAGGTGGAGGGTCTGACTATACAAAAATAGGTGTTGTATGAAAGAAATCTGATCCTTTTGTTGTTAACACAAAGGCTATATTCTCCTGCTCTCAGAATTAGTGAGATGTCAAACATATGTGCATGGGGTAAAAATGTTGGATCTGCTTTGTATTCATGTCGGCTTATGGTTTCTGATGATATTATTAGATACACTGTAAAAATAGTTTAAAATATCTTAAAATTATAGACCTTGCACAATATTCTCCTCCAGTAGTCTCAAAACCTTTATATGGCATTCTTCTGGGTTCCCAGGTAAACACACACTTCCAGCATCCAAAAATATCAGCAATTTGGGGGCTTAGGAAAATTTGTTTGTGGAACCTACAGAAATTCTTTGGTTGGAATTCTCTTTGAAGCTTTGTAGGAAAGCCTAGTTTGGTACGTTCTCTTGCTTTTTTTTATTTTATTTTTTATTTTTGACAGGCAGAGTGGACAGTGAGAGAGAGAGACAGAGAGAAAGGTCTTCCTTTTGCTGTTGGTTCACCCTCCAATGGCCAATGCGGCCGGCCAGGAGCCAGGTGCTTCTCTTGGTCTCCCATGCAGGTGCAGGGCTCAAGGAGTTGGGCCATCCTCCACTGCACTCCTGGGCCATAGCAGAGAGCTGGCCTGGAAGAGGGGCAACTGGTACAGAATCCAGTGCCCCGACTGGGACCAGAACCCGGTGTGCTGGCGCCACAAGGCGGAAGATTAGCCTATTGAGCCACAGTGCTGGCTTTTCTTGCTCTTAATAAACAGGTGTAGCTCACTTCTTGTTGGTCAACTTTGGGTCAATTTTCTGTATTTAAAAAAAAAAGATTTATTAATTTATTTGAAGACAGAAATACAGAAAAAGAGAGAGAGAGATTCCATCCACTGGCTCATTCCCCAAATGGCTAGAATGACCTGGCTTGGGCCAGGTTGAAGCCAGGAGCCAGGAGCTGCTTCTGGATCTCCCATGTGGGTGGCAGGGACCCCATAACTTGGGCCATCATTCACTGCTTTCCAAGGCACATTAGCAGCAAGCTAGAATGGAAATAGAGCAGCCAGGTCTCAAACCAGCACCTTTATAGGCTGCCGGCACAGCAAGTGGTAGGTTAACCAGCTGAGCCACAGCACCAACCCCAATTTTCTGTATTTTTTTAATGTGTACTTTATGTTTCCTTTCCCTTACCTAGTCTGTGGGAGGCTATGGGTTTGTATGTGGATTGGGATGAGGCAGAAATGTCAGAGATTTCTTTCTACATGGTTTTCCACCACTATACTCTTCCTTTTGTGGAACCAATGTCAATCTCCTCAACATCTTAGAAATCACAGTGACAGAGGAACATTTGAAAATAAGAGAGAAGGGTTACAGTAGCTAACAACATCAATACCTTCTATTAACTTCTAGCAAAGGTAGAGTGTTTCTCCTTAGACTTATGCCCAAACAACCAAAGCAGGAAAGGACAAGGATTTATAGAGAGAGGTTTGCAAAGACTACAGGATAGCACAATGCAAAGAACCAAACGTGAACTATGCAAAACACTCAGGGAAACAAAGGGTCTATACTCAGAATTTTCTATCTAAAAATAATGTTACAGACTGGTTGCATAATTCTTGATTTCACTAGGATATAAGTTTGCTTCTTAAATAGAACAATTTAGGCATTTCTAAGAATGTTCTTTTGGAGACATAGGAGATATTTCTAGAAATTGTAGTTCCCCTTTTTTCACCCCCCAGGGCAGGGAAGTGTGACTATTTAAAAAAAATCTTTTTATTTGACACTGGAAGAAAATAAAGGAAAGTTAAGGCATAACTAATCATGGTATTTATGTATATGGAAAACCTGGCGTACAATAAGCAATGATATCTTCACTTGGTGCAGAGGTGCACTTCAACTAAATTGAGGGATTAGAATTAGATATAAGAAAGTCTTTTCTCTCTGAGGCAGTCTACTATTAATTCTGTGTTTTCTAGAACTCCTTTCTCTGGAAACCTGTTCCTTTTGCTATCATCAGTGTTGTGATTACTGTTGTTTCAGCAGAAGACAAATGTTCATTTATCTGAAATGACTTAAAGAAAGTAGGTTAAAATAGTACTGGAGGACTTAGTACTCCACTTTCAGCAATGTACAGATCAACCAGACAGAAAATCAATAAGAAAACAGCAGATTTAATTGACACTATAGACCAAATGGACCTAACAGATTTCTACAGAATGTTTCATTATACAGTTGCAGAATATACATTCTTCTCAGCAGTGCATGGAACCTTTACTAGGATTGACCACATAATAGGCCATAAATCAAGTCTCAGCAAATTCAAAAGAATTAGAATCATACCATGCAGCTTCTCAGACCACAGTGGAATGAAGCTGGAAATGAGCAACTCAGGCATCCCTAGAGCATATGCAAACACATGGAGTCTGAACAACATGCTCCTGAATGAACAGTGGGTCACAGAAGAAATCAAAAGAGAAATCAAAAACTTTCTGGAAACAAATGAAGATAACAACACAACATACCAAAATGTATGGGATACAGCAAAAGCAGTGTTAAGAGGAAAATTTATAGCAATAGGTGCCTACATCAAGAAATTGGAAAGGTACTAAATAAATGAGCTATCAGTGCATCTCAAGGATCTAGAAAAACTACAGAAAACCAGACCCAAAACTAGTAGGAGAAGAGAAATAATTGAAATTAGAGAAGAAATTAACAAAATTGAATAAAAAAATTAGAAAAGATAAGCAAAATGAAGAGCTGGCTTTTTGAAAAAATAAACAAAATTGATACACCATTGGCCCAACTAGCCAAAAAAAAAAGAAAAAAAAAAGGAGAGAGAAGACCCAAATCAATAAAATCAGTGATGAAAAAGGGAATGTAACAACAGACACCACAAAAGTAAAAAGAGTCATCAGAAATTACTACAAAGAGTTGTATGCCAACAAACTGGGAAATCTATCAGAAATGTATAGATTCCTGGACACATGCAACCTACCTAAATTGAACCAGGAAGACATAGAAAACCTAAACAGACCCATAACTGAGTCAGAAATTGAATCAGTAAGAAAGGCCCTCCCAACAAAGAAAAGTCCAGGACCAGATGGATTCTCTGCTGAATTCTACCAG
Source organism: Oryctolagus cuniculus (assembly GCF_964237555.1). Taxonomy (NCBI): domain Eukaryota; kingdom Metazoa; phylum Chordata; class Mammalia; order Lagomorpha; family Leporidae; genus Oryctolagus; species Oryctolagus cuniculus. The sequence goes on along the minus strand of NC_091436.1, from coordinate 146,787,908 downwards.
ACATTTAAAGAAGAACTAACTCCAATTTTTCTCAAACAATTCAGAACAATCAAAAAAGAGGGAATCCTCCCAAATTCTTTCTATGAAGCCAGCATCACCTTAATTCCTAAATCTGAAAAAGATGCAGCAAAGAGAATCACAGACCAATTTCCCTGATGAACATAGATGCAAAAATCCTCAATAAAATTCTGGCCAATAGAATGCAACAACACATCAGAAAGATCATCCACCCAGACCAAGTAGGATTTATCCCTGGTATGCAGGGATGGTTCAATGTTTGCAAAGCAATCAATGTGATACACCACATTAACAAACTGCAGAAGAAAAACAATATGATTATCTCAATAGATGCAGAGAAAGCATTTGCTAAAATTCAACACCCTTTCATGATGAAAACTCTAAGCAAATTGGGTATAGAAGGAACATTCCTCAATACAATCAAGGCAATTTATGAAAAACCCATGGCCAGCATCCTAGTGAATAGGGAAAAGTTGGAAGCATTTCCCCTGAGATCTGATATCAGGTAGGGATGCTCACTCTCACCACTGCTATTCAATATAGTTCTGGAAGTTTTAGCCAGAGCCATTAGGCAAGAAAAAGAAATTAAAGGGATACAAATTGGGAAGGAAGAAGTCAAACTATCCCCCTTTGCAGATGATATGATTTTTTTATTTAGGGGATCCAAAGAACTCTACTAAGAGATTATTGGAACTCATAGAAGAGTTTGACAAAGTAGCAGGATATAAAATCAGTGCACAAAAATCAACAGCCTTTGAATACACAGACAATGCCATGGCTTAGAAAGAACTGGTAAGATCAATACCATTCACAATAGCTACAGAAAAAATCAAATACCTTGTAATAAACTTATCCAAGGATGTCAAAGATTTCTACGATGACAATTACAGAATCTTAAAGAAAGAAATAGAAGAGGATACCAGAAAATGGAAAAATCTTTCATGCTCATGGATTGGAAGCATCAATATCATCAAAATGTCCATTCTCCCAAAAGCAATTTATAGATTCAACGTGATCCCAATCAAAATATCAAAGATGTTCTTCTCAGATCTAGAAAAAAATGATGCCTAAATTCATATGGAGGCACAGGAGACCTTGAATAGTTAAAGCAATACTGTACAACAAAAACAGAGCAGGAGGCATCACAATACCAGATTTCAGGACATACTACAGGGCAGTTATAATCAAAACAGCATTGTTGGCCAGTGCTGTGGCTCACTAGGCTAATCCTCTGCCTGCGGTGCCAGTAGCCTGGGTTCTAGTCCTGGTTGGGGTGCTGGATTCTGTCCTGGTAGCTCTTCTTCCAGTCCAGCTCTCTGCTATGCCCAGGAAGGCAGTGGAGGATGGCCCAAGTCCTTGGGCCCCTGCACCCACATGAGAGACCAGGAGGAAGTACCTGGCTCCTGGCTTCGGATTGGCACAGCGGGCGGGCCGTGGCCGCCATTTGTGGGGTTGAACCATCAGAAGGAAGACCTTTCTGTCTCTCTCTCTCACTGACTAACTCTGCCTGTCAAAAAAAGAAAGAAAGAAAGAAAGAAAGAAAGAAAGAAAGAAAGAAAGAAAGAAAGAAAACAGCATTGTACTGGAATGGAAACAGATGGATAGACCAATGGAGCAGAATAGAAACACCAGAGATCAATCCAAACATCTAGAACCAACTTATATTTGATCAAGGATCTAAACCAATTCCTGGAGCAAGGACATTTATTAAACAAATGGTGCTGGGAAAACTGGATTTCCACATGCAGAAGTATGAAGCAAGACCTGTGCCTTACACCATACACAAAAATCTACTCAACATGGATTAAAGATCTAAATCTATGACCCGACACCATCAAATTATTAGAGAACATTGGAGAAACCCTGCAAGATATAGGCACTGGCAAAGACTTCTTGGAAAAGACCCCAGAGGCACAGGCAGTCAAAGCCAAAATTAACAATTGGGATTACGTCAAATTGAGAAGTTTCTGTACTGCAAAAGAAACAGTCAGGAAAGTGAAGAGGCAACCAACAGAATGGGAAAAAATATTTGCAAGCTATGCAACTGATAAAGGATTAATAACCAGAATCTACAAAGAGATCAAGAAACTCCACAACAACAAAACAAACAACCCACTTAAGAGATGGGCCAAGGACCTCAATAGACATTTTTCAAAAGAGGAAATCCAAATGGCCAACAGGCACATGAAAAAGTGTTCAGGATCACTAGCCATCAAGGAAATGCAAATCAAAACCACAATGAGGTTTCATCTCACCCCGGTTAGAATGGCTCACATACAGAAATCTACCAACAACAGATACTGGAAAGGATGTGGGGGAAAAGGCACACTAATCCACTGCTGGTGGGAATACAAACTGGTTAAGCCACTGTGGAAATCAGTTTGGAGATTCCTCAGAACCCTGAATATAGCTCTACCACACGACCTAGCCATTCCACTCCTCAGAATCTACCCAAAGGAAATTAAATTGGCAAATAAAAGAGCTATCTGCACCTCAATGTTATTGCAGCTCAATTCACAATAGCTAAGACCTGGAATCAACCTAAATACCCATCAACAGAAGACTGGATAAAGAAATTATGGGATATGTACTCTATAGAATACTACACAGTGGTAAAAAAATGAAATCCTGTCATTTGCAATAAAATGGAGGAATCTGGAAAACATCATACTGAGTGAAATAAACCAGTCCCAAAGGGACAAATATCATATGTTCTCCCTGACCTGTGACAACTAACAGAGCACCAAAAATGAAACCTGTAGAAGTGAAAGGGACACTATGAGAAACAGTGACTTGATCAGCCCTTGTCCTGAGTGTTGAGGAACAGCTTACTATTTTATTCTTTTCAGTATTTTCTTTTTCTACTTAATACCATTGGTTGAACTCTTAATTAACACAGAATTATTCTCAGGTGTTTAAATTTAACTGAAAATCAATCCCTGTTAAAAATAAGAGTGGGAATAAGAGAGGGAGGGAACATATAGTTTGACCCATGCTCATTTAGACTTACCTCTAATAGTAGAGGTAGAAACGTGCCATGGAACTCCAAATCTCATTAAGTTGGCAGGTGCCAATGCCATCTTACTAGGTAAAGTGATCAGTTTAAGTTCATAGTCGATCATAGAGATAGGATTAAGTGTCAAAGGGATCACATAAAAAAGAGAAGTGTCTGCTAATGATAATTGATCGAATTAAAAAGGAGAGAAAAATTCAATATGGGAATTGGGATACACAGCAGACTCACAGAATGGCAAAAACACTAAACAGCACTCTGGCCTCAGAATCAGCCCTTAAGGCATTCAGATTTGGCTAAAAAGTCCATGAGAGTTTCTCAGGCATGGAAAGCCAAGACACTGTGGCAAAAAATGACCTAAATGAAAGATCTCTATGAGTGAGATGCCAGCGGGAAATATGGGCCATAAAAGAAGGAGGTACCTTTCTCTGAAGGGAGGAGAGAACTTCCACTTTAACCATGGCCTTGTCTAAAAATGATCAGAGTCAGTGAACTCAGGGGGCTTCCATAGCCTTGGCAGCTCATGACAAGAGTCTCGGGTGATTACTGACATCATAAATAAGAGTGTCAATTGTTAAATCAACAACAGGATTCACTGTGCACTTACTCCCCATGTAGGATCTCTGTCCTTAATGTGTTTTACTAAGAGAACTAACGGTAAAACTAGTATTCAAACAGTACCTTATACTTTGTGTGTCTGTGTAGGTGCAAACTGTTGAAATCTTCACTTAGTAAATACTAAGTTGATGTTTTGTATTTAAAGATAATTAAAAATTAATCTTAATGAAGAATGGAAAAGGGAGTAGGAGATGGGATGGTTTGTGGGTGGGAGGTTGGTTGTGGAAGAAAAAAACCACTATAATCCAGAAGTTGTACTTTCAAAGTTTATATTTATTAAATGAAAGTTTTCTAAAACACACACACACACACAAAACAATAAATAAAGTAGGTTAAGCCTCTTCCTGTGTTGCCCAAAAGGGCACCAATTTGAGTTCTGGCTGCTCCACTTCCAATCCAGCTGCTATGGCCTGGGAAAGCAGTGGAAGATGGCCCAAGTCCTTGGGCCCCTGCACCCACGTGGCAGACCCAGGAGAAGCTCCTGGCTCCTGGCTTTGGATTAGCTAGGCTAATCCTCTCTCTGCCTTTCCATCTTCTGTCTGTAACTCTGCCCCTCAAATAAATAAATAAATAAATAAGATTTTTAAAAAATGAAAAAAAAAAACACTAAGTCTGACTTTTCTTCAGGTGTCCAGTTCCAAGGGTTTTTCATGTAGCACATTCCTGGGCTATTTTCAGAAGTAAGAGATCCAGCTAAAGAATTCTAGAGGCTTCTTTCTACTCTACATATTCAGACCTAAAAACAGATACTACCTTTGTAAAACTTGAAATTGTCTTTATTGAGTCAAAATGGAAATTATATTCATATTTCTTCACAATCTGTAAGACATAAAATGTTTATACATTTTTCTTTGAATTTTTTCAAAATTACCTAGTGTCTTTGTTTCTCCCATGTGTGTGTTTGTGTGTGTGTGTGTGTCTGTGTGTGTTGACATTAATGGACCTCTTGGAGTCTAAAGTGTTTTCTTGTTGCTTTGGCAACTTTACTTAGTTATTCAGAACGTCACCCTGTCATTGCCATGTTCAATAGAGTTGCTTTAAACATGGCCATATATTATTAAAGCTGTGACAAATACATTTGTGTTTTATCACTTGTGATGAATGTTTCATTTCAATGGGATCAGTTCTAATTCTGGAAATGAAGTGCCTACCCAAGTGAGGAACATGGCACCCTTTCCGAGAAAAAACTAACAAACAAATGAAAAAAAGAAGAAAATGTTCCATAAGACAGGAAATCTGCCTCACCTTGCCTTCCCAAAGGCCCAGTAGTAATTTTAGGAATAAAGACAGACATCCCTTTTATTTTCTGCTTAAAAATCTCTGCAGAGTTTAAGAAACACAGACCTCTTCACTGCATTCTGATTGTCTTGGTTCTTGGCTTTAGAATCAAGGAATCCCAGGACTTTAGAACCAGAAGGGTATAGAATTCACCCTGAATCTTCATTAAAAATGAGAAATACAAGATTCAGAGAAATAAGGTGGTTTGACTAAGCTTGTATTATTTAATGGGAGAAACAAGACTTGAAACTTAGTTCTGGTCTCCTCACTACTATTTTTTTTTTTTTGACAGGCAGAGTGGACAGTGAGAGAGACAGAGAGAAAGGTCTTCCTTTTGCCGTTGGTTCACCCTCCAATGGCCGCAGCGGCTGGCGCGCTGCGGCCAGCGCACAGTGCTGATCCGAAGGCAGGAGCCAGGTGCTTCTCCTGCTCTCCCATGGGGTGCAGGGCCCAAGCACTTGGGCCATCCTCCACTGCACTCCCTGGCCACAGCAGAGAGCTGGTCTGGAAGAGGGGCAACCGGGACAGAATCCGGCGCCCCGACCGGGACTAGAACCCAGTGTGCCGGCGCCTCAAGGTGGAGGATTAGCCTAGTGAGCCGCGGCGCCGGCTCTCCTCACTACTATTTTGCATTCATGTATGTTTTTTAAAAAGTAAATTCTTTTTATACTACTTAGAACATAGGGAAAAATTGCTCCCCTTAGACAGAAGCAAAGTAGAGACCTTGAAATGTCAAGAGGTTTAAAATCAAGCTCAATAGAGAGCCAGTGGCAAAACCTGTGATTGTAATAGACATACAAAGATAGATGCCTGCCTATGAACCATTGCAGGTGCATGTGAGCTGCACATGTGGAGTTTTAGTGTTGCTGCAGACTGAGACAATTCATCCTTGTTGTAGTCATCTAGAACTATCTTATAAATGCAACTATGCAAACCCTATATGACATCAAAATAGAGGTGCAGTTCATACTTCCTGCTTTGTCTATAACAAGGACTCCCAAGGACCTGCTCACCCCCTGCAACAATGAAGGTGGTATTGTTCCCAATATTTTCTGAACTGCCTGCCTGCTAATTGCTCAACTTTTGCAGCCTTGACTTGGCAACTCTGATGAAACAATAGAGAAGCAAACATAAGGTCTGTCCCTTTGCAACAGTTGCTCTCCCACGTGATAAGCAGATACATATATGAATGAAATGATTATGTGGTAAATGATATCACTTGTTACATTCAGACCTAAGAACTTACACAGTGTTTGGGGTTTCATTTGATCATAGGGCTGTCCCCTGATGCATCTGTTCTGTCTGGCTCTGCCAGATGACCTCTGTTTTAAATGGAAATCCCTGTAGCCTCAAGATGGCTGCTATAGAAGCCTATGCTATGAGAGTACTTCAAAAAGTTCATGGAAGATGAAATTAAAAGATAAGCTGGCTCAAAAATATTGAAATCCACACATTGTTTTTTTTCATAATATGCATGCTATGTGAACTTTTGACCTTTTTGAATTTTAAAATATTTTGCACCAGAATAAACTTATATTTCAATTTCATTCTCCATGAATTTTTGAAATGCTTGCATATGCTTCAGCACCCCTCTCCACAGCCTCACCCCAACAAGGCAGGAATGAATGAATAATGTTCTTAGCCAGCCTATTTCTTTCATTCAGCTTCTGAACATCATGATTACTGTCATCTCTTTGCTTTCAGTTAATGAATGGATATTGATGGCATAAAGCCAATGTTGAGTTTGGGATAGATCTTTGATTACTCTAATTAGTTATAAATCAATAATATTTGTAGATTTGTCTACAATAAATGAGGAATTTCATTTCATAAAAAGAGAAGTTCACTTCTGTGGAGTAGGTATCATTGCTCCCATTGAAATGGAAACTCAGAAAAGAGGATTTGGCCAATTCCCATGGCCATAGTCAAATCATATATAAGACTACCATTCATCCAAATTGCCTGGGGTAATCACTAATAGATTCACATTTTACTGTCAAAACTTGGCTTTTTTGATATATTGTATAGTTGACACAGTTAATTAGAACCCAATTAATATACTAGACAACAATGATCTGAAGCAACATTGGCAAGTGGACTTTTCTTGCACCATGTATCATGCCACATCCCATTCCTCCCTCCTAGAGACATACTTTTCTATCCCTTGGGCCTCTTAAATTCTGCACTTTTCTCATTTTTCTGTCTCAGCTGGTTACTAACTTGTTACTCTTAAATGCTGTTACAATGATTTTCCTCTTGATCTTTGTTATCCACAAATAAGCCAAGACTTTCCAACCAACCTTTCCATGCTGAAAAATCTGGTTCTGCCACTGCCCTCACCCTCACAGGATAATATGAACCTTTTTAGTTATGAAACTATCGCTAAGATCATCTGTTGTTATTGGGATTTCTTTCCAGTGCTCCTACAAGAATTCTAGATATTGCATTCCCTCAGGCATTCTCATGCTGTATGGTAGTTGCATACCAGTATCTAATTTTCTCCTGCTGAGAAATATTTTTTCAAAATTATTTATTTATTTTTAAAGATTCATTTTACTTGAAAGGCAGAGCTATATGGGGAGGGGGGAGATAGAGAGGGAACAACAGAGAGATCCTCCATCTGCTGGTTTACCCCTCAAATGACTGCAACAGCCAGGGCTGGGGCAGGCTGATGTCAGCAACCAGGAGCCAAGAGCCAGGAGTTTCCTCCGGGTGTCCCATGTGGATGGCAGGGGCCTATCAACCTGGGCTTCTTCCGCTGCTTTCTTAGGAGCATTAGCAGGGAGCTGGATCAGAAGTGCAGCAGCTGGACTCAAATTGGCATCCATATGTGATGCCAGCATTGCAAGCAGCTACTTTTACCCTCCATGTCACAACGCTGGGTCCTCAAAATTATTTTTAAGTTTGATAAGGTACACACCATAAAAGCTACCTTCTTAACCTCTTTTTAAGGGTGTAGTTTAGTGGTAACAAGTAGATACTTAGTTATCTTTCTGTCTTTCCTACAATATTATGAAATTGTGGAAAGCCAGGAGAATGTCTCTTTAACACATTCTCACTCTAACAGAATGCCTTGAATAAAAGAATTAGTCCATGAAGACTTCATGAATAAATAGAGAACCCATGTTTTCCATTGTTCCCGAAATTCTCAGTTTCTGATTGCTGCCTCTTTATTAGGACTGTTCACCAACTTTGCTTCTCCTCCCAACTTCTGAGAATTCCTCACGATGTTTTGAGTCTTCTGCTTTACTGCATTTCCTAGTATTTATATAATTATGATCCTTGTTTCTATTTTAAAAATATTTATTTATTTAATCATTTACAAGAGAGAGAGAGAGAGAGAAAGAGAGAGAGAGAATCTTTCATCCACTGCTTTACCTCCCTAATGCCTGTAACAGCGAGGGCAAAGTCAGGTTGAAGCCAAGAGCCAGGAATGCCTATCTGGTCTCCCTTGTGGGTGGCAAGGGTCCACATACTCTGGTCATCTTCCACTGCCTTCCCAAGCACAATAGCAGGAAGTTGAATCGGAAGTGGGCCATACAGGACTCAGAACCGTCACTCAGATATGGGATCCAATGGCTGCTTATCTCACTGTCACAATGCCATCGTGTGATCCTTGTCTTTCTCTCTGTATTCAAATGCATTGTGTGTCCTGACTTTGCAGACATTCCGGCAGCTTTTACACCAGACTGCTCTGAAGATCTGTGCTGCTTACCTATTCAGCCTGCTTCAACCTCTCAGAGATGTCTGAACTCTCATCATCCTGTGGTCCTTGAAAGATTTGACCTTGGAGTTAGTAGACATGGGTGTGAAGTCGAATTCTGTATTCATCCAGCTTTGTAACAAGTAATTTAGCCTCTTAAAGCTCTCATTCCACATCTGTGAAACATGGATAATAATGATATCATGTTTCCAGGAATGAATGAGATAATATATATAGAAGAACTTTGCAAACCAGCTAAGCTGCTTCTGCCACATCCAAAATTAGTGGGATTTCACTGCTTTGCACTGGCTGAAAGGAGGTTTTTAAACACAGCAAAGCCTCCTCAAACCATAATAACAAGAATCCCCTAAAGCAAGGAGTGAAAACAGGATTTGACATATCACCTTAGAAAGATAGCCGGTTCTGGACTAGCTCATCATTGGAACCAGTCGTAACTGCTCTTTTACAGCTTGCTAAATTTAGATATGTGAGGCCCTCAAATTAACAGCTGAGTGTTCTGTAAACTTAGATTAGTGTCTGGGAACTACTTTAAAATGGGTTTCTTAGAATTCCAAGCAATTGTGGATTATTTAAGCTGGGTGATGTATTGGTTACAGCATATAATGTGAGTGCAAAAATGACGAACTGTGGGGTCTGTGGCTGTGGTGTAACAGGTAAAACCACTGCCAGCAATGCTGGCATCCTAAATGGGTACTGATTCATTCCAAGCTGCTCCACTTCCAATTCAGTTCTCTGCTAATGGCCTGAGAACAACAGCCAAAGATAGCCCAAGTGCTTGGTCCCCTGCCACCCATGTGGGAGACCTGAATGAAGCTTCTGGTGCCTAGCTTTGGCCTGGTGCAGCATTGGCCATTGTGGTTATCTGGGGAGTGAACCAGTAGATGGAAGATCTCTCTCTCTCTCTCTCTCTCTCTCTCTCTCTCTCTCTCTCTGTGTGTGTGTGCGTCTCTGTGTGTGTATCCCTCTACTTGTCTAACCCTGACTTTTAAATAAATGAATAAAATATCTTAAATAGTGACAAGCTGTGGGCTGTCTCATCTATTAATATTGCTCTGAAATCACCTTTAGAAATATGTAAAAAAGACATGAGAACTTAAGGAACAATTGGACATAGCCATGCGTGTTTTGAGTTTAAAAATTTGGTATCAAGAATTCAGATGAACTAACCTAAAATATGAGAAAATTCTGTCAATTGTGAAATAAAAATAAGAAAGAATGACACCACCAAGTATCATTAGAGATATTTATATGCCTTACTTGTACTAATGGAGAGAGTCTGGATGGTGCTGTAACTCTGTATATTTTAGATGCTTTGAATGTTGGACTTTCACAAAAAGCTCATTTGAAATACGCTGTAAGCTAAAGTGGTTTAAAAGGTTTTGAAATTTGGGAGTTGATAGCAGTTGTGTTATAAATACTTTTTTTCTGGTACAGATGTGACCAATACCTATTGCACTGCTGCTCTATTTCATAAATCAAAATCCCGCCTCGTGATAACAGTATGTTGCTTCAAGCTGGCTAAGTCATAGTTGAAAACCTTGGAGGAGTTTGTGTAATGTTTGGAACATGCTCCACTGGGAGTCTGTACAATTCTGGAAACCCTGTGCCCTGTTTAAAGCGGTCAAAGGGAATCAGCGCATCCACCAAGCTGACTGTGGTCCATGCAGCTTTGAGAATAGTTCAAATATTTATTTTTAATCCATGCCTCTGCTTGTTCCCATGCTATTCATATCCTTGTAGTTATGCATGATTGATAGACAAGAACCATGCAAATTTAGGGAGGCCCATACTTGAAGACGTCATGCCATAGCCAGGGGTTGATGAGATTTTTCTGCAAAGGGCCAGATAGTAAATATTTTTGTCTTTGAAAGTTGTAGGATCTCTGTCACAATGACTTGATCCTGCTGCTGTTGTGTGAAAGTAACATCAGATAATACATATACAGATACTATGGCTGTGTTCCAATGAAACTATATAAAAACAGGCAATAGGGCAGATTTGGCCCGTGGGCTGTAATTTACTCACACCTGTTCTAAGCAGTAGCTCTGTAATTACTTTAAAATGTTTTGCCTACATTTCTCTGCACATAGAGAGAATTCGGTTCAGCACAGAAGGTGATGGAGATGCTAATCATCGTTAAGTCTCAAGAACTCTGACTCACTGCTCCTCTGGGATTTATTCAGAGCAGGTTATCAGCTGAGGTGAGAAATTCAGGAGCCAGTGTGACCCTCTCCTTCTTGGATGAGTCTCAAAGCCCATCCTTTGAATGATCACTGAAGAGTTAACTAAATATGGAGACTTCCAGAGACTAGGATAAAAATTTCACAAAGAATGTCGTCAGGTTCTGGGATCTGAGGTGTCTGTTAGGCTCACCTTTCCTCTTGCGACTTGAATGTAATTGTTTCTGCTTGTACACACAATTTTTTTTTTGACATGAATCACTTTCTCTTCCTCTCACCCTGCCCCACCTTTTCTAATACTCATGGCATTTGTACTACTTAAAGGGCCCCAAATTCCCCATGCCCTAGGCCAGGTTTGTTTCTCTTGGTTTCTCATTTATTTCTCTTCTTTCCTTTCACCAAAACTTTCAATAATTTTAGCCAGTCTCTAGGAAGATGGGCAATTTGTTTATGCTAGTATATTAATGTGGGAATTACTGATATATCCCTACACAATGCAAGTTTTTCTGTAATTTATAACTCTCAGGGTATATACAGAGATCGTTTTAAGTAGGGAGGATTTCCATGCTATCTCTTAACTGGCACCAAATAATAATAATTACACTTAAACAAGCCTGTTCATTACAGACATCTGTTGCCAACGTTGATTATAAACACAAAAACACGAAATATGAAACTATTATAGTTTGTATGAAAGCTGACTTGATATCATCAAGTTTTTAGCTATGAAGATCACTTTTCATTTTAATATCAAATATAGGTGACCAAAGATGTTATCCTGTCTTAGCTTGAACTACTATAACAAGCATCATAAACAAATAATTTATTTCACATTGAAAATATATTTATATTCATATTTATTTGAAATACACAGACTGAGGGAGGGGAGAGAAAGATCTTCCATTTGCTGGTTCACTCCCCAGATGCCTGCAACATCCATGGTTAGGCCAGGTCAAATCCAGGATTCCGGGTTTCTCTGTAGGTCTCCCATGCTGGTGTCGAGAACCCAAAATACTTGAACCATCATCTGCTGACTCATGGGTATGCATTATTAGGAAGCTGGACCAGAAGTGGAATATCCAGGCCTTGAACCAGGTGCTGTGATACGGGTGTCTCAAGCACAGCTTAGCCTGGTGTACCACAGTGCCTGCCCTTACTTCTCACACTTCTGGAAACTGGAATTTGCCAGCATGGTCTGGTTTCTGGTGAGGGTTTTCTTCTCCAGACCTCTGTTTTTTCATAGGTCCTTAGAGTGGAGAGAAAGTTTCTCTCTCATTTCTCTTCTTACAAGAATGCTAATCCCACTAATCCCATTTGTTACCTACAAAGGATTAACCTCACATTAGGAGGCAGGGCTTCAACATAGGAATTCTGGGGAGTACACCAGCACAGTCCAAAGAAACCCTATGTCAAGTTTTGAAAAAATACCTCATGTTCTCTTAGATTTCAGGGGGATATCTACTGATTGTACTGAACAGTAATAAAATAAAAAAGCCTTATTCTTCGAGTAATGAATAAATTTAAGGAACCTTTGAAACCCAGGGAGCATAGGGTTGTTTCACTGCAGGATTTCAGCATTACTAAAGCATTCTAAAACTTCTGATGTAAATGGATTGGACAATGATTTTCAATGAGGTATAGTAGAATATATCTGAACCCTTCTCCCAAATAATTGGCATCCCTAAATCTGTGCACCCACTGGATTTCAGGAAGCTAAGTTTAGTGTGGAAGTGGACAGTGGTAACTCTCAGCTGCCAGGCATGGAACAAACTAAAAACAAGGATTTGGATGAACATAGCTATAAAGTCAATTAAGTCTGAAGGGCAGACCAAACACCAAAAGCTGCTAAAGTTGGGGAAGACAGAGCAAATGGTTTCTGGAGAAGCTCTTGTAAATCACCAGTACACATAGGGAATGAAAAATTTTTAGGGAATGGATGTCTCACCACTAGGCAGGAGGGCAGTGTGCTTAGACACTGAGTATGTCTAGATAGAAATGAAGTACTATGGGATCATAATACTTGTATCTAAAAATAGTTGAGGCTGATAATGAGACTTGGAAATAAAAGGGATGCTTTTGGCTCTTACTCCTCCCATAAAATCATCTTCAACATAATTAGCACTTACTATATAACTCCAATTACTCAGATGTTTTATTATCACAAAGAATCATTGGATTTTGTAACTCAATTCTTTGTAATGTAATGATGCATTCTTTTTTTTTCAGTCTAAAACACACCAATTTATTTCAAAATAGTATAGAGAAAAAGAAAGATATTGATAACTGAAAAAATGGAAGAAGAAAGTTAAAAATAAGAATGCAATATTAAGGTCATAAAAATTTCTCAGAAAATAAATGAAAATGTGATGTATACATAAAAATACATGAAAATATGTAGATATATACATAATATATACATATATGGAAAAATATAACATATAAAATCAATACAGGAAGTCTAACATATGGTTAAAGAAAGTTACAAATAACAGAAACATGTATTTACTAAAAATATTAAAAATGGTCCATGAAATATTCAGCATATTACAGATTTATCATAATATTTCTGAACATAGCAAATAAATTGTATTTTCTTTTTTTATTTTCAAACAGTAACATTTTATTTCTTAATTTTTTTTAACTTTTATTTAATGAATATAAATTTCCAAAGTACAGCTTATGGATTACAATGGCTTCCCCCCCATAACTTCCCTCCCACCCGCAACCCTCCCCTTTCCCATTCCCTCTCCCCTTCCATTCACATCAAGATTCATTTTCAATTCTCTTTATATACAGAAGATCAGTTTAGCATATATTAAGTAAAGATTTCAACAGTTTGCGCCCACATAGAAACACAAAATGTAAAATACTGTTTGAGTACTAGTCATAGCATTAAATCACAATGTACAGCACATTAAGGACAGAGATCCTACATGAGGAGTAAGTGCACAGTGACTCCTGTTGTTGACTTAACAATTTGACACTCTTGTTTAGGGCATCAGTAATCACCTTTAAGCTACTAATGGGTACATTTATTTAGAAAAGTTATTTTCTTTTTCAAATTTTAATTCTCTCTGCCTTAAAAAAGTTCATAAAGTTAAAAAAGAAACATCCCAATAGACTACCAGCTGCGGTAGAGTGCAAAGCAATGAAGTAAAAACAATAGGAATGTCAGAATATAAACTTGAGCATTTGCAAAAATAAGATGTGATTATAAAATATATAACTTCCATTATCCAAAAGCCTATGACTTAAAAGTCTGTACAAATGAATTTGAAATCCAGTATAACCAGGTATAGGAATTTGCAGAGAATCTGAGGGGCTGTTATAGGAATACATCAGTGATGGAGAAGGGGATATAGGAGGGGATGTTTGGTGTATGGCTTTCTGCTCAAAGCTCAGAGGCTCTGGTTCTTTGGTTGCAAGGAGCAGAAATGCAAGTTACTTTAAATAAAGTAAGCATTATTGTAAAATAAATGTAGGCTGGAACTGGAAACAAATCCACCAGATACATGCCAGTTTTAGAGTCTATTTTATTATCTTCTCATTCATTTAATCATTAATCATTTCATAATTAATGAAACCTACTTATGCCATTTTCTGTTCTAGTCAATGAAGATGCCACAACAGATAAGACAATAAATGCTAATTCATGTAGTTGGTTGTATTAGGGGGAAAGTAGGCAATAAAAGAGGGAAAAAATCTAATTTGGGAGAAAGCACGTACAACGAAAGAACAAACAGACCAATGGGAAAGAGATTGACTAGGGGATCCTAATGTAGACTATAGTAGGGGAACAAGTACCACTTAAACATAGTCCTGAAAAATGAGAAGGAGCCAATCAGGGGGCAGGCGTGGTGATGCAGTAAACTAAGCTGTTGCCTGCCTCGTCAGCATCCCATATCTGAGCGTCAGTTTGAATCCCGGCTGTGTGCTTCTGATTCACCTTTCTGGTAATGCCCCTGAGAAAGCAGTAGAAGATGGATCAAGGGCTTGGAACCCTGTCACCCACATGGAGGACCTATGTGAAGTACCTGTCCTCTGCTTTTGGCCTGGCCGTGGCCATTGCAGCCGTTTGGGAAGTGAACCAGTGTATGGAAGATCTCTCTCTCAGTCTCTCCTTTTCTCCCTGTTACTCAGTCTTTCATGTAAATCTTGAAAAAAAAGGAGCCAATCATGCCAGGAAATTTATTCCAGGTAGAAACAATGGGAAACACAGTAAACACGGTTGTTCCAAGACTAGCGCAGCAGCAGCAACAACGAAATCAGGAACTTGTCAGTATTATTGGGGCACAGGGAGCAAGAGAGAGAAAGGACAGAGATGAGATATGATAAACAAACAAATGTTGGATGCATAGGGCTCCTAGGCAGAAGAAAGATGAAAGATGTTTGTGTTTTATTCTGAAAAGCATGGGAAACCTTGGAAGGGTCACGAGAGAGCGGACACTCTAATCCTCTTACTTCCTTTCATGACTCATGGGTCACTAGGGCAGCAATTCTGCTCCTCACTGTTCATCTTCCCTGTTTTCATCTTTGAGAATTGTCATATTCTCTATTCAAAATCAGAGCAACCCAACTAATTTACTAGGTAATTAATCAATCCTAATCAGGTGACCTCATCAATTTCTGGATGAACCACGGGTGAGCAATTCTTGGATCAACTTCCAGATTTTGGTATACGCAGTGGCTATGTATATACAGAACAAACCTTAGTTGCTTTGTGAGATTGAAGCTCAGAGCAAGGGCATATCTATTAGAGAGGTTGGAGGCAGGAACCAGAAACTGATGTGTCTAACTCCTGCCTTGTTTTGCATGATTAAAATTAAACAGAAAGCTAATCGAAGTAATTGAGGGAAAATGCATATAATATTATTAATGTATGATATTATATAATCATAACATGCTTATTATCTATAATTAAAATATATATTATACAGATAGCTATATATATGAAAGAAATTTGTTCTCACAGTCTACAGAATATATTTTCTTAGAAAATAGGAATGATGCATTATATTAATGCAGACCCAGTTTTTTTTGGCCCTAGAGGCATGTCTGGCAATATGGCTGGAAGAGATTAGCACATGGTTTGCAGTCCTTGATGGAGATGTCTTTGTGCATCTTCTTGGCAGCTCTGCACATAATCTGCCCATATACATCTGGTGTATTGCTGTGAAGTGATGCACTCATAGCTTCTAAAACACCTGTTACTTTTTGCTTTCCTTGCCGAGAAGCAAATAGTTTAGATTTTATTTTACTCGCATGTTTTTTACTATATCTTTGTTAATCTAACACTAGGAGAATAAAAGCACATACATAAGTTACCAAGATAGGTAATAGCAAAGCCCAGAATAGAACCTGGGTCATTTATTTTCAAGTTCAGTGATTTTTATACATCACATCTGGAAATGGGCAAATGGGAAAAATAAAATAATGTAACAAGTGGGAAAATTGCAGTGTAGGAATTGGTTTTGGTGGAGGAGAGGCAATGCTAAGTATAGTTGAGCAAAGAATAGCACACTGAGAGAGAGACAAAGGAATGGAGAGTAGAGAAGGCAAGTATCTTATGTAGAAAAGTAGGCTGTGTGACTCATAGAATGTTTTGAAGTCAGTGAAACCTCTTTAGTTCTCAGGAGAGTTTTTCATATGGCAACAGTTTAGCCAGATTGATTGCTTTGAAAGGCATTTGTCATGAAGTGGGAAGTAGCTATATATAAATATAATATATATGTGCATATGCATGAGTATGTGCATGTGTATATATAAGCATATTACATCAAGGATTTTATTGGTTATGGTACCGTATCTGACTTAAATTATATGGATATAATCTCATCTATAATTGCTTGACGGTTTCCCAAAGATGATGGGTATAGTGTAAAAACACACTTACAGACCAGGAAGAATGGCACCCTTAAGCCAGCACTTGTTTAGGTTCTGTAGAAGTATGAGTTCAGCACCAGCTTGCAAGTTCCTCTTCTTTCTTTTATGTTGTGCTGTATCTATTTGCTCACACAAGGTGTTAGTGAAATTGGGCCGGCGCTGCGGCTCAATAGGTAATCCTCCACCTAGCGGTGCCGGCACACCGGGTTTTAGTCCCGGTCGGGGCGCCAGATTCTTTCCCGGTTGCCCCTCTTCCAGGCCAGCTCTCTGCTGTGGCCCGGGAAGGCAGTGGAGGATGGCCCAAGTCCTTGGGCCCTGCACCCCTTGGGAGACCAGGAGAAGCACCTGGCTCCTGGCTTCGGATCAGCGCGATGTGTCGGCCGCAGTGCGCCGGCCGCGGCAGCCATTGGAGGGTGAACCAACGGCAAAGGAAGACCTTTCTCTCTGTCTCTCTCTCTCACTATCCACTCTGCCTGTCAAAACAAACAAACAAACAAACAAAAAAGGTGTTAGTGAAATGGTGCTGTCTTATCTGAGGTGCCACCAAGTCCTGGATACCATTTTAGGCTCTGGCCCAAAGTTGCTGTCTTGTACAATAAACTTTGGTCCTAATCCCAGGCTAGCTTACTGGAAGTCAGGTGACCAAATGGTTCAACCACAAACGTCAACTCCACCCCCACCCTAACGGGGTTCACAGCTCCCACTTCCCTACTCCCACGAGGCTATAACAGGACCTGCTTCCTGCACACTCCTTCTTCTCTCTTCTTTCTCTCCTTGCTCTCTTCCTCCAGCCTGTTGCGTACCGCCACCTCCATCAGACAATATACCTTTTCTTTAACTCCAGTGTTCAGTGTGTTTTGTGGTGGCTTTTCACAGGGCTTCATTTGGGGATAAAAGAAAGAGAATCCTTAGATTACTTGCTCTGCAAAAACTAATCTGTTGTTTTGTAGACAGCATACCTTGTTCCAGGTAGAGGTCAGCAATTTTTTCCTGAAAAAGGCCAAAGAGTACTCATTTTTGACATTGTGGACCATATTTGCAGTTGTGAGTCAATATAACCTTGGAAGTATTCACTTTTGCCAAAGTGGCAAAAAATGTACAAAATACATGAATATTTTCCTGTCATTTGTTTCTCTTGCCTAATGGCTCTGTCTATAACTTCAAAACTATATCGAATAAGACTGGTGAGTGTGGACATCTTTGTCTGCTTTCAGTTCTTAATGGAAATGATTCTGGCTTTTGCTTAATCAATATGATGTTGGCTATAGCTTGTCATAAAAAGCTTCTATTGTTTTAAGGTATGTTTTTTCTATACCTAATTTGTATAAGGGTTCATTATTGAAAGGATGCTATATTTTATTAAATGTTTTCTCTGGGGCCAGTGCTGTGGCGTAGCAGGTAAAGCTGCCACCTGCAGTACTGACATCCCATATGGGCGCTGGTTCAAGTACCAGCTGCTCCACTTTCTATCCAGCTTTCTGCTATGGTCTGGGAAAGCAGTAGAAGATGGCCCAAGTGCTTGCGGTCCTGCACCCATGTGGGAAGACTCTAAGCAAGCTCCTGGCTCCTAGCTTCAGATAGGTGCAGCTCCAGCTGTTGCAGCCATCTGAGGAGTGAACCACACCTCTCTCTCTTTCTGCCTCTCCTCTCTTTGTGTAACCCTGACGTTCAAATACATAAATAAATTAAAAAATTTTTCTCTGCACCTATTGAGAAAATCACATGATTTTAATTCTTCATTCTGTTGATGTGATACATCATGTTTATTGATTTGCTTATATTGGACCATTCCTGTATCCCTGGGATAAATCTCAGTGTCACAAATGAACATATGTAGTCGTGCCTTAAATTATTTTTACTTACAAAACTATGACATGCTTATTTGAAAATATGGAATCAGAGGAACTAAAAGAAAACAGAAAAGAGAAAAGTAAAGAGAGCCTCTGGGATTTAAGGGACACCATAAAGATCAATATATGCAATCTGGGAGTCCTGGGGAGAAGCAAGAGAGAAAGGGACAGGGAAGTTAGTTGAAGAAACAATGATCAAAAACTAGATTTGAGGAAGGGAATGGGCATACCAATTCCAAGATCTCAGCAAACCCAAACAGGCAAACACCAAGACAAATTATAATCAAATTGCAAAATCTTACAAAGAAAGTATCTTGAAAACAGTAAGAAATAGTGGCTGATGAAGTTTAAGAGAGCTCACTTAAAATTTTTTAAAATTTTATTTGTTATACAAGTTTCATGTATTTCATATATACTGATTTAGGAACATAGTGGTACTTCCTACCCAAGCCTCCCTGCTATTCACACTCTAACCCTCTTCCTCCTCCCTCTCTCATTTCCACTCCTATTTTTTTTTTGACAGGCAGAGTGGACAGTGAGAGAGAGAGACAGAGAGAAAGGTCTTCCTTTGCCGTTGGTTCACCCTCGAGTGGCCGCCATGTCCGGCGCGCCGCACTGATCATAAGGCAGGAACCAGGTACTTATCCTGGTCTCCCATGGGGTGCAGGGCCCAAGGACTTGGGCCATCCTCCACTGCACTCCCTGGCCACAGCAGAGAGCTGGCCTGGAAGAGGGGCAACCGGGACAGAATCCGGCACCCCGACTGGGACTAGAACCCGGTGTGCCGGCGCCGCAAGGCAGAGGATTAGCCTACTGAGCCGTGGCGCCGGCCTACTCCACTCTTAATTTTTACAAATATCTCTTTTCAGTTTACTTAATGATCATAAAGTTAACCCTACTCTAAATAAGAGGTCAACAAATAGTATGAAGAAAAAAAAAAATAACAGTGAGCCTCTACAGAAGAGACAAGGGCTGTAAACAATCATCGAATCTCAAAATGTCCATTTCACTCCAATTTCTTACATTGTAGGTACTCTATTAATTACCTCGGATCAGGGAAAACATATGATCTCTATCTTCTTGGGACTAGCTTACTTCATTAAGTATAATGACAGAATTCCATTTTTTCACAGCTGAGTAGTACTCCATAGTGTATATATACCATAATTTGTTTATCCAGTCAACAGTTGATGGACATCTGGGTTGATCCCTATCTTAGCTATGGTGAATTGAGCTGCAATGAACATGGGGGTACAGATAACTTTTTCATATGCTGATCTATTTAGGTGTGGGTAAATTCCCAGGAGTGGGATGGCTGGATCATATGGTAGGTCTATGTTCAGACTTCTGAGGTGTCTCCAAACTGTCTTCCACAGTGGCTGCACTGGTTTCTGTTCACACAAAATTATTAATGAATTTACCAATAGAAGCCTCACAGGCAAAAAAAAGATAGGATGATATATTTAGGGCACTTAAAAAAAAATTCACCGGCCAGGGGCTGGTGCTGTGGCATAGCTGCTAAAACTGTCTTCTGTTACACCAGCGTCCCATAGGGGCTCTGGGTTGAGTGCTCCTGCTGAAATAATTGTTAAGATGGTAAATTTTTTGTTTTCTTTTTTTAAAAAGAAGATTTATTTATTTGAAGTGCTGAGTTACAGAGAGAGAGAGAGAGAGAGAGAGAGAGACCGAGAGACAGCAATATCTTCCGTCTGCTGGTTCATTCCCCAGATGGTTGCAATGGCCAGAGCTGGGCCGATCTGAGGCCAGGAGCCAAGAGTTTCTTCTTTGTCTCCCACATGCGTGCAGGGGCCCAAGCACTTGGGCCGTCTTCCACTGTTTTCCCAGGCCATCAGCGGGGAGCTGAATGGAAAGTGGAGCAGCTGGGACTCGAAATGGTGTCCACATGGGATACTGGCGCCAGTCGACAGTTTTATTGGCTACACAAAAGTGCCAGCCCCAATGTTATGAGTTTTCTACCACAAACAGATTATGCCTCAGTATCCACTGGGCCCTGCAGAAAATCAACAGTTTCTAAAGCAAAAGGGAAAATAAAAGATGAGAGATTGGTGCTTTCTCTGGTTTCCAGGAAACATGAAGAAAATATTATTTTGTGAATTCTTTTAAGTGTTGGGGTGAAATATGGGGCAGTGCATGGAATATTATGTATCCAGAGTTGTGGCAAAAAGTTATGGGGAGAAAACACTTTGGGGCTGGGGGTAAGAGAAGGTAATGACTTACTGTTGGAAGTAAAGCAGAGGGAAGAAGGATGATTAAATGTAGTTTATGTTTGTGGAGTTTATTGGGATTCTCATAATGTAATCTCATGCCTCTTAAGAATGGAAAAATCATGATGCAATAAAGATACCCAATTTGATTTTCCTTCTTGTTATGGAGTTGGCAATAGATTTCCATGTATTATATCTAACAGAACTTTATGAAAGCAACCTTTGTTTTCTTTTTTAAACCATGGATTCCAAAAGAAATAAGCTGATGTCTATGATTTGTTTTTTTTCTTTTTTTGGGGAAAAGTGTGGTTTAAATTCTTGTCTTGCAAGTTTTATTTGCCTTAATTAGATTGTGAAATCCTGGCATGAAGACCAGGCCATTTTATATGCTCAGGAACAAAACTGTACATTTATAGTGCTTTATAGGTCTTAGTTACCACAAAGGAGTTGAAAGCAATAGAATAAATAATGTTTAAAGATACACACATAAAATTTCCTAAGAAGGTGCTAATTTTAAAATGGAGTTAAACTGTTTGGACTGTCAGCAATTCTGTTTTATTCTCATGGGGCCTCAAATAATATGAAAGTGATACATTTCTTATTTCTGACTTTTTTGCAGTGACTTTCAATTGCCTGCAGAAGTGTTTCTTCATAGTAACACATATATGTACAAGCACATATGTAAATATAGATTCATATTTATTTATAATGCACATAATCTATTTCGCCAATGGCAAAAAATATCTTTTTTAAAGAAAGTTTTTATTTAATAAATATAAATTTCATAAGTACAACTTTTGCATTATAGCAGTTCTTCCCCCCATTCCCGCCCTCCCACCCCCAAACCGTCCCACCTCCTGCTCCCTCTCCCATCCCATTCTTCATTAAGATTAATTTTTAATTATCTTTATATATAGAAGATCAACTCTATACTAAGCAGAGATTTCAACAGTTTTGTACCCACACAGACACACAAAGTATAAAGTACTGTCTGAAGACTAGTTTTACCATTAATTCTCATAGTACAACACATTAAGAAAAGAAATCCTACGTGGGGAGCAAGTGCACAGTGACTCCTGTTGTTGATTTAACAATTGACACTCTTATTTATGACATCAGTAATCACCTGAGGCTCTTGTCATAAGCTACCAAGGCTATGGAAGCCTCTTGAGTTCACAAACTCTGACCTTATTTAGACAAGGCCATAAGCACCTACTTTCTAACTGTACTTTCCTGGCTATGAGGAAAAAGTAGATGTCTAGAAATTGACAGGAACAAGTATTATTGCTTTGGTAATGTAAAAGCCCAGTATTGTTTCCTTTTCCCCAAACATAGCTCTTAATACACTCTGGTCCACACTGGGTCCTAGTTCTGTCATCTATCAGATTCATCTTTTGCATGGAAAGCACCCTTTTAGGGTGGGAAAGGCACAGGCTGCAACCCACTGAAGTTCTGTGAGTACGGGAAGCTCCATGTCTTGCAGGATTTTCCTAAAAGAAGACTTGCAAATTGTACTACCATAGACATGATTTAAAAGATTTTATTGAATTTCTCAAATTTTCCTTGAATGTAAATTTCTAGATGTGGAGTTTTTATGCCAAGTTCTTTTTGTGCATATTGACAACTCCCCCAGAGACATTATACCAGTAGGTACTTCCACTATCAGTGTTTGTAAGATCCTGCTTTCCTGAGAATGTTCCTCCATTCCTCTCACACAACAATTAATTCACACCAGTTAGCTTGGTGACTGAAACACTTCCCTAATGGAGCAAAGACTTGTGCTTTATGCTGCCTGTAAGTAGGCACACGGAAGCTTCCACAGTATGAACACAGGGGAAGTTTATGAGATGGTGCCGTCATGGTCTCAAAGTGTTTTTCCGTCTTAACAAATTGTCCCATTGACACAGAGAGCCAGTTTATTAAATGTGAGAGTATCTTGGATAGCTTCTGTTGATAGGGAATACCAGTTCTCTAAAAAATTCAGTAAATACTGTGTCTTCAATAATACCAAGGAATTTTTTCATGATTAAATTAGAATTTCACTGAGTGTTTCTTGTGAACCACGCTGCTGGCAACTATAGTCAGATGCTGGACTGTAGGAAAGAACAAAATATACACAAATGGAGCCCCCTGTCTAATGGGGGAGTTACATGTACAAGATTAGAGCTAAAAAAGCTCAGGAATCTTGCTGCCAAGCTCTCACTGCATGTGGGAGTCCCTTTCCCTTCACCTCTATCCTGATGGATATGGATACCATGCACCTGTGAGCGTGGAAAGGGAAGTCTACTTTGCCTCAGTTCCCTTCTTATCTGCTGATTTTTCACCCATGATCATTGATTGGGATGAGTGGACATTGTCACTTAGATACACAGACACATGTATCATTTCAGTCTAAAGTGTCAAACATTTCTACTGTCAAAAATAAAGTCAGATCAAGTTAAAGAATGTTATTGTGCCTACAAAAGAAGAGTTAATCAGTGAGTAGACTTGGATTTGAGAATGGTAAGGAGCCCTCCTTTGTAGCAGGTTTAGACAGCACAGTTCACCAAGTGTTTTGACCCCTCCCCTTTTTTTGGTGATTGGCTGTTATATATTAACATTCTTTTTAAGCCTAGCAGAGCTATTTAAGCTGATTTGCCTATAGCTGATTGGTTTCGTTTCACTAAATCATGCTGACAGGGATGTAAAGCTTATGTTTTGTGTTCTGTTTGTGATTATAGCTGGGGTTTTAGGGAAATCAGGATGACAAGTTTTGGCTATGTGGTTAGGAGGGGTTAGCCTTGGGGGAATATCTCAACTGTGGCCTCCATTTTTAGTTTTCTTTAGCGTTACAGATCCATGAAACACCACCAAATACCAGAGTGAGCATAATCACCAAATACCTAATAAGAACAAAGAATGAGGAGAATTTTGTCTTCAGCCAAAAGGCCCATTTACTTCGTGCTATGCATACCTTCCCTTAGAAAATCAGCGCCATATTTTTTAGGGGTTTAATGCATGATTACTTATTTTGGATTGTCAATAAAAGCTCAGTTTAAAGCAAAAGGAACAATTTCTCCCATCCTGGAACGATTTAAAATATATGGACTTGAACAGAAATTTTCATGTAGCTGTCTGTTTTTCATGGATTTCATTGCTTCAACATCTTTCACTGGAGCACTTCTTGTAGGAACAGCACTCTAATTAGAATGTTTACAATATGGTGCAGAAGTGATAAAACAGAACTCAGAATTACAGTACGCCACGACTATATCTGTGATTAAATGTGTAATCACATGAACAAAGACTGCAGTGGATTATCCTCAATGTGAAATTATTGATTATGTTTGATGTGGGAAGTTGACATGATGCATTTTTCACCTTTGAAACTTCTTTAATGTTGCTCCCAAGATTGCTTCTATCATTTTGAGAAAGTTTCATAATAATTTTAAAATAAACCCATTAGTTGAGAGAGGGCCAAGTGACAATTAAGACTTAGAAGGTTGTGCCTCAATTTTTAAATTGCCTTGTCCAGTGAAAATAACAAAAATATGAGCGTCTAACGTTGGATAGCCTTTATATTTGCAAATGAGGGGAGAAAGTGCCTCTCCTGTTTACTGTCACCATTATTATAAGTAAGTAGAGCCATTCCAACAACAAACAATTATACTCAATGAAGCAGCAGAAGGAAACAAGGTATCACTGATGAGCACAGGACATCATCGCGTTCTGGAAGGTCCCAGCTAGTGTGCTGTTGTTGCTAATCTTAAACATTGCTGAAAACTGCAGGGCTGTTAGGGTCTACCAATGCCCGCCACAGTCTGCACTGTCAGTTGCATATTCAGCACTTGTTTCTACCCCTTTTTGTATGCTAATTGGAATCCTATCCCATTTTAAAAAGTATCTATCCATAATCATTTATTTTTCATTACTCTAAGGAAATAGTTGAGATAACCTAACCTA
This sequence comes from Oryctolagus cuniculus, assembly GCF_964237555.1. Taxonomy (NCBI): domain Eukaryota; kingdom Metazoa; phylum Chordata; class Mammalia; order Lagomorpha; family Leporidae; genus Oryctolagus; species Oryctolagus cuniculus. The sequence goes on along the minus strand of NC_091436.1, from coordinate 146,763,177 downwards.
AAGAAGGTAGATTTAGTTCCCTCATGATTTTTGAAGCTGAAAATCCAGAATCAGGCAGCCCCATGGATTTGGCCTCTAGTGAGGAGCTGTTGGAGGATGGCATCACAATGGAAGAAGCCTGTGCAAGAGAAAGATAATACGTTGCAAAACAAGGCCAGAGAGTGAATCAGGCATCCGGAGCACTCTTGGAGGAATCCACTCTTGTAAGAACTAACTCAGGGGTTCCGCAAGAACTATGTGGATTCCTTCCAGGGACAGCACCACCAATGACCTAAGTACCTTCCACTAGGTCCTTCCTTTTAAAGGTTCCACATCCTCAACATCACCACACTGAGGACCAAGCCTCTGCCATATGAACCCTTGGGGAACAAACTATATCCAAGCCATATCCGTCTCCTGTTTCCAGTTGTAAGATGAGATCCACGCTAAGTCTAAATAAATTGTCTTACAGTATTTTGTTAACTTTTCATATGTCCAGAACATAGGAATATGATCTATTTGGCTCCAATTGAAGGCAAACCCTTATACACTCAATATACAGGGTGACCAGTGACCATACATTTTTCTTTGTCTGTAACAATCTCAGTTTATGCCTGTTTTCTATGATCAATAGTTCCCCCTTTCATCCTTAAGAGCACGGTGAGTTGGAAAATAAATTATATGTCCATTTTTATTGTAAACCATACATTTTCTTTTATTCTCTATCTCCCATTGAATGTAAACAAATTTTATGTATGTCTGTTTATAGTCATCTTGCAAATAGGAGCAACACCTGTTTTAGAGTGATCATAACTCTGAGGTCTATGAAGTGCAAATATTAAAAGGACCTCAATGTCTAATGACACCATTGAGTTGTTGATTGCATGAAACCTGGATCCTACCCTGGACTTCTTCCTTTATGAATTAAAAAATTTTATTGTTGAGTATGGCAGATTTATTACTATTACTCTTTTTTTTTTTTTTTTTTGACAGGCAGAGTGGACAGTGAGAGAGACAGAGAGACAGAGAGAAAGGTCTTCCTTTGCCGTTGGTTCACCCTCCAATGGCTGTCGCGGCCGGCGCACCGCGCTGATCCGAAGCCAGGAGCCAGGTGCTTCTCCTGGTCTCCCATGGGGTGCAGGGCCCAAGCACTTGGGCCATCCTCCACTGCCACAGCAGAGAGCTGTCCTGGAAGAGGGGCAACTGGGACAGAATCTGGAGCCCTGACCGGGACTAGAACCCGGTGTGCCGGGGCTGCAAGGCGGAGGATTAGCCTACTGAGCCGTGGCGCCAGCCACTATTACTCTTGTAGTTCAGATTATTCTAACTGATATACTCCAATAAGTTACATTTTCCTCTTCTGCAATATCTCCAAATTTGCATGTGATACATGCATGTCAGATTCTCCAGTACTTTTTCTTCTTGGATTTTAATGCCCTTGTAAGAACATTGCAAATTCTATAGAAAAACTTTCTTTTCCCTGAAAGAAACCATTTCTTATCATAAATGACAAATGGGAAAATCCTGAAGTATCTCTCACAATTCCAGTTTTTAGAAAAAGAATCACAAGGAGATCTTATCAAAATGTAGATTCTGATGTAGTGGGCCTAAGATTTTACAGTGCTAACATGCTCCCAGCTGACGTCAATGTTGCCTGTACCATTGATGCAGTAGGAATACTAAGGTCCTGGAAGTCTAATAATTTTAAAATATTTATGTCATTTAATAATCTCCATGAATCTTAGCCTCCTCAACTATGAATTACTTCATCTGTTAAGTTTCTTTCCAACTCAGAAAATCTCTTTAGCTATGTTTCTAAAAGAGAACGTCCCAGGGCTATTTAAACTAGACAGATGTTTGATGATATGCCTCAAAGATATATTGGGGACATTATTAAATGGAATAAATGTTCCTATTTGTTTGGGATATGAAAGAATATTGAGTTTTTTTTAATAAATATGACTTTTCTTTTGGTAGGTGGCATAAAACTTTGGTCTGGGAAATGACTTCAGTCTAGATACTGTCTGATAATGAGAATCCATCTAATTACATAACCTTGTTGAATATCTTTTTTTCATCTCTAAAAAAAGCAGAAGCCAGATAACTTCCAAGTCCTTCAGAACCAAAGCTCTACAAACCAAGCAAAATAAACAACATTCTTCCTTTCATTCAAAATATTTGAAGCCATGGCACTTGTTGCAAGACTAGTAGTTGGCCCACTGAATGATCCCAGACCCCTTTGGGTTGCAGACATTAATGTCTACATCCAAAACCAGTGCACTTATGGATAGGAATTTGCTCCCATTACCAAGACCTGTGGTTCCGAAACATAATTAGGTACCCAAATCTCTGTGAGATTTGTTAGAACAGGTTGCTTGTCCCCACTCCCACAGAGTTAGAAAGTCTGAGCGAGGGCCTGAGAATTTGCATTTACACATCCTCGGGTGATTCTGAATCTTCTAATACAGGTGCTATGCTCTGAGAACCCTTGAGCAATGTTGCAGACCTGAGCAGTAAACCTCATATTCTTTCTTCCTTATTTTTAAGGTGTTTATTTATTTCCTTATATTTATTTGAAACTCAAAACGAGGTAAGATACTCTTGTGTATGAAGAAGCAGTTGTATTGCTACTGCTATCTTTTTCAGTTTTATATGACTTCTGAAGAAAAAATAGAATCATTACTAAACAAAAATTGGAAAACACTCATAATCTGAGAATATAAAATTAATCATTGTTTACATTCTGCCAGAAATTTTCCTTCACATATGTATATAAATTTTTCTGTGTTCATTTATAATATTTTCCTTAAAAACATAGAAAATATTTTTAGAGTTTGTTTGCAAAAAGGAAGTACAGGGTATATGAAGTTCATAATCCACCCAGATTTTTAAAAATATGTTTAAAAACATAGATCTTAAAACACTATTTCAAATTATTGAATAGGATTTTGTTGTATATATGTATACAGTATTCAACACAATCCTCATTTAAATAATTCCTTATAGTAAAAGCACATTATTCATTATTAGGAAAGATTTCTAGAAATGGAATTTCTGAGGCACAGTCTATAATGCTCATCTATATAAATAAAATATAATTTATTAAACATATAAGCATTTCAGAAATATTTTCTTATATTATTGGTATTAAATTTTAAAAGTAGACTAATGATATTCTGTATTTACTTTTTAAATTTTCTACAAGCCATCACATATTGGAAAACTTTCCCATCAATATGGTTTGATATATTCAATTTTTATAGTTCTTACCTATGGCACTTTATGGGTGAACTATAGTTTGAAACCTCCATTACTGATAGACTTGGGATTATCAATTTTATTTGTTATATGTCCTTGCATATTTGTGAGAAGATTTCCTTTAGAAAAAACTTCTGCCAATGGAAATACTATGTGGATAGAAACATTATAAATACTAAAATAAAATTCCAAATTGTCCTTTGGAAAGTTTTACAAGTGTATTGGAATGCCCATTTTTGCACATAGTAATGGACATTTAAAAGCTTTTTTTAGATGGTAAATGACAGTTCACAAAATTGGAATCATCTTAGATGCCTTTTATCAATAAAAAAGAAAATAAAAGCAGAAGGGAGGGAAGGAAAAGGGAAAAAAAGAAAAGGAAAATTTTATTATTTTATTATCCATAAATTATATCTTATTTGTATTTTGCAATTTTGATTACTGGCAAAACTGTTTCATTTTATATATAGCATCCGTGCTGAAAATACTGGGGAAACTACATTGGATTTCTTGTACTCCGCAGTAACTGATTCATTAATGCTCTTTGCCCATTTTCCTACTGAAGTGCTAGTGTCATACTTAGAGATTTATAGGCACTTTCAGAAGCTCGTGGTCTTTAAATCACTAGCATTGATGCCCTTGGCAGGCTTCAGGCAGGTAAAAAAAATTATTACATGTACATTATGGTATGTATTTACTCATAAATTATTTCTGAAATAGCGGATTCAGATAAGTTCTAGTGAAGCCTTTTGCTGTTATCTTTAATGTACATTGCAGCTTCAGGAAAAGAGGATATTTAAATATAAAATGCAATTATCAGACAACATGGCACTAACCCTTTTCAAAAACTAAGACGTTGGGATGTTCCAGTGCAGTGCAAGGTAGCAGTCAGGCTAGTTTATTTGGTTGCTTTATTTCTCTGACCCATCCTCTTTCAGTGTGCTTTGGCTGATGAGCATGTGGTAAGAACCAGGCTAGTCATGTACGCACTGTGCAAGTGTGAAGGCATTAAATTATTGGCTCCTGAGTTGAACTGTCTTAAATAACGTAATGACACTAATAAATAAAATGTTTCTCAGGGTTCATATTAGCTGATAAGACTTCTCTAACAGAAGACTCAGTCATCTAATGTCTACTGGTCTTGGTGTTTTATTTTCTGCATATCTCAAGGAACATAACAGAAGAACGCACTATGCATGCATGGCCTCTACCACTCTTAAGTGCCATAATAGGGTCACATAATTAAGCATGAGAACTATTTTAAAAGCCAGTCCCAAAGGGACAAATACCATATGTTCTCCCTGATCTGTGATAACTAATAGAGCACCTAAAAGGCAATCTGTAGAAGTGAAATTGACACTTTGAGAAGCAATGAATTGAACAGCCCTTGTCTTGACTGTTGAGTAGCAATTTTTTATACTATTTGTTGAACTCTTTACACAACATATAGTTAAACATATGTGTATAAAGTCAATTGAAGGTAGATATCAGGAAAAAAATGAAAGTGGGAATAAGAGAGGGAGGGGGAAGAGCAGTGGGAGTAAGGGTGGGAGGGTGGGCACAGTGGGAAGAATCACCATGTTCCTAAAGTTATAATTATGAAGATATAAAGATTGTAACTGTAAAGCTGTATAGTTCTGCATACATTCCTATGGACTTTTCTTTTTAAGAATCATTTTATTTATTTGAAAGACAGAGTTACGGGGAGAGGTAGAGCCAGAGAGAGAGAGAGGTCTTCCATTGCACTGGTTCACTCCCCAAATGATTGCAAAGGCCAGAGCTGAGCTGATCCAAAACCAGGATCCAGGAGCTTCTTCCAGGTCTCCCACTTGGGTTTAGGGGCCCAAGGACTTGGGCCATCTTTTACTGCCTTCCCAGGCCACAGCAGAGAACTGGATTGGAAGAGGAGCAGCTAGGATTCGAACTGTCACCCATGTGGGATGCCAGCACTGCAGGCTGGGGCTTTAACCCACTGTGCCATAGCACCAGCCCTTGGACTTACTTCTAAGGGTGCAGTTTAAAAATTTGTCATGGTATCCCAAATCCCTTTAGGCTGGGTGGTAAAAATACTATCTTAAGTGTTAAAGTGCTCATATGGATAGGATTAAGTGTCTGGTAATAATAATAGATAGAATTAAGGAGTGAATACTCCAGCACGGGAAGCACTCCACACAGCAGACCCATAGAATGACAATCACTTTAAATAGCACTTTGACCTCAGCATCAGTCCTTAAGACATTCTGGTCTGGCTGAAAAGCCCATGAAAGCATTTCAGGAATGAAAAGCCAAGACACTGTGGCAAAAAATGCCCTACATGAAGGACCTTGGTGGGTGAGACCCCAGTGGAAAGAAGTGGTCATCCTTTCTCTGAAAGGAGGAGAGAACTTCTACTTTGCTTATGGCCTTGTCTAAATACTGACAAAGTCTGTGGATTCAAAAAGCTTCCATAGCCTTGGCAGCTCATGTTAAGACCCTTGGGTGATCACTGATGTCACACATAAGAGTGTTAATTGTTAAATTAACAACAAGAATCACTGTGCACTAACTTCCCATGCAGGTCTTCTGTCCTCAAAGAGTTATATTATAATTATGTCTAAGTGCTTGCAAAAGAGATATCATTCTTGGGTGCTTCTTTAAAGTTAATTAAATTTCTAAAAAAAAAGTGAAATTAGCTTCAAGATGCAATGACTTTGAATAGCTCTTGTCTAGACTGTTGAGGGACAGTTTTGTTGTTGTTTTGTGCAAATTGCGGAACTCTTTACTTAGTATAGAGTTGGTCATCTGTGTGTAAAGTTAATCAAAAATGGATCTTAGAGAATGGGACTGGAGATGAGAGAGGGAGGAGGAGAAGGGTTGGGAGGGTGGTGGGAGAGCAGGTATGGTGGGAAGATTCACTGTATTCTTAAAGTTGTACTTATGAATACATGAAGTTTGTATCCCTTAAATAAGATTTATTTATGGGGAAAAAAGAATACTAGAATCACATGTGGCTTCCAGTGTTTGTAAATAGTGTGTGATCTCTGTGATAGGAGATAAATTCAAGGTTCAAATATTAGTGGCAGTTGGGAATTGTCATTTTGTTATTTCTGGAGATAAGAATTTGGATCTGTGTACATTTGGAAAACATTTAAAAATCACAGATTAATTACTAAATGAAGTGAAACCTTCTGAATTGTGAAGCTTCTCCTACTTTTCCTTTGATTTTTGTTTGAGCTTTGACTTTAGCTTTTGTTTGAGGTTACTGTTTACTGAGGAAAATATATTTCTTGTTTCTCATTCTTGGAAATTTCAAAAGGCCAATAACAAATTATAATTTATTGGATGAAATAGCATGGTATATTTGACAAAAATCACTGGATCTAATGAAGCCTGCAACTGTGAGATAATATACAAAGAATATATCTCTGGGAATAAACTCAATAGACTGGAATAGCCTTTTTTTTTTTTTTTAAAGGATATTAACAATGTAGAAGAGTATTGTTTGCAAAAGTGCATTCTTTTTAGGGTGAAATGATACAGTAAAGGTTTCAGAAATTCATCACACATTTCCTCTGGATCCAACAAATAATCTATTTTCTTAAATAGATTTGATTTTAATTTTGACAGTCATTAAAAGTTATCTATCATTTATACTTTTGACAGTGAAGCAAGACAGCAGGCCTTATGAATAGGACTTTTCTATGATTTGGGGCAGTTGTCATTACTAGAAGGTTCTGTGAGAATAATAGACTCCAAACTTGGCTTGAATCCTCATTTCCAGGCCTTTCTATGTCTTTTGTATCGAAGTGTTAATAACTAGCTTCATCTTTTGTCACCCAAAAAGAATGGCTTTTTTGTTTGCCCACAAAACTGTATTACCCAGTGCTGTGCAATGAGTTATCACAAGATGATAATCCACTCCTCTGGAAACGGGTCTGCGGATCCACAGGCACTTCCACAAATAACAGACTGCAGACACTTTTACACCCTTTTGAAAGCTGTTTATTAAATCTGAAGAGAAACTGGTTGGCTGAAAGAAAAAACCATACCAAATTATAGAAATATTTTCTTCTTCCTTGGGGGCAGGGGGTGGGGACAAGCAAAAGGCGGTCCCTTAAGAAATTCAAGAAACTTTAATTTGTTTTAGACAGTCTGTATATGTTAAGGTTCCTCCCCCATCTCCATCTTCTTGAGTATTAAGAAAATGATTTAAAGAGCAACAGTCTAGGATTTTCTTTTTAAATTCTATTTACTTAAGAGACAAAGATACTGAGCAAGAGCAGAGAGAGAACTTCTGTTCACTGGTTTACTTCCTAAAATGCCTGTATGGCTGGAGCTGGGCTGGGCAGAAGCTGGGAGCCAGCTTCTCCCAATACAGGTCTCCCATATAGGTGTCAGGGACTCAAGCACTTGAGCCATCACCTCTGCCTCCTAGGATCTGCACTGGCAGGAACCAGGAGTCAGGAACTTAGGCTCAAACCCAGTTACTCCAATGGGGGACGTGGGGGTGTTAACCAGTGTCCTAACCACTAGGCTAAACACCTGCCCCTAAGATATATGTTTTAAAACAGAATTGATTAGTGATAATTAATCCTGAATTCCAGTTCAATATCCCTGAAAGGAAATCACTTACAAAAAAAGGTCACATTTATCGGACAATTTTCTTGTTTACTTTGTTACTTGAGATGCTATTGTCCATCAGTCAGGTAATGACTTAGTTACAGGACAAGAAGTTTATTGCAGAATTGAACCCGTGCTGTTAGAGGATCCAAGCACAGCGGAAGGGGCAGGTCAGGGAGGCGGGGAGAGGCTGGGCGTGCTGCCCCTCTGCACAGCAGCTGTGTCAGTGGGTTTGTGGAAGGCACCGTTGGTCAAAGGATCTGCCATCACGACAGAACTGGAAGCAGATGGAGGAGAGTGAGGACCAGCTGGGACCTGCTGGCATCTCAGAGTCCCTGTCACTGCTGGTAACCGTGGCAATCTTTATTCCGAGAGAATGGCTGCTGCCTCATTCTGCTTCCAAGTCTCATGCCGCTTCCTTCTGGGAGTCAGTGTGAAGTTGGAATCCTACAGGGAAGGGGATTCTAGTCACCGTGGTCCTGACTCATCCAAGCGGACATGTCGCAAGCTCCTACAGAAGCTAACTGAAAGGACAGGGACAATCTATAGCAAAGTATGACCATCCTCTGGAGGCAGGGGTGGGGTGGGGTGGGGAGCCTTGGCACAACTTACTTTGGAAGTACTGGCAAGGTTTTAGAATATTTTCAACTGCCTTTGAAAAATGTTTGGACTGAAACTCTGTGGCTCACAGCCATTACTTCCCTCGTTAACAAATGGCATTCAGATGATCAAAAACTGTAATGGACTAAATACTTGAGGGTCAAATCTTGCTGTGGATGATTCTGAGTGACCTCTTTTATGTGCTCTGACACAGCATTTCCACGTGGCAGTTCCCTCCTGTGGCATAGCCTGTGAAGGAACAGGACTCCTCCTGGCTTGTGTGTCTCTCACACACCACCATTTTCATAGAACCACTAGTTTTTGAATGATGCTTAAAGAGAGTATTTGGGCCATTCGTGAACTCTAAGTGTTTGCTTTGTTCCAGCTTACTGAATAATTGAATATTTCCCATCTGCATTAAACTGGAAGATAAAAGTTTTATCAGTATAAATGTGCAAGTAAACCACTGTTTGCCATATTAAGGGATATCCAATTTTTGGAAAAGTATTGCATTACTTCCAAGCCATGGAAACCAAGAAGACTTTGCTGTATTTTTTCCTATTTCCAGAGATTTAACACAGGACTGTCAGCCATCACCAACTGGCTACATCAGAGGTTTACAAATTTGCTCTGCTCATAGCAACTTTAGTATATCTGTAATTTTTTTCAAAGTACTCCTAGACAAAAAGAAATACCGAGTTGTCCAGTGTATTAATTTCATCTAAGTCCAAGCTGATTTTCTTTTTCAGTTAATTTAAGTCCAAGTTCATGTAAGGGGACTGGCCCTGTGGGGTAGTGGGTAAAGCCGCCGCCTGCAGTGCAGGCATCCCACATGGGCACCCAAGTCCTGGCTGCTCCACTTCCGATCCAGCTTTCTGCTATGGCCTGGGAAAGCAGTGGAAGATGGCCCAAGTCCTTCAAGCCCTTGGGCCCCTGCACCTGTGTGGGAGACCAGGAAGAAGCTCCTGGCTCCTGGCTTCGGGGAGCTGGGGAGTGAACCATCAAATAGAAGACCTCTCTCTCTCTCTCTCTCTCTCTCTCTCAGACTCTCTGTAACTCTTTCAAATAAATAAATAAATCTTAAAAACATTGTGGAAAATGAAATTGAGTTTATTTTAGTTCAAAAAATTGAAATCACTGTTTAATTTTTTCATAATGGAAATTTTCCAAGACTCTTTATATATTAGTGTAAATACCAAGGCCTGTTTCTGTCTTCTGGTCTACCGAGCTTATTCCTAGGAATATATATGGGTTTATATGTATATATTTATTCATCCCCACAGAAGGGGAGTGATAGTACAGCATGATGACTGAAGGAAGAAATTTTTCTGGCTCAGCTGCTCATGGAGCATTTCGCACCCCAGTGACCAAGTCACTGTATAGCTTAGCCTTCTGTATTGTTTTGGGGCTCAAGCAGCATTTTCTGGGCCTCCTACTCTAATCGCAATAAAGAAATTATATTCTTTATTTTACTAAAGCAATGATACAGGTCTATACTATTGCACCCATCATCACAGAGTTACAGTTACATTCTGATTCACCATGACCTTGGAGAGTATGAGGTCAGGTTCACTGTATACAGCGATGATAACTTTCTAGGCTCTCTTCACGTACTCAGTGGTGATGACAATGCCTTAGGCAGTGTGGGAGGAATCCCAGGGATGGAGGAATCTCTTGGGAAGCTCTTGCGTGCCGAAGCAGCGGAGCCCAGACCTGGCCAACAACAGCCATGCACAGAAGACAGATTTGATGCATTACTCATGGATCCTTAGGGAGTTTCTTGAAACATGTTGGGAAATATCTATTAAGTAATAGACTTTTAAAAGGAAAGAAGATGGGATCTCAAGGGGACGGAAATTGGAATGTATGTTTACTCCGGGTTTGGTGAAAATTGAGATACTCAGGTACATATCTGGTCCTCTGCCTCTTCTTGCAGAAGCCACTGACTACTTATCTCCTCTAAACATGTGCCATCTCCATCCCTTGCTGTTCTGGTTCTATGGAGGTCTCTCCTGTTAGCGATGGTAAGAGACTGGAAGCATGGGCAGATCAACAAGATGGACAATTATATGAAGATGCCTTTGTCAAGTTCAACAACGCTCTCAGGCTATGCAGAACTCCTTCAAAGCGATGCAAGTTTCACACTCAAGCAGAAGCTGGAGAAGCATTTGTCTCCCTCCTGTACTAGAAAATTAATTCTGGGGAACTGACCTTGTAGAGTAATGAGTTAAGCTGCTGCTTGCAGCACTGGTTCGAGTCCCAGTTGCTCCACTACCGATCTGGCTTTCTACTAATGCACCTAGGAAAGCAGCAGAGGACAGTCCAAGTGCTTGGGCCCTTGCGCCCATAGAAGACCCACATGAAGCTCCTGGCTCCAGGCTTTGGCCTGGCCCAGCCCTATCATTGCGGCCATTTGGGGAGCGAACCAGTGGATGGAAGACTATCTCTCTCTCTATCTCTCTCTCTAACTCTATCTTTCAAATAAATATAATAGATCTTAAAAAAAAGTTAATGCCAGTCATCTCAAGTCAAATTCTTGGCCCCCAAATCATCTTTATCATGCCCTTCCAAAGGCGATACAGGCTCAATGTGAATAAGAAACGTGACTGCCACCTTGATGTTTGAGGATACATTTTCACCCTATCCTCCCCCTTCTTCCCCAAAATAAAAACCCACATATCCAAGCTTTTCTAAAGTCTCTTTTTCTCCATGAAGTCTTTCTCTTTGAAAATCCTTAATTCTGGTGACTCTAATCACGTAATGAACCCTCTTATCTTTGCTGTTGTACTTTCTGAATTGCTTACAGAGAAACAAACTTCAAGTACCCACTGATGGAACTTTTGAAGGAAGCAGATGCAGGCTCAACTTTGCAGGCCAACACAGAAAAGTAGCATCTATTGTTCTAAGATTTAATTTGAAAATGGCAGATAATTAATTTTGCTTTCACTCTGAAAATGTGGAGAATTCATGAAAGGGTTTATCATAAAGATACATATGCCATTTCTTGTGAGAATTCCTTGAAATTTTCTCATTTCTCGTAAGTGTTTTAATTCATAGGCTAATCTTTTTCATCTTTACACTAGATTGGAAGTAGAAAAGCACCATGACAGATGAGAGCTAAAGTGCTTATCTGGAACAGGCATTTTCTAATCTTTATAAGACTATGTGTAATTCCCAAGGGAATTAATTTTTTCACAGTTTCGTATAAAATGGCCAAATATATGGTTTGAAAGTGAAAGTGTCCTGAAGTGTTGGAAAACTGTTCCTGAATTTGTAAAGTGGAGATTGCTTTTATAAAAGTTGAATGTTATTTCAAGTGATTTAAAATAGAGAAATTGCCTAACAATCTTGTTAAAACATGCAGTATCCTTGAGTTAAGTCCTTGGATACTTTCAAATGTGCATGCTGTATGCTTGTATTCTGTGTAAGATTTTCTTAAAGCAGGTGACTCTGAGACATAAAGGTTTCTTCGTGTCAAAATGGTAATAGTGGACCAGCACAGAAAGTGCTTGCTGCTGTTGCAGGGTGTGTGTGTGTGTGTGTGTGTGTGTGTTAGAATGGGTAAGGTTAGGCAGGAGAAGGGAAAATATTGATTGAAAGATTGGAGCTGGTTTTACTATAATTGCACACATACCAAAGTCATTTGGGAAGTCCTTATTTTGTACTCAGGCCTCAGAGTGTCTATTTTTTTTAAGATTTTATTTATTTATTTGAAATTCAGAGTTACACAGAGAGAGAAGGAGAAGCACGGCAGGGTGGGGAGGGGGTCTTCCATCCACTGGTTCATTCCTCAGCTGCCCGCAACTGCCAGAACTGCGCTGATCCGAAGCCAAGAGCCAGGAGCCTCCTCCAGGTCTCCCACAAAGGTGCAGGGGCTCATGGACTTGGGCCATCTTCTACTGCTTTCCCAGGCCATAGCAGAGAGCTGGATTGGAAGTGGAGCAGCTGGGTCTCGAACTGGCGTCCATATGGGATTCCGGCACTGCAGGCGGCAGATTTGCCTACTACTACCACAGTGCCGACCCCAAAGTGTATATTCTTAACAGGCATATTGTTCATTTCTTGATTCATTGTCATATGAATGCACATTGCTTTTCTCTCTTGTTCTTCCCATCTCTCTCTCTCTGTCTCTGTCTCTCTCTCTCTCTCTCTCTCTCTCTCACACACACACACACACACACAGATAGACACATACACACACACACATTTTCCCATTGCCCCAGCTATGTGCACAAAGTCACACAGGAGGATAGAAGGACACTTTTCCATGTGCTGCGGCCCTCTCACTTGAGAAGAAGGGGAATTGCCAATTCATAACCCTGGTAGATGCTGTTTCCATGAATTCATTATATTTTCTTGGTGAGGAAAAGAGGAGAGTGGTAGGGAAGCACATTCTAGGAAATACATGAGGGTGATTATAAAACATAACCCATGGGACAAACAGTTGGTCCAGCAGTGAAGATGCCACTTAGGAGCCTGCACCCATGTTGGAGTGCCCGGTTCATGACTTGCCTCCTCCACTTCTGATCCAGCTTCCTGGGAAGCCACTCAATTCCTTGAGTTCCTGCCATACCTGGATTGAATTCCCAGCTCCTGATTTTGGCCTGGCCCAACCTTGGCTGTTGCGGGCATTTGGGGAGTAAACCAGCCAATGAGAGATCTCTTTTTCTCTCTCTCTCTCAAATAAAATGAAAATAAATAAATAAAAATTTAAAGCATGTTATCCATGGAAAGAAAGAAAGGTCTTAGTATGTTGATTATGAAGACCTAAATCACAGAAAGAGCTAGTTGAGAGATGAAATCTACTGGGGGTGGTGACCCCATGGGCAGATGTGCAGTAAGAGAGAGAGGTCTAGAGTAAGAGGCATCAAATGCTAACTTAGGGTAAATATATAAAATTTTTAGGGAAGAATTCAGGTTCTTCCATCAATAACAAAGAAGCACACTAAGGAGAAATATTCAGTATGGTGATCTAAATAGTTATATTTCCCAGATAACTTGCACCCCAAATTCAACTTGCTTCATTTCCTCAGAAGTTAGTAGACTTTTTTCCAGATAGTTAACTCGTATGACAATAAAGCTAATTTTTTGTATGACCCAAATGTCTTCAAAAGTATTCTAAAATGATTTCCAAAGGGTGTGATAGTGATGAAATTGAAAATGAGACATTAGATAAGTAAGAAATGCGCCAGTGATATTAATGCACATTCACACACATTCTAATTACCCAATTATCCTCTTCATTGCTACTGAATGCAAACTGGAACTTATTATTGCCACAGAAATAGAGAAACTTGAGACACCAGACCTCAATATATGCAAAAGTGCTTTTAAAACCTGTAATTCATGAGTATTCAGAAAAGGTAAATTTGACCTCAGTGGAGAAGGATTTGCAGTTTGATAACATTGCGTAGATGCTACTGTATGAGCTACATTGTTTAAATATAACAATCACACAGCTACAGGGTGGTTTATAACAATGTAGTGTCTAACTGGCAAATTCCTAGGTAATTTCATAATCCCTTTCTCTTCCTATGGCTACCTTCTACACTCATTTTCCTTTCCTTGTTCAGGTACACACAGTGACTCCCAGGACTGGACTTGATTGGTAATGACAAAGTGGAGAGGAGTCTGGGATTTAGGCCTGGGTAAGTGAGGGTTTAGGGGAAATTGCTAATACAGAACAAAGTTGGTAAGTGGCAGTGACAACAGGTGACAGCAACCAACATTTAGAGCTGCTTTGTAGTACAGAGAAAAAGTATCTGGGAGAATTCTTGCCACCTGCTGCATGTGGGGCTCTCTTCCTGAGTTAATACTTTTGGAATGTCTTTTCTTAGAATTCCTTCTCTTCTCATCTCCCTTCTACTTGACAATGGTTGCCACTGCCTGCTCCTTTATTTTTTTTAAGATTTATTATATTTATTTGAAAGACAGGGTTACAGAGAGAGGTAGAGACAGAGAGAGAGGTCTTCCCTCTGCTGGCTCACTCCCAAGATGGTTGCAATGGCTGGATCTGTGCCAATCCAAAGCCAGGAGACAGGAGCTTCTTCCAGGTCTCCCATCTAGGTGCAGGGGCCCAAGGACTTGGTCCATCTTCTACTGCTTTCCCAGGCCATAGCAGAGACCTAGATCAGAAGAGGAGCATCCAGGACTAGCAGTGGTGCCCATGCGGGAGGCCAGTGCTTCAGGCCGGGGCGTTAACCTGGTACGCCACAGCGCCGGCCCCACCACTGCCTGCTCTTAACTTTCTTAATTTACCTCCTGGCTCATGGATTGACCTGATTGCCCAGCACTCAACCGTAGATCTCGGCTCCCATCCAATAATGCCCGATCATGATCTTGACGCTTCCCTTTTGTGTACATCTAGTTTCCTTGTGCTAGGCTGGCTGAAATCTCTGTACTTGAAAAATATCATGATCAGGCTGAGGTGAATCAGCCTTTAAGAAGACAAGGATATGAAAATCAGGGAGACAAAAAAGGGACCAGCCAAGGCAATGAGAGAACTGGCAGAAGCCAGCAGTTGGGTAATATAGAAGCTCTGAGGGTTAGCAATATGACAAGAGCGACTGCAACCATTCATGCTGCAAAACACTTAACAATATTCTGGGCACCTTGATTATAAAGTCTGATTAGTCAATGATTGTCAACAATTGCTGTGAGGCAGGAATTAATCGCAGTATTCATGATCCCAAGTCCAAGAACAGGGACAGCTAAAGGGGTATGCCTGCAGATGGAGAAATGCCCAGATTAAACAAGGAGATTTGGCACAACAGTTAAGATGCCACTTAGGACATATGCATCCTATATCTGAGTGCCTAGGTCTAACTCCTTGTTCTGAACCTGTTTTCCAGCTTCCTGCTAATGCTGACCCTGGAGGCAGCAGGTGGTGGCTCAAGTCATTGGATTCCTGCTGCCCACATCTTGATTGTTTCCAGCTCCTGGCTTCTCCTTGGCTTAGCTTCAGCAGTTGAAGGGATTTGAGGAGTGAACCAGGCGATGGGAGCTATCTCTATCTCTTTGCCTTTCAAATAGTTATTAAAAACTTAAAAAAAATAGAAAGAAATGGAGAGCATGCATTTTGGTGCAGTGGGTTAATCTGCCCCTTGCAAAGCCTTCATCCTTTATGGAGTGCTGGTTGGAGTCCTGGATGCTCTGCTTCTGATCCAGCTTCTTGCTAATGTGCCTGGGAAGGCTGTGGATGATGGCTCAAGTACTTGATCCTCTGCCATTCCATGTGGGAGACCCAGATGGAGTTCCTGGCTCTTTGTTTCAGCCTGGCCCAGCCCTGGCTGTTGAAGCCATTTGGAGAATGAAACAAGCAATAGAAGAGATTTCCCCCACCATCATTTTGCCTTATAAATAAATAACAAATAAATAAGCAAATAAATGAATAAGATAATAGCACAGGAAGGGCATCAGGATTGTGATTCTCCATTTCTGACTTGAAATGGCTGCATTGATTCCAGCATGGACGGGCCCAGATCCTGTGCCTTTAAAACATTTCAAAGTGTTTGTGTTGTGCAAATTCAGAATTTCTGATTAGACAAACAATACAACAGATGTTTTTCTAACATTTGCTACAAGTTGACATGCAAGGATAAATTAGAAAGGACTCCTAGTCTCATGTAGTTTGTATTCTAATAATATACAATTGTATTAAAATCAAGCTGAAATTTAAACAAAAAATAGAGTTCAGAAAAACAAGAACTTCCTGATGAAGTTTCAGGAAAAGCTTTGTGTGGGGGAAAAAAGAAAGCATTTGAACTGGAATGTGAGGGATGGCTCATGTTAAAATTAAAAACAAGTCATATCTGCTTTTGAAATTAAAAAAATATATAAATACAATTCATGAGGAACACATAAAATAATTACATGATCCATAGCTATCCCACATTTACATTTGTGTGCATTTCCAGACTCTCAATAAAAACATGAATATGGCTATAAATAAATATATGCATAATAAGATGTTTTTACCAAAACAGCACCATTTTGCACAAACTGAGTTGCACCTTAATTTTTCCCACCAAACAATATATCTTGCATATCATGATAATCAGTCTTAATCTACAGCATTGCTTTTCACTGCCTGAAAAATAACTGTGGTTTACATGGTATTGAGAATTTGGGGTTGATATCTCTCTTTTATTTTCCTAATTCAGAGAGAAAGAGCGATCTTCCATCCACTGGTTCACTCCCCAAATGACTGCACTGGCCGGAGCTGAGCTGATCTGGAGCCAGAAGCCAGGAGCCTCCTCTGGGCTTCCCATGCAGGTGCAGGGGCCCAAGCACTTGGGCCGTCTTTCACTGCTGTCCTTGGCCATTAGCAGGGAGCTGGACCAGAAGAGGAGCAGCCAGGACTAGAACCAGCGCCCATATGGGATGCCAGCACCACAGATGGAGGATTAACCTACAGGGCCACAGCGCCAGCCCCTATGTGTGTTTTCAATGGAGGCATAGAAGGATGAAATGGATTCCAGAGATGGGGATGATGCAAGAACTGGCTTTGGACACAAGGAAGGACAGGTCCCTGAGGAGAGGGGTTAGTGAGTGAGATGGTTTGCCTGACAGGGTAGGATAAAAGAGGACTCATAAAAGGTAAAGAAATGCAGCTGGAAAGTTCGGCTAGGACCATAACTTGGCGACTTCAGTGTTTGATCAACTCAAAGTTCAACAGCTTTCAATTTCATTCTATGGATGAACTCCGTAAGCTTTTATTTCCTTAGAATCACTAAGGCCTTGGGATAATTCACATCACTGGTGCTGTTGCTTCTGTATCATGCTTCTGGATAGTTACATAAGTGGTTTTGATTGAGCACAAGCAAAACACAGCCCAGTTTCAAAAATCATCAGTGCTTTGCTCAGTGGCCTCTGAGGATGGAAGTTCTGTCCACGGCTGCTCTCAAAGTGCACGTCGGGGTGTTCTTCTTCCGAGAAGTCACAGTGGAAGGTGATGGCATCGCTGTCTCTCTACACATACTCCTCCCACTGCAAACACAACAAAGAGCTGTACGGTGGCTGACAGTGATTGGTTTTGAACAGAACAAAAGAGCCGTCATTTCAGGTTTTCTTCTTCTGTACCATGAAAGACAGCTTCCACAGTAGCAGCACCAAAAAGCTCCTCGGTCCATAACCGGAGGGAGGTGGGAAGTCCACCGGGAGAGCGAGATTGGCTGTTCTCATTTGGGAAGAGGTTTCATTATCTTTCCTTGGATTTTCTCTCACACTGGGAAATCATTATTGTCCTGGCATTGCTCTGGATATTTTTACGACTTTGTTTATTTTAATACACGGCTCATTATTTATTTGGGAACAAGCCTCCAAAATATTTCCCTAAATTCCCCTTTTGCTCAACCAATGGGAGGCCTCTTTGTCATCTTTGTTGTCACTTGGCTAAACTCTCCATCTCGGTTAAGAGTGAACAGCCCTGCCACAGGGCTCCTGGTCTTGGTTGGTGACGTTGATTGATTAGGCAAGTTAGATAACTATTGATTAGTTTTGGGACAAAGAGATTTGGACCGGTGGAGGAAAAATATGACTTTGCACCTTCAGTTTAGAGAAAATTCAAACAACAACAACAACAATAAACCCAAACCTGTTAAATTCCGTTAAGTAGTCATGAGCAAAAGCTGGAGGGGGCCACACAGAGGCACTTCTTTCTGCCTAGGTGGCTTCTTTCCCTGCAGTTAGTCCCATGTTTGATTGGCTCGGTGCCCAAGCTGATGTTTAAACTGCTGTATTCATCTTGCTCCCACGACGGTGACATGCCACCCGGATGCGCTGCTGCTGACAGGGAACGTGAGGGGGACCAGACGGCTGACAGCGTCTCCGTTCTTCAGAGCCCCGGCAGGATGACTGTCACCCGATGATAGGCCACAGCCTGTCATTTATTTACTTACAGTTTTAATGTGAGTCAAATGAACGGGAGGGGGAAATGTGACAAGAGGCAGAGAGAAAGTGAGTGGTTACAGGAAAGAGGAATCTGACAGACCCTTTTCGGCATCAAAATACCCACCACAGTTGCTGCCTACATCTCAATGGACGTGCCAGCTCAGAGCCCGGGATGAGCAGCATTGCAGGCAGGAAGTCAGATGGGCAGAAGGGAGTTGAGTGGAGCAGCAAAGCTCACCTGCCGCTTGCCTGCATTAAGTGCCTGGAATTTTTTCTTGCTCGTTTACTTTCTGTAATATTCAATGAGTGTTTTCACAAGTATGATTCTTCTTTTGAGTTTTTTTAGTCAGTACACATTTTACAAAATATCTGTCCTATGCAATAAAAATCATATCCAAATGTCCTATTTGCAATAAAAATGTGTTTAGAAGGAGTTTACCGTCTTGAAGATAAAACCTTGGAAAAATGTATTTGTATTATATGTATTATAATATTTGTATTATAATGACAGCCTGGTTATAAGAAAGAAATCCCTAAAAACCCAGGGAAAACAAGAAAAGATATTTTAATTGTAACCTGTTAATCTTAGGAAAAAATTACACTTGTTCACAGCTCAACTCACAATAGCTAAGATATAGAATCAATCCAGACGTTCATCAACTGATGACCTGATAAAGAAATTGTAGTATATATATACAATGGAATACTACTCAACCAAAAAAAAAAAAAGAATGAAATCCTGGTCTTAAGAACATAATGATATTTTTGTCATGATGTGCTAACTTCCCATGCAGGACTTCTGTCCTCAATGAGTTGTATTATGAGAACTAAGTATAAAACTTGTTCTCAGTTTGTGTGTGTGCGCACAAATTATTGAAATCTTTACTTAGTATAGAGTTGGTCTTCTGTGTATAAAGTTAATTGAAAAAGAATTTTAATGGAGAATGGGATTGGGAATGGGAGAGGAAGGAGGAGGTGGGGTGGGAGTAGGGATGGGAGGGTGGGTATGGTAGGAAGAATCACCATATTCCTAAAGTTGTACTTATGAAATTTGTACTCATTAAATAAAATGTTTCTTTGGGGAAAAAAATTCTCACGCACTCTGATGAGCATGCACTAAGGGTGTGATGTGTACAGAGACAGGTTGCCTGGGATGATAAGGCCCTCGCATATCATTACTAACAATGGAGTTGATGAGGCCCAGGTGTTGGGTTCAGCATGATGTCAATAAAAACCATCATGCAAAATAAATACCAAAGAATTGATACATATTTTCATAAGAAATATTGTCCCTAGGAAATTATAACTTTAATCCATTTTAGCCTAGATTCAGGCATCTCAAGTGTTCTTCACTTAAGTGTTCTTCATGAAGCTTTCTGTTTTTTAATTATTATTATTTTTAAAATTTTTATTTATTTGTGAGGAAGTGAGGGCAGAAAAGAAAGAAACAGAGACCGAGAATGAGAGAGCGCCCTTCTGTTGGTTCGGTCTCCAAATTCCTGAATGCTAGGAATTCTTTTTTTTTTTTTTGGACAGGCAGAGTGGACAGTGAGAGAGAGAGACAGAGAGAAAGGTCTTCCTTTTCCATCGGTTCACCCCTCAATGGCCACTGTGGCCAGCGCACCGCACTGATCCGAAGCCAGGCGCTTCTCCTGGTCTCCCATGCAGGTGCAAGGCCCAAGCATTTGGGCCATCCTCCACTGCAGAGAGCTGGACTGGAAGAGGAGCAACCGGAACAGAATCCGGCACCCCGACTGGGACTAGAACCCGGGATGCCGGCACCGCCTGAATACTAGGAATTTAATCCAAGTCTCCCACATGAATGGCAGGGACCCGATCACTTAAGCCATCACCTGTTTCCTCCACTAGGGTGTGCATCTGCAGGAATCTGGAATCAGGAGTGGAGCCAGAGTTGAACCCAAGCACTTTGATATGACATGCAGGCATCACAAGCCATATCTTAACTGCTACACCAAATGTCCACCCTTGCTTTCTGGTTTTTAGTTTATGATTTCCAAATGCATCTCTTGGCATGTCTACCATTGTTATGTGCATTCTATACATTAAATTTTGTTAACAATCGCCCTTGCAGATTCCCAGATTTGAAGCACCAGTCGTCAGTTGGTCTCACTTTCACTTAGTGAAGGCAACACCGCTTAGGCAGTTAGGCACAGAAGTAGGACTCTGTAGGATACTGAAAGGAATGTTGCATTTGGATGCTATGTGGCTGTTTTGGGAGAGGAAACAGCTTTAGCTGATGCTGAGAAGTTTGCTGGAACAGATCAGATGCACTCCACCCTGTGGCTCCATTGGCACTGTCTTCCCTAAATGTCTCTCTCGACTCTTAGATATTCATGGGCCTTGCTGCTTCTGGCTGCCAGCACATATCTCTGTAGGGTTGCCCTGATGCTAGAAGTACAAGCCAAACCTGACCTGCACTCCGTGATTCTTTTGCCAAGAAAAGGGGGACCTTACTGTGAACCTTAGTGAGTGACAAAAAGGCTTGCAAAACACGAGACTCCCAACCACCACCTTTGTGTACCCCTGTCTGGAACTAGGGCTGTGTCCTCAATTCCTGGTGTGAATAACTTGGCAGATTCCTGTGAATGAGCCACATTGTGGAGTCATGTGAATTCTGAAAACTCTGAGATTTCAAATGTACTTTCAGAGGTTGCTAAGTGGCCCAGTTCTTTCCTGAAGAATATCAGGAATAAAGAAAATTTTGTCCCCTTGGGCATTTTTTTAAAAAAGAAGATATATATATACAGCCAGGGCTGCACCAAGGTGAAGTCAGAAACTCCACAGAGGAGTGACAGAGGCTCAAGTACACGAGACATCATTTGGTGCCTTCCCAGGCACGTTTATCATGAATTGGATTGAATCGTAGAAACTGGGATTCAGACCAGCACCCTGATATGATATGCGGCCTCATAAGCAGAGATTTCAACTTCTGCAACACACCACTGGCCCCAGAGTATGTCTGATGCTTTAAAAGGTAAATTACCTGTCCTTGTTTTCTTACCTGGGCTGGGGAAGACGATGTGTCCTACTATCTTGCCCACAGCTGAGCCCTCAACAGTTTGTGTTACATTTATGTGGACACAGAGGGTGTCCTCGGGGCCCAGGAATGCCTGTTTCCACTCCTTTGCCTGCCTTATTGCTGGGTGAGACATATGTGGGGTGGCACCCTAGGTTACATTTCCAAGGTCAGTGAGGTGAAGATTGTTAAATGTTGAGATCTCATTACTGCTAAGCTTTTTTGTTCTTCTCAACACCCCTGCATGGTTATTTAACCTTTTTGTGTCTCTGGTTAAGATGCAGTTGATACTAATAAAATGGCAGGAATTAGAATGGAAGAAGGGCAGTGGATTCCTGCTATTGACTGCCTAAGAAATGTCCACCTTCCCTATATAAAAATAAACTGCTTTATAATTTATCAAATACTTCAATTGCTCTGGTCACACACTCCAACACAACTACAGTAATTTTAGCAGGAAAGAGATATGTGAAAAATCCTGTATTATTTGTTCTTCCATCAAATATTCACTGAGGGTGTCCCTTGCAATATTCCTGTACCCTTTGAGTCACTGTGGTGATCTCAATCCCTTTAAACTGAGCTTTAAAAAATACTCCTACCTTTCCTCATTTTATACACGGGAACAGCTATTTCCCATTTCCTGTCTTTCACATTCTTTTTGTAGTGAAAGAGAAAGGTAAAAGTAATTTTCATCCACTAGCACCTTCTCTGAAACCATGCGATATACCCTAATCTATAATGTGCAGTTTTTTTCACCAACATTTTTATTCTTGACCGAGATGGGCTTCAGGCTGCATCCAGTATCAGTCTATTCATGAAAACCTTCGAACACGAAATTATATCAAACACAATAATAGATAAGCAGCTGGACTGCATCATTTATTTGTAGCTGAATACGGTTTCCTCCTAATACCTGTGAGCAGTGGTGATATTCAAGACGGCTATCCTATTTAGCAGCTGAGTGCTGATCGACTGGAGTGGGAGTTGGTAACCAGCAATGGTTATGGTCATGATCTGCACTGCTCATGCACAGAGCCCTGCAGGGTATGGATGGGAGAGAAGCCTCCTCACTGAGGACAAGAGAACCCCCAGTCCATGAAGACACATTGCTCTCTGTGCAGGGTGCTGGGGCTGTTACAACAAATCGCCACACACTTGGTGGCTTAAGATAATAGAAATCCATTCTTGCACAGTTCTGGAGGTCAGGAGAGCAAGATCGAGGTGTCAGCAGGGCTGTGCTCCCTCTGAAGTCTCTGGGGGTGATGCCTTCCTGGCTTCTCCTGGCTTCTGGTGGCTCCTGGCATGCCCTGGCTTGTGGCACCATCATTCCAATCTCTATCCCCACAGTCCCAAGACTTCTTCCTTGTGACTTTGTGCCCATTCCTCCACTTAAAAGGACACCTAATGTGGGTTTTAAGTCCTTCCCCAGATCCAGGGATGATTTCACTTAGAAATCTTTGCGTCATTACATCTGCCAAGGCATTATTTCCGAGTAAGATTACATGCTGATGTTCCAGGTAGACATGATTGGAGGGCTGGGGGGAGACATGCCCTTCAACCCAGTATACCCTGCCTTGCTCGCAATGCTTCTCAGGATGATATAAAGAGCAGGATGCTCAGATCATTGCAGCACAGCTTTTAACTAAGTAGCATGATGGAGAAGTATTCATTTTTAATTTTTGTATTAATTTGTCTCATCTGTCTTATCTATGTATTTCATCTATCTACCATTTATCAATCAATCATCTATTTCTCTAGTTAAGGCAAGAGAGCACAGAGTTTGGAAACACCTTCCTTGAGGGCTGAGAATTTAAAGCTATATTTCTCTAATAAATACTCTGCAGTGTTTTCCTATCTACCTTTCTTATTTGATCCTATAAGTAACAGTGAAAGGGGTGGGTAGCATGGTAGCATTGATGCCTGCAATAGAGAGCAAGAGTCCAGGTTCTGGGGCTGTCCTCTGTCTACCTTCCTTCACTAGTGGAACATGGCATTAGACTGGGGCTTCCAATGCCCAGGTTAGATTTCTTCCTTGATTTCTCTCTCTCTCTCTCTCTCTCTCTCTCTGCAGCAGTTTTAGGAGTGATGTCTGCCTCCATTCATATTTCCATATTCAGGTTTCCATTTGATTTTGAGGTTTGCGGATGTGTTAGCACAGCCATGACAGCTGAGTTCCATTCTCGGTTTTGTCATCAAGTAGCTTTGTGGCATGGGGTGAGTTATGTAATCTTCCTAGATCTCAGTTTCCTATCTAAATGGAAGAATATTAACTATCTTTGAAAATATAAAAAAGAAAAGTAATTGAATATATTTAAAGTATCTAGCAATATATTTTAAAAAAGAAAGACAAATAGCAGCCCCATCTTATGGTATATATTTTATTACTGCTCAGAAGAAAGAGTAGAAGGCCTGAGTAGAAAGCTTGAAGAATCTGTGCGTTTTGGTTCTGCAGAACCAGAAGAATGGTCTTGGTCAAGTGTCAGATAATCTGGGTCTGTGACATAATCTCTCCAATGTGGAGGGGTCTCTAAGTCCACTCAGACTCACGATGGAGGGAGAAATGCAAACAGTGAAGTCTACATTACCCTAAACTCAGATCATGAGGAACATTTATAAAACCATGTGTATGCTAACAAGAAGGAGAGGTTCCCTGCAAGAAGCCCAGGACATTCTTGGTGCTATTTCCTTATGTCACAGAAAGGAAATGACAGACAAAGCATTTCTGGTATATATAAGACTGAGTGGGGGGCGATCCTTGACTTTCCATGCTGTCAAAGACAGCTGCGTGATATTCATGTCCTTTGGAGCACTTTGAAGATGATGTGGGCATTGAAAATTGTAGTTTCCAAAGGAATTTAGAGACACAAAATAGTGTCAGGCTTGGATCAAATAAAAATAACTTTCCAGGTCCCCATTTATTAAAAATGTATGTCTTGTTTTCAAGCATTTTCTTCCACAGCAGTTGCACACTGGTGGGCCCCAGTTTGAAGCTTTTTAACCACTGCTTTTTGACAGCTCCCAAGCACTTTGCCTCCTGCCCAAATGTTGCTCCTTCATTAAGTCCCCCAAGGAAGCAAACAAGCCGAAGGCAAATGGAGACAATAAACCCTGCTTGTTCAAATGAACCTGTTACTTTCATTTGTCAAGAAACCTGGGGAATCACTGAAGCTGACTTGGAAACAAAGTCTGCAAGGGGCACCCCCATTCCGTGCTGGGAGCTTTCATGCCTATGGTGGATGAGGATCAGGGATGTCATTTACACAAAATTTCATACTTAAAACAACATTTACAGAAAGCGGTTCCAAGTTCCAGTCCCACTGGAACCTCTTTTTGTCTTTTTCTACATCTCTTGGAGCTCTGTGCTGTTTCCTGGGCTTCTTTTCTGTGTCTCTGTGCTGCCTCTTCTCTGCATTCCTTTGCAAGTTCAAATCTGAGTGATGTTGATCCTTTCCTGGTATTTTCTTTGTATCAATTAGAATACAGGCTCCTCCCTTTATTGTAGAAGTTTCTCTCTCTCTCTCTCCCCCCCCAACCCTGCCCATCTCTCTCTTCCTCTCTGCCTTTAAAGATTTGCTTATTTAGTTGAAAGGCAGAGTTACAGAGGGAGAGACACAGAGAAAGAGATCTTCCACTTGCTGGCTTACTGTCTAAATGACCACAATGGCCAGGACTGGGCCAGGATCAAGCTAGGATCCTGGAACTCCATCCAGGTCTGCCCTGTGCATAGCAGTAGGGAGCTGGATCAGAAGTGGAGCAGCCAGGACTCAAACCAAGGATCTAATATGGGAGGTGAGTGTTACAGGTGGCAACTTAACCCACAATGCTGATCTCAGACACTCTCTTTTTATGAACCCAGAGTAGCCAGGAAATGAAACATCAGGCTACCACAATAGCTTGCTTTGGTACAAGTGAGAATTTGTACTGTCTTGAGAGTTCAATGTTGTTAGACACAAATCTATTGATCACATCCCACGTTCCTGGAGTGTGCTAGTTAGTGATAGGACTACGAGTAGGAATAACCATTACCTCCAAGTAGGTGACACTCACTGTAGCAGAAGTGAAATTAAGCATAAACAATCTGTGTAGTGTCATTGACAAAGTACTTACTGGGAGCTGGGAGGCTTAAGTTCCAACTCAGACTCTTACTTAAGACTGATGAAGCACAATGTGATACAACTCACTTCTCTTTGCTTTCCTTATTCCTAAAACGAGACAATGTGATTAAGCTAGAAGATGATTTTCTGCTTGATTACTTATTGGTGGAATAATAATGCCTTTTGTGGCTTCCTCCCTGTCTAGTTTGATTTTTCTGGGGGTGGTGACATTCACTGTCCCCAAGGAAAAACTGAGAAAGGGGGAGGAAGAAATGAGACCTAAGGAAGGAGGATGAAAAAAATGAGTGTAATGCTCACCTTTCCCATACTTTTCCAGCCTGGGAAATAGGAAGAATGGGTCAAGTCTATACCTGTGGCCCAGTTTTATGAAGAAGGTTCTTTGCAAAATTTCACTTGGAGTGGTCTAACAAGAATATTCCCATCTCCTGTCTTCACTCTGATCCCACTCTACAGCCCTACGGTTGGAGCTGTGTCACTCTCCAAATGTCAGTCATGTGCCATGGGGCAGACCTCAAGGTTCTATTCAGGCAGATGCTCTTTCTAAACTCTTCACCATTCTTCATCGATTCACAAAGTGGGAACGGCATCATATAGGCAAGGATTCTCTTTCTCTGTTAAGCAGTGAGGAATGAGGCATAAATACAGAGATGACATTGCCGTTGCTAGTTTGCACTTGACATAGGGTCATGCAGCAGCAACGCCACAGAGGGTTGCAGGAACCTGGTTCGCTTCTAAGCTTAATCACTTCAGAAGTATACATGAACCCTCTTATCAAAGTATTTTTTGGAATTTTAATGATTTATTTTCCTTTTATATGTATGTCTGTAATTTTAAGAACATTGATTTTTATTTGAATGAACATGTACCAGCTTCAGCAAGAGGATCTAAATAAACTTAAAATTGATTTAAAGATTCACAAAACAGCATAGTGTAAAGCAAGGGTGATTATAAGCAATATTTCAAATG
Source organism: Oryctolagus cuniculus (assembly GCF_964237555.1). Taxonomy (NCBI): domain Eukaryota; kingdom Metazoa; phylum Chordata; class Mammalia; order Lagomorpha; family Leporidae; genus Oryctolagus; species Oryctolagus cuniculus. The sequence goes on along the minus strand of NC_091436.1, from coordinate 146,736,732 downwards.
GGTGCTTTGTGTAAGCTTATACTGCTTTTTCTTCCTGAGTTAATGGAAGTTTAAAACTTTGTTAAGACTTTCAGGTTGGCCTGTAATAGGTAGAAGGTTATTTTTCATTCAAAAGCTCTTACAAATATTTTTGGAAATGGAGTAAAACAAAAAAAGGAAATATATGTGTCATTTCAACATCACACCCATAACTTTTGGGTTAAAAGCTCAGGAAAATTATTATCAAACCACTCCTGGGAAGGCTCGTAGAAATCAGAATACTTACAAGTTGCATAATTGAAAAGACTGCTGTTAACAATATGCTTTTAAATTCAGAGACTGCAGAATTTTGCCAGTTCTGGAAGTCAGTTGGAGCCTCTGTTGGTGATTGGGACAGAAGAAATCAGCGGGAAACAGCAATTCCTAAACCTTGCTTGATGTAACCTCCTCTTAGAGCACCGTTGAGCCTTAGGCCACTGCTGGGCTTTTTGTTTAAGACTAATTCGAGGGGAAATATTAGATGACATGATCAAATCTGACACTTCTTTCTAGAAACTAAGTAGTTACAGTCTCCTGTCCTGTCTGACATTTGCTTTACAGGTGAAGCGAGCTGTTCAGGAGTCGGGTATTTGGCTGAGCTGGCCCTGTGTATCTATAGAACAGATTAAAGTGTATGCCAACTCTTGATTTTGAGAACCAATATTTTTCTGAAGCTAAGCCTCTGCAGTTTGGTGTGCGGGGTGGGTGTGTGAAAAGGGGCACCGTGCCTTGCTAAGGCCATTGGAAGCCCTGCACGCTCAGAAGAGGTGGCAGTGTGTAGCATCTCCACCACGGTTCATCCTGTCTGAGCACCCTGCCTGCTACCCAATTCGTCGCAAGTGCTGCTCATGCGCCCCTTTGCTGCTCACTCAGAGGACTTGAGTGGCAATTACCTGCTCAGAGACCTCCTGCACAGTCCCTGCTACCATGTCCAGTTCTGAATCTTGCTTCAACCATACACTAGGTATATTTTACCAACACAATCATGATCAATTGATGTAATGAAGTACAATAATATTATGAAGTGTTATGCCCTTGACATGTTAGTAAATTTTATTTGAGTTAGGCAATACAATCCAGGCTGTGCATTAGATTTTTCTGGCCTTGACACAGCTGATAGAAATAGAATCTAAGCATTAACATTCCTCTTATGAAACAAATTATTCAGCTTTTTAAGTGATACTTTACCCTCTATGTTTTACAGTAAAACAACTGTTATTTATTTATTTATTTGTTTGTTTTATTTATTTATTTATTTGTAAGTCAGAGTGCTGGAGAGATAGAATAAGAGAGATCATCCCTTCAGTGATTCGCTCCTCAAATGCCAATAGCAGCCAAGGCTGAGGAAGGCTTAAGCCAGGAATTCCACCAGGATTTCCTTGTGAATGGCAGGAACCCAAATACTTGAGCCATCATCTGCTGCCTTCCAGTTAGATTAATAGGAAGCTGGATGAGAAATAGGGACAGAACTCAATCCCAGGCACTCCAATATTGGATGTGGGCATCCCAAGTGGTGGCTTAACTCAATGTGCCACAATGCCCATTCCCAAAGTAGTCCTTTTAATGATTAAGTGACACAGGGTACAGTATTCTGTATGATACCTAAACTACTTTCAGTTACAGAAACTCATATTTTGGACTCTATATGATGACATCTTCTCTAAAACTTCAAGGCATTCACGACTCGGATGGCTGCCTGGCAGGCCGTGAGCACCTTCCCTGTTTCAAGCAGAGACTGCCAGGCCACCTGCCGGGAACGCACTGCACAGAACCTCTAAGTGGGTTTGGACATGGTACTTGTTTTTTTTTTTTTTTTTTTTTTTTTTGACAGGCAGAGTGGACAGTGAGAGAGAGAGAGAGACAGAGAGAAAGGTTTTCCTTTTGCCGTTGGTTCACCCTCCAATGGCCGCCGCAGCTGGTGTGCTGCAGCCGGCGCACTGCGCTGATCTGAAGCCAGGAGCCAGGTGCTTCTCCTGGTCTCCCATGGGGTGCAGGGCCCAAGGACTTGGGCCATCCTCCACTGCACTCCCGGGCCACAGCAGAGAGCTGGACTGGAAGAGGGGCAACCGGGACAGAATCCGGCGCCCCGACCTGGACTAGAACCCAGTGTGCCAGCGCTACAAGGCGGAGAATTAGCCTATTGAGCCATGGTGCCGGACAACATGGTACTTCTTAAAGCTTATCCCCAGCCTACAGATCTGTGGTTGGTTGAAGCCCCCATTTTGAAGTTGTAATGGACAGTCACTATTCACTGTCAGCTGCCTTCACTGTAAGGAAGAATTTTCACCTGCCCACAATTTACAGAGGTACATTTGCCCAAATCACAGCATCCTTGATGTTGGTTTGCCTTTTCCCTTTTGTAGCTTTGGTCATTGAGAATTATATGATGAACAGACATGGCAGAAGCTGCCTATTCACTGCCTAGCCTTGCCCCTTGTGGACTCTGTGACATGGGGATGTCTCCAAGTCCTGGACCCTCAAGATGCTCCTCTACTGAGGTTGAAGCATGACAGGTTCCCACCCGTATACCACAATAGCTGAAGGACTAAACAGCAGAAAAACTGCAAAGTCGTTGGCACAAGGCATGGTGTGTCTAGTGAATCACAATTATAAGCATTCAGTATTTGTTAATTGTAGTGATTGTATTATTCACCTGGTTGTCAGATATCAGTTAGCAAACCTGTCACTTGTCTGCCGTGAGTGGACGATGTATTGAGTTTCAAGAGCTTTATTAATTGCTGTCATTTTAAAAAGGATGAATAAATATAATCATGGCTATTTCTGTCCTTTCCCTTCCCTGTACCTTAATTTCTTAATTTTACTAATGAATTTATTTTTTAAGAATTTTTGGGAAGTTTAAATAATTACTTACTTACAGTACAGTCAATTTAAAATTCTCTAAGTAGCACATAATTACATAGGACCTTCGTTAAATTCCAATCTTAATTTTAAAAGCCTCTGTTACTTATAGTCTGTTGCTATTACATTGTCATCATGGGAGCTTATTATGCTTATCTGAAAGAGAATATTTGGACTTAAAATTTTTCAGATTTTTGTTTTGTTTACAGAGCGCTGATTCATACAAAAGTGGTGGCTCCAGTTTAATGTAAGAATTATGCTTGCATGTGCGGCTTTCCTTTCCCATTGAAACAGAAATGATCCCAGTGAGTGAAAAGCAAAGATAAGCTGAGAATAGAGTTGCAATCTTAGTTTGTGCAGGTGCTGTTTTGTTAACATCCTGGTGCATGTGTATTGTATTTTTGCACACATAGTAATAGTCAATTTTTTAAGAACATGCATTACAATGTTCAGCTCATTACAAGTCATGACAAAGCCCCTATGGTACCAAAGAGAAGACTTATGCTCCTTATAGACTTGAGAAGCTGTTTCCATTGTAACTCAAAGACTTTCAGTTGGGGAAATATCCACTGGCGATTTGCTTTGTGGATTGTTTACAGACCAGCTACTTCTTGCTTTTCTTAGTTGCTGAATTGAGGCAGTCTTATGAGGTTAGTCTTCTCAAATGTGCCTGGGGAGTATTGAAAAAAATCACACTAAATCCAACTGGATTTTTATGTCACAAAATTGTATACGCTTTTCCTCTCTGCTTCTTTCCTCCATTCAGAGCTAAAACAAATCAGCTCATAAAAACTTCATAAAATTTCCCTGTGTGTGCTTTAATTGAAACAGCTTCCTGTGCTGTGCATCCCACTCTGTGGGGACCCTGTGTCACTGTTGCCTTCCAGGGAGAGCCAAGTGGAGCATCCTCGGCTCACTCTGTCACCGAGATGCATCCAGCAGGCCTTCTAAGTGCACTCAATATCAAAAGGCTAAGGGGAAAGGGCATTTCATCTCAATACAGAATACTTTCAAATTTTGAGACCATTTATAGAATCAAAAATAATTACACCTGCATCAGATAAAATGATGGAGCAGCTTTCTCTGGGACTCACCTCCATAGAAAACCCCATCAAGCTTCTTAATTTCTGTATGAAATTTCTTTTGACAAAACTGGAACTTCATTTATAAATTGTGAATGCAACACCCTGATCCTTTAAAATATGTCATGGAGGAAGGCTGTGTTCGCTACTCTGTATTCTAAGTGATTAGGTAATTTAGTGTGTGCGTTTAAAGAAACAAGAAAACATGGTAAATATTTTATGTGCAGTTTTATTCTGAAATTTTCAGTTTTCTAATTGACCTCCCTGCCCTCCCCCCCTTTTTTGAACCTGGTTTTATCCTCAATTAAACTCATTCCGGGGCACAGTCGTAAAACTGCCAATTGGGATGCCTGCATCCCATAATGCAGTGCCTGGGTTCTGGCCCTGACCCTAGTTCCAGTCCAGATTCTTGTTAATGCACACCCTGAACAAATGATGGCTCAAATACTCAGGTCTCTGCCACTTGTGTAGGAAACCCAGAGGGAGTTCCTGGCTCCTGGCTTTCGCCCAGCCCAGCCCTGCTGTCGTGGGCATTTGTGGAGTGAACCAGCAGATGGAAGCTTGCGCTCTCTTTCTCTTTTTTCTCTCTCTCAATCTGTAACTATGCTTTTCAAATAAAAATTTTAAAAAATTTCAGGCATGGAAAGCCAAGACACTCTGGGGAAAAAAAAAAAAAACCTAAATGAAAGATCTCTGCGAGTGAGATCCCAGTGGAAAGAATGGGTCATCAAAGAAGGAGGTACCTTTCTCTGAAGGGAGGAGAGAACTTCCACTTTGACCATGGCCTTGTCTAAATATGATCAGAGTCAGTGAACTCAGGGGGCTTCCATAGCCTTGGCAGCTCATGACAAGAGCCTAGGGTGATTACTGAGGCCATAAACAAGAGTGTCAATTTGTTAAGTCAACAACAGGAGTCACTGTGCACTTACTCCTCATGTAGGATCTCTGTCCTTAATGTGCTGTACACTGAGGCTTAATGCTATAACGAGTACTCAAACAGTATATTTCACTTTGTGTTTCTGTGTGGGAGCAAACTGTTGAAATCTTTACTTAATGTATGCTAAACTGATCTTCTGTATATAAAGAGAATTGAAAATGAAAAACAAATCTTTTAAAAACATAAATAAAAATGTTATTGTGGCCGGCCCCATGGCTCACTAAGCTAATTCTCCGCCTGCAGCGCCGGCACTCCGTGTTCTAGTCCTGGTCAGGGTGCCAGATTCTGTCCCTGTTGCCCCTCTTCCAGGCCAGCTCTCTGCTGTGGCCAGGGAGTGCAGTGGAGGATGGCCCAAGTGCTTGGGTCCTGCACCCCATGGGAGACCAGGAGAAGCACCTGGCTCCTGGCTTCAGATCAGCACGGTGCACTGGCCACAGCGCACACGCCACAGCGGTCATTGAGGGGTGAACCAATGGAAAAGGAAGACCTTTCTCTCTGTCTCTCTCTCTCTCACTGTCTAACTCTGCCTGTCAAAAGAAAAAAAAAGAAAAAAAAAGAAAATAAAGAAAGAAAAGAAAAGAAGAAAAAAAAAAAAGAAACTGCTCTGGGGCCAGCATTGTGGTGTAATGGGTAAAGCTGCCATTTTGATGCCTGTGACCCATATAGGACTAGAGGGTAAAGCCAGTGCTTGCAGTGCTGACAGCCCGTAAGGGCACCAGTTCAAGTCCCAGCTGCTCCAGCTCTCTGCTAATGGCCTGAGAAAAAGTGCTTGGGCCCCTGCCACCCATGTGGGAAATCCGGATGAAGCTCTTGGCTTTGGCCTGGCTCAGCCATGGCTGTTGTGGCCATCTGGGGAGGGAAACAGCAGATAGAATATCTCTCTTTTTCTCTTCCTCTCTCTCTCTGCAACTCTGTCTTTCAAATAAATAAATAAATATTTTTTAAAAATAAAACATAAATTGTTCTAGTTAAGTGGTAGCGTGCAGTTTTTATAAAGTCAGGATCTGAAATTCATCAGTATTAGACATTTACTAAGTGCCGTATTTTATCTAATACATAACATCAACAGTTACAAAGTATGCTATTATTTTATGTACTAATAAGACAGAAAAGGTAACATTACCAACTTAAATTATGATCTCACCTTGACAGTGAAGCATATCACAGTTTCAAATATTACAACCATAAAACTACCCCATTGCTATAAACATTTCTCTCATTCATGAAATATATAATTAGTATCCATACTCATAAACAGAGCAAATGTTGAAAATAGGCACATGACTTCTCACAAGGGGAAACCAGGAGAGTTGCTTAGGTTAATGAGGCTTGTGGGCAACAGAAAGGCAAAATGCAAGATAGGAGTGCTCCAAGCTTCAAGGCACTCCTTGGCTAGTGGCTGTTTAGATTTGCACACAGATGGTGTGTGCCTGCACGACGAGGACGATGCCTGCAATACCCTCTTCTAGTTGCGGTATCTGCCTTCTCTGCAAATTACAGTTCTTTGTTGCAGGGTTAACGACTGTCCAGTTTCTAAGCTTCGTAAGGTTGACTCCGGGGTAGTGCTGCTGGTGCAGGTGGCTATTCCCCAGCCTCATGCCTACACGTGGAAGGAGCTGTGCCTGGAGGTTGCCCCTCCTGCCTGCTCAGGGATTGACTCCACCATCTCCCCCAGACCAGAGTTTGGAGGAGTCTCTCCAGGTTTTGGAAGAATGAAGGTAGCTTCTTCATAGGGAAGGGCAAGAATGCACTGTCTAGGACCAATGGATAACTATTAGAAATTCAAACCCAGTTGCATAATTTTATTTTGAAATGTCTGTTAATGAATGTCAAAAATCTGCCTCTGAAATGCAGGCATGGAGATAATTAAGACTTTACCTTCCCTTCCAAAAACCTGCATTGCCTGTGGAGGCTTGGTGTTTGTCATTCACATTCTATTTAACTGCTAACTTGTTTTGGAAAAGTTTGTTTTCTTTACATAGCTGATTACTTTTTTGAAGATGATTTTAGTCTCCAATAAAGAAAACAAAAGAGGCAAATGTCCCAACAAAGTCTCAGAAACCGCCTTTGTTGTTAATACCTTGCTTTTGTAATTTTCATTCTGTTCAAAATAACACAAAATTAAGATAATAGCTTCACAAAACTGATTCAGGGATATTAATTACTCCACTTTTTATTTCCAGATGTAGTATAATTCATTAATTTTTCCTGATGCAGTTGCTATAGCCATAGTTTGAAGCTGGTATGTCGTGCCATTAGCAATTTGTAAAGACTCCATTTATATTATTATTATATCATTTTGATATTTGAAATGTCTTTGTCCGTTTCCTGGAAGTTATCAAGCTGACATAAAAAGGCCATCTTCTAATGGGAGTGAATTTTCATAAGCTATTTTCATTTGATCTCTTCCTCTGATGCTATTTGGCCTTGTGTCAGGCATTAAATTTTCTATCTTACATTGTCTTTCTTATTCTAATAAAGTGTGCATTATGTATACTGGTTGTGCTTTATTGATTGTAATATCAAAATATGAGCAAATGGAAATGAGCATTTTAAAGCAAAATCTATGAATCACAAAGCAAAAGGAAGAAATTGATGGTTTTCCTGCTGTACTATGTGACGGATGAGCACTGTATAATTTCTACTAAAAATTCCCTTCAGAAATGGAATGTAGTTGATTAGAACTATTTCCATACTAGCCTTCTCCCTATCTTTGAGTTGGGTAAGCCAGCACGCTGGTGACTTGCTTATTGGCTATTGGCTCGCTTCCCCTGAATCTATGCTCCTTTTTTTTTTCTCTTAGAAGTAGCCGAAGCCTGCAGGCTTTTACAAGAGTCCCTTGCCTAGTGGCTTCAGTTCATGCTTCTATCAGGAGGCCCTAGAAGGACATGGGAAAACAGGAGCAAGACAGAAGGCATTTTCTTCCCTCGAACTTCAGGCAGCAGTGTTAGAAGCTGTGGGTTCCTCCTACAGTCTGACGAAGCCGGGGCGGTGGTGGGCCTTACAGCAGCAGGGGGATATCCAGCAGGGTAAAGGACTCAGCCCTGGGCTCTGCAGTGTTTTCCCCTCTAATCTTCTCCATAATGGGGAGAAGTATCGTCCAGCAGTGATGGGCCAAACCCTCCCCTTCTTCAGGCCTTCTGATGGTGAGTAACTCAGTTCCTGTGCTGTTCTCTCTCCATTTGAAGCCCCCTCACTTGTTTCTGTTTTCTTGACTGCATCTTCATGGATGCATCTTGTAAAACCACAGAGCGCACAAGCACACTGAGGGAGCAAGCCCAAATGAGCAAATAGTATTAACTGTCCACAGACAGCACACTGCACAGAGTTCTGGTGAAGAACAGGGACTATCAAGATTGTGTACTTTGGTTACATAGGCTGCCAGACTGAAATCCAAGGAGACTTTTCTTTGAACTCTAATCATGTGTCTTTATGGAGCTCATACCAATTTGATCACAAAGGTAAGTGCCCCGTGTACCCTCACATTTCTGCCCCATTCATACAGGACCCTCAGATGCTGCAGGATACTCAGCACTTGCCACTGCCATCCTTCATCAAGTGCATCAGCACTGGTGAACAGCTGAACTGCAGTGTCACCAGGAAGCCTCTTCCTACCTCCTTGGAAGTGTTAGCTTCAATATCTGCTCATTCGGAACACAGTCTTTTCTGTTCATTCCAGATGCACGACAGATTCCTCCTTCTGATCTATTGCAGAAATTTTAGTTACACAACTGTCCCTACTTCTGTTTTTGCTTTTTCTTGCATCTTCCTCCTCCTGAAGTGGACAATGGGAGTTATGTGAACAATAGGTGCAGAATGTACTCTCGAAGTGCTCTCTTACATTAGACTAGGCTGGCTAATTCACTGAAATGCCTCATTTTTTCACACTCAAGATGAGTTTTCACCAACGAGGCTGCTCAGTTAGGAATCCCCTTCCCCTACATCCTCACTAATCCAAAGTATCAATATCTTGTGGATTAAGTTAGGCTCATTGGGCCAGCGCCTTAGCTCACTAGGCTAATCCTCTGCCTGCGGCGCCGGCACCCTGGGTTCTAGTCCCGGTCAGGGCGCCGGATTCTGTCCCGGTTGCCCCTCTTCCAGTCCAGCTCTCTGCTCTGGCTTGGGAGTGCAGTGGAGGATGGCCCAAGTGCTTGGGTCCTGCACCCCATGAGAGACCAGGAGAAGCACCTGGCTCCTGGCTTCGGATCAGCGCAGTGCACCAGCTGCAACAGCCATTGGAGGGTGAATCAACGGTAAAGGAAGACCTTTCTCTCTGTCTCTCTCACTGTCCACTCTGCCTGTCCAATAAATAAATAAATAAATAAATATAAGTTAGGCTCAAGCTGGAGTCCCAGCTACATCAAGTGGTATTCCTAATTCAGTGACTACAGTAGTCATGCACAACATAATGACATTTTGACCAATCACAGACCACATATGCCATGGGGTCCTGTAAGGTTGTAATGGAACTGAAAAATTATTGTCATCTAGTAACATCATTGTTTATCTGATAGTGTCATAGCCTATCATGGCAGCATAACGGTCATGACATTGTAGCCATTGTAACATCCTATCTGGCATGATATCATACTAGCACGATGCATTACTCACATTTTTGTGTGATGCTGATATAAACACACCTGTGCTTCCAATCATATAAAAGTAAAGCAATGCAATTATGAATAGTATGTAACAGTTGATAATGAGAATTAATGATAACATTTCTGTTCTGTGTTTTTATATACTTTTATCTATTCTTTTAGAGCATACTCTTATTTTTGGTAAAATGTCGACTGTGAAACAGTCTGCTGTGTGACACTGGCAACTTTGTTCATTTGTGTCTTGATTGCATCATAAAGCGACACTAAGTGATTGACCTACACCTTCTTGGTTAGTGTTGGTGCACCCTGTGATGGTTGCGCAATGAGGAATTCACCTACCTGTGTTTCTCAGAACAGGTCCCAGTAGGTAAGTAATGTATGTCAAATGCCCCTGGAATTGTTTTTGTCTCTGTTGGACCTGATTTTTGAGATTTAGACAAGTTGATTTCTCTGTGTTTGCATTGCCTAATGTGTTTAAAAAGAGCAAAAATAGGAGTAGGGAGCCATATGTGTGGCATGGTGCCAGTGGATCTCAAAATGCTTTCTGTGACTACTTATTATCTGAATAATAAGTGATAACAAAGGTTCATTTCACTGTTTTTGCTTTAATAACATAGATACTCAAGGCCCCATGGTCCCATTTTTGAGTTTGCTTCTTCTTGGTCACCTACTATGAAAATTGCTTGGGATTCAAGCCCCTTCGTGTTAATGGATGCAAACAATTACTTCAGGAAATCTTGCAGACTTCTAGCTCTTTTAATTTTCACACCAAGGTTAAAGAGAGTCTTAATGAATGTCACTTCAAGTAATGTTAAGAAGTAAAACACCCTGATCTTTTTTTTAAAAAACATATGTGGTGCTAAATAAAATTTAACTCCTAAAAGATTAATTATTAGCAATGAGCATGTACTGTCCATGGGTTGCCTCCTATTCTCTCCTGTGTTCATTGTTTGAGAAGCATTCATTGCTTTTAACTAAAGTGTGCACGCATGCACACACACACACACACACACACACGATTTGTGCATTAAGCTTCCAGTCCTTATTCTGCCATTCGCTTTGTGTGTGCCAGTAGGGACTTTTAAGAGAGCACATCACAGGGAGCTGAGGAAATGAAAAAGAAACTCATTTTTCAACCATTTTATTATTGCTCTTGTGCTCGCAACTGTAGCCTCTAGCTTAGCACCGGGCTGGAGGGCAAGGCTCCTTGCAATACCTTTCTCTCCTATTATAAGTCCATCTCAGAGTTAATCATTTCCTCCAAGGAGGTGATGCTGTAATAAAGATAATTAAATTGAAATTTAATATAGTGGGACATTGCACTATAGCTTTATATTAGATGAGGGTTCTGAGAGAAACCATTTACTATGAGGGTGGAGTGTATAGTACATAATTAACAATTATGTTTGTCAGGTTTATGAAACAGAAAATTAATAACACGGAGACTGTGAAGCAGTGAACAAAGCTGCGTGGCCTGAATTAAGGTGACTGGACTATCATTTACCCCTGCACTCATGGTGTCTTTCTTGTCCAGAAATAGAACACAGGATCATGCTGATTTATTCACTTTCTTTTTTTAAACTCCCTTCACTCCCAGCCTAGGATTTTTTTTTTTTTCTACAAAGCAAGGCTTCTCGATCTTGGTTTACATTGGAATCACTTGGATAGCTTTTAAAAATCCCTGTACCCAGGTCCACTCCAAATCAATCAAAGCAAAACCTCTAGCAGTAGAACCTGAGCCCTGGGCTTGTGCAAAGCTCTCCAGGTGATCTCAGCGTGCAGCCAGAGTTGAAGATCACCTTAGCAAATGTTTACTGTGACTGATGTCCCTAGAGGAGGGTAGCAGGTTAAACAAATAAAGAAAAAATGGAAAGAATAACTGCATAATAATAAAATATTCCCAGACTGTGTTCATCTTTCTTTTTTAAATATTTATTTATTTGAAAGGCAGGGCTACAGAGAGGCGGAGGCAGAGAGAGAAAAGTCTTCCATCCATCCGCTGGTTCACTCTCCAAATGGCCATAATGGCCAGAGCTGTGCTGATCAGAAGCCAGAAGCCTGGAGCTTCTTCCAGGTCTCTCATGCGGGTGCAGGGGCCCAAGGACTTGGGCCATCTTCTACTGCTTTCCCAGGCCGCAGCAGAGAGCTGGATCGGAAGTGGAGCAGCCAGGACTTGAACCAGTGCTCAAATGGGTTGCCGGTGCTGCAGGTGGAGGATTAACCTACTGTGCCACAGAGCTGGTCCCTACATTCATCCTGACAAATGAGAATTTGTATACAGTCTGTCCACCAAAAGGTGGTATTTTTCTTTGAGCAGCAGAGTAAGAGGGGAGGGAGAGGGAGAGGGAGAGGGAGAGGGAGAGGGAGAGGGAGAGGGAGAGGGAGAGGGAGAGGGAGAGGGAGAGGGAGAGGGAGAGGGAGAGGGAGAGGGAGAGGGAGAGGGAGAGGGAGAGGGAGAGGGAGAGGGAGAGGGAGAGGGAGAGGGAGAGGCTCCCATCCGCTGGTTCACTCCTAAATATCCTTGATAGCCTGGGCTGGGCCAGGTGGAAGCTGGGAGCTGGAAGCTCAATCTGGGCCTCCCACATAGATGGCAGAACCCAATTGTTCAAGCAACGGATTCACCACTGCCTCCCAGAGTCCACATTAACAGGAAGCTGGAATTGGGAGCAGAGCCAGTCTTTGAATCCAGACACTCTGAGATGGGTTGCTGGTCTTGTATTAGTCAACTTTTTGTTACTTTAACTGAAGTACCCCAGAAGAGCTTTTTGGGAAGGAAAAGGTTTATTTATACCTACAGTTTAGAGGCTGACTGTTCAAGATCAAGCGGTCCCATTAGTCTGGTGTCTGGTGGAGACTGGCCGTAGCAGAGTAGATGTTGAACAATTGTTACATGGTGATCCAGGGAGCAGAGAGAGACTAAGGCTGAACTCTGCTTAAATAATGAGCCCTCTTATGAGAACTACCTTCTGAGAGTAAGCCCCCATTGACCTAAAGTCCTCCCACCAGACCCACCTGTCATTCACCATAATCAGATCAAGCCTCTACCTTTAATCCATCAATCCTGAACATAGGACTTCAGAGTTTAAACATCTGCATGAGTTTGGAGAGCCCTGTAACAGGTGTCTCAGCTGTTAAGCCAAAGCTCACCCCAGTAGGAGGTGTTATTCAGAAACAATGGCATCTCTAATATTCAAACACTTCTGCTTTCTGGGCAAACAGCTCTGAAAATTCTCAGCCCTTTCCTGTCATTCACTCTCTGGCCTCCCAGAACCCAAGGATGTTTTCTGGTTTCTAAAGTGAGGCTGGCTACAACATCTTTCACATTATTGTGGATTAAGTCCTGGGTCTGTCCTTGCCAATCAGAGCCCTGAGCAGGCCCTCAGCAGAATGAGAGGAGAGCTGGGCCAGAGGGCTGATCCAACAGTCGGGGAAGGGATGTGTAGGTCTTGGCAGTCCCCATTTCAGCCATGTCATCAGCTTGGAGTTTCAGGGCCTACACATTTCTGGGGAACTGAGTGCTTCCACAGTGAAAACAGGCAGTTCTTGCTCCGTGGGGTAGGGAGGAAGCTGGTAGGTAAGAGAAGTATTCAAAAGAGAGCCGGCGCCGTGGCTCAATAGGCTAATCCTCCACCTTGCGGCGCCGGCACACCGGGTTCTAGTCCCGGTCGGGGCACCGGATTCTGTCCCGGTAGCCCCTCTTCCAGGCCAGCTCTCTGCTATGGCCAGGGAGTGCAGTGGAGGATGGCCCAGGTGCTTGGGCCCTGCACCCCATGGGAGACCAGGAAAAGCACCTGGCTCCTGGCTCCTGCCATCGGATCAGCGCGGTGCGCCGGCTGCAGCGGCGGCCATTGGAGGGTGAACCAACGGCAAAAGGAAGACCTTTCTCTCTCTGTCTCTCTCTCTCACTGTCCACTCTGCCTATCAAAAATAAAAAAAAAAAAAAAAAAAAGTATTCAAAAGAAAAAAAATATATTGTGACAGTATTGTGAGTGCATCTAAGTTTTTTGCACCAAAATAAACTTATCTTTTAAATTTATTTTTCCTATGAGTTTTTGAAGCCCCATGATGTATGAGTATGTGTACATATTAGTGTCTGCATTAGTTATTACACATGTTTGTGTACAAACACATTTAAAAGAACCACAGAATACTTGGACAAGTAGCAGTATTTGGTCTCTGAATTTAAGAGATCCCCAATTGGTGGTGAGTTCATTCTTCAGTGTTTACATAATTTATCATGGGTGAATATGTATTTTGAAGCATCTGTCCTGCTGACTCTGATATGCGTTTATTGAGAACCTTTGGATTTGACAAGTTATTTAAACATGCTTGCAAAGACTACTGCTGAAGTAATTCAATGCTGCCTATTCTCTGGAATTTCAGCATAGCCTGTACTTAGGACCAGGTAGGGGGAATCCAGGGGTCCAGGGGAGACAGCCTACATTCTGCGATTTACATGTGGAAATTTCCTTTTTTTGTCTCAATTTTGACACAAGCTATGTGAGTTACAGACTAGCTACAGAAAGATTCTCTTGCTCCATCGCACCCGGAGAAAACAGTGTGTTTGTTTCTAGCTGGAATCAATGAGATGATAAAGGTTTCTTTTCACATGTGGGTGTACGTAATGTACTACAGGACTTCAATGACATTTATTCTCACTCAAATCAGTTTTTCCCGCTGCATATCTTTCTACAAAGATTATTTGGATTTTTCTGTCCTTAAATCAAAAGAAGGAAAAGTAATTATGCTTGTGACTAAGAACAAAAGACTAAGCCTATTAAAATATTAAAGCCTTGAAATTTAAATTGTTTTAATCACATTTATCAATATAATTCTTGTTTAATTTGCTTTCTCTTTCATTAAATACTACTGCTTAAAATGTCAGGCCGTGGCTGAATATATAAACAAATTGCTCTAGTGTAGCTTTCAATCTCTAGTCCTAGGCTCTCTCAGTGGTTTTGGGTCCCTGTGATGCCTTCCCAGAAACTGTGTTGCTTGATTTGATGCCTGAGAATTGTCCTGGTCTCATAGAACTGAGCCCAAAACCTTACACTTTCAAAGTGACACTAAATTTCCTACCATCAAAATACCTTACCTTCAGCGTACGTAAAACATAGGACTATTTTTAATCACTTATTTGCATATATTGATTATTTTTAAAACACTAAAAGTACTTTTTATTTATTTATTTATTTGACAGATAGAGTTAGACAGTGAGAGAGACAGAGAGAAAGGTCTTCCTTCCGTTGGTTCACCCCCCAAATGGCTGCTCTGGTCAGAGCTACACCCATCCGAAGCCAGGAGCCAGGTGCTTCCTCCTGGTCTCCCATGCAGGTGCAGGTGACCAAGCACTTGGGCCATCCTCCACTGCCCTCCTGGGCCACAGCAGAGAGCTGGACTGGAAGAGGAGCAACTGGGACAGAATCAGCACCCCAACTGGGACTAGAACCCAGAGTGCCGGTGCGGCAGGTGGAGGATTAACCTAGTGAGCCATGGCACCGGCGCCCCAACAGGGACTAGAACCCGGGGTACTGGCACCACAGGCGGAGGATTAGCCTAGTGATCTGCGGCGCCGGTCTCTTATCACAATTTTAAAGTACAAGTAAAATAAAAGCATATTTTATACCAAATCCTAAATAGATGTTTTCAAACTCATTCTGGGTTTTCCACAATTTTACAAATTGTCATTTTCTGTATATTTCATGAAAAGAAAAGTTATTGGCAGTAATTTGATTGTAAAATTCCAGATATCAGTGTATATGCTAAAAAATGTGCCCATAATCTCTCTGTATGTATCTATATCTACCTATCATCTATCTACTATCCATTATCCACCCATCCATCCATCTACTCTTCTAACTGTCATACCTGCATGGCTGTAATCTATTATCCATCTGTATCAATCTATCTTTTTAAATGTTCATTTATCTATTTTACATATTTGAAAGGCAGAGAGATGAGAGAGAGAGAATCTTCCCTCCACTGGTTTATTCCCCAAGTATCTGCAACAGCTGAGGCTGGACCAGGCCAAAGTTACAACCTGGGAACTGAGTTCATAGTTGGCAGGAACCCAAGTACTTGAGCTATCACCTGCTGCCTCCCAGTGTGCACACTAGCAGGAAGCCAGTATCAGAGCAGAGCTGGCGCAGAAACCCAGGCACACTGATACAGGATGCAGGCCTCACAAGCAGAAGCCTAACCACTGTGTCAAATGACCACTTCTCTCTCTCTCTCTCTCCCTCCCTCTAGTTGACAGGAATAAAATAATCTGTCTCTGCATTCCATTCTTCCTCTTCCTGTCTTCCTTTATCCACTTACGATAGCATGTGAATGTGAACCTTCCTTTCAAAGACTAATGCAGAGTAGAATATTCAGTGTAAGTCCAAATATATTAGTGACCTTCTGATAAGCAACTTCTTTAAGTAGTTTTTATGCAAACAAAAAAGTACCAGTGTTACCAAAAAAAGGCTCAGCCCTTTGACTCAATTTCTGTAGCTTAGGTTCATTTCACAATGTCATAGAATGAATCAGAATAAAAAAATATATAAAATAATCTACTCTATACATCTAAAATTTTAAATAAAGTATTAAAAATGCCCTAGTATGTACACATATGTACTTAGCCATTCATTTCCTTTCTCCATTCACTAAATTACTTCTCCAAGTACATTTCTCTGAAGTCATCTATCACCGGGGCAATTAGCTCCTATTATTTTAGATTTGAGACACTTGGATACCTGCTAGTTCCCATGGCACTCTGATGTGATTTTGCGCTTGTAAATGCCTCACAATTAACAAAGCCTTTTTTATTATTTTGAACTCTTCCTGTCACTGCCTTTGTTTTCTATAGGAGACAAAATGACAAGGTTTCTAAAATGCATTTTCTTATTTTCTGCAATATGTATTTTTAAATCACACTGACAGTTTTATTCTACAGCGCACCAGCAATTGCAAAGCTCTCGTGAACAATTCTATCCCAACAAAATCACTCAGGGAAGAGAGTTTTAAGGAGACGAATTTCAGCTTCACGCTTCAGAGGGGTTATAATAAATCATGATAAGGGAGGAGGAAAGCGAATATAAAAATGATGAAATGTACCTTGAAAAGAGTGTGTTTTTAATCACTATTTTCCTAGGCAGGTGCAATTCTCAAAACTTTTTCTCTGTGGGGCTGTACTTTCTGAAGTTGGCCTGCCATCTTTTCCGTAGGATGAACGCCCACATGCTCTTGTGCTCATGGCCACACCTGTGGCCCTTGGCAGAAGAACAGTTCTGAGCGTGAGCTGTTTCAGGGTCTGCCCATCCTTCCCACAACGGGGCCTCTCCCAGTCTTCCTGCCTTCTGAAGGATTTCTATGCTAAGTACATGTCAGCCTGGAAGCAATGGGGCTGCTTCTTGAATTGCCGAGAGCTAGCTACAATTTACAGCCTCTGAAGTGGAATTAAAGCAATGTTCATTTTTTAATGAGCATTAAATTTACTTTTAGCCAAACCCTCTAGCTGACAATGAAGTGCTCACTGGGCTTGCTATTGGCTCTCTCTGTAGTAATTACTCTGCTGCTACTGATTGCTCTTTTTCTTTGGCTGCAGAAGCTTAATATGTTTGAGTTTTGTACTTAATTTCTAAAGTAGGAACAGCAGTAAAACTCTCCAGATTTAAAGTTTCTGAGTAAGGTCTCTCCTCAATTATGAAGCGAGTTCAACTTGGTGTAGCAAAATGAGAATGGGCTGTGGTAGAAGATCTAGGATTGAGTTCTGGTCTTATCTGTTCGATCAGAGCTTGGAAGACTCTACTTGTGCACCACACCCAGCCCAGCCCCTCTATTCATCTGACCTCGGAGCTCATTTCTAAATGGTTAGGGGGCCAGGAGAGTCAAAAGAACAATTGTATTTCATGGCATGCCTGTGAAAATTACACGAAATTTGGATTTCAGGGTCCATATAAAGTTCTACTGGAACACAGCCATAGTCCTTCATTCATGTGCGTGCTCCAGTGGCAGAGTTGAGTAGTTACAACAGTGACCTGGGTGAACAACCTACAAAGCTGATAATATTTACATCTGGCCCTTTGCAGAAACAAAGTTTGCCAATACTTGACTCAAATAGCTGCTAGGTCATGGGCATATTAATTCACTTGCGAAGCTCAACTGCTTCATCTGTAGGAAGAGATCAATTAGCGACATCCAGAGCTATTGTGAGACACACATGAGCTTGTTAATCCTTCAGCACTTAGACATCTCATTGTTTAAATAGTAAGAGAGGAATTTGTGGTTATTAGTTGTCTTGTGTTGATATTTGTACTTGTCCTTCTGCCAATTTGACTGAATCTGTTTCTGTATAGATGACATATTGTCTAGTTAATGAATTTGTCTACATTAGATATAATTTAGAAATAGGCATTTTAAAAATTTACATAACTTTTTAATGAATGTCTGTCACAAATCAGGTGTTTATCTCTAAGGTAGATTATAAAACTGAAAATCCTCCATTCTCTCAAAATGTATTTCAAAAAATGTCTTGAAGGCATATTTATTTACATGTATAATTTTCCACTTGATCCTATTTTTGATGTAACCATGTGTTCTTTTCTATTGTTTTCAGATTACCAAGTAAAGGCAAAGTAAATCCACATTCTCCAAACACATTTGGGTTCGATCAACAATCGTATGTAACATAAAGAGAAAAATTGAGGAATCTATTCGCCCATCAAACATAAATTATGTTTATCTTTATTACAAAGTTTAATTGTTTAAGAGGTTAAGTGTCTGCCTTGAATTTTACCCCCAAACTGGGGTTTGGATAAAAATCCAAGACAGATTTCTCTTCTGACAAGATGAAGGCATTTGCCATGCTTCTAATGAAGGGAAAAAAGAGAGGAAATCCATTTGGTTATTTCCTGACTCCTGTTCAAAAGCAGTGGCCTCCCACTGTGGTCTGCTCTTAGTGCTCACACAGCGCTGGGCCAGTTCCAAAACTTCCGTCTATTTTGATCTAGGAGAGCTCACTTCTTTGATGTGTATCAGTGGCTCCCCAAGTGCTGTGCCAGGTTTAATCAAAGGTACATAGCTTCAGCAAAAATAAATGACAAGGAATGATCACAGTGCCACACGCAGGGTTTTTCAGCAGCCTCCAGACTTCACTGTGTTGGGCCCCCTCCTCAGAGGACAAATGCAGAAGCCCCAGAGGGTCCATCTCAGATGAAATAAATGCAGAGACACAGAACAAAGGAAGCAGAGCAATATTCTTGAGCCCTCTGATTCTATTGTGCAACTGATAGTCCCCTGGCTGTTGGGGCAGGTGCCCAGCAGCCCTGCAAGATACCTAGTGCATGTCCGAAGCAGGGGAGGCTGCTGAGCCCTTGCACTGGGGACTTTGGGGCCTCTAGGGGAGCACTAGTGTGCTGGCCCTGTGAGCCCACCCTAGGTGGAACCATGGGATGTCAACTAGTGCCCTTTTTACCACACATCAAGACATGGGGATGGTGATGTTTGCAGACAGCCTGTAAGACAGCCTGTAACACAAAGAGCAAAAAATGCTTTCAGCTTTCTGCCAAGTCTATTAGTTCAGTGTGGTGCTTTGTAAGCGTTTAGAATCTTACTTCTAAATTTGTTTCTAGATATATACACATGTACACATGTAATGTTGTCAATTTCTATAAAGCATATGGTATATGATAATATATTCAATTTTAAGTCGAATAAGATTGATGTCTTCCTTTCTTCATTTCCCAGTCTTACTTTAGGTGCTTCCAGTTGTCTCCATACTACTGTTTGGAGGTCACTGCTGTATTATCAAGTAAATCAGTTATTTTCTGAAAAGTCCAGCAAAAATGTAAACATCAATCTCAGAAGATTATTCATCCTTTTTTGTTAGCCAGTGAAAAAATTATCACTCTACTAGACCCTTTCTTAAAAAGATTTTTTTAAAGATTTGCTTTATTTATTTGAAAGTCAGAGTTTCAGAGAGAGAGAGAGGGAAGGAGAGACAGAGAGAATCTTCTATCAGCAGGTTCACTCCCCAAATGGCCGCAATGCCCAGAGATGGGTCAGGCCAAAGCCAGGAGCCATGAGCTTCATCTGGGTCTCCCAGGTGGGCACAGGGGCCCAAGGACTTGGGACATCCTCTGCCACTTTCATAGGTGCCTTAGCAGGGAGCTGAATCAGAAGTAGAACAGCTGGGACTTGAGCCGATGCCCATATGGGATACCAGCATCTCAGGCACAGTTTTTCCTACTATGCCACAATGCTGCCCCCCCCCAATATTTATTTATTTATTTATTTAAAAGGCAGAGTGATAGAGAATGAGAGAGAGAGAGAGAGAGAGACAAAGAAAGAGATCTTTTTTTAAAAAAAAGATTTATTTATTTATTTGAAAATCAGAGTTACACAGAGAGAAGGAGAGGCAGAGAGAGAGGTCTTCCATCCACTGATTCACACCCAAATGGCTGCAACAGCGGAAGCTATAACAATCTGAAGCCGGGAGCCAGGAGCTTCCTCCAGTCTCCCATGCAGGTGTAGGGGCCCAAGTACCTGGGCCATCTTCTACTGCTTTCCCAGGCCATAGCAGAGAGCTGGATCAGAAGTTGAGCAGCCAGGAGTCAAACCAGTAACCATATGGGATGCCAGTTCTGCAGGTGGCAGCTTTACCTGCTACGCCACAGTGCCAGACCCAGAGATCTTTCATCTGTTGGCTCACCCCCCCCCCAAAATGTCCCCTAATGCTGAGGCCAGACCAGGCCAAAGCCAGAGCAAGGAACTCCATCCAGATGTCTCACGTGAGTGGCGGTGGCTGAAGTACTTGGGCTAGCATCTGCTGCCTCTCAGGCACACTAGCAGGAAGGTAGACAGGAAGCTTGAAGTACCTGGGACCTGATCCAGGAGATCCAACAAGGGAAGCCAGTGTTCCAAGAAACAGCTTAATGTGCTGCACCACAATGCCCAACCCTCTGCCAGACTCTTGTTAAAAAAAAATCCTTTTCAGGCCAGCGCCGCAGCTTACTAGGCTAATCCTCCGCTTTGTGGCGCCTGCACACCGGGTTCTAGTCCCGGTTGGGGTGCCAGATTCTGTCCCGGTTGCCCCTCTTCCAGGCCAGCTCTCTGCTGTGGCCAGGGAGTGCAGTGGAGGATGGCCCAAGTGCTTGGGCCCTGCACCCCATGGGAGACCAGGATAGGTACCTGGCTCCTGCCATCGGATCAGCGCGGTGCGCTGGCCGCGGTGCGCTGGCCGCAGCGCGCCGGCCGCGGCGGCCATTGGAGGGTGAACCAACGGCAAAGGAAGACCTTTCTCTCTGTCTCTCTCTCTCACTATCCACTCTGCCTGTCAAAAAAAATTAAAAAAAAAAATCCTTTTCTCTGCCTAAGAGACAATTACTGCTCTCACTCTCACATGATCTCATCCTATCATATGGTAGCAATAAAGCTGTAAATATAAAAATTCAACACTTCCAAAGGTTTTTCTCTGGACTGGATCACTCCCCTCAATTGTAGATTCACACATCTCCACTTTACCTTAATATGATCAAATTCCTTGTTTCCCTCACTGAAGCGGCTTCTCTCTCAGTCCTCAGGTCAGTTAATGTAACCACATCTCATGCTGTGTGTCAGCAGCTCCTAGAGACATGCAGATAATTTATTTCCCTGTCACCATGAACTTTCTAGTCCAAGCCACCATCGTGTCCCACAGGGACTATTGCCGCCTGCTACCAATCTCGCATACCCGTCTATAGCTTTTCTTAACATATTGCTCCAGAGTGGGCTGTTTCATAATAAGCTAGGCAGGGTCTATTCTTTGTGCAGCATCCTTTAGTGATTTCCTGTCTCACTCAGATAAAGAGAATCCCAGTCTCCTTGCCTTCTGGATTTTACCATGCACACTCTTGGTTCTCTACAGTAGCTTCTCATGATTCCCGGCATCCACTGGCCAGTCTCCCACCTCAGGACCCTTGCACTTGCTCTTCTGTCAGATACCCAACCTTCACACTTCTTTCCTCTTTTCTGTCTTGCATCAGATGTCCTAGTCTTGGTGAGTCCCACCCTGGCCACCTTACTGAAATTGCAAATCAGACTCAGTTCATCCTTTTCCCATGTTCTTTTCCTCCATAGAACTTCTCACCATCTGATAAGCTGCTAAGTTTATTATTTTTTCTGTTTCTTCACCAAGAATGGAAGCCCCCACAAAGGCAAGCACCTTTCATTCACTGCTGTGTTGCTGGCAACAAGAACAGAGTCTGGCACAGAGTAGTGCCTCTGAAATGTATCTTAGTGAAGACATGAATGGATTTACATGAACTACTGGTGGCAAGGCTATTCCCTAGAATGTGGTCCTCTCCATAGTCATCAAATTAATGGTGATTTTAATCTTTTAAATATCCATTTTCATGATTTTTATAGAGCGAAGAACATCTGTTACTCTAACAGTAAAAGAGAAAAGCATTACTAAATAATTTTTAATGTTAAAGTATGAAAGAAATAAAAAGCAGAAAACAAAATTGTGCATGTATAAAGAAGAAAATATCTGGGGCCGGCGCTGTGGTGTAGCGGGTAAAGCCGTCATCTGCTGGGCCAGCAGCTTCCCATATGGGTGCTGGTTCAAATCCTGGTGCTCCACTTTCGATCCAGCTCTCTGATACGGCCTGGGAAAGCAGTAGAAGATGGCCCAAGTCCTTGGGCCCCTGTACGCTTGTGGGAGACCTGACGAGACTGCTGGCTCCTGGCTTCCGATCGGTGCAGCTCCAGCCATTGCAGCCAATTGGGGAGTGAACCAGTGGGTGGAAGACCTCTCTCTCTCTCTCTGCCTCTCCTTCTCTCTCTGTGTAACTGACTTTAAAGTAAATAAATAAATCTTTAAAAAAATCTTAAATTCTTTTATGTGCAATAATGACCTGATAATCCAACAGTTAAAACTATTTCAATTAATTTTATAAAATATTCTGATATTTTAATAAACTATGCTTGAAAAGTAGCCCTCTAACAGACTTCTTTGTTGTCCTCAGGACGTTTGCTAAAAGGAAAGCATCTTCTTTCACCCCTGTCATTGACAGCAATTACTCCACATGACAACAATCAATGCCTTTTCTTCTTGGCTTCTTGCTTGGATTTGTAGCATTGTTGTTGGATATTGTGTTTTGGAAAGTAAGCTTGAATGTTTATTTTACAGAACCCATTTTATTATCACAAAGGAGAACCAGCGATTTTTCTTCAGTGCATGAAGTCAAACAAAAGGCGTCCTCCTGGTCCTAGGGGAATCATTTACCTCTTGATCTGTTTTCAAACCCAGGCCTAGGGCACAGAAGTAAGTACTGGAAATGGACACAGCTAGAGCTAGCCACAGATCATCTCTCACCAATGAGAAAGCAGTGGTCTCTGCGCGGTGCATTTCCCCATCACCGACCTTTGTGAGAGGAGGAAGGCGCACACTCTGCAGCTCGTCTGTCAGTTCCTCAACCCCTGTGGCTTTCACAGTGTCCATTACACCAAAGCCTATTATTAGATAGTGTGTAATAGGAAATCATTAAGATAATACCTTCCATGGTTAAGTAGAAGACGGGAAGGAGCTAATCAATAAGGTATTAGTCATAGATGTCCATTTCTTTCTTACTAACACTTTGAAATTTACATAAAACTTAATGTTAATTTCTTTTTATTCTGTTGGAGTAAACTTAATAGAAATGTAGTAATTTCTCCGAATTTCCTCTCTGCTCCCCTGGTGCTATGTGCATGGTGCAGTCCATCTTTGTAATACTCACATCAATACTGGACAATTTGAATACTCCCTGCCACCTTCCTTCTTGCAGTACAAGGTTTTGGTTTGGTTTCAGTGTTAGGAGGGAAAAGGTAAGCATTAGGAGGAGAGATCATTGGTGAAAGAAATTGTCTCCAAGATTATTTTTTAAAATGTTTTGAAAGGTTAATTTTTGTTGAGTGTAGTTTTTAATATGATAAAATGTGAACTATGAATTGCACCTAGTTCGTATAGCAGATGAGGTAGCAGGAAGAAGGAAATATAAGTATGCTATTATAAAAAAAAAAAAAAGGAAAGCCGATTGCAGTTCTTCCTAGTGTACTGTTGAGAACAGAAAAGACAAAATGCTTCATTGCACGTGGCACCCAGCCAATCTCAAGCTAGAATCAATTGCTTTGCCAACAAGGAACACAAAAGATGTTCATTGTTTGCAAACCGAGTTTCCTGCACAGGCACCTTTTCTCCGAGCTAGCAAACGAACAGGAGAGCCAGACGATTCCTTCTGCTGCCGCTCCTCACCGCGGTGCTTCTTCTCCACGTGTTCTGAAACTGTCCTGCAAGAGGCAAATCTCCATCTAATCCCTGTGGACTTGGAGACTTTTCACTTCACAGTGTGATCTCTTCATTGCAGCCATAGGACCACAGCGCGCGATTGTTCTCACAGACACTGGCCAATATCATAATTATCTGCATAAAACAATTCACTGAACAGCCTTTGCTTTTCAAGGTTTTTTTTTTTTTTTTTTTTTTTTTTTTTTGTAGAGTCTTTTATCTTGACATGCACGACGTGGCCATATTTAGGGAATGGGGGCTGGAATCTGAGTGTGGCTGGAAGGAGCCTAGTCTGGGAGGAGGGAAAGAGAGAGAAAGCTCCCTCTCCCCTTCCGTTTCTCCTCTCCTGCTCTATTTCTTCCTTTCCCAACCACTAGAGGGTTAAAGAGAAAGCAAAATGGAGATCAGACTGTGAAACAGGCTCCATCTCTCTTATTCTCGCTGTTTAAAGACCATTCTTTTTCATCTTTCCTACCATCTCAGTCCTTATTCTGTCTCTTGACACCATTTGATATATTTCTCTTCTTCCCCTTCAGTTTCCAACCCTTCCCAAGATACAGATCTCCAGAGTCTTGGTTCTCCAGCTCCATGAGCTCCAAGCACAGGGCCCACAGACATTCTTCTATCATCTGGGAACTTCTCAGGCATTTGCAGCATCGTTTCTATGGCAAACATACAGTCTGGATATCAAACTGCCTACCCAAAGTTTTGGGATACAACCGGGATGTAAACTTGGAGATGCATATAATATTTTTAAAGAAAAATGACATGAAAGAACTAGAGTTTCTGCACAAAAGTTACACAGATGGAGGCAGATAATTGTATTCCATATCGGACTGCTTGGGTTGGAATCTTGGATCTGCTTTATATTCAAGCTTCCTGCTAATGTGCACCCTGGGAGGCAGTAGGTGAGGACTCAAGAAATTAGGTTCCTGCTACCCAAGCGGGAGACACAGATGGACATCAAGCTACTGATCCAGTCCTGGCTCTTGTGGGCATCTGGGGAGTGAACCAGAAGATGGGAACGCACACACACATTCTCTCTCTCTCTTTGTCTCTCTCTCTCTCTCTCTCTCTCTCTTTGTCTCTGTCTTTCTCTCTCTATCTTTCAAATAAATTTTACAAAAAAAAGAGAGAAAAGGGTAATGATGTGTACAAATCACTTGAAGAAATGACATCACAGTCCCAAAGAGGCAATTTGGACCATTTTCAGCATTTTATTATCTGTGCTGACAACTGAAATGTATCAAATGAACTATATTTCATTAGAAGGAATTTTTATTTAGATAGATATGGATTTACAACCCTAAAATAAGCACTGTATACATTTTAAATGGTATTTTCTATTCTATTTTTCCCTGTATGGATTGAGGTATACCATAATTATTATCTGTAGAAACCAGTACTGGATTTTGTTCAGATCCAGAGCAGTTTCTGAAACAATAAAATCTTTTTTTTTTTTTGGTATGGAGGAAGGAGTTGTAAGAAAGCAATTATTTATTTCATTGGCAAGTAAAAGGACATTCGTATTATGCCAAGATTAAATCCATTTAATGTAGAACATCATCTATCACCAGAATGCACCTTGGGATAAACACTGTAATTTAATGTTTGAGAAATTACCAATCTCAGCTTGATCCAAAACATATCTAGATCTCAAATCTCAATAATTCAGATCCCTTTCAAAACATCACAGAATGATGGTGGATGTTTAATGTGAAATTTAAAGATTTGGATTACATTTGATAATGCTTTGTATTGAGTGTATTTGACTGAATTCGAGTTCTTTAGGTTGATATATATTACTAATTGCTACAAAATTTCTACCAATGAATATAAACACTAACCAGAGGACTTCTGGGTGCCATTTTTGCTTGTTTCTTCATTTGCTAATGTACCCATGTAACTTCCTGTCATGTGTTTTTCACTTCTTGTCCCTCAGGTGACTTAAACTCCACAGAGGGATCCTTCACATTCTTCTTAATTTGTGTTGTACTTGCTGGTGACTGATATTTCTAAAGGGATCCGATTGCATCACTCCTGTTTAACATTTGTCACCACCTTTGAACAGAAATCCAAACTACTTCACATGGCTTATGCACCCCTTCAACATGAGAACCTCGCGTTCTGTCTCCTGTTTCAGCAGCTCATGAGGTATAGTGGTGCTGTCTGATGGGATGGCCACCAGCCAGAGATGGCTGCCTAGTGTGTTTTAAGATAGAATAAAATCAACAATCCTATTCCTCGGCCATATTTGTCACATTTTAAGTGCCAAGGGTCAATGTGAACGTCTCCATCACTGTAGAAAGTGCTATTGGACACAGCACTGCCTGTGATTCAATCACGTGGTTGGGATCAATCTGCTGAGGAACTCCACAACCACACACATCCTCCTCTCTTCCCTGCTGCTGCTTGTGCGCTTTCCCTCTCACACAGGGCCTCATTTTCTTTCTCCAGGCTAAATCCTTCTCACTTTTCTTAACTGTACTCGTCCTGGTCTCCGGAGTGCCCTTTGTCCGTGTGCTTGGTTTTCTGTAGCCCCTCAAATGCATCTTCCCTGTAGTGATCTGCCTTCCCGCCTGTCCCCTCGCTGGACGTAGCTCCTTGCGATCTGAAACTTGGCCCTTCAGTGCCCACTGTTGTGCCTGATTCATTGAAGGCACTTGAAGTCATATCAAAGGATAAAGCAAACTTTAAGTCTCAACTTATCACATGGCATTTGTGAATAGGACTGATGCCTGTGGAAAACATTTGATGCTTACAATTGGGGGCAATCGAGTTATAAATTCTGATTTTTTCTTCTTTCAAAATTTTTTGTACTTGGTGAACCAATTTATGCTAAAATGCTTAATTATTTTATTATATCTACTGAAAACTCCAAGTAAAATTAAAAGATGAAACAATTAAGAAGAAAATGACTTATAAATTCTAACATGAAATAATTTTTGAAAGATCCCTTAGTGTTGGATGTATCAGTCATGTATAACCACACAACACAGTTTTTAATAATACCGATTATTTTAATTTCAACATGCTGTGTTGTACGTGTCCTCTAGTTAAAGTAGGAGAGCTTTAAAAATTTATTTATTTATTTGAAAGGCAGAGTTACAGAGAGGGAGAGGCAGAGTCAGAGAGAAAAGTCTTTAATCTGCTGGTTCATTCCCAAAATGGCTGTAATGACCAAGGCTGGGCCAGACCAAAGGCAGGAACCAGGAGCTTCATTCGGGTCTCCCATGTGATGCAGGGCCCAAACACTTGGGCCATTTTCCACTGCTTTCCCAAGCCACAAGAAAGGAGCTGTATTGAAAGTGGAGCAGCTGGGAGTTGAACTGGTGCCTATACAGGATGCCAGCACTGCAGCGGCAGCTTAACCTGCTACACCACAGTGCCAGCCCCTGAAACTCTCTTAAATTTGGATTACTTATATTTCTAACCCATATGTAAACCACCTACCCAGCTTTGTTTTTTAAGTAGAAAAAATTAAAATGGATTTGTTTTCTTTTCGAAAATCTCCTTATTTTTAAATTAATGAATCATAGTGACAACATAAAATATTGCTCCCACTGTTTTATTTTTAAAAAATCATTTAACTTGTTGAAAGAACTATTTTGTGGGTCATTTAAAATGTCACTCAACAATAAATTTTCCACTTTTAGTCTCACTGATTCAAAAAGGTTTTAGGCAATATTGAGAGCTTTAGAACTAAAGATTTGCGTAAGCAGATTCTGCCTGATCCGCTCCACTTCTACTCTCTCATCTCTCATTTCCTTTGTCCAGTTTTCTTCTGCTGTAGACCAAGAAAGCTATAATTGGAGAATAACACACTCTATATTATTAAAATGTCCAAATGTTTGTAATACATTAATTAAGTTAGTCTTAGTTAATACATGTGCAGCCATAGAGGTCTTAGGGCAGCAAATGAATATAAGAGTACAAATACACTCTGAGTAGAAGCCCTTATTTGCTACAACACCTTCAGATAAACCAGCTGAGGTGAGAACTTATTCAGGTTAAGTAGGAGCTAGTCCAATATTGAACAATTTTAGGCAATCTCTAGCCTTACCCTTTAAACGTGTAACATTCTTTCTAAAAAACTGAACTTATAGAAACTATAATGATCACATACATAGTACCAGGGTGCATTTTCCAATCCAGTGTATAAGGGCTTTACCCACTAACTAGCCTTCAACTCATCCTGTATGACAATTTGTGCAGCAGGTTGACTGGATAAGTTTCCTTCTTATTGCTGAAAAGGCAAGAAAAGAATTGCCTCAGGACTCCTGTATCATGTAGGGTTGACCGAGTTATTCTAGGATAACAAATGAATTCTGAAATCTTGATGACAATCAAACAAGTGTTTTCCTGCTTGGGTTGCATATTCACTGTAGTTGCATGGTCACTGTAGTTATACGTATGGAGTAAGGTGGATTGAAGCTCTTCTCATGGACGCTCAGGGGATACAGTTGACACAGGCTCTGCCATGCGGAGGAGAGAGTAACACAGAAACACCCCTAAAACTGATTGGAGGAGTTGTTGTAGAGCCTTCAAAACTGGGCTCTCTTTCCTGACATGTATAAGGCAATCATTGACATTGAGGTGGTGAAAGAAGGAAGTTTTCCGTGCGAAGTGCAGAGCAGGGAGCCTGGCAGCCATTGCTTAATCTTCTGGCTCCTCGCGAGGTTGGGGGTAGAGTTTCTTACAGTAAGAAGCAGGGCTTGAGAGGTGCATACTCGAGGTGTGTCCAGGGCCTTGGTGTGTCCACAGTGCTCCTTGACCTCCTTTGATTGTCATTGATATCATGTCCTTTGTGGAATTTTCATGATGATATAGTGTGCTCCTGTTAGTCTGGGGTTTCAGGCAGGCAGTAGTTACTTTTACTTTTGCTCAGGGGCTGGGGTTCCTGGAAAAGAAATTCCTCAGGACAAGACCAAACATCAAGATGTTATCGATAGTGAAAATAAATGACATCAGAGGTCCTGTGATTAAAATCTTGTAGGACCCTTGATTAGGAACCATGCAGAGCCACTTGCATCACTTCCTCAATTTCATGAGTTAATTTTAGCAAGCAGTTGATGTGAAATCATAAAAGTAGGGCAAGAAAACTTTATGTTAAGGGCAGGGAAGCTGGGAGACTAGGACCTGATAGCATTTAGCATCTGCATCCAAGGCACTGTACAGGTTTCAAGAGCACTTGAAGAACTCCTACCTCCTTTGTATGCTTTGATTTAAAGTGGTCTATATGACTCTTGCTGACAGATCATTGGCCAGAGTCAGTCTCATGTATTTTAAGAGGACTGGGAAATGAAGGGAGGAAATGAGTATTGGATGAACATTGTAGTTATGTCATAATCAGCTAGAGAAAGGGTAAAATCAAGACTCTTCAATTCCCACTAGTGTCCATTAAAATAAATCAGAGATAAAAAGTAACCTGAGACAATTCTATTTCCAAATTAGATGAAAAGTAAATTGACTATTAGACCAATTCCTCCCACACTCACCAAAATGCTAATTTACCATAACTAGCTTTAGGGTCTACCTATTGATTTAGGCCATCTGGCAAAATGAGTGGAAAACAATATTCCTTTCTCCATAAAAAATATAATGGCTGAAAAACTTAGTTAACTAAAGGGTCATAGTGAAGATGGTGTCACAACAAATGAGCTCCTCTTCCACAGAGCTGTTGCCCAGTGGAGATTGGGGCATGGCTATGTTACAGAGCAGTCATCTCCAAAATGGGGCATATATTACTTATTGAATATACAGATTGATACTGGTTCATTCTCAAGGCCTGTTTGTCAGGAAGTCTCTTATCACATGTGGGATGGGAAGAAATCCTTAGGAAAAAGTGGGCATTCCATATCTTGGAGAGACTGATGGTGATACCATTGCTTATTTTAATTGTGTTTTAATGTATTCTAAGTAAGAACATGTTCAAGTTCACATTTTAATATATTTGCTTCTTCTTAGAATTTTTATCTCTGCTCACATTACTCATCTGTCCTTTCATGTTGTCTACCTTTTTCATTAGGTTACTTAATATATCAACTGTAGCACTTTTAGTTATCTGTTTGAAATTTCTAGTATCTATGTCATATCTGAATCTAGTTCTATGAATTATTTTTATCTCTTCAAACTGTGTTGTATTTTTTTACTTTGCTTTTTCCATAGGCTTTGTAATATTTT
Organism: Oryctolagus cuniculus; assembly: GCF_964237555.1. Taxonomy (NCBI): domain Eukaryota; kingdom Metazoa; phylum Chordata; class Mammalia; order Lagomorpha; family Leporidae; genus Oryctolagus; species Oryctolagus cuniculus. Next base: position 146,706,762 of record NC_091436.1, on the reverse strand, counting down.
TGTGGAAAATTAACATGAAGAGGTATAGGAACAGAGGTATTTTGGCTTTTAGTGTGAAGATTTATAGTAATCTGGCTATTATTATGTGCCATGTTTAGTGTTTTCTATAACTAAAGGCACAAGAGGCCTCTAGTTCCTCCAGTGTCCATGTGTTTAAGTCCCTTTTTATTCCCCAAAGAACTTATCCTCAGAGTTTCTGTGCTATTGATTGAATTTCACGTCTTCAGAAAATTCATAAGCTGAAATCCTAACCCCAGTGTGCTGGTATTGGGAGGTGGAGCCCTTGAGAGGTGATTATGAGTTATATAACATATTTACATATTAATGTTGAGTGGCTTTTCCAGTTTATCCGGTCATAATGTCTTTATAAAAGAGCCCAAAGGAAGTGGTTCACCCCCTTCTACCATGTGGGGACAGAGCAGAAGGCACCATCCATGAACTAGAACATAAGACCTCACCAGACACTGATTCTGCTCTCCCTTTAACTTGGACTTGTTCATCTCCAGAACAATGAAAAATAAATTCTTGTTGTGTAAGTCACTCAGTTCATGGCATTTTGTATAGCAGCATTAATGAACCAAGAAGCTGTGCCTTGCTGCTCTTTCAGCCGTATCCGCCTGGATTCCTCTGCAGTCCTGTTGGTGCAGTGGTAAGGTGGGAGGAGGGAAGTGGTCTGTGATTCATTGATTAAATCTTTTAGTCTTTAGTGAGCCTGAGTTCCTGAGTTTTAACTTTCACAAATGTGTCTTAACTTTTGTTCTTCCCTCAAATGAGATGATAAAGATAAGAGTCTGAGGTCAGAAAAATGTTCTTCCTCCATGTGGGATCCTGCTCTATTTCTTCCTCCTAAGAGAATCAACCTTTGTTATGGAGAATATTCTGGGTGTGTTTGCATGGTTCTTGCCAGAGCCATGAGGAGACCTAGTACCTTTACCAAGAATACTTGTTGGCATTCCTAAGGTGCAAAATTGAGCACCCAGCACTGGTCCTCCACCTCAAGACTGTAGCAGCCAGGACTTTCTCATTTGTTAGCCAGTTCACATTCAGTCTCTAGCATTTCACCAAAAATTACCATTTAAATGTTCCTACTAGCTTACTGCTCCAGTGTCTTCTACAGATAAGCAAATCTCTACTGTGAGATTTTGCTGTTGTGGTTTGTCCTGCTAACCTAAGTTCTTCCATAACAACAAGAAAAGTCATCAATTTTCATTTTATTAGACTTTATCTTGTACAGATGGCAGTGATAACTTCCAAGCTCTGTACATGTCAGAACTAAAACTAGAAATTTGAGTTTATTTGTTAATAATATGTCAATATAAAAATAAAATATTATAATAAATAATAAAATTACAGCATCTTAATGTCCTCTGCTAATTTTACAGAAATAATTAGCTAAGATCAAATAAGAAGAAAAATTTTAATAGAAAACATTGCATAATTAGTGGATGAACTTGAAAATGGTTTTTGCAATTAATTGGTACAATCAACAATGCACTTTTTATTTATATTTACGTATTAATGTTGAGTGGCTTTTCCAGTTTATCTGGTCATAAAATCAAGTAAGAAAATGAGATCTAGTTGGAGGAGTTGTTATATAACTCCCAAACTGAGAAAGCCAATCACTGACGCTGAGATGTTGGAAGAAATGGGGTTTTTATTGTAAAGCATAGAGCAAGAAGCCAGGATGCTAATGCTCAGTTCTAGACTCTCAGGTGGAGTAAAGCAATTAATCATTTAGCTTAAAGTTGGGGGATGAGGGATGAATGTCTAGCACATGTCCAGCTTCCTGGGTCATTGACAGTCCTCATGGTTTTCCTTGATTGGTCACTGATACTGTATTCCTTATGATGGAAAAGTGGACTTTAGTGTTTTTCTGGAACTACATGCAGGTGGTATATACTTCTTGACCTGGCCCTAGAATCCCCCCCGCCCCCGCCTCCCCCCCCCCCCTCCGCCGACCAAGAAAAGAAACCCATTGAAACAATACAATCAAGATGTTAATTATTGGAGAATTTTGCAGGGCCAATTTTACCTCTCCCTCAATTCAATGGTTACTTTTTCATTTTTAATATTTTGAAAGGTAGAGTTACAGAGAGGAAGAGGCAGAGAGAGAGAGAGAGAGAGAGAGAGAGAGAGAGAGAGGTCTTCCATCTGCTTGCGTACTCCCAAACGGCTGCAATGGCCAGAGCTTGGTTGACCTGAAACCAGGAGTCAGAAGCTTCTTCTGGGTCTCCCACATGGGTGCAGAGGCCCAAGGGCTTGGGCCATCTTCTGCTGCTTTCCCAGGCCATAGCAGAATGCTTGTTTGGAAGTGAAGCAACTGGGACTCGACCCAGCACCCACACGGGATGCCAGCACTGCAGGTGGCAGCTTTATCCACTGAGCCATAGCACTGGCCACCAATAGTTACTTCTAATAAGTGACAAATCAGCAATCATAAGGGAAAGGCAAGGTTTAAACACTAAACTGAACTTAGAACCAGAATTTCAAATTCCTAAGTCAAAAGTATTCAATGAAAATTTTCAAAAATAATAAAGCATATTGAGTCATTTTTGTACTAAAAATATCATTAATACATTTTATGTGAACAGTGCCTTTTCATTGATAAAAAGCATAACTTAAATATGATTATTTTATTTACACATATTCCTTAAAAATTCTCATTGTAATGAATAAGGTTTGTTTTTTTTTTTTTTTTTTTTTTTTTTTTTTGACAGGCAGAGTGGACAGTGAGAGAGAGAGACAGAGAGAAAGGTCTTCCTTTTTGCCGTTGGTTCACCCTCCAATGGCCGCCGCAGCTGGTGTGCTGCAGCCGGCGCACTGCGCTGATCTGAAGCCAGGAGCCAGGTGCTTTTCCTGGTCTCCCATGGGGTGCAGGGCCCAAGCACCTGGGCCATCCTCCACTGCACTCCCAGGCCACAGCAGAGAGCTGGCCTGGAAGAGGGGCAACCAGGACAGAATCTGGCGCCCCGACCGGGACAAGAACCTGGTGTGCTGGCGCCGCAAGGCGGAGGATTAGCCTAGTGAGCCGCGTTGCCGGCTCATGAATAAGTTTTAATCAACATATTAAGAAAGTATCATTGTTAGGAGAGGCAGGAAGGCAGATATGAGTCTGTGTGTGAGAAAGACAAACAGGATGTTCATGCAGTTAAATAGGGGGAGGGGCCTGGATGTCCTGAATGCAACTCAACATTTGCAAATGAATAGAGCAAAGCCCAGTAACATCTTGGGGGTGGGGTTAGAGGGGTAAGGTAATTCAGTGGAAAGAAAATTGTCTCATACCCATACAAACCCCAGCCATATACAGATGGGGCACCCATTCCTTTGACAGACTTCCTGCCTGGTCTGTCAGGTGTGCCCTTCATTAAACTTTGTTAGTTGCTTTCTGCTGATCTCTGTCTCTCATATAGGAAGACAAGGATTGACTATCATTCCAGCCTTACTGGTAAAACCTTTGTGGCAAGCCAGCCAGGAGGGGTGGAGACAGCAGCATTAATTCATAGCCACCTAACCTGAGGACTAGGAGAATGTTTCCATATCTAGCTTAGTTCTGTCTCCTCATCTGCATTCGGTCCATCTTGGGCTCTCTTTTTGTCCCTTCCTGCAGGTATAGGTTGAGCAATTAACAACCACTAGGGTGCCCACCATTTGAACACTCTCTTGACAATAGTGAGTTATGGATCAGGGAAGGTTGCCTTAGATACCCTGCTGGCCTAAAGACAATGTTCATACTCCACAGGTACACTATGAAAAGCACATTCCTGTCCACTCTCCACAGCTACCCCCAAAAAGGAATAGTTGTGCAAGGCCTGAGATTAGCTAATCTCATTCTTTTAAACTTGCCTCTCTCACCACCTCAGCCCTCCCCTGCCTTGCTTGTCCTTATGATGTCTAATTTTCTGTCCGTTACCTTCTCTCCTATATCTGAAATGTTCAGGTTGAGCAGATGTTGCTTCTGTTGGGCACTTGAGGCCTGACACTCAGTCTTGGTCAGTCCTGTGATGTTAAAACCAGGTTTTCTATAAGTAAAAGAAAAATTGCAGATAGTCTGTTTTTTATTAATTCTTTCAATCTTCTAGACTGTAGTTCCCCCATATTTTTACTGTTTGCATTTAATTGATGACACTTTTCTTCAAATTTTAAGTTAGCTTCTGTATCTTAGAAGTCTAGGTAACAGGATTATTTGATGCTTTCCATATGGATTTTTTGGATGCATTTAAATCCCTCCAAGTAATGGAAGATATGAGCATGTATGTGTGAGAAGAAAGAATGTGACCTTTGTGTGGTTGAATGGGGGGATAGGCTCAGATGTCTTGAAAGGAACCTGACATTTGTAAATCAAAACCCTGCCCTGTAACATTGATGGGGAGGAGAGAGGAAAACTGGTTGGAAGAGAATCATCCTACATGCATAAAAACCCCAGTCCTGCACAGATGCAGCACGTGGTCCACTGCTGAGCCACCCTCCTGCCTTTTCAGGTGTATCCTTTGATAGCTTGTTTACTGCTAATCTCTGTCATTGAGTTCTTTCTTATTGGGAAGAAAAGGATCAACTACCATTTCTGTCTTACCAGTAACTCCAACTTGTGCTATTGTAAAAATTATGTATATGTGTCCATATACATAAAGAATATTCAGATAGATATTCATTATTGGTTTATAAGATAAAAATAATCAGTTAACTATTTGCTACTTGGGTACCTTTGGTCAAGTTATGTGACTTCATTGAGCTCAGTTTCTGATATACAAATTGCCACAATGATTTCTGCTTCTATGGTTGTTGGTAGGATCCACTGAGAGTGGATTAAACACTACAATAAATTTAGCTATTAGAAATCCCAGTGGAATTACTCAGAGCATACCAAAAAAATAAATAAATAAATAAATAAAAACTCTTTATACTGAAGAACATAGTGATACCATACAGTATCCAAACACTGTGTTGCTCTTACCATAAAAATGTGAAAAGCAGAATGAAAGGAAAGCAGAAAACTACCAGTTAGGACCCTGATGGATCAGTCAGGCCCAGAGACACACCACTTTTTTTCTTACAGATTTATTTAGTTATTTGAGAGGCAGAGTTACAGACAAAGAGAAGGAAAGACAGAGAAAGAAATCTTCGTTCGCTAGTTTACTGTCCAAGTGACCATGATGACAGAGCTGGGCAGATCCAAACTCAGGAACCAGGGCTTCTTCTGGGTCTCCCATGTGGGTGCAGGGGCCCAAGGCCTTGGGCCATTTTCCACTGCTCTCCCAGGCCATTCGCAGGGAGCTGGATGTGAAGTGGAGCAGCTGAGACTCAGTGCCCATTTGGGAGGCCAGTGCTACAGGCAGGGGCTTTTATCTATTATGCCACAACACTGGCCCCAAGACTTACAACTCTTAACTTAGTGTTTTCAGATTATAGTTTTCTTCCCTTTCCCAGAAATCAACTGGGATTTCTTTCAAAAAGTCATCTGAAAAGGCTCGCAGTCCAAGGACATTTTGGTGTAGAGGAAGGAGCACAGATGAGGAGCCTAGGAACTAGGAATGTAGGAGATCTGTGTTCTAGGAAATCTATGTTCTATTCCTGCTTCCATAGCGAACTAGGGAGTAGCTACCCTGGGAAATTCATTGAACTCTTCTAAGCTCGAATTTCCACTTCCAAATTGAGCCTATCACAACTGAGTCTAGAGGTTCTCTCAACCAGTGAAGAATGCATCCAGGGAAGGAAATGTTCACTAATGTGAATTAATAGCTTGAATTCCTCATGAGCTTCAATAGAAAGCACACACTTTTTACCATGTTTCTATCAAGAATCAGTTTTTGTGACCAGTGTTTATTCTGTTAGAAGCATATGTGCTTGCCTCCATATACAATGTTTTGAGGGTCAAGTGGAAAAGTCAGAAGATCTCATGTCACTGCTCTTGGCCTGACTTAGAGCAAGCAGAGGCATGATAGATCATATAAAGGTATGTGTCTCATGCAATCCTCAAAATGCTGAGAGTGAATCATCCTGCTAAGGGGCAGAGACAAATGAAAGAGCTTTGTTGCCTAAACCAATATTTTTTATTGGTTATATATATTATACTAACCTCAATGAAATCAATGTGATCACTTAACTAAATGAGTAGTTAATAAACTACCATGTGCAAGAAAACATGTAAAACCTTTAAGAAAGACTAATAAAAGAATTCAGTGAGGGTACACACACAAGAAAGCAAGGCTTAGAACAAAACTGATGAACTTTGGGGAGGAAAAGAAATGCAGGCTGAGCTGTGAAGATTTCACTCATCTGTTCAGTCCACAGTTTCATCTCCCTCCAGGGATGGGAATCTTTCCTGGAGTTTAACTACCAAATATTAAAAAGAAAAAAAGAAAGAGTGGATTCTCCAGTAACTGTTCAAGGCATTGAAATTGTAAAAAAGGAAATCATATAATCAAACATGTCACTGTATGAGTGACTTTTTAGTTAGCAAAGTCTCATATTTTACAGAGATAAACAGAAAGAAAGGAAATAATGGGAGAAACTTGGGGATAGAATTCTCTAAAAAGATCATAAAGTGTCTCTTAAGTAAACCTTTCTTGTCTTGAGTGTCTGCCAGCAACCCCCCTCTTGGTGTTCTAATGGCTCCACCTTGGGAAGTCAGAACATTTCTGGATCTACCATTTTTAAGCTAACAGTTTCCTCAGAGCCTGAGGTTTGGGAATATTGTAGCAATCAGACTTGTAGAGAGTGAAGTGGACAGGAGAGGGCCAGATAAATTATACTTTAAAGGTTTTATGTTGCCACTGAATCAAAAGGTCCTTACATAGAGATGTATGTTCAGAAATAATAACAGCAGTGCAGACTATCCAGGGAAGAAAATAAAAACAGCAGATATTGAACAACCAATGCATGCCTGGCATTATATTTGCAAGCTCCCATACAGTAAATTATTTGTTACTCGTTCTAATACTTTAGCTTGGATACAGGTTAAGCATCCCTAATCTAGAAATTCTAAATGCAACAAAGGCTGAAACATTCTGAGCGCCATTGTAACATTTTCACAAGTGGGAAATTCCATACTTGACTTCATGTGAACAGGTGAATTAAAAATACTGTATAAAGCTACCTTCAGGCTATGTATATAGATGTATATGATAGACAAATGCATTTTGTGTGTAGACTGGGATCCCATCGCTCAGATAATCTCATTATGAGCATGGAAATATTTCCAAATCTGAAAAATCCCAAATTCAAAATACTTCTGATTCCAAGCATTTCAGTTACACAATACTCAATCCATATTCTTATTCCCAAGTTTAAATATTAAATGAAAACTTCCGAAATTTAAGACAAAAGCAGGAATTTAGCATCGTAGTTAAGATGCCACTTAGCAAGCTTGTATCCCATATTGAAGAGCCTGGATTCCAGTCCCTGTTCTGGTCTCCTTTCCAGCTTCCAGTTAAGATGAACCCTGGGGGGCAGCAGGTAACAGCTCAAATAGCTGGATCCCTGTCACCCTTTTGGGAGATCTGAATTGAATTCTAGGCTCCTGGCTTTGGCCTCATCCAGTCTTGGCTATTGTGGGCATTTATGGAGTGAACCAGAGCGCTGAAGATCTCTGTCTTTCTCTCTCTGTGTAAGTGTCTATTTGACTTTCAAATAAAATAAAAATAAATAATAAATTTAAAATATTAAAAAAAGAAATTTAAACAAAATTTTCATGTATACAACCAATATGTGACTGAGTCTGGGTTTAGACTCATATCATCCATACAGGAGCTATTCAAAAAGCTTAGTGAGTCCTGGACACTCTTACTTTTAGAGACTTAATATCACATTCATTCAAAAATGTTAGCATATTGCTTCAAAAGTAAATTATAGATTATCATACTGTAGAGTTGTGGCAAAAAAACCTTGATGTAACAGTGTGGCTTTAGAGCAAAATCAATTATGATTTTTGATTTTGCAATTTGAATTTTTCAGTCAATAGCTTTTGCTTATTTCTCAGGATACAAGTCTCTTGAAAAAGTTCATACGTTCACAGACTGAGAATGAACATCTCCTTGGAAGGCTGGCTAGGTGTTTATTGCCCACCAGCTCTCCTTCTTCAAGAGTATATTTGCATTGAGACTGCAATGCTCATACTGTACAAGTCTGTTGACATTTGCTGTGGCAGTGATGAATGTGGTGTGAGACTGTGGTTCCCTCTCCACTTCAACAATTCCTGGTAGATTATATTATCCTAAAACTAAAGGCCTTCATTTGTGTAACATAGCATCTCAGTTATTTGTCTTTCTCTCCAAACTAGGAACTAAGTGAGGCCGCTGGTCATTTCTAATTAAGTCATACAATCCAGAATTGATCATTTGTCTTAGCACATAATAATAAGAATTTCAAAAAATACTTATTAAACAAGAACAAGAAAGGATGAATGGCTAGGACTAAGTGATGGTGATTTGAAGTGCCTTAGTAAATTAGTGACAGCACTCTCTTCAGGGAACCAGGTTTTCTGGCACTTCGTTTAAGTGTTTTTATAGCTGATCATTTGGCTTTCACAACTTCCATAGACTAGGATCTACTTTGCTGAATTTCAGTAGATAGTCTTCAGGCTATTAACTACTGACAACCTTAGGAGAAATATTATCACTCATCTGGTGCCATAACAGCAAAATCACATCCACTTAGATAATTTGCTCCTGATTCTTAAATTCTCCTCTTTCTAGTAATTTGATAGCTTATGAGTTTCATGTTAGAAACTCACTTACAATTATGTATTTGACTGTATTAGAACTATGAGTTCTTTATAAAAATTAATTTGAGAGACAGAAACAGAGGGACACAGAGAAAAGAAAGAGAGATAGATGACAGATAGATGATAGAAAGCTAGCTCATAGATTATCAACAGTGGATAGTAGACAGTAGATAGATAATAGATAGACAGAAAAATTTCCATTTACTGATTCACTTCCCATAATGTGCCTGGTAGGGCCAGGGCTGAAGCCAGGAGCTGTGAATGCAGTTCAAGTCTCCCACGTGAGTGGCAGGAACCCAACCACTTGAGCCATCAGTGCTGCTTCTCAGGGGCCACCTTTGCAGGAAGCTGGAATCAGGAGCCGGAACTAGTAATTCAACCCAGGGACTCTGATGTGGGATGCAGGCATCCTAACTCCTAGACCAAATGCCTGCCACAGGGCAATGGGTCCTTGTCGCTCCCCCTCTTCACGGAGGAACGACACAGGACCCTGCGCTGTTCTTTTGTCTGCTCGGCCCTCCCCGGGTTTGCTGCTGGTTCTTCCCGGGTTGGCTACTGTCCCTTCCACCTCCGTGGAAGGGCGGTTCCCCCTGCCACTTTCCCCACTTCCGTGGGGGAGCGGCACACCGCCAGCCGGCTCTCTCGGGGGCTGCTCAGGTGTTCCTTCAGATAGATGTTCCTGGTGCATGTTGTCTCTCTCCTCCTTTATAGTCCTCTTCCACCAATCCCAACTCTGCTACCCACACGCCGAGTACACTGCTCTCCTGCAATCAGGAGCAGGTCCTGCTGTTTATTGGTTGAACTGGAGGCAGCTGTGTAGAAGCTGTTTTCTCCTCTCCCAGCGCCATATTGTGGGAGAGCAGATGCATAGAATAAGTCTTAATTCCAGTAACTTAGTCTAGTCTGAGTTGCTCCCAGTTGCTCCCCACAGGTCCTGTCTCTGATTTCTGATATATCATAGAATCCCTCCCATGTACCATCCCATTTGGTACCATATACCATTTACTTTGTTCTTACATAAACCCCCACATTATGTAAACATCTTTGGAGTTAGGTTAATGAGTAAAAGGAAATAAATTAGGAACAAATAGAACAGATTTCAGAAATAATAAATGGTCTGAAGTCTTTTATAAGCAATTTCTTTACATTATCAGAATAACATGAATGTGAATTTTTTATTTTTTATATCAAAAAGATCACCCATTGACACCCCCAATTTAAAAGACATTACTTAAAACATTTTCCTCTTCCTTCAGACCAAATGATTAGTAAAAGCCAACCCAGATCAATGTTGACTAAAATCATTTTGTGCATTCGTTTGTAAAGCATTGTTTTGTGTGTGTGATGAGTACTCCTGGTCAATTGTATGACACATACTAACTAACAAGCTCTCACAGAATCTACATATATGAGATGGATGAATAAACCTTGGTTTGCATGGTACTTTGTTTATTGACGTGTAAGATGCTTGTGTTTACTCTGTTTTCAAGGTCTGAGAGAGCAACAAGCAGTTCCTTCCTAGGCTGCAAGTGGAAGGATGATATCTTACAATTCTCAGCACAGTTCATTGCTGTGGGGAATGGCAGCACCAGCACCTGGTGTAAGTGGTGAATGGGTCCATATTGCTGGCTCTGAGAATGGTGATCTGCAAAGTTTATGACCAGCCTAAAATCTGATGAGCTGTTTTTTTCTGTGAGATGCCATAGAGAAGAATGACTCGGCCGGTGCCGCGGCTCACTAGGCTCATCCTCTGCCTTGCGGCGCCAGCACACCGGGTTCTAGTCCCAGTTGGGGCACCGGATTCTGTCCCAGTTGCCCCTCTTCCAGGCCAGCTCTCTGCTGTGGCCTGGGAGTGCAGTGGAGGATGGCCCAAGTGCTTGGGCCCTGCACCCCATGGGAGACCAGGAGAAGCACCTGGCTCCTGGCTTCAGATCAGCGTGATGTGCCGGCCGCAACGCGCTGGCTGCGGCGGCTATTGGAGGGTGAAACAACGGCAAAGGAAGACCTTTCTCTCTGTCTCTCTCTCTCACTGTCCACTCTGCCTGTCAAAAAAAAAAAAAAAAAAAAAAAAAAAAAAAAAAAAAAAAAGAATGACTCACTGACTGTTTTGGAAAGATTTATTTATTCGTTTGAAAGGTACAGTGATGGGGGGGGGGAGAGAGAGAGAGAAATCTTCCATCCACTGGTTTACTCCCCAAATGCTTGCCACAGCCAGGGATGGACTGAACCATAGTCATCTAGAAACTCCTCTGGCACATTGGCAGGAAGCTGGATTTGAAGGAGAGGAGCTAGGGCTCAATCCCAGGCATTATGACATAGGATGCAGGTGCTGCAAGAAGTGGTGCAATCCACTGAACCACAATGGCTGTCCTCACCCATTGTTTTGAAGGAGCTGGATGCAGCTCAAAATGAGTTAGGTGAGGACAAAGCTAAGAGGATGTGGGAAAGAAGATCTGGGCTCTGCACTTCCCTTGGGAATGCAGGGGGCAACACCTGCCATGAGAGAACCTATCTTCCAACAAAGAGAAGATCTGTATAAAGGGTCTTTATTCCAATGATCCCATAAGAAGGTTTAGTACTGGTTTGGGTGATAGGGTCTAAAGAGGTCTGAAATACTCGTAAGAGGGGGAGAGGAAAAGTGGGATAAAAGAAGCATGTAAGGAAGTTAGGTGAGAGGACAACACAGGAGGAGTCATTTGGGTAAATTTGGTTTGAGTGACCAGGTGAGAGACTAAAATGACCTTTATTAATTCCTGTGTCTCCAGATGTTTAACTATACTCTCTAAATGTGTGCTCCTTTTAGGGAGTTTAAATGCTTCATTTTGCTTTTGTGAGACTGAAGAGAGTACAGGCAGAAGCTTCATAGAAGGGATAGCTTTTTGGGAATTTTTTGAAAAAAAAAAGATTAATTAATTTATTTTAAAGAATTATGGGGGGAGAGAGAGAGAGAGATTGTATCTGCTGATTCACCCAGATAGTTGCTTTAGCCAGGGCTGGGCCAGACTGAAGCCAGGAGTTTCTTCAAGGTCTACCACATGGATGGCAGGGGCCCAACCACTTGGGGCATCATCTGCTGCTTTCTCCAGGCCATTAGCAGGGAGCTAGATCGGAAGTAGAGCAGCTGGGACAAGAACTGGTGACCACATGGGATTCTGGCATCATAGGCAGGGGCTTTACATGCTATGCCACAACACCAGCTCCAAGAATGTTTTTAAACATGTTTTTAACATGCAATTATTCAGTGGGATTAGGAACTGAAAACCAAAGGCAAACTCCACTACAAAGAATTAGTAGAAACTTTGGAGATGACTTTCTACTTCTACCTGATGTGGAATAGGAGATAAAAGCAATATTCTGAAGATCTTAACAGGCAGAAAGGTGGGCTGGCGCCATGGCTCACTAGGCTAATCTTCTGCCTGTGGCGCCGGCATCCCCAGGTTCTACTCCTGGCTGGGACACCGGTTCTGTCCCAGCTGCTCCTCTTCTAGTCTAGCTCTCTGCTGTGACCCGGGAAGGCAGTGAAGGATGGTCCAAGTGCTTGGGCCCTTCACCCGCCCAGGAGGAAGCACCTGGCTCCTGGCTTCAGATCGGTGCAGCATGCTGGCCATAGCGGCCATTTGTGGGATAAACCAACGGAAAAAAGACCTTTTTCCTTGTCTCTCTCTCTTTCACTGTCTAACTGCCTGTCAAAAAAAAAAAAAAAAAAAAAAAAAGCAGAAAGGTTGGGTCGGCGCTGTGGAGCAGTGGGTTAGCGCCCTGGTCTGAAGCTCCTGCATCCCATATGGGTTTTAGTTCAGGCTGCTCCACTTCCAATCCATCTCTCTGCTATGGCCTGGGAAAGCAGTAGAAGATGGCCCAAGTCCTTGGGCTCCTGCACCTGCGTGGGAAACCCAGAAGAAGCTCCTGGCTCCTGGCTTCAGATGGGTGCAGCTCTGGCCAGTATGGCCATCTGGGGAGTGAATCAGCATATGGAAGACTTCTCTCTGTCTCTACCTCTCTCTGTAACTCTGTCTTTCAAATAAATGAAATAAATCTTTAAAAAATGAAAAAAGATAAGCTTTATTTTAAAATAAAGCTTATATTTAAAAATAAGCTTATATTTTAATTCAATTTTCCCAAATTATTTTTATGTACTTATGTGTATGTATACCACATTTTGTTTATCCATTTATTTCTTGGTGGACACCTGGGCTGTCTTCACTTTTGGGTCATTATAAATAATGCTACTATGAACATGATGTCCAAATAATTCTTTGAGCCCAAGTTTTCCATTCTGTTGGGTATATACTTAGAAGTGTAACTGCTCAATCAATAGTAAAATTATGTTAAATTTTGAGACATTACCAAACTGTTTTCTCTATCAGTTGCACCATAACCATCTGAATGGGTACAAGGAATTATATTACTGTAGTTGTGATTTGCATTTTCCTAATGGTTAGTGGTGTTGGATGTCTCTTCCTGTGCTTATTGTCCATTTATATATATTTGGGAAATTATCTATCCATGTCCTTTGTCCATTTTGAGTTTTATGCTATTGAATTGCAGGAATTCTTTATATATATATGCTCTATATCAAAATCTTCTTAGATACATTTTTTAAAAAAATATTATCTTCTATTCTCTGGGTTGCCTTTTAACCCCATAATCATGTTCTATGATGAATGGAAAGTTTTAACTTTGGTAAAGTCCAATGTATCTAGTTTTTTCTTTTATTGGGTATTATTTGGATATCTTTTCAAAAAATCATTGTGAAATACAATGCTATCAAGCTGACCCCTTTGTTTTCTTGCAAGAGTTATGTGGTTTTAACTGATATTTACATCTCTGAGCAAGTATGAGTCAATTTTTATATATGGTATAGGGTAAAGATCTAGTTCATTCCTATATGTACATTTTTAACCTATTTTTAATCACTGAAAATATTTTGAAAATTTTTTATCTCTTTCAAATTTCTCTCAGTATCACATTTCTTTCATAGACAAGATTTGCATATTTTTGTATCATGGTTTTATATGTCACAATTTGTAAAAATCCACCTTCAAAATCTACCTAAAATAGGGTAGTTTAAATTATAGCCACCAAGCAAACCAGATTCCCACCATCAAGGTGCTTAGGAAAACTTCAGTATGGTTCTAGGAGAAGATGATGTGGTGCTTTTGAAGCAAACACAATTAAACAACACATTATGGTATTTTTGTAAAAGTTTGCTTCTTTTAACTGATTTCACAGTCTATATTGGACACTGTTGATTGCCTGCTCAGCCTTGATTCCCTCAGCGATAACAATTTTGTTCATATGTCTTTGCATCCTTCACATTGCCCTTGCAACTCACAGGAGTTCTTCCTTTCCCAGATCTAGGAATAGATCCTTCCTGGAATCCAGGTATAAGGCAATCATAGCATGCTTCATTGATCAATGCTATTAGCTGAAGAATGGATATAAGCCTGGAAGGAAGGATTTCCAATCTTCTTTGAGTATGAGAAAAGAGACAAGAAGCCCCTATAGTTACTTGTAAATGAAACTATAGATTAGCCAAATCTCTGGACAACAGTAAAGAGAATTGAACAAAGCATGTGTTTCTGATGCCATCATAGTTACTAACGCCATCAGCTCTCAAGTTTACCTTGCTTCTGTGACATAGAATTATCTGACTTTCCAAGAAAATTTAAGTTTGGTTTTCCCAAAACAGTTCTATGTTTTGCCAAAAGATGCACAGTCATATTTTACTGAAATCCGTCATTGAAAAATTAGGATGCAAGTTCATGGGCAGTAACTTGTTTGAGTTACTAGGCAGGATAAATTTTAGAAACTTTCTGGAACCCAACTAGGTTTTTTTTTTTTACTTTGAATCCTAGGTTTATTACTTTTTACCTGTGATCCTAAGAAAAAGACATTTTTAGTAATTCTAGTTTAATTTAATACACATACACATTTAATACACATTTTGACAACAAAATGTTTACATCAGCTTTAGGATCCAGACTATTCTTTTGTACAGTATCCTAACCACTTCCTTCTGTCATCAACTTTAATTTTCTAGTTTGAGAGGGAGAGAGAGGGGGATAGGGAAAGGGAGAGGAAGAGAGAGAAAAAGAGAGAGGGTGTGGAGAAGAGGAGAACTTCTCATCTACTGGCTCACTCCCCAAATACCCACAGTAGCTCAGTTCTGGCCAAAACCAGTTCATGTCTCCTACATGGGTGGTGGAAACCCAGTTACTTGAGCCATTATCATTGCCTCCCAGGATCTGCATTCGCGGGAAGCTGGAGTGAGGAGACAGAGCCTGGAAATAAACCCAAGTGCTGGGATGTTGGATATGGGCGTATCTTACCTATTAGGCCAAATGCCCAGGCCTATTCCTATTTTTAAAAGGAATTAAAATAATATCATTTTGATTCATTAAGGAGGGATCTTTATCTCTTTTTTCTCTTCTAAGGGACACTCTGCTTTCCTCCATCTTGTCCCTGGAATCCTGATGATATTGAAGTTTGCTGGATAATTTCTCTTAGAAAGAGCTGGAAGACATCACTAGACATGTCTCCAGTTAAAAATTAGACATTTAGTGGAGTGAAGATATTGTAATCCTGCTATGTATAAAGGAATCATAATAAGGGCTACAATTAACTGATGAATACATTCTCATTATTAGATAGTTGTAGACCAAAGTTTGTAATAAGAAAGGAAAAAATGCAGACACACTGAATACAAATTAAGGAAGTACCGTAAACATTACAAAAACCCACTCAAAACTACTATGTTATTAATTCCAAGAAATTGCAACAATGAATGGATTCCTTATGTTTCTTTGCAGCTATTTGATTGTTTGATTTCCATAATAAATAAAAGGTACTGGGTAGTAACATTTTTGGCTCTTGTGTCTCTACACATTACTCACTATGGCTAACTCCAATTTGTTCACAAGTATTATAATTACCAAATTCTGGATAGAAAAAGCTCTCTTCATCACTGGAATAAAGTTTCAAATTCCAGTGAAAAAGAGTTTTCAAATATCCTTGGGTGAAAAATCAGTGCACAAGCTTCAAATCTGCCTTGTTTTGTTAAAATCAGAACCAATCATTTGAGACTCACAGCTTCATAAGGAAGTAATCATGTTAGTCACCCTCCTGGCCCTACATGGGTGTTAATCTTTTCCTTTCATTCAGCCTGACTCTTGCACAATTTTATAAGGTCCCCCATAAAGTCCAATTAATAGTGCTTCTTTATTCAAAACTCATGAATGTGCAATTAATAATCAATGATCTTGGGGGAAGAAAAGAAGCAGCAACAGAATTCCTAAATCATTTTGATGAGAAGCTTTGAGAGTACTTCAAAATAGTCTCTGAAACTGAAATTAAAAGAAAAGCTTATTTTAGTGCAAAAATATTTTGAAATCCATGCATACAAAGGCTTTAAAAATAGCATGGGAAATGTATATTATGAAGAAAGCTGTGTATGGAATTCAATGTTTTTTACATCAAAATAGATTTACATTCTAACTCAACTTTTCCAGAAACTTTTTGAAATGCCCTTGCATATTCCATGGATTACATCAAAGGGTAGCCTTCAATGTATTACATATTTATTATAGACAAATCAGATTGAACATTTATTGCCTAGACTAAGTGGTTATCTTACTATTAATCTTTATGAATATATTTGGGATTTTTAGAGAACATTCATTTTGAATGTTTTATAATTTCTTAATATACTGCCAGTTAATACAAGACTTCTTTGATCATGTAGAGAATGTTCCTCTTCATCCCCCTTCACATCACTCTAGTTTAATTCTCTGAAATTTTCTCTGTTGTTTCCTGTCTTTTTAGTGAGTTATTCTTTTCTCTTAGACCAAAATCCTTGCCAAAGTGATACCTTTGCTTGGTTGTTGTGGAATCTCCCGTACCTAAAACAGTGCTTGGCTAACAGTGGAAGCTCAGTACCTGTCTTCTGATTGAATAAAAGTCTAACATGTTTTTCACTAGTAATAATAATGGATTGTAACAACAACACTAATAATGAATATCCAGTTGGTATGCATTAAGGACAGTCTAATGCAGGTGATAATATCAGCTATGAAATTCAGCTGGGAAGTTCCTATAGCAGAGGGTATGTGCCTACTCAGCCGTATAGACCACATTAGATTGACATTTGGGATTACTGTTTTCCTTTGTTGAAGTCAGCTGGTTGGAATTACAGCAAATTACAAAACTGATCCATTGCATTCCAGTTATGTGCCCCATCATCACCACAAGCTGGTAGGCTATTCTCAGGTATCAAAACTCAGGTATGGAAGGTGTTGCTTTAGTATCTTTAAGGCTAAACTCAAATCTATTTCTTCACCCACTTCTTGCCAAAACTGGCAGTAAATTTTATTCCACTTTAGAGTCAACGTTGGATCAAGGAAGGCCAAGTGTGAGACCCTTCTATGTGGAATGCACAGCACAAACGCAAAGCCATGTTTCTTAACAGCATGGGATTTGGAGGCAGAATCACCAGAGTTTCAATCCCTGTTGCACCACTTTTTAAACTGTATGACCCCGGGCAACTTAATTAACACCTGTAAGGTTTTTTTATTTGTTAAATGAGCATAATGCTACCTGCCTCCCAGAATACTTTTAGAAGATTAAATCAGATAACCTAATGAGAAACGGTTAGTTCATTATTTGATGTAAATTAACACACAATTATTATTGTTATCACTATTATTAGTGTTACCATTTTAGATCAGCTGTGAGTAAATGTTTTCAGTAGATGAACATTTATTTTCATTGGTTTAAGTCTGTCTTTATTGCACTTTCCCCCTTCAAGTTGACAATCCCTCTTTCCCCATCCTCTATAGATTTATTCCTTACCTTGACTTTCCCTGAAAACATTACTCATCCCCCCTCATCCCTGCCAATGTCTTCATGGGAAATACCGATTTTGTTTACTAATTTCTAAAAAAAAAAAAATGTGTCCCTCTCAGTTGAGCTCTACATTGTTCTTCAATAATCAGAGGAGAATTTCGGTATCAAACTGAAGGACTTAATATCATCTAGCGGGGCCAACTCTGTGGCATAATAGGCTAAGCCTTTGCCTGTGGTGCTGGCCTCCCATATGAGTGCCAGTTCGTGACACGGTTGCTCCTTTTCTGATCCAGCTCCATGCTGATGTCCTGGGAAAGCAGTGGAAGATGGCCCAAGTGCTTGGGCCCCTGCACCTGCAGGGGAGACCCAGAAGAAGCTCCTGGCTCCTGGCTTTGAATTGGCCCAGCTCCAGGCATTACGGCCATCTGGGGAGTGAACCAGCAG
Source organism: Oryctolagus cuniculus (assembly GCF_964237555.1). Classification (NCBI taxonomy): domain Eukaryota; kingdom Metazoa; phylum Chordata; class Mammalia; order Lagomorpha; family Leporidae; genus Oryctolagus; species Oryctolagus cuniculus. Next base: position 146,688,758 of record NC_091436.1, on the reverse strand, counting down.
ATGGAAGACCTTTCTCTCTCTCTCTCTCTCTCTCTCTCTAACTCTAACCTCTCAAATAAATAAATAAAATCTTTATAAAAATCTCATCCAGCCCCTAGTTGAGGTTGGGAGGTTCTCTTCTTTGGAAGAGCCCCAGAGCACTTAAAGCTGAGAGGGCTGGCTCTGATGGGATTCAGGGGACTCTTCCCCTTCCATCCCCAACACAGCAGGAGAATATGACATCGTAGTAGGTCACATGTGAGGCTATAGGGCCCTAGACTCCCAGTTCAGGATGCGAGCCCTCTTCATACTATCCATCCATTCAAACAGAAAAATTTTGCTGCATACCTAAGTGTAATGGTCAGGCAAATTTCAGAACAAGTTATGTTCTTCTGGAAAAAGCATACAAGCTGCTAATATTGATGTAAATGCAAAGCATTTGCTATTTTAGATATAGGGTACCATGAGATACTGAGCATAAAGAAAAATGTAGGTGAATTAAATTCCAAAAGCAAAACTGTGATCTTTTGTTCTTTATACATACAGAGAAGCTCAATTCAAAAATCTTCAAAAAAAGAATAGTGTTATTTCAAGCAGAACACATTCTTCTTAATTTTGGAAAAATTATCTAAGTTTACTGGTATAGAACATCTTTAATCACTTTATTTCACCGGTGGAATAAATGGAAAACAGATACATGTATACAATGACATACTCTCCCACATACCTATTCCTACTTATTCAGAGGATTGTGATATATTATAAAAAGGAAAAGATTAATTTCCAGAAAAAAATAAAGCTTGCCCCACTCCCGCCTCAGTACTCAATTATGTTAACACAGTTTGAAGTCTGTGCCAAATCATTTTTCATTTCACTGTAATGTTGAAACTGTACCAGTTGTTACTTGCTCCTGTTAGATAAGCAACTGGAGTGTAGCTCGTGTTGACTTCATCAGGAAACCATGTGTAGGTGGACTTCTTGGAAACTTAGGATTCAAGGTCAGAAAAGTAAAAATTGTCTAAACAATTCTCACGAATATAAAAATAAACTGCTAACTGCTCTCTGTCTCTTCTCCCAGCTCTTTCCCATGTTACATTATAGACATGAGTTTTAATACTAATAATACTTGGATCACTAATTTTTAATGATATATTAAAATCTTCCAGATGTTTGATCCAAACATGCTTCCCCATGTCATATTCAATACAAACTTAGAATTTCTAGTCTCACTATTCCAGACACATATTCACTTTGAAGCATACTTATTAGCAACTGTATACTATACTCTTGCAGGACAGTAAGAATTAATTTTGAATAGTTCCTCCTTTAAGGAAATTCATATAGCAGGTGAGATGGACATGAAATAAAAATAATATGAAAATGCTTTGAGAGAATGCTGAGCAAATGGCAATGGGAAAATAAGACAGGAACAATTGAAGAAGGAATAAAGAAAATCTTACAGAAGACTGGATTGGATTTGTTGGGCCATAAGACAAGGATAGTAGATCATAAGCAAATTGATGAGAAAGGGAAGAATGAGCTTTATGTCTAAGAATGGAAGCAATTCTAGTTGGGTTGTGCACCAGGTTTATAATGGACGAATGAAGACAGAGGGTGAGAAGCTAAACACTTGGGATGAAGACCATGTCAAAAGCACTAAAAGTCAAAACCAATAGCAGCTTTCTCTTGGGAGAACAGAATTTTGTTTTGCAAAGTGAGGAGGTGGGCATTGTAAGAGATGTAGAGATACAGAAGAAATGGGGGGAAAGAGGATGAGTTCCAGCAACATTTCTCAAAGAAACATTTAAAGCATATGAGAATTTAATAATCAAATGGCTAATTAGAGCAGGGGGAGAATAAGTCAAGAATGCATTAATCTATTGACGACATATTTTTAGTAAGCATCTGCAATGTGCTGTTACTTGGCTAGCTGCTGGATATACAAGTGTTAATGAAACAAAGTTCTTGACATCCTGTGGCTTAGATTCTTGTGGATGAAATAGAATGGTCTCAAGTTCCTAGGTCAGATTATGGACTGTATGTCAATACTGATAATTGTGCTTGGGAACATAGGAATAGACAAAATCTTAAGGAAAACAGGATTCTGATTTCGGCTACTTTAAAATTTTCTCACCCAAAATATATTCAGATGAATTAATTTAATTATGTTACACTAATAATAACTCTGAATTAGAATATAGAACACTATGTAATTGGTGTGTTTTCTCTATGGTGACCAGCTGTTTTCCCTGGGAATGGTTCTCAATAATGGTAAGCATCATTACTTGGGAGTTGCTGGAGAACTCAAACAAGCAGATAAAAGGAAGATGATGTATAGTTTGTATCTCATTTAAAACACAGCAGAACTGCTTCAAAGACAACTTTTGGTATTTTCCCAGGGACCTACATACCATGGCACCTTACTAAATGCCACATAAGGACATGATTGGAAGAAGATATTTGGATAATTTTTCATTATGGGAGGGATACTAAGTGACCTACTTTAGAGACTTAGTGCATTTTCAATGGTATTTATTGAGACAGGAATGTGGTATTATAATACAGAAGCCGACTGTGATTATAGGATATAATACTCATGTTTAAAACAGAGACTGTCTTATAGAGTTTTGGCTGAAAAGGTGGTAACGATCTAGTAAACCTTTCTGTAATATCATTTCCACATGGGACAGGAGAGTAATTACCTGAGTTTGGAAGCTTTACCTATTGCTTTGGCAAAAAATGTGAATTAATCTAGTATGTAAAGCTCTCTTTGTGCCAGCTGAAACAAATTTGTGTACTTACAGTGCTAAAGTGAGCCTCCAAAGCCTCCTTTTCTCTACTGGATTCTAGTTTTTAAACTGCGATAAACACCAAATAAGCAAACTCACTCTTCCTGAATGTCTGAGATCCGATGAATGGTTTGGATACTGTGCTTTGGACTTGGACCAAGTACGGCTGCTTTTCTGGACATAACGTGCAACCACAGGTGATAGTGTTTTACTACATGGTTCGCTATGTTAAGAAATAGAAAGAAGGCTGCGATCAAATAGTTTTCTCTCTGTTTTTGTATATGTGACAATAGCCAGGTAGACATATGAAGAAAAAATCATGGACTTATGACAAATGACATTACTTCAAGGTGAGCAAAAAGTTGACAAAAGGAAATTGTCATTCATTTTGAATAAGGAAGATAGGATAGGCTTTGTGATGCAGTGGGTTAAGCCGCAGCTTGGATGACTGTATCTCATATCAGAGTACTGTTCAAGTACTAGACTCTGTGCTTCTAGTCCAGCTTCCTGCTAATGCATCTGATAGGCTAAAGATGATTGTCTGTGTGCTTTGCTCTCTGCCACCCATGTGGGTGTCACAAATGAAATTCCAGGCTCCTGGCTTCAGCCTGGCCCACCCTGGATGTTGTGAGCATTTGGGGAGTGAACCAGCTGATAGTAGATCTCCTTTTCTCCCTCTCACTTTGCCTTTCAAATAAGTAAATAAATAAATAAAACTTTAAATAATAAACAAAGTAATTAAACAAGATGTTTCTGGGAGGTTCTCTGATTTTTAGCTGAAGAGAGAAAGCGCTTTTTTAAACTAATGGGCTTCTTGGGATGTAACTCCAATCTAGTCTTCTTTCTACTTACTCTTGCCACATTTGGAAGAATTCAATGTTTGGAATGACTTTTTCATTACTGTTCAGTTCTTTGTGCTGGAGCTCCCTGAAGGTCGGCCACCTGATGTCTACAGTGATGACATGACATCATGACCCAGAGAAGCGATCTATCCCTCACCTGCACCCACTTCTGCCCCAGGGCAGTAAGGACCGAACCAGAATAGCTGCATTTTGTGAAGGGAGGAGAGAAACTGGAAGGAATTTGGGTGTGAGATGGTACAGATAGAAATCCTCCCTACAGTGAGTTTCAACAGGGTTGAGGTGGGGCGTTTTGTATCTTGACTGTGACTGAAAGTTCCCAGTTTTCTTCAAAATAAGAGAATTGGGATACTTTAAAAAAAATGGTGACTTCCCAGTCACTATCAGAGATTTGTAGAGAGCCTTCATTTTTTCCCGGCACATCCCTTTTCCCACTGTCTCCATGGGGACTTACTGAAGGGCTGTGTGGAAACTTCTGAGAGGATTTGGCCCCAAAGTGTTTTCTTCTCCTCCATAGAAGTTTCCACTGTTAAATTCTCTGCATGGCACGCAGTGCTCAGAGACAGCATGTCAGAGTCAGGTTGAAACGATTGTGTTTCATCAAAATGAATCAAAAGTCAGAGACTCAATGTTCTAGATCAACAACTTCCAGGATTGATACATCTTAATCAAGTAATTAGGAGACTTTTTCCGTGGTGTTTCCCACACCGGAGAGAGGAACAGATTTGCCGCTTTGCTCCGATGGCTGCTAGCAGCAGTGTTGGTTGTTAACAGAGACATTTACACAGAGCCACCAGTTGGCAAGGGCTAACACTTTATTACTTGCTATTCCCACATGCTGAGGATTGTGGGAAGGCTGCCAAGCTTTCTGTCTCATGTAGCTCTTCAGTATAATAACAACAACAGCAACAAAAAGCCTTGAAAAAAAATGAAGAGGAAGAAAAAGAAGAAAAGTGAGTAAAGGGAACAATAGAACTAGGTCCCTGGCTTCATAGTAAACATGGATGGAATGAGAAAATTGTAATGCCCCTTCTGTCTCTTCCTGTTTGTCCTTCCATTTAAAAAGAATTTTAAATTGAGCCTGATACTTCTCCAACTTTAAATTCTTTTCAAATCACATTGGGGGCTTGTTCAAAGGCAGATTCTGATTCTGCAGGTGGGAGCTGGGGCTGAGGTCTTCCTTCCTAACAAGCTCCAGGTGTGGCTGGTGTTGCCATCCTGAGCTATGGCTTGGACAGCAGGCTTTAATGCATGGTAGAAGGCACACACACAGCTGAATCCAGCAGTGAGGCTTATGGCTCTATGCTAAGCAAGTGCTCCAAAATGACAAAAATGCCGTTTGTCCTCACCCCTTCTAGATAGCTGGGAACAATCTTCTATTATGATCACAGTCAGTAACCTTACCTGTGTTGGAAAACATATTGGGGCCAGTGCTGTGGCATAGCGGGTAAAACCGTGCCTGAAGTGCTTGCATCCCATATGGGCGTTGATTTGAGTCCCGGCTGCTCCACTTCTAGTTGTGTCCAAACAGGCAGGTCATGGTCTCCCTGGGTATCAGGTTGCTTAGCTGCACCTATGAGGATTACTCGGGATGTGCTCGGCAGTTCTTTCAGTGCTGACTTGGTGAGATGTGATGATCTGTCTCTATTGAAAAGGTGGCCAGTGCCGCGGCTCAATAGGCTAATCCTCCACCTAGTGGCGCCAGCACTCCGGGTTCTAGTCCCGGTTGGGGCGCCGGATTCTGTCCTGGTTGCCCCTCTTCCAGGCCAGCTCTCTGCTGTGGCCAGGGAAGGCAGTGGAGGATGGCCCAAGTCCTTGGGCCCTGCACCCCATGCGAGACCAGGAGAAGCACCTGGCTCCTGCCTTTGGATCAGCGCGGTGTGCCGGCCGCAGCGCGCCAACTGTGGCGGCCATTGGAGGGTGAACCAACAGCAAAGGAAGACCTTTCTCTCTGTCTCTCTCTCTCAATATCCACTCTGCCTGTCAAAAAAAAAAAAAAAAAAAAAAAAAAGGTGCCGTGGTCTGGAGTTGTACTTGAAACCGTTAACATCTAAGTTTTTCTTTGCTTACTTTGTCTTTCATAAAACACAAAATAGGTAAAATCAGCTTCAAAGAATGAATGGGCTTTTCCACTGTGTGTCTGTCTGCATAGACTATTTTAGCCTCAGTAACTGAGGAAAGACCATGGCAAAGGCTGAGAGTTGGTGATGAAGCAGATCCTATCACATAAGCGGATGATACAAGGAAGTGCCAGGCGCTGCAACGAGGATGATTAGGAAGCCCAGGAGCAAAGGTCCATTTTGGAAGTGACATCAGCTGGCAGGTAGCAAGTGTTGATGACCAAAACCATAGTTCTGGTGTGTAGGAAGGTTGGAAAGAACATGCAGAGTTCCTCCTGGAACGTCTAGGATGAATGCTGACAACCATGTTGGAAAGGTTGGCAGAGCAGCCTTCATGATACAGGCCCAGTGCAAAATGAGAATGCAGACCCCTCATTCAAAAGGACAGCAGTGTCTTTAACGGTACTAAAATATAAATCTTTCTCATTTCTTCTGTGAATACTGCCAGAACACGATCATGCTGGCACCCTAATCTTGGACTTCATCCTGAAGAATAATGAAAAATAGATGTTTGTGTTTAAGACACCCGCTCTATGGTAATTTATTATAGGAGCCCAAACTGACTCAGAAAATATGTATGTTCAATTGTCCTAAAGGATTTCAGTCACAAAAACAAAATTGTTAAGATTTTTTTCTTAAGATTTATTTATTTATTTGAAAGGCAGGTTTCCAAAGAGGCAGAGGCAGAGCAAGAGAGAGAGCTAGAGAAGTCTTTCATCCCCAAATGGCCACAGCGGCCAGAGTTATGCTGATCCAAAGCCAGGAGCCAGGAGCTTCTTCCAGGTCTCCTACATGGGTGCAGGGGCCTAAGGACTTGAGCCATCTTCTACTGCTTTCCCAGGCCACAGCAGAGAGCTAGATCAAAAATGCAGCCTCCAGGACTCGAACTGGCACTCTTATAGGATGCTGGCACTGCAGGTGATGGCTTTACCCTCTATACCACATCACCAGCCCCTGTTAAGAATTTTAAGACATCAACAGCAGAGCACTAAAGTAAGGCACCAGGCAACACTTAGGTCATATGTGCATGAAGTTAGGGCAGGAAAATGAATCAAGGCAATGACTGGTCCAAAAAGTCAAAAAAAGAACTGAGTAACTAGATTGGCACTGTAAGGTCAAAACAAGATGGAATATCAGACACATTTAATGTTGGACCTCTGAGATCATGGAAATCACCAGGCTAAGGAAGGGTTTATCTCAAAGCAGGGGGGTCTATAAACTATGAGGTTTAGTATTATGGGTTGTAACCTAGAAAGTGACTTTCATTTCATGAAATTTTGTGTGATTTTTTTTTTTTTGACAGACAGAGTGGACAGTGAGAGAGAGAGACAGAGAGAAAGGTATTTCATTACCGTTGGTTCACCCTCCAATGGCCGCTGTGGTCGGCGCGCTGTGGCCAGCGCACCGCACTGATCTGAAACCAGGAGCCAGGTGTTTCTCCTGATCTCCCATGCGGGTGCAGGGCCCAAGCACTTGGGCCATTCTCCACTGCACTCCCGGGCCACAGCAGAGAGCTGGGCTGGAAGAGGAGCAACCAGGACAGAATCTGGCACCCCGACTGGGACTAGAACCCGGAGTGCCGGCACCTCAAGGTGGAGGATTAGCCTATTGAGCCGTGACGCTGGCCATGATTTTTTTCATTGTGGTATGATACAGGTGAAAGGTGCTCTGATTTTACAGATGAAGAAACAGATCCAGTTGGGTTAGTGATGGACTTAGGTCACACACCTTGTTAGTAATGGCCAAGAGTACCAACTTTCCAGATGCAATTCAGTGTGCTTTTGAGTCCACCATGGTAATTCCTTCATATCTGGTTAATCTCTACTAGTAATGGAAAAATAAGGTTTATGGTATAAAACCATGAAAATAAAGAAAAAGGCACTATCGCATCATACTTCCATACTAAAAACGAGTCTCTGGTGAGTTGGTGACAGAGGGAATGTTTTCTCTAGGAGCTTTCTGCAGGAGTGTGATGCATACTAATGGATCAGAGGCCAACTTCTTCAGAAAGAGATCAATGAGACTTTGCACTGATGATATGAGTAAGGTAAGGTCAAAGAGTTAAATGTTATATAGGTGGCTGACAGATTAATGTGAAACAAATGAATGATACATTTCAGTGACAATAAAGATTTCTAGTGACCTTTGAATTTAAACTGTTGTCAGATAAGCTATCCTTAACACAGTATCTCTGGCTTTTTCCTAAAATCCTCATGGGAATACAGGAAAACCACAAAGCAAAATAAAATAGAGCAAGAAAAATAATAACAACAATCACAAAACGTGCCAGGTACTTTTGCCAATTCTCAGAGAAAATCCCGTTAGCTAACCGTGGGGCTTAACACAGAGTGCAATGAACTAATTCATTCTCCAGAAACCAAGAAAAACTTTCAGATTGGAAAGGTAAATTCCCTCCTTCAGAGGCTGTAGATTTGTACCACAGAAAGTAGGTTGTTTGCCGCATGACTGCTGCACCCAAGGCAACCAAAGTTCTGCTTGTTCTCCTGCCCTCCTAAGGTATGTTTCTAAGAAGTGGACCATGGTTGATTATGATATAGATGAAAAGGACATTGAGAGCTAAACTTTGGAACTTTGGCTTTTTTGCTGTGTGTTCAAGGTTCAGAGTATAAAAGAAATAGAGAAATGTAATTTACTCCAAGTAGTTAGTAGAATAACATGAATTCACTGTTTACCAGATTATGGAATGCTTACTGGGAAGTGGCCAGATATATGTCTACTGCATTCAAATTAACAAACAGAATCTACCCATACCATGGAGACATGGAATGAGGTCAAGAGAAAGATACTAATAATTCTTATTGGAAAATATCATTTCTATTTAAAAATTTCTTATCACAGGATCAGTGAATTGAAGATATAAAATCCAAGCGTGGAGTTTATGTTTGCCCCACTCACAAAGGTCTTACGTTGCAATTCTAACTTCTCATGCAATGGTATCAGGAGGCAGAGACTCTGGATGAGTAGAGTCCTCATGAAGAGGATTAGCGCCCTTATAAAAGTGAGTCCTGGAGAGTGTTCTTTCTCTTTTTTCCATGTGAGGACAGGAGGGCAAGAAAGGCCTCTAGGAACCAGAAAGCAGCCACCCAGTAGCCACTGAGTCTGCCAGGGCTTGATTTTGGACTTCCAACTCTCCAACACTGTGAGCAATAAAGGCTTAAGCCATCAAGGCCATAGAATTATAGCAGCCTGATTTAACTAAGACAATTGATAAGTTTTACATATTTATAAAATATCGATGATAGGACAAATGGCTATCAAGACAATAATGGACATAGTGGAAAAGAACTTCTATCACATTGATAGAATATTGGCATTTCTGAATAAGAGAAGAAGATGAAGAATAGTTTCAATAAGCAATGATACAATCAGAGCAGATACTGTGGGAAAAAATGACTAATGTAGTCAAATCAAAGTGTCCCCTTCCATTTTAAATCATCATTTCTATAGACACAAAAATAAATATGACAAAATCCATCATTCATTTCTTATAAAAAGCACTCGGCAAACTAGGGGTCATCTCACTAAGGGGCATTTAAAAAAAAAAATTTAAGTGCCGGCACCACGGCTCACTAGGCTAATCCTCTGCCTTGCGGCGCTGGCACACTGGGTTCTAGTCCCTGTTGGGGCGCCGGATTCTGTCCCGGTTGCCCCTCTTCCAGGCCAGCTCTCTGCTGTGGCCAGGGAGTGCAGTGGAGGATGGCCCAAGTGCTTGGGCCCTGCACCCGCATGGGAGACCAGGAGAAGCACCTAGCTCCTGGCTTTGGATCAGCGTGGTGCGCCGGCCGCAGCGCGCTGGCCGCGGCGGCCATTGGAGGGTGAACCAACAGCAAAGGAAGACCTTTCTCTCTGTCTCTCTCTCTCACTGTCCACTCTGCCTGTCAAAAAAAAAAAAAAAATTTAAGTACATTTTTCGTGTAGTATAAAACAACAAATCATGGCATACTCAACAACATGAAATGCCAAACCATTATATCTTAGTGCAAAAAGCCAGATACAAAAGAAAACATACCACATTATTCTTCTTATTACGATTCCAAAGTCTGGCAAAACTCACTGTCCTGTTAGAAAGTAGTTGCCTCTGAGGCTGGCGTTGTGGTGCAGCGGGTTAACACCCTGGCCTGAAGCGCCGGCATCCCATATGGGCGCCGGCTCGAGACTGGGCTGCTCCACTTCCAATCCAACTCTCTGCTATGGCCTGGCAAGCAGAGGAAGATGGCCCAAGTCCTTGGGTCCCTGCAGCTACGTGGAGACCTGGAGGAAGCACCTGGCTCCTGGCTTCAGATTGACACGGCTTCAGATCGACACAGCTTCAGCGGTCAATTGGTGAATGATCCATTGGATGGAAGATCTCTCTCTCTCTCTCTCACACACTCTCTCTCTCTCTCTGCCTTTCCTCTCTCTGTGTAACTCTGACTTTCAAATAAATAAATAAATGTTTCAAAAAAAAAAAAAAAGAAAGAAAGAAAGGATGAAAGAAAGTAGTTGCACCTGAAAAATGCTGCTTGGCTTTAGAAGGACACAAGAATACCTTGTCCAGGAGTGAATAGGTCTGATGCTTGATACGGATGGTGTTTGCACCTTTGGACACAGTTTAAAACACAAGCTGAATACTTAATCTGTATCATAAATACTATTTTTTTAACAAAAGATAATGGGATAGGCATGTGGCTTCACGAGTTAAGCCACTGCTTGGGACATCTGAGTCCCATATTGTGATGCCGGTTGGAGTCCTGGCTCCTTTGCTTTCTGATGATACTCCTAGGAGACAGGCAGCGTGGACCAAGTAACTGGGTTCCTGGCACCCACGATGAAGACTTGATTGAGTTCCCAGCCCTGGGTATTGTATCCATTTGGAGAATGATTCAGTGACTGGAAGATTTCTCTCTCCCTCTCACTCTGTCACCCTGCTTTTCATATAAATAAACAAATCTCTAAAATAAATAAATAAAAATGATAATAAATTACATTTTGGCATAACTTCCTCTGCTCATATGTTTGTATGTTTCTCTGCTCATATGGTTATATGTGTATCTCTAGATAGGTGTGTGTATGTATGTGTGTGCATGTATATTCATATGCATACCTAAAACTGAAGATAATCTCCTAAAATAGTACATTGGCATCTTTCCATTTAACTTTGTTTATAAAAATATGTGAGCCTAGGTGAAAGATACCATGTACTTTTGCTTTTCCCGTTATTATGCAGGCATCGCCTGAATAAGAAGTGATACCATGAGGATACAAGACAACCGTGTTTGTTTCTCAAATACTATTTAATAGTTGTATTGCCATAAGCAAGTTGGGAAAGCAGGAATTATAGATTACAGTGCCTGAAGTTAGGTTCGTTTTACAGTAATGCCTAAGTGATTGGTTATTTTAACTCGTGGTTTTGCCTCTGCAATTGGCTTGAGAGTTACATTTCTATTTCTGCCGCATCCCGGTTTTTTTTGTTTTGTTTTGTTTTTGGCAAACATGATGAAAAATCTAATATTTCAAACAAACAAAAAAAGAGGAATGTTTGGGAATTCTAAGACTCTCAAGTTCTTCTTCTCTAACTAATAAACATTTTCTCTTGCATTTTGCTGTTGGTGTTCTGTATAAGGGAAAGCTGAGGAGTAGGGGGTGAGGTTGGATCAATCATATCTCAATCTCATTGAATGAAGAATGATACAGAAGCAAAAACTGACATGCTCAAAATAGGAAAAAAACACCAGGCCTTGGAAATGCACTGTTCCTTACAGCTAATATTTATAAATCATCTAATATATGCCCATCATTTTTGGTGTTGAATATTTTATTTAATCCTAGCAACAACTCTATGGTGTTTTCTCTAACTTTATCATAATGAATGTGAACTGTACCAAGAGGGTAATTGAATATAAAATTTTGCTTTTGCTTTTTTAAGAGGAAGATTAATTCCTGGAAGAACACTCACTAGTTATTCAAGTATGTTTCTTGACAAGACCCTAAGAATAAGTGCCCTAAACTAATAGAGAAAATCAAAACAAAAAGGCACACCATGGGTGCAGCAGGTTAACATGCAATGCCAGCATTCCATATGAGCACCCAGTTCATGCCCAGCTGTTCTACTTCTAATCCAACTCCCTGCTAATGGCCTAGGAAAAGCAGAGGGAAGATGATTCAAGTGCTTGGACCCCTGCACCCACCTGGGAGACTTGGATGAAGCTCCTGTCTCCTGGCTTCTGCCTGGCCCAGCCCTGGACCTTGTGGCCATTTGGGGAGTGAACCAGCACATGGAAGATCTCTCTCTCTCTCTCCCTCTCTCTCTCTCTTACTCTCTCCCTCCATCCCTCTCTCTCTTTTTCTCTCCTTCCCTCTCTATAACTCTGCCATTCAAATAAATGAAATCTTTTTAAAAAAATCACAGCATGACATCCACAATAAAATGTTGATTCCTTAACAATACATTCCCAGCGAAAATTCCAAAGGGCATGGCCCCAGCTAAGGGCTAAATGAACTTCATTCTGTATGTAACTGACACTGTGCACAGACTGTAAAGCTGTCTTCCTCATGTGTGTAATACGATTTTCACTCTGGTGCGATTTTCACTCACTTCTTTTGTACACAATCAAATCACTCTGCAGATCCATGAAAATAGCTATTTCTTGCTCTGCTTGCAATAGAAAACGATGTGTTTGTAGTTTCAGCAGTGCTCATATTGTGAGTGTAATGTCTGTATTTGATCATCTGCATGCTTATTAGTAGATACAGAAACTTTCAGATTTCCTTTTCAAAATCTATACGGAGCACATGACAACCACTTGCACATGTGAGGAACATACAATGTTATCTGTCAGTTGAAAAACAGAAGCAAACAGCATTCAAGTGGAGCAGCTTCTCTCCTCCCAGCAGTGGGTGTGGAGCTGGGGAATGTGGAAGATCTTTATTTCTTCACCTATTTTGGAGCAATCTCAGAATTAAAGTTGGTACAGCTCAGGGTATTTGTTCTTATCTTTTTTTTTTTTTTTTTTTTTTTTGCTGGTGTTTATGGTGATAGATAACTAATTTTCAATTACAAGTATTTAAAACCCACATACAATCCTGTACCTACTTGAGACACTCATTCTAAATTACTAGAAACTATGGACTTTTTTTTAACCTAAACTCTGGACAATTTTCATCACGTCTTTTCATTTGTGATGAGAGGGTGGTGCCAATGAGAATGAAAGTGGGTAAAATAGAATACAGAAGAAGGAGGCCATAGAGCAATTCTACTTCACGGTGTGGGTAATCAGCTCCTAAGTGTTTTAATGGAGGTGAACCAGTAACAGACTTGGGAAAATAAAGTTGTTCTTTACCTTACACAGAGAGGGTATGTTAGATATGAAATGGGCACAAGGAAAAACTAAGTCCAACAGGGTATCTGGACTCTGGAAACTTGACCTTTTTGACGAAAGAGGCAAAGGGAGAAAGGACAATCATAGACAAAATAAAAGTTGATTTGGAGTGGGCAACATTGTGGTGTCGTGGATAAAGCTGTTGCCTGAGATGCTAGTGTTCCATAAGGCAGCAGCTCATGTCCTGATCCAGTGCCCTGTTAATGTCCTGAGAAAAGCAGCAGAAAATGGCCCGAGGGTTAGCTACCCACACAGCACACCTGAGTGAAGCACCTGGTTCCTGGCTCCTGTCTTTCCCCTGGCCCAGCACTGGCCATTGCCACCATCTGGGGAGTGAACCAGCAGATGGAAGACCTCACTCTCTCTGTGTCTGTCTGTCCCTTTCGCTCTCTGTAACTCTGATTTTCAAAATAAAATAAGTCTTTTTAAAATAGCAAATTTTTCCCTTTAAAGGCAGAGGGATTTTTTTTTAAAAGATTTATGTGTTTGAAAGGTAGAGGGACACAGAGAGGGGAAGATATATATATATATATATGTATGTATGTATATATATATACACACACATATATATATATATATGGAGAGAGGAGAGAGGAGAGAGAGAGAGAGAGAATTGCTTCTGTCCACTGGTTCACTCCACAAATGCAACAGCCAGAACTGCATCAGAAGAAACCAAGAGTCAGGAACTCCATCAGGATCTCCTATGTGGGTAGCAGTGGCCCAAGTACTTGGGCCAGCTTCCATTGCTTTTCTAGTCACATTAGCAGGAGGGTGGCTTAGAAGAGGAGCAGCCAGGTCTCAAACTGACACTCTGATTTGGGGTGCTGGTGGTGCAAGCACTGGTTTAACCTGTTGTTCCATAACACTGGCCCTGTTTTTTTTTTTTTTAATGTTATGTATTTTTTCTTTTCGATGAAATTTAATTGAGATTATAGATAAAGTGATTGTTATTGCATGACCTCTTACAAAATCTGTAGGACACATATAGGATACATACTGAAAACTATTTTTCCCAGATCCCAAGTAATAACTGATGAATATTTTTATCCCTCATCACTTTCCTGTATCTCTCATCTTTATATTTCAAAGTCTGTATCTACACTAAGAGAACTCATTAAGAAATAAAATTTTTATATATGATAGTTTTCTTTTTTTCTTCTTCTTCTTTTTTTTTTTTTGCCAGGCAGAGTTAGTGAGAGAGAGAGACAGAGAGAGAGTTATAGACAGTGAGAGAGAGACAGAGAGAAAGGTCTTCCTTCTGTTGGTTCACCTCCCAAATGGCTGCTATGGCCGGTGCGCTGCGCCGATCCAAATCCAGGAGCCAGGTGCTTCCTCCTGGTCCCCCATGCACGTGCAGGGACCACCCACTTGGGCCATCCTCCACTGCACTCCCGGGCCACAGCAGAGAGCTGGACTGGAAGAGGAGCAACTGGGACAGACTCTAGCGCCCCAACTGGGACTAGAACCGGGGGTGCCGGCGCCGCAGGAGGATTAGCATAGTGAGCCGCAGCACTGGCACAATGGTTTTATTTTCATATAATTTGCCAAACAACTTTTTCGATAGACATCTTCAGTGATAAAAACTTTTTTTTTAAATAATCAATTTATTAGTCACTGACTTCACACCATAGAGACCTAATCCCATCTCTGTCTCTTGTTCTGAGTCCTAGCTCCCAGAAACATGTACTCTCTGGGGAAATTTCTAAGTGTGAGGGAATTGGTTGAAATCTTATACTTCAAACTTTCAGAAATATCGTGTTTTTGAATAGAGCCATCAGATTGTTCTTGATTCAAAAATCACAGAGAAGGAAAAATATTTAAAGAGTTTGTGAAAAGCAGAGCAGTGCTGCATAGGCACAAAATCAAAACAGAAGAGATGAAGCCAATTCTGAGGAATGAATGAGGGAGACTCCTCTTGCAGGAGAACTCAATCAGAGAAGCAACCATGCCTACTCGGTACCGACACTCGCCTTCAAACCACGCCATGAAATCATTCCACTTTTTGACCACTCACACCAATTTATTGTTCCTGCAGCCCTTGCCAGGTTCAACTTTATATACAGGGTGCAGTGCCACGCAGGCTGGAAGACAGTGCCTTTTGAATGAAGTTATTCCTCTAGTTACTTGGGAACTCATACTGTTGGAAGTGTCAGCCCGAATGTCAGCTCTGGCACTCTAACTGAGCCTACTTCTCTTTCTGTTACACCGTAATGATTTCAGACATGGACTCCACAGTTCTTGGTAGCAGCCTAAAATCAAGTTGTCTTTCTTATTTGTTTGCTTGTGAGAAGAGGAAAGGTCCAGAGTAAGGGGTATTGGCATCAGTCTCAGGAATATACAACAGAGGACTCTACGTTTCCTATGTAAGTAATCCAACCTCTGAAATCCTCAGTTCTAGGCCTCTCCTCACCCCTTCTCCTTTGCCTGCTACCAACACTTCCTTCTACTGGTCTTCTGCTCTAGCTTGGGCTGTTTCTTCCTATTTCCTAATTGTGGCGTTGCCAGGGAATAAGTAATGAAGAACAATAAAAATGTGGGTGAGAGTTGTGGTACAGCAGGTTAAGCCACCACTTGGGATGCCTGTACTCATGTCAGAGTGCCAGTTCAGATCATGGCCTCCCTGCTTCTGATCCAGCTTCTTGCCTATGCATCATACAAGGCAGCAGATCATGGCTCAATTTCCTGGGCCTCTACCACCCTTGTAGGATACCCAGATGGAGTTCCAGCCTCCTGGATTTTGCCTAGCCCAGCCTTGGCTATTATGCAATTTGGGGAAGATCTCTCTCTATCTCTCTCTCTTCTGTGTCTCTGCCCCCTCACTCCTTCCCTCTGTCTGAGTGTGTCTCTCTGTCTTTGCAGTAGATGAGAATAAATAGAAGTATACATTTCATAAAAAGTTTTTTCAAGTGATTGCTGAGGCAGGATTAAGAATAAAAACCCACAATGACTCAGTACCTCGGTGATGTTCTTTTGGTAAGTTACTGACGCCTTCTTATCTGTTTTCAGTCATTATTTGTCACAATATGTACTTAGAGCTTTGTCAACTCAACAGAGTTGGCTGGCTAATGTTAGGATCAAGTAGAAGTTCAAGGCTTGGGGAAGTAATGTTCAATACTGAGATAGATAATGGAGTGAAGCCTTTAGGAAAAATTGGCATTATTTGAATTAAAAAGCAGCTGGTTAAAAGAAAAGAAGGCCCGTGATCAGGTCACGGCATTGAGTTGGACTTTTAAGAATTGAAGTGGAAAAAATAGAAGACAAAATGAGAAGGCAAGGGGGGTTTGAAAGGTTCTGAAATTCCAAAGAGAGAAAATAATGCAACTGTCTTAGTAAACGCGTGTTAACAACGCAGTTTCACAAAGATTAGTTTGGATTTGTTGTAAGCCTATCTTGGTAGCGGAATCATTTGTGCTTCCTGCCTGTGGGAGCAGCTGCTATTTAGTTAGTTGATTGGAGAGAAGCACACCCTCCATTCCCTTTCCCCCTGGACTCTGAGACCATCTCACCAGGGCATTGGAATCACAGCCGGATTCTTCATCTTTTGTTTCAAGCCAATTTACGGTCCAAAGTCTTTACAGTGTGGTGCTGACTGGAGTAGTCCCATTCTTCTTTTGCCTGAAAGTTGGACCTGGGGGCTGCTGGGCTTTGTGAGTCCAGCACAGAACCTGCCTGAGGTTTCTGTCATGCCAATGAGGGAGGCCACTCTACCCGTGCAACGGCTCCTCACCCACTCGGCAAAATTCTCCAGATGTTCCTGGTTTGCTGGCCCATCTGTCTGTCTACTCTGTGTTTTCTGAGAGCTCCAAACAGATATTTGAATGAACCTGAAACCCAGTGGTTGAGGATCAGCCTCCCATGCACTGCTACCCTCATTGGAATGCTGGCCCAGTGCTGGTGGAGAGTCACAGGCTATGACAAAGAGAGCCAAGACATGCTGTTTCACCAAGAGTCCACTCTCCACTGGGAAACAGTCCTGAGGTGGGGCTGTAAAAGCTCTGAGCTTTGGGATGGGTCCTAACTCTGTGCTGTGCCCTGAGTGTATTTGGATTTTTGAGTTGAAGATTCCTAGGTGTCAAAGGATAGCAATTATGAAGATAACCCCAAACGAACATGAACTTTGTTTCATCTTTCCTCCCCAAAACTTAAAAATTCCAGACTTGTTACATTAGGATAAATCATGCAGAAGCACTCCAGCTGTCCATGGGTTTGTGAGAGCTGAATTCAGCATTCCCCATTCTCTCTTTGTTTTTCAGCCAGTAGCTTTAAAAGGATCACTGTGGAATACAGGACATTATCTACCAATAATTCCCTCCACATTCCTGCCTTTTCTCCTCCAACTGCCCATGTTTTAAAAAACAGCCTTTTATTCCCAAGTGTAATAGTTGGTTCAATCAAGCTTTCAAAAAACGCCTTAGTAATCCCAAAGAAAATTCACATGGCATTTCCAAAAAGCATTGGATGACATTTGTTTCTCTCAGCAGTGGGGATGAGGAGGATGTGTTTGAGGATACCCAGTAGTGCAATGGAAAGTGTATGAGCTTAGAATCAGACAGGCCTGCTTCAAATAGCAACCTTGAACAAGTCACTTATTTATTTTTCTATTTTCCTTTGTTTATTCAACCACAGAAAGTGGGGGAGAGACACATAATCAATGAAGAAGTTTCTGAAAATGAAATAAGCAAATACATACATTATGCATTGCACAAAATACATGCAGTGTTGGCCCATAGTAGCAGGCAAGCAATACATTTTTTTTTAATCCCTACTCTGTTCATGTGAGAGATCTCTGGCTCCAGCTTTTTGGGATTGTGGGCCACATGTTTCAAGCTATTCCTTGCTTCTGCTGACTGTGCTGTTCTTCAATGCAACAGCACTGCAGGTACCAGAGATGGCATGGGTTTGCTGCACTACAGCTCTGACATGAGCCTCTCCTAGCCACCCTATAACTATCTCTGAGCAGTGTGCAGGAAACTCAGGGCCTGCAAAGAATTACTGCAAATGCCACCAACTTGTGCGGAAACAGAATCATGTGGTTTCAGATCTGGAAGTGAGATACATTCTAGATCAGTGACTTCTAAATTTCTTTGGGATACATAGCAAGAAATATAAATCATGGCCCCGTAATCACAAACTTGAATGTACCTGTGTGCATGTAAATGAAGGGAAGCTTTAACAAAACAGTACTCATTTTTACTGTGGGCATTGTACTGTGTTATTTTCTCTTTCATTCCATATTTAAATTTGTTTGCCAGTGTTACTAAATGAATTTCATGACAGATGACTTGAAAAACAGTGATCTACACCCACTACAGGAATCTACAGGGTCAAACTGAAGGAGAAGCTGAAATCTAGACATCATCTTTTGTGATATTTCTCTCTGACCATCCTAAATAAAACCTCTGTGGTTTGCCTTTTCTGCTTATACATAACTATAGTTCCTGAGGGGCTTTAGTAGTTAAATTAACATCTTTTTTAATATCATTAGCTATTCCCTAACAAAATTAATGATGCCAACAGAATAGAACACACTTTTCGGTGCTTATGTGAAAGTTCTCCATGCATTCAGTCTGGCTCTAATGGTCCAGAATTAGTAACTTGTTTCTGTTGTGTCACCAAGGACCATGGGTGTGCCCTGACCTTGTGAATAACCCAGTGATATCACAGCTCTGAATCATGTTTTCTGGAGAGAAACATTTGGCAACATCCCGAAAGCAAACTTCATATTCTCATTGTTCCTCTGACCACCTGGTGTGATGTCTGAAATAAGATGAACTGAACAAAATGCATGCATGCTGCAGCTGTTTCCAGCATTGCCACGCCAACTTCGGGTGACGTCTGAGCTTCTGCAGTTGTCTTGTCTATGTCTGTCCCAGCCAGGTGTTCCTCCCAATTTTCCTTTGAAAATTGCCTCATGGCAATTGAAAAATGTGTTTATCCCCAGGTGCTATGTTTAGAATATGATTTGGCCCCTGAACTCATGCAAGACATTAAACTCCAAAGTCGAAGTTAATGGTATGAAGAGGTTGGGGAGTTAATCCAATTATGGTGTTTATGAAGGAGAGGTCCTTAGTCACTGGGGAGGGTGTCCTAGGAAATAGACCTTGTGAGGGGAGTGTTATAAAAGCCTGAGTCTGGGCCCAGCCCCTCTCAGCTTCCTGGCTCATCATCTGACCCTTCCTCAGCACGTGCCCTGCCATTGTCACATTACAGCCTCACCAGAGGCCAAACCAATGGGACCCCGTGATTTTGGGTGTAGATCTCCAAAGCTGTGAACCAAATATGACTTTCACAGTACGTGTTTAGCCTCATAGTTAATATGTTCACATCCCAAATTTGAATGCCTGAGTTCCATACCTGGCTCTAGCTCCTGACTCCAGTTTCCTCCCAACGTAGACCCTAGTAAACTATATTAGTTAGGTTTCTGCCACCACTGTGGGAGACCTGGATTGAATTGCTGACTACTGGCCCTGGCCCTGGCCTAGCCCTGGCCTAGTCCTGGCCATTGTGGACACTGGGGGCATTACCAGTCAATGGTATTTCTCTCTCTCTTTTTCCCCCTCTCTCTATCTCTCAAATAAATCTGAAACAACTTTTTAAAAAAATCTGTTTCCTTTACAAAGTAGCCTGGCTTGGGTATTTCATTATAGTCACAAAAAGCTGACAAATATACTAGGGAACTGAGGAACACAACTTTAACTGTCCCAAGCAAGGCATATCCTTGGAACAACATTTTCTTTTAAAAATCCATGTGATATTTGAGTGCCACTCTTCATATAACTTGGATTTATTATTCAAATGACTTAATTTGTATTCCTTCCATTGAATGCTGCCATGACTGTCCAAGTTCCTAGCTCTCTCTCGTAACTTCTCTCAGTGGAGCCTGTGTCACATGTGAGAAGCTTGGAGAAACCCTGGGTTTTCATTCAGACGGGCCTGGATTTAAATCCTACCTCTATCACCATTGCTGTGAACTAGGCAAAGAAGTTTACCTCACAGTTTCCTTATAACCAAACACTAAATAAAGAAGTTGTGATCAATAACTAGAACAATGACTATGAAGTAGTCAATATTTTATATGTGGCCAACAAATGCTTATAGTCCTGTGTCGTTTTCATTTTTCTTAATGAGGCTGTTGGAGTGAGAGGTGTTACCTTGCTGGGCTATCCTTTTTTTAAATGAGCCAGCTGGTTAGATGGTCTGGATACAGTAAGTTATTTTGATAATTTATAATCTACAGTAAGTACATATTTTATAAACTGTGATTTCCAGTGACTTTCCTTGTGTTAACATAGACCACAACAAAACCCACGAATGGAATGGAATTGGTAGGATCATGATTGGATGTGGATTGGATATGGATTGCAAACACACATTTAGTTTTTCTAGGTAATAATTATTGGGTCAAATAATCCTAAGAATAGATATGCTTAATTATTTAGATTTAATAATTATTACCCATCAGAAATCTAACTGTGTTTCTGGCACTCACATCTTGACAAAGTGATAGTGTGTCAATTCCATTCCATTCAAGGTGAGTCATCGTCTTGTTTTATATCTCAATGGTCTCTTACTTGCAGAGCCTTTCAACTGCCTGCCTAATCAAAAAGACAAAGCAGAGAACTATTCCTGTGCCCTTAGCTGGCTTAGCCCATCCACATGACTCTGAAAAGTAAGTTCCCATGAAAACCATGAAAACAAAATCCTTGGTTCTTATAGTGTCAATCATGTTGATCTCAATTTTGCCTCTGAGGATAGTAGATAATTCAGGGTCAAAAGAGATAGAAAAAAGAAAGCTTATTTTGGCCATAATTATACATATTTTCTCTTGTTGCTTCTAAAGTCATGGAGAACAGAGAATGTGGTGTAGCCTGCACTTCACATACATGTCACTGCAGATGCTGCTCAGAAATCTCACCTTACTCATTCTTTCCACCGTGTTTTCCAGAAAAGAAAAACATATTTGACTGGAAAAGCAAAGATTATCCAAGTTATTCCTGGCTTGTCTTTTTTCTTCTTTCAGTTTGATCTGCATTTATATTATGTGCAATTAGCTATGTGCTGATTTGTGTGTTGGGATCAACAATGTGAATGTGAGGATCATTAATTAGCCAATATTGGAAATTTTGTTAAGGAATGGCAGATAATGAAGAAAAGACAATTCCCTATGGCATCCATACAGAGATGGGATCTATTTGGCTATAAAAGGGATCCCAAAGTGTGAATAATACAAATCCAGACATCTCTGGAAGGCCATGGTAGATGAAGCACATGGAGCCTCAAAGACTATAAGACTCTAGGAAGCTCTTTCCAGGAATCTAGCCAATGTCAGTGAGTGAACTTAAGGAGCATTGCAAGTATTTGTGCTATAGATAGTGTTCATTTGAGGTCTGTCCTCAAATATTCCCCTTGTTTTGAGGTTTTGTTCTGGGGCCTCAAACAAAGAAGGCTCTGGGAAATAAAAACAAAATAAGAGGAAAAAATGAAGAAATAAAAGTCTCTCAAACGTCTTTTGAGACTTTGGGAGATCAGGCAGCTCTTATGAAAGTGGTAGTCAAGGACAAGTCTCCTCTTTGGGTTGAGCATTGCTGAACAGGCTAGAAGACAGTGGAACTGGCAAGGGTGGCAACATCTACAGGCTAGGCTGTAATCCAAGCACTGATGTAGACAGAGAATCCAAACTTCATGTCAGCAGCAAGAAAGAAGAACATAGGAAATTGAATTTTTATCTTTGTGCTGATAACTTGTGGGAGACAGAATTTGGGTCCTTGTATGTTTGTGCAAAATTGGACAATAAATGTGAAATAGTAGAGGTACAGGGCACAGTGGGAGAGGTGAGTCATGGAAGGAAAGGCATGGCCTATATTGTTGGTGTGAATTCCTTCCTGCTTGTAGAAAACCATTTTAGAAATATCTGTTGAAAGAAAAAAAGCACATATGCCTATTAGCAAACTATCTTTTCTGAGTCTTGGTTATGTTATAGAAATAGAAGTCCCTGTGTGAGCTTAGGAGGGTATTAGAGGCTCAGAAAGATGATTTTAGAAAAAAGAAAACATTAGAAGAATGTTATAGCATTGGGTCAATGACAAGAAATTGTTGGGCTGGCTTTGTGGTGCAGTGGGTTGAACTGCCACTTATGATGTTGGCTTCCCCTACTATAGCATCAGTTCAGTCCCAGCTACTCCACTTCCAATCCAACTTCCTCCTTATGTGCCTGAGAAGGCAGCAGAAGATAGCTCATGTTTTTGGACCTGGGCCCCTCAAGTGGAAGATGAGGATGGAGTTCCTGGCCCCTGGTTTTAGCGTGGCTCAGACCTAGCTGTTGTGGTCATTTGAGGAGCAAACCAGCAAATGAAGATAGCTCTCTCTTTTGCTTTGTCTTTCAAATGAATAAATAAATAAATATTTTTAAAAAGAATTTGTGAAAAGTTTGAATATTTGTGATTAGGGGAATGGTTAAATAAAGTGTGGCATGTCCATGTAATGGTATGTTATGGTGCATTTAAGGAGAATCAGCTAATCAGCTATATTGGCATTTACTGACTTGGAATTATTGTCACAGGATACTCTTATATGAGCTAAGCAAGATAAAATTATATGTAGTATGATCCCTAAGACAAAACCTTAAGAAAACTCATGATATGTATTAGTATACATATGATTGTGTAAGAATGCAGAGAAAGATGTGACAAAGATCCATACTAGACTCTTCACTATTTCTTTGGTAGGGATGGGGAAAGGTAAAAGGCAAAATATCAAAAAAATTACAAAAAGTGAATTCATGATAAAATGTTAATGGATAATGTAATCTCAAAGATTTTATGATTTCGTTCTATGTCTCTATAAGCAGCTGATGCATACAAACATGCCAAAATTTCATGACCACAAAACAACAAGAAATACTTCGCATAAGTTATGGGTGAGTTTGGTGATTCAGCTTATCCAAATAGAATTTAGGTAACACCAGGTGAGCTCAAATTAAGTGAATCAGGTTATCCATCTTCAAAATTGATTCATTAATGTCTTAAATCTGTGTTTTTCAAGTTTCCTATAATGATTCCTGGATATGTCACATTTCAATTTTTGACACCACAATATCTATTGCTTCAATAATGATAGTTGCTATTACTACTATTCTACCAATACCAATACTACTACTAAAGTCATTGAGCAACTACTGTGTGCAAGGAACTTTAAAAGGAACTTCATTTACATTTTCTCATTATTTTCATAAGGCACACATTTCAGGCATTGATTCACAGAAAATCTCTTTGAGATGCATAATTTAGGTAAGTTATATAGCTACAATGAAGCAAGACCATTTTTTGTGTTCTTCATTATTAAAATTAGCGTCAATCCAGAAAATAAAGATGATAATACCCAGATAAACATAATTTATCACATTAAGATATGTAAATATATGAAAAAAATCTAACAGAAAAATTAATAAAAATAAGGTTTTCTTTTTATATTGTACATATGCTATTAGCTACACTATATTTTGTTAATAAGTGTTCATACTGGAATTGAGAATGTGGAATACTTTAGGGAAGTTAGACTTTTTTTTCAAAAACTTATTTTGAAAAGCAGTTACAGAGAGAGCAAAATCTTCCATCTGCTGTTTCACTTCTCAAATGGTCATAATGGCCAGGGTTGGTCCAGACCAAAGCTAGGTGTCAGGAGTTCCACTCGGGTCTCCCACATGGGTACAGGGGCCCAAATAGTTGGGCCATCTTCTGCTGCTTTTCCAGGAGAATTAGCAGGGAGCTGGATCAGAAGTGGGGCATTCAAGACACAACAGGCACCCCCATGGGATGCTGGCATCTCAGGTGGTGGCTTAACCTGCTATCCCACCCCTTACCCCCACCAAGAAGTTAGACTTCTATTATTAGTAAAATTTGGCTACATAGACATTGTTTTCAAATTCTTAATTTGGCAAAAGTCCCTTTCTTCTTGGTCTGAGCAGGCAAAATCATTTCTGGTGGTGATTTTTCTCTGTTCATTGGATATTCCACATTGGATGTTTGCCTGCTGATTGGGTGTCCCTTTCCCAGCTCTGCCACTGTTCTCTGTTACATCTCTCTCCCTTTCATCAAGTGGTTTAAACACCTCCTTTTATTCCATATCCAAACATAACAAACAATCTCACAGTAACAAAAAGTGGTTCTGGAGTTGCATCATGACCTTAAAATATTGCCCCGTTTCCTTGTTGGATGTGTGGTCAGCTATGAGCATAGCTCTGGTTGTTGTGTTTCTCTTGTGGCTAAGAATTCTGCTTCTTAGAAGCCTTCCTAAAGCAGACCAGGTTGTATTCACAAAGCCCCCAAATGCCAAGTCAAAGAACATGAAATCTAGATCATTTTGCATAGGGAAAGCTAAAGACTGGTTTACGTACCTAAGTGCTTTAAGTATGTCTCAGTGGGAAGGTGTGCAACCTGGTTCAAGTTAGGTGTCAACAGATGCTGAGCTTCCTCCCCTCACCTGTGGCCAGGTGTCCTTCCTCCCACTTTCCATGCTGCCAGCATCCATCTGCTGGATTCTTTTCTACCAGGCTGGATGAGAAATACAATATGGTTTCTAACTCCCCGCTGCCTCCCCTGCCCCGAAACTGGCATTGCAATACCTTCCTGTTTCTGGGAGTTTTTTTTCCTGTAAGTAAATACAACAAAATCAAGCAGCAGTAAACCCAAAGCAAGCACTGAGACAGTTACAAAGATCTCAGAGATCTTGAAACAGAAACTGTGAGTGAAATCTTGTCTATTGAAATATGATTGGTTCCAAGGTTGTCTTTCTCATAATCTTGTCTCTGACCCTCTTTTTTGTAAGTTGTGTATCATAATGGGTCCTTTGGGAAAAGGGCACTAAGACAGAATTAGATGCTTGAGAGGTATCTTGGGTGAAATAGCTGTGAAGCAGAACAGGAGCAAGAGCTGGAGTTATAGACCATGGTGCTGCTCTGCTATCCGAGAAAGAAGAGGGTGAAGGAAGAAGGTTGGGAGCAGTCTCAGCTCCAGTATCTCTCCAAGGCCTTGGCCAGTGCTAAGGGGATCCTTGTGCAAAGACTGTGTGTGGGAAGAGCTCTGCACCAGGCAGAAATAGCTGCCTCTGGTCTCCCCCTGCTCCCCACCGCACTATCATGCTTAGGCATTGGCTAAGCTGTACAGAGAGAGGCTGGTTTCAGTGTGAAACTCGTCCATCCTGAAGGTGCCGCAGCTGGATACTGCTGGCTGTGTTCCTCCCAATAGGCTTCTCTTAAAGGGAGATCTGAACACCTCGCCTTCCACCTGGCACTAGCACCTCCACAGCTTGCACAAGCCTTTCAAACATCAGCACCTCCACATTCAAACATTAGCATCTACACACTTTATGCAAGCCTCTTTCCTTCCTCTGTTCATGAGACATGGGCATTTTGAGCTCCTGTGATCGTTTGCAACCCTTGTCTCTACTGTTGAGGAGCAGTGTTTTCCTATTAATACTATTTATTGAACTCTTTACTTAGTGTGGGGTTGATCTTGTGAGTATAAAGTAAACTGAAAGTAGATCATTATAAAAATTGAGAGCGAATAGGAGAGGAAGGAGGAGGAAGGGTGGGAGCGTCGGTGGGAGAAAGGATAGGTTAGGCAGTATCACTGTGTTCCTAAATCTGTATATATGAAATTTGTATACCTGAAATAAAATTTTTTAAACATTCTATTTATTTGAAAAGGGAAGGGACAGAGAGAAAGAGAGAGAGAGAGAGAGAGAGAGAGAGAGAGAGAGAGAATATCATTCATCTGCCAGTTCAGTCTCCAAATCCCTGCAATATCTGGAATGGGCCTCTCTGAAGCCAGGAGCCAGCAACTCCATCCACATCTCCCTCATGGGAGACAGGGACTCAACTACTTGTGTATCATCAGCTGCTGTCTCCCATGGTGTGCATTAGCAGGGGACAGGTGCTGGAACCTGAACCTAGACATTCCCACCTGGGATGCAGGCATCCTGAGCAACATCTTAATTGCTGTGTGACAAACACCTGCCCCTGTGAGAGGAAATTAGAAGAGGGAAGAAAATGGGACAAACTTCAGGCCTTGCAGCTGCAGTTGGTTTGAAAATTGCATCTGGTCTTTGTGTTATTTCCCTATTTAACTACCCTCATGTCTGAATGCCCCTCATCTTCAGTGATCACCTCCAGAGGGATCAGTGGCTTATCTGGTGATGTGAGCCA
This sequence comes from Oryctolagus cuniculus, assembly GCF_964237555.1. Lineage (NCBI taxonomy): Eukaryota > Metazoa > Chordata > Mammalia > Lagomorpha > Leporidae > Oryctolagus > Oryctolagus cuniculus. The sequence goes on along the minus strand of NC_091436.1, from coordinate 146,662,430 downwards.
AACTCTCATGCCAAAGGTTTCTGAGAGGGTGGCACTCATATCTATCTCAGGCCAGTGCTTCTGCACATATCTGTCTGGTTACAACTGGCAAAGAAGCATTGAGACTGTCTAAGAGTATGCCCTGAGTTCTGCATTTTCCGCCCTGTTTCTGTTCTACATAGCAGCTCTGTGTCCTCATTGCATGGGCTTAATTATCTCTGTCAGGATGACAACTCTTCTTCTTGCTGTTCCCTGTATGCATGGACTTCAGAATGCCAAGCAGAAGCAGTACCTAGAGGTTCAACAGGAAATGTGCTGCCTCCCCTAGCAAGAGTGAACCTTCTTAAGCGACCAGAGCATTTATCCTCTAGGAACCCCGAGATGCGAAGTAAAAAGTGGATCATTGTGAGTGGAGCCACTCCACTGCTTGCTTCTCGAACCCATGGATCTTTTCCAGTATAGAAACAGGACCATAGAGTGGCATCTCATTTAGAGCTATAACCATCCCCATAGATAGCATTTCATCCCTGCAGGGTATTGGCTCTAAGCTGATGTTTTAAATTTGCTCTGAGCAAGCTATTCTGATGCCCTATCAGATTGGCTGCTTGTAAATGTTGTAGAATGTGATATGATCAGTGGAGCCCATCATCATGGGTCTGTGTTGATGCTACCTTCACCTGCTGGCGTTCCTCGGATCAGATGCTATGCTTTATGGAATTTCATGTGTGTAAATCAAACATCCTGAAATCCTTTAATACGGCTTTTGCTGTATCCCATGAGTTTTGATATGTTGTGTTGCCATCTTCATCTGTTTCCAGAAATTTTTTGATTTCTCTTTTGATTTCTTCTTGATCCACTGTTCATTCAGGATCATGTTGTTCAGTCTCCATGTGTTTGCCTATACTCTAGAGATTCTCAAGTTGCTGATTTCCAGCTTCATTGCATTGTGGCCTGAGAAGATGCATGGTTTGATTTTGATTTTTTTTTTAATTTGCTGAGACTTGTTTTATGGCCTAGCATGTGGTCAGTCCTAAAGAAGGTTCCATGCACAGTTGAGAAGAGTGTGCATTCTTCAACTGTAGGATGAAAAATTCTGTAAATATCTGTCAGGTCCATTTGGTCTATATGTATATTAACTCTGCTGCTTCTTTGTGGATTTTCTGGCTGGTTGATTTGTCTGTTGCTGAAAGGGGGGATTGAAATCCCCCATTACAATGGTATTTGAGTCTATGTCCCCTTTAGATCCCTTAACATTTCTTTTAAATAGCCAGGTGCCCTGTAATTAGGTGCAAACACAATTATAATAATCACCTCTTCCTGTTGAATTGAACCCTTAATCATTAAACAGTGCCCTTCTTTGTCTCCTTTAACAGTTTTTGTGTTAAAGTCTATTTTGTCTGATATTAGGATGGCTATTCTAGCTCTTTTTTGGTTTCTGTTGGCATGGAATATCTTTTTTCATCCTTTCACTTTCAGTCCGCACGCATCTTTGTTGGTGAGATCTGTTTCTTGTAGGCACAAAATAAATGGATTTTGTTTTTTAATTCATTCAGCCAGTCTGGGTCTTTTAACTGGAGAGTTGAGGCCATTTACATTCAAGGTGACTATCGATAAATAACGACTTTGCCCTGTCATTTTTCCATAAATATTCCTATTTTTTCCTTTGAATTTTCTTTGTACTTTTCCTGGGAGATTTCTTTCCTTTACCTTCTTCTGTAGTGATGACCATGTTTTTGTGTTTCTGTGTGCAGCACATCCTTAAGCATCTTCTGCATGGCTGGACAGGTGATGACAAATTCTTTCAGTTCCTGTTTGTCCTGGAAGGTCTTTATTTCACCTTTGTTCACAAATGAGAGCTTTTCAGGGTATAGTATTCTGGGTTGACAGTTTTTTTCTCTTAAGACTTGGACTATATCTCCCCATTCTTTCCTAGCCTGTTGGATTTCTGATGAGAAGTCCTCTGTGAGTCTAACTGGAGATCCTTTGAAAGTAATCTGTCTGGCATTTTTCTTGTGTGCATTTTAGAATCTTGTCTTTATGTTTTATTGTGGAGAGTTTGACTACAATGTGTTGTGGTGAAGATCTTTTCTGGTCATGTCTATTAGGAGTTCTATGTGCTTCCTGTTCTTGGATGTCCCTTTCTTCCTCCAAATTGGGGAAATGTTCTGTTATTATTTAACTAAAAAGGCCTTCTAATGCTTTCTTTTCACACCTTCAGGAACTCCTAGAACCAGGATGTTGGGTCATTTGATAGTATCCTGTAGATTTCCAACAATGTTTTTTAGTTTTCTAATTTCTTCTTGTGTTTCGTTTGACTATATAATGTCCTGTGCTTTGTCTTCTAAGTCAGATATTCTTTCTTCTGCTTCACTGATTCTGTTGTTAAGGCTTTCCACTGAATTATTTGTTTGTTCTATTGAATTCTTCATTTCTAAGATTTCATTTTGATTTCTCTTTAAGCTCTCAATTTCATGCGAGAAATTTTCTTTCATGTCATGTGTGGATTTCATTAGTTCGTGTATTTGCTTCTGATTACTTCTAAGTAATCCTATGATCAATTTTTTGAATTCCATTTCTGGCATTTCTTCAGTCTCATCATCTTCACAATCTAGTATTGAGGTGTTGTGTTCTTTTGGGGGTGTCATGTTGTCTTCCTTGTTCTTGTTTCTTGGATTGGTGCATTTGTTATTTGGCATTTGTGGGGATACTTGTTGGTTTTTTTGATTTTTTATCGTGGTGACTTTTATCTTTGAACTATATCTGATTGGATTAGTGGAGTGTCTGCTTTCAGGCAACACCTAGAGGTGTGTGGTGGGAGTGGCCAGGGAGCTCTGTTCAGTGCTTCAGGGTGAAGGGAGTGTCTGAGGTGACACACCCAGGTTTGGTGTGGTAAATCTCCTTTTTTTAATTTTTAAATCAGAAAGGAGGTTTCTTCTTGTCTGTTGGGGCAGAGTCAGCTGAGCTCCTCTCCTTGAAGGAGACCAGTGCCTGGGCGTTATTCATTCTGCCACAAGGACCACACATAGGGTCTGTGCAGTCCTCAGTATAAGCTCAGATTCCCCAGCAATGTCTCTTGCCAGGTAGTCAGGGAGCCCTGATCATGTGGAGCCTTGGGCAGTGACTGCCGAATATCCCAGCCACACTCTGAGTCCTCCCACACAGCCTTAGTGTTTTCGAAGTCTCGAAACACAAGCCTCCCACAGTCATGAGCACCCAGCCTCCTGTCTAGTCTCCCCACCAGACTCAGGAGTCTCCACTTGGCTAGTTGCTGGGTGCAGACATAAGCTAGCACAGCTGTAACATATCCAAAATGGCTCCTGCTCTCTGTCAGCTTGTTACAGGACGGCTTTGCAGAATGATCAAATGCCCCCATCCTTTGTCTTTTCACTTCCTGCTTGGTGTGTACACTATCCCCCACTGGGCTCCAAGCCGTATTCCTTCTAGGCTCTTCCTGCAGCTTTTTCACCAGTGGCTTAGGCTGCTGCAGTCTGGTTTCACTTTGCTCTCCAATGCTAGTGTGGAGGCTCTTGGCTGGTGAGGTCCAAAGCTGTGCTCATCTTCACCCTCCATGTAGGTCTACTGTGTTCCTCCAATTTACATAGAGTGTCCTCTGCTATTTTCTCCCTAACTCTTCCCTGAGACTGCACTCTTTCTACTTTTTTAAACTATCTTCTCCCAGACCCGAGCAGCAAGCCCCCTCCCAATCTGCCATCTTAATCTACTCCCCCTTGTGTATTCTGCCACCATAGCCACTTTGTCATGTTTTCATTGTGTTGGTTTTAGGGTATCCCATGGCAGAGGCTGGCTAATGCTGACAGTCATTTCATTTGTCTACTTGTTTATTCAGTGCCTCTGCTGTGTTGGATGCTTTCCTTTGTATATTAATATGTGATACAAGAATCTGTGCACTTTGTGTTCCCTTCTATATATTTCTAGACCTTGTTTCCTCTAATCTTGTAGACCTTTCCCTGTCAGGCTTCTGACCAAATGCCATTGGAAGCCTCCTTCTGTATACCGTGGGGCATATGGACCACTTCTTGAAAACTTCTATTTCTAGATGGATAGGTACACCACTGACAGCCTTGTCAGCTGGGCAGTTTCCCTCTCCACTGTCTTTGAAGGACACTCTTGAGAATTGCTATTATATAGCCACCATCTATTTCCAGCCTTCAATCATATACTAGGCTGATCTATTCAAAATAAAAACTGGGGATTTTTCTTTCCCTTTCAGCTCATCATCTGAGTGCCCCATATAGACATAAACATGAGCTGGGAGAGGGGTATTACTAGTGATTGAAGCAGGACTCTGTGCTTATCATGTCTTGCAACTAATTTATGACTGCTGGTCCTGCTCAGGCTCATTCTGGGTGTACTACCTTCATCTACCAAAGGACTGTTTCTGGCTTGTTTATATTAATGACTAGTGGATTGAAGGAATCCAGTTCATAATGAGAGGTTTCAGACATATGATACACCATCTTCAAACATTCTTCCTGTGCATGGATCCAATAACATGCAAAAGACTGTTTCTCCAAAAGGTGTTTAGTTCTCTGCTGTAGATAACACTGGCTCTTGAAAACAAGGGTCTTGTGTTTGTGATTCTCCACACTTTGGCTTACCATAAGCTTTACCTTACAGCTTTTTCTGCCAGTAACACTACCTAACGTGATAGATCAGCAGAATCATATGGCCCAAAAGGCAGAACTTGCACTGAATCTGGGATCTGATCCAGATCTCTTTGCTGCTTTAGATAAATTTGAATCTGACAGATTCCCATGTTACTTGGCATATTGATTGGACAAATATCCCCAGTGTGGAATGTGTTCCTTCAAAAATCCAAAGAGATTTTTGTATTCAAGTATGGTTGGTGCCTCCTTTTTAATTATAGAAAATTCAAAATACAGCAAATTTATCTTTATGTTCAAGGCATATCCCTGACTGCTGGACTCCTAAAAGCCTCACTGGAGTGACAAATCCTTGAATCTTCACAAGGCTTATTTCCCACTCTATGGAGTCATGTGTCCTACCCATGTAATCAGCATGCTAGCCATGATTTGGCTGATGTAATGAATTAATGTGATATTCTGCCAGATATCTAGATAATCCAGGTTCTTTAGACAATGCTGTAACAGTGGACAGGGAAGTTAATGTAAGATATGGTAAAAAAAAACTATGGAAGAGTATCATCATCTGTGTCACATGAATGCAAATAGCTTCTTGTTTCTTGAAAAGAATGTATTTGCCAAAGTAGTGCCAAAGGCTCCTCATGTTTTACCGGGATAAATGTCCTTTGGCCTCCTGCTTCTTGATTTTTTCCCCTACTTATGGTTATAGATGTTAAACAGCACCCTGGATGGCTATTTGTCTGCTTCACTTCTGGTGATACTGTGTTCTAGTAACCATCTCCACAATTTCATCTGTGTTAAACTTGCTTAACTTCCCTTTTGACCTTGCTGGCCATTATGATGATTGCAGTCCCCTGGCTCTGGCAATCAAGTGGCACCACCTGGCATCTTTTCTTTCAGCTTCTATCTTTCCCTTGGCAATTAATAAGCCAAGATCTGTGACCACTTCTACCACTTTCCCTGACCTGCAGAGACGAGTCACCACTGAACTCATTGATGTAGATAACCCCTCTCTAGGATATCCCTCATGGCCTTGGTGTGTGATGTGTTTTCTGGTCCCTTCTAGGGGAACATGCAGTTCTAAAATGTGTCTTGTAACTTCACATGATAGATCCACTCCAGCAGAACCACTGCCCTTAGCCTTTTGTTCCCTCCTGTGCTGTCTGTTATGGAAAGAGACATCTTTGCTTAGCTAGACAAATACTGATTCCTCTAGGTTTCTCAAACCCATCTATCCCTGGATCCTTACTAGACTATTGCATCCTAGTTTCCACAAAAATATTTCCAAGTCAAGAATTCTGGCTTCTCTAATCTTCTATTCCTTTGACTGGGTACCTGTAAAATTCAGCACTGGCTCCTGATAATTTGTACAGTTTTTTTTTTTATATATGGATTTAACCTCTTTCTTCCATTATTGATCCAAGTCATTCTCAAGCAGAATTATGCTGGGATTAGTTAGCCTGGCAGCTGGAAGAGGAGGCAAAATATCCTAATGAGACATCTTGTGCTTGGTAGGACAGAGACCTTTGCAGTGTCTTCTCCCAACAGAGGAATGCTAACTCTTAACAAGGAGCAAAAGACTATTACAGCCAAAGGATAGCTAAGCTTGCAAAGACAGAACTAACGCATACACCCAAATGATTGTATTCCATATTTCCCAGCTAGAACCTTGGCCTTAGTATAGTAGACTTTATCAAATCTTTCACTCTTAAGTTCTGTATTTGCAAGTCAACTGTGTCTGCTTCCTACTGCAGAGATAAGGACTTCTTTGCAACTAATTAACTGTGAAGAACTCTAACTCTCATCCTAGTCTTCAAGCGTTTATTCAAGCCTACATATTCTCATTATCTCTCTGCATTGCCACTCAATGCAATTTAGTAATGGCCGGTAGAACTCACCATCTTTACATGAACTATTCTCTCCACATTTTTCCAATGCCTGAATTATCACATGGCAAAGTCATTTCCATGCACTGGGACATTTTCCCAGTTTACCATGGCTATAATCCTCACCAACAGAGATGCTGCCTTGGGTGTCTGAGACTATTTATATCTCATCTAATTCATGAAATCAAGTTCTTCTTACCAGCTAGATAATGAGTTATCCAGACACCAAATCTCATCTCCTCACTGGTGTTTCTGAGCCACTCCCAGTGATGACTGTGTCATTTTGGACTTTTTGAAATCCAGTGGCCAGGACTGAATTATAAGTGCAAGAGATTTGGGATGTTGGGGGGAAGGGGTGACTACCTGCACAGGATAAGGGGAAAAAAGAACAGGAGTTGGCAGAAATAATCTCAAATCATAATGCATAGGGCTGATAACTCTAAAGAGGGCAAGAGAAGAATGATGGAAGATTGAGTAGGAGGTGTCATTGCCAAGCTGATAAGGAGCAGTGATGGTGTGTTGGAGGTGTTCTGCATTTGGCAAAAAATTGTTTGGCTGGAATGGTCCCAACCTGCTCACATGTGAGCTTCAGCATTCCTGAGAGAATGTAACCTCTTGGGAACACTGCCACAGATCCTAAAAGTTGGCCCTGCAGGTTATCATCTAGTTCTCTGCAAGGGAGCCCTGCAAGGTTTGCCTCCATGGCTGCTAAAGCCTACAGAAGTCTCTGGGCATCCTTTGGGATCTCCCCAGCTAATCTTCTCTCGATGACAACTAAGTTGGTCAGATTGTGCAAAATCCAAGTAGACATTACTGTTAAATTCTGGAGAATTCTTAGTCACTCAAAAACCTGCCTTCTGATCTCTTGTAGAGATTAAGATATTCTATTATCAGCTTCCAGACTCCTCCATGTCATCTGCCACCCACTTGATGTAGATGTTTCTACTCCTGCAGCTTTTTTGGGTTCTAGAAGTCAGAGAGTGCTTGATGTGAATACTCACTGTAGGATGTGATCCTCAGAAAAACACTTAATCTGTATCATCCTCTATTTCCCTTTGGTAAGACTGTCCTTACCTTATTGAATTATTCTAAGGGTTGAATAGCACAAACTCTCTGAAGTGTCCAGCATAGTGCCCGACACAGAGCACCCATTCAGATGTCCACTCCTTGTGTCCTTTTTTGCTCATATTACCCGGAAAGTATTTCCCCAATTCATTGTGAAGTCTGCTTTGATTTTTTTAGGGCAGAAGCGCAACTTTACTTTCCACTCTTCCAAGGAAATATTTAAAATTGCCTACTTTATATCAGCTCCCTTCCAGAGTTCCAGACTCAATCCCGCCCTTTCCCATTTTAAGCTGCTTTCTCAGTTTAAAATCTTTATACATCGCTTTTCTGCCCTCTGGAGATCAACTCATTTCTGTATCAGGGAAAATTGATACCAATTTCCAGTGAAAGTATGAATTCACACCACTGACCTGCCCAGCTCAGCCCAAGCCTCCATGTTCTTATCAGATTACTAGTAACCTGTGTGCCAACTCCCGCCCTCCTGAGTGAATGCAGGATGCTGTAATATCAAAACACTTTAAATTTACTGGAACTGTAACAGGCACTTTTTGAAGATTTGTTTTTTATTTATTACTTATTTTGTTTGAAAGTCAGAGTTACAGAGAGAAAGGGAGAGACAGAGAGAGATGTTCCATCCCCTGGTTCACTTTCCATATGGTTGTGTCAGTCAGAACTGGCTCAGGTAGAAACCAGAAGCCAGGAGCCAGGAGCTTCACTTGGGTCTCCCAGGTAGGTAGCAGGTGCCCAAGCACTTAGGTCACCTTCTGCTGCTTTTCTCAGGCCATTAGGAGAGAGCTGGGTCAGAAGTAGAGCAGCAGGGACATGAACTGGCACCTCATATGGGTTGCCAGCATTGCAGATGGTGGCTTTACACGCTACACCACAAGGCTGGCCCCACAGCAGGCATTTTTTAAAAGAATTTTGTTGTTCTTATACTCATTACTCTTCACACTTACCACTCAAAATACACATGTACTGTGCATATGCTGGCACTGACACACAGACATACTGACTTTAAAAGAGGCATATTTTTGCTCTTCTTGACATCTGCTTATGTTGATTAAACACACACTTCTCTGTTTGTATTTCAACATGGCCAAAAACACACTTGAATGGATTCAAGCCTGTCTGCATGCCCCTTAATAACTGATGGGAATTGCTATAGACATGATGTAGCATCCATGAGCCAGGACTTTTTAGGGCTCTGGCTGGAGTTAACTGGGAGTGGACTATTGCATGAGGCCATCAGTTATGGGGTTGGTGTGTAACATATACAAGGGGTCATCCTTCCTCATGCTCCCCTCCATTTTTCTTTCTTTCTTTATTCTTATTAAAAAAGACACAGATCAGCTTTCTTTTCAAGACTCAAATAAATCAAGAAAAATCAGGATTGATTTGTCATTATGGACAAATTGAGGCATGATCGTCAAGTAAAAGGTTCCTTTTCACTCTGCTTTTCCATTTTGCCACCAGTCCGTAGAAGAATGTGGCTACTCTGTGAGGACAGAGCATACTAACATGTGAGGACAGTACATGCTAACATGGAGGCTTAGCTGGGTGATAAATGCTTACATTTTGTATATTATGACTTGGAAACACCTAATTTACAATTGCATATGGCATTACCACTTGCTCTCATGCACAGAAAGTGGCACAATTTTCTTCCATTTTCTTCATTTGCATGTTGAAATTCTATTCACAAACATCAGTCATTTACATATATATGTATTCAAATGGTTGTTGGATTCTTTTCAGTTTGCATTTTATGAGCAGGGCTACCTTCATATTTTAATGCAAAGAGATTACCATTATTAAGAATTTTAAAATGTAAGCAATATTTACTTTTAAAAAAACACAGAAAATTAAACAACTTGAAGCACAAAAGAGCAACCCTTTAAATTCACAAGACTGAAAATATGGTACAATGTCATAGCTCCTGTCCAAGCTAAGCCATTTAGCAAAGGCTACGTTGCCTTTATTTCCATAGATGACAGTCTCCCAGCAGGCTACACTATTCTGATAACTATTGCATACTCTCTCTAATTAGCTGCCCATGGACCTCTACCCACCTCCCCAGACAGCCTTGTTAGCTCATAAAGAAAGAACAGGGTAGACAATGCAACAAAATGTTGAATGTAGAAGAATAATGAAACAGTCTGTTGCATCCTGGTATTGGAGAGTAGGAGGTTCTCTCTCTCCCTCTCCTCTCTCTCTCTCCCTCTCCTCTGTGTGTGTGTGTGTGTGCATTTGTATGTGTGCATGTACACAGCAGCCTCTATGTTAAAGACTATCAAATGAGGAGGATATAGTCAGGTGAGAGAACAGACATATGGTGGGAAAAAACAGTTGTGTGAATGCATACTGGCAGACAGCACACATTTCACTTCTCAATCTTCACATGAAATCTTCTACTGCTATACTGAACACCTGGGCAATTATTACCTGATCATAATTATCAATGGGTTTGATCATTATAGTCCAGGGACTCCAAGGCTTTGACTTTTGCTTTCCCTTTAAAAAGAAAAATGTCATAGAGAATAAAATTGTTTGTAATTAGAACTCCAATTTCCATGTGGATTTGAAAGCATTGGATCAAGAAAGTTGCTGTTTGAGCCAAGGAGTACTGGGTTTGATCCCAGGTCTGCTCATTATTGGCTGTATAATGTTGGAGAAAAACTATCATGTTTCCAATCAGTAGTTGGCTAAACCATTAAATGGAGATCATACCTACTTTTCAGGGTTTTCTTGGGGGATTAAATAATTTGATGTGGCAAGCACCATACATGCTGTAAGAAACATGCACCTTTCTTAGTTTAGTTGCAGTTACTGCTGTTTTTCCTTGTCAGGGGAAATCAAATTTTGTATTCTAAAAGGAGTAGATATTCCCCTTAGCTTAATCTTGTGTCTGACTTTAGGATAATTCAACAATTGCCAATATCTTTCTTGTCTTCTTTGTATGAAGAAGAGAAAGAATGATCTTCCTCGTAGGAGCAGAAGCATAAAACAGCAAGAAGAAATGCATGTAACCCACAAAAGCACACTCCACTGACATGTGGTGTATCTTTTCTTCACAGTGGCCTGCTCTTGGGATTTGCTTCCTCTGACTTCTGCCCTGATATCAGAAATTTGATCTGCCCATACATTGAGTTTTATAAACAGTGATGTCTTTCTTGATAAGAGGGCAGAAATGATGACCACTGTCCTTTAATCATCACATGAACCTTCATTTCACTCTTTAAGAGTAGAAACTATATGCCAGTAGATTTTCCCTTTGGGGTCCAACACAATTATTCCCTCAGCTACCAGGTGTTCTTGTTGCTAATGGCTCACAGCTGAGTCTTTCCCTGGGACATGCCCTCAGCTAAACAGAGCTGATTTAACCAATGTAGTATACTTCCCTTGTGGCAGTTTTTAATCTAATGACTCATGGATGCAGGGTATAAATGGCTGGACCTCTTGGTTCAATTTAGAACGACTCTGAAAGGCCAGCCCAGGTCCTGAACTCACTAAATAATCAGACAATTCATTTCTTGCAATTGTACTACTGTTTAACTTCTCCCTTTGCATTCTTCTGCTTTTGGATCCCTGATAAGAGATGTTTTTGAGAGCACCTTTGTGTCAGGGTCTCCCAGGGAGCAGATGCCAATCTAGAATTAGACATACAAATATATATTGTGAAAATAAAGAGCAAAAGAAGGAGAAGTAAAGAAAGACTTCTGACTGAACTACAGGTTTGATATCTGTGAAAGGAGAGGAGAAAAGTGAGTAGGATTCGGTAGAAAAACCTCAAACTGCAGAGTAGCACTGAGAAAGTCTTAGTCAAATTATGAGGGATCCCAGTGCAATGACTGACCAGACATACAGAGGTTTCTGCTTTCATACCCCAGGCATGGCCAGTGATTAGCCTGGAGAAGCCTAAGGACTGTAGTCACCGTGCAGATGCCACAAAATATCAAATTGTGGTGTGTGGTCTTTCAACTCAGCTATTTTCTTGTAATGGGTTGTCTTGTGGGTAAATCTGCATAGGGTGCCTCCATGGCCAGAAAATCTCCTTTCTGTAATGAAAGTCTTCACTTCACTTAACACAAGACAATGTCAGGGATGCTCTGAGAAAGCTAACTGTAAAATGGGATTTTGAAGCTGGATTGTGTGGACTTATTGATTAATGAAGACTGTATGACAAGTGGTATGTGCAGCACACCTGGCCCTTTTTAGAGAGGGGATGTGCAATTTCTGAAATTTCACAAATTTAAATTGAGATGGGATATTGAAGGCAGGGAATGTTCTGGCAGGTACAATATCTCAGGCACTGGAGAGGAAGGGGTAATGACAAAGGAATCAAATAGCTGTTGCTGAGCATAATTTTTCCATTGGAGATGACAATGGAAGTTTGAGAGTGATTAATCACCAATTAAATGCAAAGGGTGAAAGTCAGAGGATCTCTCTGGCACCACACAAATAGACTCTTATCTCCTATAGCTAAAGACCAGAATAAACCAAATATGGGCCTTAAGACTTCATTATAAGGGTAACAAAGCTCCTTAAAAAGTAAAATTGTCAATCTTGAAATATCTGCTATCCCAATGTTGGGGCTTTTTTGGGGGAGAGAATAGACTATGAGCTATCTAAATGAAAGCACTCAAAAATATTAAAATCACAGGAACCATTGAAGCCTTGGGGATAACAGATATGGCCCACACTTCCTCTTAAAGATCCAACACTTTCTTCTTTCTTGCAGACAATGAAGACACCACTGCTTTGCAGGACAACGTCCGTCATGTCAGAATTGCTTCCTCCGCTTTGTTCTCTTAATTATCATTAAGTCATTAAGCAACATTTTGGAAAGTTCTGCACTTGGCAAGGAAGGAAATAACTACCCCCAGTGAGCCACAGGACCTGGCCAACATATATTAGCAAGAGCTAGGAGAGTATCTTGGCACTGAGTCCTGAGGATAGTAGTCACATGGTTAGAACAGAAAATTGAATAAGAGAAAATATTAGCAAGGCAGAACTCTCCCCCAGCAAAGGATTTAAGACTGAAAAAAATCCCAATAAATTCCAATAAGTGGCACTCACATGCTGATAGAATGGCTTGTAGAACTTGAAGGTAGCAGTTGGCCCACACCTACTGAAGTGGAATGCTAGAGCGTGACTTCGGCAGAGTGGAATTAAAAATTAAAAGGTTCAGAGGAGTAGGCATGCAAGAGTGTATATGCTACATATGGCCAGCAAATCCATTAGCCAACTACATTCTGCAGAAGGGCTCATAGGAGATACCACTCACCAAAAGTGGTGAGGAATGTACTCTTGGGAGGGGCACAGAATTGTTAAGTAGTTCCTGCAGGTCAGGGCTGACCATAGGAAATACTGTTTTAGAACACAGCTCCCCAGTAGCAACAGAGTGTATAAAATGCCAAAATAGTGAAGCCATATTAACCAATTAACCTTTAGTGAAACATGCAGATCCTATTTTATACATTTACCTCCCCTGATGTCATCTTGTACATGATCATTTCTAAAGTCACTTCCAGTTCTGATGTCCATAAAACTCAACCTTAGAGTTCCTTCTAACTTCTTCTCTGGTTTATGCCCTTTCTGCTATTGACACCGAGTAGGTCAATGGTGATTGTTAATAAGGGAAAAGAGTACTCATTGAATGAATTCCTGTTAAGGGTCAAGTGCTGACTTAGATTCTGGGCTGTAACATTGTGTGAGACAGCGCTTGGTTTGTAAAGTAGAAACATTGTGAGTAACACAGTAAGGAATTTATTCTACCCATGGTAGATGTTGTTGAAGAAGTCCACACAAGGCTATTGCCTATGCGACTGGTGATTATGGCAAGTCAGGAAGGCTAGTGATTGGGAGAAAAAATGGATACAAAGCAAGGGGATGGAAAGGCAACGTGGGACCCTGGAAATTATTGACATGCATGGCCTGGGGAAGAGGGTGTTCTTTGCCATGAAGCTGGGAAAGTGCCCAGTCCTGGACTTGGACAAACTTCAGGAGAGGACTGAACATGGCAGGACCTGGAGAAGCTGTTGATGCCTGTGAGTTGCTGCAACCATTGGTGCCTACACTTACCTTCAGAGATCAGTAATGGCTGACACACTTCTCCCTCCAAATCTCATAGAATGCACTCTCATGCCATTCCTAAAAGGAAACCATGCTGGGGATTCTGGGACTCATAGTTTCAGCTAAGCTGTCTACCACAAACATGAAGATACAGTCCTTCCATCAAATCTGGGAATGAAGGGAACCAGCAAAAACCAAAGAAATGTGATAAAAGGGAAAATATGGATTCCTTTCCCTAGAGTAGACAGGACATGGGGGAGTGGCCAAATTCCCAGGACAGAAGCAGAGATTTTGTTGAGGAGAAATCCCCAAGGACATCATAGTGACAACGAAGATGAAAAATAGGAAAACAAGGACTCAATGGTCACAGCATTGTTAAAGAATCAGAAATTCTTGTTTGAACCTGGAACTTAAAGATAAAGATGGGAAGACAACATTGGAGAAAATATACAAGGGCAGCATTGTGGAGAGGTTTGTAGGCCAAGTGTGGACTTGATTCTGCTTTATGGTTGTTGATTCAAAATTTATATTGTTATATTTTAAATCATTTTAATAACAATAATATAAGGAGGAAATCCTCTCAAATATGTAAGAAACCACATGAAAACTCTGTAGAGATGGCCAACACAATTCACTTGTACTGCCAAGTTTCCATCCTTTTGCACAATCCTTAAAATAAAGCTGCTTCTGTCATTTCTATTTAGGTGAAAAACTATCATGGAATTGCAAAAGTAGCTATTAAAAATCTGTTTCTAATTTCCAGGATTTATCAGTGTAAATTAGGACTTACTTTATTTTTAACTACTATAAATTCTGAACCAAATTCAGAAATAAAATTGGGATATCGAGGCTAGTATGGGACTAAAATTTTGAAATCAAATCTGATTTCAAGTTACCTTATAATAAACTAATTTGCCCTCATAAAGTAAATTATTATGATACAACACCAATTGGCTATGTTTAACACTTCTCAAATGGCCATGTTTTGCCATAAATCTGGATCAGGCCAAAGCCAGGAGCCTAGAACTCCATTCGGGCCTCCCAGTTGGGTGGCAGGAACCCAAGCACTTTGGCCATCTTGTGCTGCTTTCTCAGCACATTAGCAGGGAGCCGAGGCAGTGGAGCAGGCGGGACTTGAACTAGTACTTTGATATGGGACGCTGGCATCATAAGCAGAGCTTAACTCACTGGCCCTGATATTTCAACTTAAAAATAGCTGAAGAGAGATCATCTGAAGCAATGTATTCTAATTCAGGAGCAAGTTGCTCCTGTGATTTGGCGGCAATGAAGAGAAAACAAAATAGAAGAGTGCGATGGATGTGAGGAAGGTGGAATCTAGCACCTACTTAGGGGCTGTTCGGAGGCGGAGGATGAGGAAGACATTGGGAAAAACCTTCAGTAACTGGGTGGTTACTGATGCCTCCTTTAGCCTTGGTTTTCTCTGTATGCCTAACACAGTAGCTCCGACATACAAAATGCTCAGCAAATATTTGTTTCAGTGTTAAAACATATCTCAAATAACAGTGTTTTGGTTGGCTCATGATACTTGGAGAAGTTTCTTCCAGAAGCCTTTTGTGTTACTACAAAGTGTCCTTTTTTTGTTTAGGGGTTTTGTGTAAAATAAGAGCATAGCACTAACGCTTTCTCTTCTTATTGGTGGCGTCTTCTGAATCAAAGGAAGCCTTCTACTAAGAAACAAAACTTTTAAGAAACCTTTTTTGTTCTGTAATTTGGATAGCACTCAAATGGGAAATCTTTCACCCAGATCTAGTGGGTAATATTTCTAGTACTGCATGTGGAATGCTTTAGCCAAAGGTCCAAACAAAACTCCTTATATTCATCTATGTATTAGAAGTATCTAGGGCGGGGCCGGGGCGGTGGCATAGCAGGTAAAGCTGCCACCTGCAGATCTGGCATCTCATATGGGCGCTGGTTCCCATATGCTGCACTTCCAGTCCTGTTCTCTGCTATGGCCTGGGAAAGCAGTAGAGGATGGTTCAAGTCCTTGGGCCCCTGCACCCATGTGGGAGCCTGGAAGAAGCCCCAGGTTCCTGGCTTAAATTGGCACAGCTCTGGCCGTTGCAGCCATTTGGGGAGCAAACTGGCAGATGGAAAACCTCTCTCTCACTGCCTCTGCCTCTCTGTAACTCTGCCTTTCATATAAATAAATGAATCTTTTAAAAAAAGTATTTAAGGGAAGATAGTTATGTTTAAAGCTGTTACAGATTCACAGGAAGTTGCAAAGAAATGTACAAGGGGATTCTGTGTGACCTTCACAGGAAAACGCAATTTAAAAATAACCAGGCATTAATTTCCTAATGATGAGGATTTTTTTTTTGGTTGAATATATATGACTGGGTGAAGCGGGGATATTAAGGCAGAAAACAGCAATATTGACATGTTAATCATTCATTAGCTTTTCCCAGGAGTAGCTAAGTGTTGCTATTTCTAAAGGTGTCCTGTTTGGACCAAAGTCAATGACACAATCCTCACAAGTGTGTGGAACTTGAGATAGTAAACATATTTCTCTGGTATTTAATTAATTCCACAGAACAGAAGGCAAGTAAAATCCATTTCAAAAAGAAAGCAGCACTTGTAGCTATTAGAAAGCACCATTTAAATGCACAAAGCACACATGCATGCACACACATAAAATTAAGAGCTAACTCTGTTTTAAATCTAAAATATCCTCAACTGGGGTTGCTGTTGAGGTGTGTAGCAGGTTAAGCCACCACTTTGGACATCAGCATCCCATATTGGAGTGCTGATTTGAGTCCCAGCAGCTCTGCTTCCAATCCAGCTTCCTGCTAACACACTGGGGAAAGTAGCAGATCATAGTATGTGTGGGCCCCTGGCACCCACATGGGATATTCAGATGGAGTTCCTGGCTCTTGGCTTTGGCTTTGTAGACAGCTCTTCTGTTGTGAGCATTTCGGCAGTGGACCAGCAGATGGAAGATATCTCTCTCTCTCACTCTCTCATTCTCTTTATCTCTCTTTTTCTTTTTTTCTTTCTCTTTCTCTGACTCTGCCTTTCAAATAAATAAATGTATCTTTTTAAAAACCATAGAGGCTGGCACTGTGGAGCAGTAGGCTAAGCCTCTGCCTGATGCACTGGCATCCCACATGGGCACCAGTTCATGTTCTGACTGTTCCTCTTCCAATACAGCTCTCTGCTAGTGGCGTAGGAAAGCAGTAGAAGATGGCACAAGTACTTGGGCCTATGCACCCATGTGGGAGACCTGGAGGAGAATCGTGGCTCCTGGCTTCAGATCAGCTCAGCTCCAGATGTTGCAGCCATTTGGGTAGTAAACCAGTGGACGGATGACCTTTCTCTCTGTTTTTCCCTTTCTCTCTGTAACTCTGCTTCTCAAATAAATAATCTTTGGCTGCTCTTGTGTTTTGCATTTCTAAATGTCTTGGATAAAATTATCAAATATTGTAGAAGAGAGTGATCAAAGTATTGGCAGGATTCCTTTGAGACACATGCCTAATGAGTGATATTTAATTTTTTACACCAAAGTCTTCTGTTAACCCCCAGATGGCTCTTCAGTCACATTTCCACCCTCAGGGTTTTTTACTTATTGCTCTGTTTCCCTATCACTAATCATAAACATATCTTTAGCAATGGTAGTCACATTCTGAATATTTTCCAGAACAGTGGTATATTTTCTAAAAAAATTACTTGGGAAGGAGAGAAACAGACAGACACAGAGGGAGGGAGGGGAGAGAGAGAAAGAGAGAGGGAAGCTGAGAGCCAGAAACTCAGTCCAGGTTTCCCACATGGGTAGCAAGAACCCAATTACCTGAACCATCAACTCTGCCTCCAAGGGTCTGCATTAGCAGGAGGCTAAAATCAGGTGCCAGAACCAGGTATGGAACTCACACCCTCTCATTTAGGATATGGGCATTTACTTTATAGTTGTGTAGCATTTTACTAGCACAAATGTATTTCCCATACATCAGTTCATTTTACTGATCAACAACCATATGTGGTATTATTTCCTGATTTAATTGCATAGACAACTGAAGCTTAAGGTATTAAGTCGATTTGTCCTAAATCAGAAAAGTAGTAGCAAGTTCTGGACTTGGATATTTTCTTCTAAGTCTATTGATTTCTTCTATCACAGTCATCTTTGCCACTTGTAACCAGAGTAACCTTAAATTCTTCAGTTTTCTGGGACCATTCTCAGCAAATGAATCTGAAATATTCTCAGTGAATTTCAATAAAATTGCTGGATGCCCTAAATCCCATACTCTGAGAAATTTGTTTCCCAAATACTCCAAGACTGAGTAGGGCTTTCCCTTTAGATTGCAGCTGTATTTTCCTATTTCTACAACCTTAAAACTCTGCTGTGCTTTATGGCTCATCTACCCAAGTCCTTCTTCTGGGGTGTGGATGGATAACTGATTTCTCACCATCAGAATGGAGTGCAACCGACAGGTGCCTCTGCCAGGAATGATCCATAGACACTCACATGTCTGCATCACCATGCTCTTTCTTCCTTGCAAAAGTTGGATTGCCACATGTTGGTAACCAAATCTTGAGGATGGAAGAGTTCATGAATAATCAAGTGGAGAAGAGCCTGGCTCTAAACTGATACAGTAGGTCATTATGCAAAGAGAAATAAAATCCTATATGTCTTAAATCACTGCATTAGTATCACCTTACCTCTTCTCATTTAACCTTTCTAATCAAATATACTAATTGAAGTGGCTACGTAACCATAAGTAAAGGTAAAATTACCGAAGATAAATCTAGGCTTACTTTAGCCCAGCCAGCTTTTTAAATACTTTTTTGTATTCCTAGTGTGCTCTGTAGGATGCTGTAGAATGTTGGAGAAAAGCATAAGCTCAGGGTCAGATAGAGTTGCATTCAAGAGTGGGTTCCATATTTTTAGTGTGTGCTGTTGGAGAAGAGGCTTAACCTCTAACCCCAAATTTCATTATCACCTAACAAGGTATCTTCTGAGAATTAAATATGATAATACATGTAAGCTATTAGATCTAGGTTTTCTGCATATATTTGGCACATAACATGATCAATAGACATTAGTTATTGTATTAGTCATGGAATGCAAGTTTTAGGCTTGCCTATGATAAAGAAATATATATATAAAAATATATATATACATACAAATATATATATATATATACATACAGTGAAATATTTCCAATAGGAGCAGAGCAGAGGCCTGATTCTCAGAAATCTCTCCTGTAATGTGGGAGATGTGGTTCCATCATTTATGTACTAGTTTCTCCCAGATTATGAAGTCTTTTGAACTGTGTTTCTACCACTGCACATCCTCTTCTAATCCCAAGAACTTTTGTTTCCAGCCCTGATACATTATCCATAGTAGGCCTTCAAGATTCTTAACTCAGTTATAATAAGGTAGGAATTGGACATTGACTTGGTCACCCCTTCATTTTCCAGCTCTAACAGGTAGGATACAAATTTGGGGGCCAGCACTGTGGCATAGTAGGCTAAGCCTCTGCCTGTGCCGGCATCTCATGTGGACACCAGTTTGTGTCCTGGCTGCTTCTCTCTCTCTCTCTTTTTTTTTTTTTTTGACAGGCAGAGTGGACAGTGAGAGAGAGACAGAGACAGAGAGAAAGGTCTTCCTTTTCCGTTGGTTCACCCCACAATGGCCAGCACGCTGTGGCCAGTGCACTGCGCTGATCCAAAGCCCGGAGCCAAGTGCTTCTCCTGGTCTCCCATGCGGGTGCAGGACCCAAGCACTTGGGCCATCCTCCACTGCACTCCCGGGCCACAGCAGAGAGCTGGACTGGAAGAGGAGCAACCGGGACAGAATCCGGCACCCTGATTGGGACTAGAACCCGGTGTGCCAGCACCCCAGGTGGAGGATTAGCCTATTGAGCCACGGCGCCAGCCCTGGCTGCTTCTCTTATAATCCAGCTCTCTGCTGGTGGCCTGGGAAAGCAGTAGAAGATGGCCCAAGTGCTTGGGTTCCTGCACCCATGTGCAAGACCCTGAAGAAGCTCCTGTCTCCTGGCTTCGGATTGCTGCAGCTATGGCCTTTGTAGACATTTGGGGGGTCAACCACCAGATGGAAGATCTTTCTGTCTCTCCCTCTCTCTGTAGCTCTACCTCTCAAATAAATAAATAAATATTTTAAAAACAAAGAGGATAATTTTGGTGGAGGAGGGAAATTGACATAATTCATGGTCAGAAGACACAAATGTGGAAGATGCAATTGTTATATGATGAACCAAATAAGGATACAATTCATTTCCTTAAAACTTTTTAATCCTGAAAATGTGTTTACAATGTTTATTTTGCATTTTGTATAGTAAATGCTAAAAAACACAAAAATTAAATAACCACAGATCATCTTACCACTCATTGTTAGTGTTTTGGTTTAACTACTTCCACTCTCTTTTCAATCTCCTCCTCTCTATCTGCCTCATTTTGTCTTTATCTCCTTTTCCTCCCAGATTATGTTCATATCATTCAGTTTTGTGTTTTTTCTGTTTCACTGAATATCATGTAAGAAACATTTTTTCACTCAAGAACATTTTTAGGATCCAATTTCCATTTCTACTATTATGCTGCAGTTGCCATTTAAATTTGCAATGAGAGTCAGAAGTTCTGAATTCTTAAATTTTCTTTTGTGGCAGCCCTTCTGCAGCTGTTGTGAGAAATATTGCTTTTGTCAAAATTCTCAGCTCCCATCACCTGGCCGTCTCTTACTCTACCAAGCTAGCAGTGCTACTAGCAAGATGGAGAACCCGTGCCAGTCACTGGTGTTTAACCTCAGGGATGTTCTCTGGATGATACAAGGAGTGCTCGTCATCAGTAGTGGACAGATTTTTAGCTTCCCCTTCAAATGCTCATATAACACACACTTTTATGTCTTATGTTTTCAGCTACCTTTTACTTTTCTTGCAGGTATCATGGTTAAAAGATAGGTGTTAACATCAAAAATACTGGAAAAAAACTGAAGGTAATATTAGAAAAAAGTCGCAGAACAGAGAAAAGACAGAATACAAACTCATAACCAGACCGAATTTTGTTCAGAAAAAATAAGTTCACAGATGTTGATCAACTGCCATCATGCTCACAGACGGAACGTATGGCAGAGGCCAGACCCCAGCAGGCTTGGCCCTTTTGCATCTTAGGTGGGCTAGGGGTGAGGGTGGGGAGCAATAGGCAGAGATGTGCTTCTCCATATTGGTTCTTCAGGTTTGGCCCACTGGCTTCCAAACCTGGAAAAGAATGTTGGGGGTGGGGTGGGGAAGAATACAGGGTGTGAGATGGAACTGATCTCTTGAAAGAAGGCTGGGGTAACAAGAAACCTAAAATGGCTGAGGCTTATGTCCTTGTTCCACCAGGTAACGTTATCGAAAAAGGGCAATAATGAACTCCTCATATAAACTGTGACTTATGCATTCTCTGGGGAGATGGGATGTGAATTAGTCCCTAGAAATGTCCGGAACCACAAATGGGATCATTTTTGCAACATGGAGAACTTCGAAGTTCTTTGGGGACATTGAATGTTTTGAGCTAAATGTGAAAATATTTACCTTATGAAAGATGAGTGAGGCAACTATTATGTTGCAGCTCAGAGGTGCAGGGTGAGGGTGGAAAGGAAAAGGATTTTGCATTTGTAGTCCATCCCTTCTCTTCCTCTCCCCATCAAACATGCCAACAGCACTTAGTGGATTCATAACACTGAATTGTTAACTGAATTTGTAGGAGGGGCTCTGGAGGGGGCAGATGAAAACCAAGGGATTCCATTAGAAATTGTCTCTGCTACCTCATTAATCTCTTAGAGCAAGTAATACAGGCAGAACTGAGGTCTCCAAAGAATATTATCTTTTGTGGGGTTATAGCAAATTAAAGAAATAAATTAGTCATCAGCCCAGCAGGGAAGTACTTGAAATACTGGGTTTTGTAATTTTTATTGCTGTACTGACATTAAAATAATAGAGTGGCCTTTTCATGAAATAAGAGCATATATATCTCAAGTGTATACACATTTCATGTTTATTTTGTATCTATACATGCAATCATGTACATGTAAAAAGCTGAAGTAGTTTTGTCATTTTTTTGTTATTAGCCTTCGTGTATTTTGAAAGTTCCTTTTAGGCTTCTAATCATAAAACTTGGGCCTGCCACTTATTAATTCCAAATAAAAAAATAAAATGCAGGATAGAGTAGAAGTGGAAACTTGGTGTTGTTTTACAAGGAAATAAAGGAAGCACACTCCACAAAGACTTTGATTGCAATACACAGAGAGATGTGTGTAACACAGTTGAGAGCTGAGAGTTTGTGGCATGTGGTAAGATAGGTGAGTTGCTATAGTGGAGAAGTCACATCTGCTGGGGCATATGCTACGTCATGTCTGACCTGCTGTGTGGTACCCTTGGTCTTCAGTAACATCTCAGCAAAGTACCCCTTCCTTAATAGTGAAGACACAAATAGGCTACATTCTTAAAATCAGAAGAAAGAAACGAATGGTAGAAGTGATATCAACTTTCCTCTGCCATTTTTTTTTAAAGAAGTCTCTGAATTTACCATTTAAAAGTGTCTGAATGTGTGTGTTTTTCTTAATTAAATAATAAAGATGACTGCCATTGCCACGGGAAAACGGCAGAGAAATTATTGTCACCTCTGTTCTTTGTCTCACATAGAAGAAGCATTTCCAAGCAGACAGCAAAGAGATTTAAAAGTATTTATTAGAGTCCAAGGCCTCCAGCCAGAGAGGCATGGAGGGGGGCTTCCAAGAGAGGAATAAACCCAAAGGGACTGGTGGCAGTGGACTTTTTAGGTATAATTTTGAAGTAAAAAATAATTTGACAATCAGATTGGCATTCAGTTACCAGGCAGGGACAAAAACCATCAGAAGACCTCGTTTACAATTCTCCATCCTGTCTGGCTTGCTAAGAGTCAGATAGGTAACTTGTTTTCACAATAAGCTGTGAGCTCCAGAAGAGCTCCCTTAAAAAATTTAAGCATTAAAGCTTCAAAAAAACTTAAGCATTTTTTTTTAAAAAAGAATAACTTTAAAAGTATGTGGTGGGCCGGCGCCACAGCTCACTAGGCTAATCCTCTGCCTTGCGGCGCCGGCACACCAGGTTCTAGTCCCGGTCAGGGCACCAGATTCTGTCCCGGTTGCCCCTCTTCCAGGCCAGCTCTCTGCTGTGGCCAGGGAGTGCAGTGGAGGATGGCCCAAGTCCTTGGGCCCTGCACCCCATGGGAGACCAGGATAAGCTCCTGGCTCCTGCCATCGGATCAGCGTGGTGCGCTGGCTGCAGTGCGCCGGCCGCGGCGGCCATTGGAGGGTGAACCCATGGCAAAGGAAGACCTTTCTCTCTGTCTCTCTCTCTCACTGTCAATGGACAGTGCCTGTCAAAAAAAAAAAAAAAAAAAAAAAGTATGTGGTGAGGAGGGTCTTTGATCTAGCAGGTAGGCTACTGGTTAGGATTCCTCCAACCCAAATCAGAGTGTCTGGGTTCAAGTCCCTGCTGCAGCTCTGGATTCCAGCTTCCTTCTAAGGTGGACCTTGGAAGCAGTAGTAGTGGCTCAAACACTTGTGTTCCTGTCACCACGTGGGAGACCTGGATTGAGTAGTTGTTTCCCGACTTCAGTTATGAGTGTACCAGGCTTTTGGGAAGTGAACCAGTGGATAGGAACTCACTCTCTCTGTCTGTCTGTTTCTCTCTCTCTCTCTCTCTCTCTCTCTCTCTCTCATAATCTGATCCTTCTCTGTGCCTCTTTCAAAAACAATGAACAAGGTCTAGCATCATGGTGCAGCAGGTTAAACAGCCATCTTCAATGCTGGCAGCCCACATGAGTGCTGTTTTGGGTCCTGTATGTACTGCGTCTGATCTGGCTCCCTGCTAATGAGCCTGGGAAAGCAGCAGAAGTTGGTCCAAGTGCTTAGGCCCCTGCACTCATGTCAGAAAACCCAGAGGAAGCTTCTGGCTCCTGGCTTCCAACTGACCCATCTCTGGCTGCTACAGCCAGCAGATGGAAGATCTCTCTCTCTTTCTCTCTCTCTCTCTCTCTATCTCCTTCTCTCTTCATAACTCTTTCAAAAAACAAAGATTTTTAAATGCATAGTTTAGATGTCTCCTCTGTATTTGTAATCTGTCCTGTTTCACTATCAGAAACTTCACCATGCTTATCTGTTTCATATACTATATCTTAACCATACTTAGTGATATTCTATGAATAGCTATCATGCAGTTACAGTTTCTCCATATCTAGATAAGTGAAAAGCTGTTGAGTGGAACTCACCAAATATCTACCATTCAACAATATAAAATGAATAGAGTAGCAAGACTATAAGTTGTAGAGTTAGCAAAAAACCTACAATTGAATCCTACTCTGTTTTGTTTTTTCAAGATTTTATTTTTATTTATTTGACAGGTAGAGATACAGAGAGAGGGAGACAGAAAGAAAGGTCTTTCATCCACTGGTTCATTTCCCAAATGACCACAATGGCCTGAGCTGAGCAGACTCGAAGCCAGGAGCCAGGAGCTTCATCTGGGTCTCCCACATGGGTTCAGGGGCCCAAGCACTTGGGCCATCTTCTACTGCTTTCTCAAGCCATTAGCAGAGAGCTGGATCAGAAATGGAGCAGCTGGGACTCAAACCAGTGCCCATATGGGATGCTGGTGTCACAGGTGGAGACTTAGCCCACTATGCCACAGCGCCAGCCCCCCTACTCTGTTTCTTATCAGTTATTGATGCCTGGTCAAATCGCTTAACCATCTTGTACCTCAGTTTACCCAGTGGTAAAATGGAGATAATGATGAATATGAGGATTAATTGAATAATACATGTAAAGTGACTTACATAAAATAGTCCCGGGTAGATTTTCAGGGACTAATCAAGCATGCTCAGTACTGCAGTGGTCTGGAGTTCCATGGCTGTTCAAACTTGGAGAAGCAGTGTGAGGCAAAATTATCCCCAGTGACTTTGGTTCCATTAGCTTTTAAGAGGAGAAGCCAATTATAATGCCAGCAGTATAATAATCACTTCAGTTCTTTTTGTCCTTCATAATATGTTTGCTGAGCCATACAACAATAGAAAACTAGAAGCTCGTGCTGTCTGGGGCAGAGCTCTAAATGATTGCTTAGTGTCCCCAGAAGCAGGAAGATGATTGCATGAAAATAACTTGTGTTCCCTAATTTCCATGCATGCACATATAAAACAAAATCAATTTTCATTGAGTGCTGAATAAAGCAATGTGGACAACTTCCTTTGTCATGTTAATATCTTTCCTTCTTCACTAGGTAGCTCCTTATGCTAGAAACTCCCTATGGGAAGAGGTAGCAATTTACGCTTACTGTACAATGGTAGCGTCTAATAAGTCCCTAAACCTAGAGTCAGATAGTCTTAGACTGTCATAGCTGAAGGCAATCTGCCTTCCACTCAGGAGACCTACTCCATAGCTTCTCTGATGGGTTGGTTTCTTAGAAAAATGAAACACTGGGGCCAGTGCTGTGGTGTAGTGGGTAGAGCTCCCATCTGTGGCACCAGCATTCCTGTATGGGTGCCGGTTGGAGTCCCGGCTTCTCCACTTCTGCTCCCTACTCATGCACCTGGGAAAGCAGCAGAGTATGTTCTATGTGACCCTGCACTGACTTGGAAGACCTGGAAGAAGCTCCTGGCTCCTGTCTTTGGACTGGCTCAGCTTCAGATATTGAAGCCATTTGAGAAGTGAACAAGTGGATGGAAGATCTGTGTGTGTGTGTGTGTGTGTGTGTGTGTGTGTGAGACTCCCTCTATCCAACTCTGCCTTTCAAATAAATATATATCTTTGAAAAAATGCAACATGATGTAGATCTCATGCTGAGTATCTCTAGTTATTAGAAAGTACTTTCCCATGCTGAGCCAAATATTTATTTGCATATAATTGTTATCCACATGCCTATCATTTCTCTGCAGAAATACTGATGAGCAAGAGAGGCTAAGGCCAATAGGAAATGCTAAGCACATGTGAAGAATACTGTCAGCAGCACTAAGATGGGTTACTGGCACCAAATTCAGGGAAACAAAGCATGTTATGCTGTGTTTGTCTCCTTTGTGTTGAAATGCAACTTGTTCTAATCACAGCTAATGCAATGGGCACTTTTCTTTCAGCCAATACTTGACTGGAGAAATCATTCATGTCTTGTGTCCTATCTTGTATTACTTGCTTTTGCCTGCAATAAGAGAAATCCAACTAAGAATGATTCAAGACAATAATTTTCACCTAGAACAAGAACTGTGGAAGCAGACAATCCACTCTGTCATGTTAGTATGCTGAATTTTTATGGTATTGGTACATGATGACCATCCTATCAAGGAAGGAAGGTGTGGGGAAGGAGAGTTGACTGCCATATCTGTCCTTTTATTGAATTAGTAAAAGTTTTCCCAGGAATCCTCAGACATTCTCTTGTATCTCCTTGACCAAGCAATGTGTTGCCTGTCAAACGTAGGGCAAAAGACATGAAAAATGAATACCTAGCGGAGGCAGGTTAAGAGGAAGGGGTTGGAGGGGGTGAGTTAGTGAGTAAGAAGGATCTGCCCCACATTTGAAAGTCTATCTCTGATCGCATCATTCAAGTATGCTGTCCTTCATCTGAACTTGCAAACCACTTACAGTCTGCATACAGATAAGGTCTTGGCTTCTTGGCAATAGTAGAATATGGTTCTCTTGTGTTCCCAACTGATTATATATCTGGGTCATCTCTTCAGGAGCTGGAAATAGGTTTAAAAATATCTTAAAATGGTGTGAAATTGCAAAATTTTCCAAGAGCTTCCAACCACATTTTATTATTTGCTTTTCTGCAGGGCAAGGACTTTTACTTCCATTTTACAGAGAATTTGAAACTCAAAGAGATTATATGATTTACCCAGTTTGGCATGATTTATGCCCAACACCAGAACTTATGTCTTCTGACTTTTAAATCAGTGTTTCCTCAATGATTCTAGATTATGATTTTTACACACACACACACACATAACCATAAACAACTAAATATATTTACAATGTTGTTACCTAAGTATGTACAGTTACACAATTGATATAAAAGAGCAGGGTCTACTTGGAGTAGTCTTATCTAAAACACTCCTAAAATCTATTCATAGAGGATGTGTAGCATGATAATTTAAGTTAATATCCAAACTGAAAAGAATTAGCTATCAATATTCCTTTCAGAACAACGGTAAGCTGGAAAGTTGTTTGGCAAATAAGGATTCAGTATCTACTACGTAAAGGAAACACTGGTATTGCAGCACTTGGAACTTATTAAGAGGTAAGAATCTAGAGAAAATAATATAGAATATACCTAAAATCATCAGAAAATGTTTTTTTCCTGAGTATAACACTATTGAAATGACATAGTTTAATGGCATTGTGGCTATTTTAAAATTTACTTTATATTTGTGAAGTTGACTACCCTTTTATTTGATTATTATTTATAGCCCTTGTCTATTTTCCTGTTAGACTATGGTCTTTTTACTTTTTATTTGTTGAGCTCTTTATTTAGTGGAATGTTAAGCTTTTGACTATAATGTAAACTGAAAACATGTTATATAAAAAAAATAGTCAAACAAAAAAGGGTAAGGTTCATATGAAGTTGCTTCTTTGGCAATGAGGAAGTGATAAATTTCACTTTTTTTTTTTTTGACAGGCAGAGTTAGACAATGAGAGAGAGAGAGACAGAGAGAAAGGTCTTCCTTCCATTGGTTCACCCCCAAAACGGCCGTTACTGCCGGTGCACTACACCAATCCGAAGCCAGGTGCCTCCTCCTGGTCTCCCATGTGGGTACAGGGCCCAAGCACTTGGTCCATCCTCCACTGCCCTCCCGGGCCACAGCAGAGAGCTGGTCTGGAAGAGGAGCAACCGGGACTAGAACCCAGTGCCCCATCTGGAACTAAAACCCGGGGTATAGGCACTGCAGGCAGAGGATTAGCCTAGTGAGCCATGGTGCTGGCCTAAACTTCACTTTTATAAAACTGTTCTATCATTATTTTCTTTGTATTAAGAAGTTAAAAAATGTAGGATGGAGCAGACATGGACTTTGAGGGAATGGTAGGAGAAGCTCACTTTATGAGGAAGAGTTTTACTATGGACCTGATTTTTTTCTCTTCTTCTTCCCTCCTTTATTCACTTCTGCTATCTGTCAT
This sequence comes from Oryctolagus cuniculus, assembly GCF_964237555.1. Classification (NCBI taxonomy): domain Eukaryota; kingdom Metazoa; phylum Chordata; class Mammalia; order Lagomorpha; family Leporidae; genus Oryctolagus; species Oryctolagus cuniculus. The sequence continues at coordinate 146,634,657 of NC_091436.1, read as the reverse complement.
CTCTTCTCCATAATTATGGTGTGCACAATGTTCCATGTACCATGAAGGAACTGAGCTCTAAAGAACACCCCTAAACAGCTTATCAGCTATCAAGGAAGACAATGAATGAACAATAGATTGACAAATGCCATAAATAGGGTTTCATGTGATACACTCAGGGAAGATAAGGGGAGTCTTCAAAAAGTTCCTGAAAAAATGCATATTGTAGAATAATACTATAAATGGATTTCAAAATTTTTTTCAGCAAACTAAACTTTTTTTAATTCAAGAGGTAGACATACACACACACACAGAGAGAGAGAGAGAGAGAGAGAGAGAGAGGGAGGGAGGGAGTCCATCTGATGATTCAGTTCCCAAATAGCTGGCCTGGCCAAAGCTGGGCTGGGGCTGGAACCAAGAGCCTGTAACTCAGTCCAGGTATCCCATATGAGTGCCAGGGACCTAACTACTTGAGCCTTCACTGCTTTTGCTGAAAGCCTACATTATCAGAAAACTGGAGGCAGGAACTAGAACCCAGAATCAAGCCCATGTACTTCGACATGAAGGGTCTTAACCAGTGTCATGACTGCTAGGCCAAACATCTATGCTTGTATTCATTTTTTAGTTCCATTTTTCTATGAACTTTTTGAGGTCACCTCACATAAGATGACTTGAGAAAAAAAGATGTATGCTGGTAGAAAAGAATTAACAGATGTAAGAGTCCAAGACTATCGTCTTGGATTTTTTAAATGTAATTATTTAAGAGGTCGGAGAGAGGGATAGAAAGAGAATTCCCACTCACTGGTTACTCCCCAGATGCTGCATCAGTCAGGTGCCAGTCAGACCTGCAAAATCAATTCAGGGGTCTTACTGTCATCATCACTGCCTCCTAGGGTCTGCATTAGCAAGAAGCTGGACTCAGGGGCTAGAGCCAGAAATTGAACACAGAACCGCCCTAGTTGTGGAATGCAGGCATCCTAACCAGCAGCCAAAGACCCACCCTAACTCCATGTTTGATGTTTGACCACTGACAGCTTTTTAAGTTACAGTCCTCTCTTGTCTTCCTTCTGCCTCTCCTCTGGGAAAGCTGATAACAAATCTCAGATACCCCCGGTGCCTGCAAAACTTTCAAACACATAAGTCCCTGCCCTCATAGGAAAGCAGGAAAGAAAACGTTTACCCCAGTTCCACCTCCTAACCACAATAAAACACAAGCCAGTCTCCTGTCTCATCATCCAACCTACTGTCATTCAGACCAATGTGGGAAGCCTGCCAGGCCATCCGCAGAAAGCCTCATTATGAGGACAGTAAATCTTTTCATATTCTCTTGGTGTGTATGTGGCATCACCAGTCTTGACATCTGAATCAAATGTTAAATGGTCTTAATGTCTGCAGAATGGCCATGACAGCAGCTTTATTGAGGTATAATTTACACACCATAAAATTTACCCATGCTAAGTGTATAATTCAATGATTTTTAGTAAACTTGCAGAGTTGGACCACCATCACCAAAATGAATTTTAGAACATCTTTATCATCCTAAAAGATCCCTGTGCATGTTTGCAGTCAATCTCTTCTCCTCCTCCAGTCCCAAGCAACCACTAATCTGTAGATTTTCTTTCTCTGGAATATTCATATCAGTGGATCCATGCAAATGTAGTGTTTTGTGCTTAGCTTTTTCACTCAGCATAATGTTCTGGAGATTATCTCATGTTGTTGCATTTATCCAGAATCCATGTATTTTCATTATTGGATGGTATTCCATTGTAGAGATATACCACATTTTGTTTGCCCATTCAGGAGATGTAGGGGATGTTTGTATTGTTTGTATCCATTGGCTATTATGATTAATGATACCCTGAACGTTCATAGGCAAATCTTCACAAGGCCGTGTGCTCTAGTTTCTCTTGGATAGATACCAATGGGTGAAATTGCAGAATCATTTTGTTTAATATTATGCTTATCAAATAGGTTATATTAGTTTATATGGTATATATTATGTTATATAAATGCATATTTAATATAATTATATTATATTAGTCTATTTATATTCATATAAGCTAAACTTATGCTTAACTTTTTAAGACACTGCTTCACTTGGGTATGTTATGAAAAGAGAAAAAGACCAACCTTTTAAGCATAACAGTGCACAGATTCATCCAAATGCTCAAATTCAACTTTCTAGTTATTTGTCTGTTTAGGAAAAATCACCTGAAGGTGACTTTGAAGCCCAGAGATAATCCTTGTTTTAAGGTTGAAAGTTTTGGAGAGGACCCAGCCATCTTAATCAATTGTTGACTGAGAAGCATGTGGCATAAATCCAATTACTATGCTTCAAAGTAGTGCATCTGAACTAAGTCCTGCAAGAGGCCAATTTGCTTGAAGGCTTGTGAGTCATGTCCTTAGTTTGGATATTATTACCTCTCTTAAAATGAAGGCAGGTATAAATGAGCTAACTGAAAGAAGAAGGGAGGAGGCACTATGACTTAGACTGGACAGCTCTGTGGCCTACATAGGATGTAAGATTTTTCAAGGTAGGGATCAGTCCACATGGCCGCTTGTGGGACCTGGAAAGAGAAAGCTGTTGTGCAGAGGAAAGACTCTATCAAAGCTAAACTCATGTAAAGAGGTTAATATTCTGGGTCCTGCCACTTTTTTGTACCTCTTTTCTGTGATTATGCAAAGCAATTTAACTCATAGGTTTAGTCTGAGAACTGGTGATATTTGTGGAGATGTTTTAAGCAGTAAAGTATATATAAGACATCATTCTTATCTTAAAATGTAAATCATACATTATGAGTCCTAAATCAATCATATGTAAGTCAATATCATCTATAAGCAGTCACAAAGAGTTGGGCAAATTTATAGTACGCATGAGAGCAGAACTACAGCTGCATATATTTGATTTAAAAGCGGTTGCTTGAACAACTACTGGGGGAGAAGGGAAAATTTAGATTTTCATAGTGAGTAGTCCAGGGTAAGAGGTTTGCTTTTGTCATGTGTTTGTACACTGGCAGTACAGAAACTACTTGACAAATGCTAAGTATATTTGTTTTCAGACTTTCTGGCCTGCTGTCTGTTTTACTGTTTCATATACTAGGTGCAAGAAAAAAAATGCAGAAGCGAAATGTTATCATAACCAAATCTTTCAATAATCTGTTAAACTACTTGATCTGGAATGATCTCTGTGAGCAAAGCACATGCTAGCAAAGGAAAACATAAATTCAATATATGCTTTTGGGATTTCACATTTAAAGCAATTGATTTATTGTTCTGAGATGACACACACAAAATTTTTCTATCTAATTCTAAATAAACACAGGAAAAATTGTGTTTGAGAATGTTAATTTTATTTATTTTTAAAGATGTATTTATTAATTTGAAATGCAGAGTGATGGAGAGATGGAGAGAGAGAGAGAGAGAAAAAAAAAACTCTGTGCACTGGTTCACTCATGAAATGGCAGCTACAGCGAGCTAGGCCAGGCAGAAGCTGGGAGCCAGGAATTCTCTCTGAGTCTCCCATAGGTAGCAGGAACTCGGGCACTTAGGCCATCATCTGATGTTTTCCAGGGTGTGCATTAGCAGGGAGCTGGATCAAAAGCAATGGAGTAGCAAGGACTTGAACCACGTAGTCTGATAAGGGATACCAGCATCCCATGCAGCTGCCCAAACTGCTGAACCACTTCTGAAAAAATGTGAAGATGTAAAATTTTGAGCAAGTGATGACAGAATTTCCAAGAGACACTGCAGTTTCCTGTGTAAATACTGATGTGAACAAAAATAGGTTTTCTTGATATTCATGCTCAATGCTATTTTCTTTAGAGAATAAGATTTGGTTAAACTGGGAACAAAGGAGAAGGTCAGAATGAGAGAAGTGAAAGATACATTTCAAAGACTATCATCACAATATTGAAAGCCTTGTTTTGTTCCAAAATACTTTTAGTACCAATGCCCATATAAATGATGTTGGGATCATTATTATGAAATATATAAACCTGATGAGGTATTTTCATTATTATTGCTGCACATAAATTTGTATTAAGTTTAATATCTTGTGATACCAAGCCATGTCCTTAGATCTTGATAAAACATTGATCCTTGTTAAACAAATGACATAGTGAATTATTTTGGAGAGAGATTTTAAGAAATGGATGAGACCCAGATTATGGTCTTAGTGAGTTTATGAATTATGATGTCTTACATCAACAATAATAAAGAAATAACTGCAAGAGCTTCTGAGAAGTTTCAAAAGATTGATGGCTTTAAAAGAAATGAGTTTCTCACCCGCACTATTTTTCATTCTCCTCTCCGGCTTTCCCCTTACTCAGCGGCTGCTTTCTCCTCCATCTTTCTCCTTGTACCCCCCTCATTGATCTGCTGCACCCCAGCTCCTCCCAGACATGCTCTCAGCTTTTGCTGCTCTTTTTCCCTCTATTTCTGAGACTAAAACAACTAGATTCTGTGTCAGACTCAGTGATGGCCAGTAGTTATTAGAGGCCTCTGGATCTATTTAAAAGTCTCGATCTTCTCTTTATTGACCTGACTAGTTTCAACTTTACACTTTGCTTCGTTACATGTAAATCGAGTTATTAAAATAAAACTAACAGAAACATTTTTCTTTTTGGTTCTTCCTTTCTTTCTCTCTTCCCTCCTCCCTCCATGCTTCTCTCTCCTCCTTTCCTTTCCTGTTCCTCCCTCTCCTCCCTTTCCCCTTCCTCCTTTGCACCATTGCTTGCTTCTGCCTGGTCTCAAGTTGGGTGAAGTGATTCTTTAGTATCTATTAGTTTTCATTTCCAGCCCTTCACTAAGGTCTTTTCTTTGGAGTTTTACTCTATCCTAGGGCTTTGGGTAAACGTCAGAAGTCCCTACAGTGTCCACATGGAGTTCTGATAGCTAACAGATGCTCCTGGTGACACAGCTGTTTATCTCTAAGGGAGCAGAAGAGATGACTAGTTTGTATATCCAGCCAGGGTGCTAGACAGGGGAATGAGTCAAATAAAGAAGGCAATGGTTCTCCAGGCACTAAAGTGGTTCCAAAATTCTGAGAAGTCCTTTTAACTTTTCTTTAGTGGGTACAGCACATGAACCTTGACAAGGTTATATATACTAAAGACTGGAGTACAAGGTGCAGATGAGATGGGTTGAGGCTCATGAAAATTCCTTCCAACTGTACTCAGTGTAATCAGACAAAACAGATTATAACATTACTTAGAAATAATATTTGTCAAAAATATGACTTCTTTTTAAAACATGCCTTCTGAAATGATAAGAAGGAAAATAGATCTTGCTAAGCTTTTAGGTCACTTAATCAATATGATTCCAAGACAATACAAAAAGGTTAAAATTATGTTTAGATTTTTGTTATGTTTTGTGAAAAAAGGAAGGAGCTTCACTCAGTTCTACTCAAATCTTCAAGAAAATAAAAAAGGTTATTTCCAGAACAAGGAACACAGAGATACCAGCATCATCACCTCCAATTAGCCACATGAATCCATTTTCTCTAACCACAGCCTTGCACATGCTGGGCAGCCTCCTTTGCATGCATGCATTGCAGTGGACAGGGATAGAGTCAAGCAGTTGGGTTTCCACATGTGCATGTGGGATCACAGGCAAATACCTTGGTAAATCTCAGACCCAACATTTTTAAGAGGTGTGTGTCAGGGGAGAATAATGGGTTGAGCTGCTACTTGCAACAGTGACATTCCATATGGGCCCTAGTTTGAATACTGGCTGTTGCACTTTAGATCCTGCTCCCTGCTAACCTGTCTAGGAAGGCAGCAGAGGGCAGTCCAAATACTTGAACTCATGCAGCCTTGTGGGAGGCTCAGATGAAACTCCTGGCTCCTAGCTTCATCCTGACGCAGTCCTGGCTGTTGCAGTCATTTGGGCAGTGAACCAGCAGGTGGAACATTTCTCAGTCTCTCCCTCTCCCTTTGTAACTCTGCTTTTCAATAAAGAAAATAAACCTTTAAAAGAGAGAGAGAGAATGGGAAGAAAGGAAAAAGAGAGAGAGATTAAGGGAAAGAGAAAGGGAGAGATTATAATTTCATAATCACTGATTTTTGAGCAATGTGGAAAAGATAATACATAGGTAATCCGTCTGTTTATACCTATATGCTCAATTGAGTTTTTATTGTTATGATATTAATGGCAAAATTTAAACGAAATATACAAAACATGTAATTTATTTGTGGACTTTGATATATTTGGGGAGAACAAAAGATATTGAGGGTAGTGCAGCTGAATGGGAAAGCATGGACATTGTATATCATAGGAACTTCTAAGAGGAGGTGCTGATTACCAGTTTGATGCAATAGAGAGAGCAAAACTCAGGGTGGAGAAAAATCCTTCACCAAAAGGACTTGTTAATATCAGAACATGTGCTTCAGAGCCACACTCCACTAACTGCTCTCTGATTTATGTGCTTTGGCATTGGAGAATGTGTTCTATCTGCTGCACAGCTTCTTGGTGGGGGTAGAATTCTCTTTCAGGCTGTTTCATTTTAGGTGATCTGTATCCAACTTTCTTAGCCTAATTCACATCCAACAGCTTTTCCATAACAAGACTAACACAATGCTAATTTTAGCTGGACAAGTATAATAGCCATTTATGGTTTGCATTATAGTTGGCCCGGGAAAAGAAATTGAAAATGAATTCAAGAAGATTGAATGTGTCCCAACACGTTTTTTTCTACATAAGGAGCAAATCTACTATGTAATAGTCTACAAGGAAAAAATAATCTTTCCAGATCTATAAATTAAGGATTTTATTTAATGATATCATTTGGTGCATAGCTGAAGTTGTTAAAATTTATTTAACATTTATAATAATGCCATGGAACTTACAGTATAAAGAAAGAAAATGAGGTTTGGAGTTTAAACTGAATTTCAAATCCAACTCTTTAAATTCTTAATGGCCCAACTACTATCCATCCTACCTTTTTCCTTCACATAATAATACATTATTCATACAGTTGTAGCAAAGATTAAACAGTTGAAAACACAGAAAATGCTCAGAACAATACTTATGGTAGTGTAGACATACAATCATGTTATAAACAGTAATTCCATTTTGTTTCCTAAGAATCAAGCTTTTTTTTTTTTAGATTGTCATTACCTCTTCTTTCTTTCAACGGCTCAGCTAGAGAGCTATGGTTCCTAATGGGGTCATGTTAAAATGATAAGCTCTATGAAGACATCTCATCTTAGTGTCTAAGGTGACTAAATCTATCTAATTCCATGTCTTAATCTTAGTAAAAGCTATTACATAAAACTTTCAGTTTCTGTTCTACAACTCACCAATGAAACTTAAACACATAAAATTTGACTGAATTTATTTTTGGTTTCCTAGACAATGGGACTGGCAGAATCAAAATAAATATTTGCTATTTTTTACTGTCTTTTCTCTCCCTATCTAAGCCTACAACTTGTGCATCAGAAATCAAGCTAAGTTCAAAGATGTGGCTCTTGGCAGCTCAATCGAGGATGGTGAGAGGTCTAAGCCCACTCTAGACCTGTACTAGTCCATTTTCTGTTGCTATAACAAAATGCTGGAGGTTGATTACTTTATAAATTTAAGATGGTTTATTTACCTCACAGTTTTAGAGGTTGAAAGTCCAAGATCAAGAAGACACATCAGTCTGTGTGTTGGTGAAGCACCCTCTGGCTCTGTCACAACGTGATAGAGAAGCAGAAAGGAAAATGGCTATGTAAAGAAAGAGCCAGATGCAAGGGGTGGCCTGCAGCCATGGGAACTCAGTCAATCTCTTCCAAGGACATCACTCCCAATGAACTAATCACATCCCACTATACTCCACTTCTTAAAGGCTCCGTAACCTACCACCCGTGCCACACTGGTGACCAAGCTTTTGGCATGTGAACCCTTCAGGGATACACTCAAACTGTATCCAAACCAAAACAAGACCCACAGATGAAGACAGGAATGCATAGCTTTAGAAAGGCCTCGATCTTCATTTTGCTAACACTCTTCTTTCTGTCCTTTTTTTGTTTGTTTGTTTTTTCTGGTCTTTTTCTTATAGTAACATTTTTATGGTGTTTGATATAGCAGCTACATTAAACCCATTTTCAACTTATAGTATTTTCTTTTCTTTTTAAAGATCTGTCTTTGTTTGAAAGGCAGAGAGACACAAAGAGAAAGAAAGAAAGATCTACCATCAGCTGGTTTATTCCTTGAAAGGCCACCAATAGTCGGGCCTGTGCCAGGCTGAAGCCAGCAGCCAGAAACTTCATCTGGATATCCCACCTGGATGGTAGGGGTTCATGTACTTGGGCCTTCTGCTGCTGCCTTCCCTCGCACATTAGCAGGGAGTGGAATCCAAAGTAGAGCTAGCATTAGGAATCAAAGTGGCACTCTGCTATGAGATACTACAGTGACTTAACCCAATGTACCACAAGGCCTGCCCTGCTTATGGACATGTAATCCCATCATAAGCCAAAGAGTATCTGTTCTTTTCACAGCATATACTCCGTTTAGCTGTCAGAATGAGCCGTTTAGAAGGATAACTTAGATCTGAATGCACAGGACATCTCATTATATTTAGAAAAAAGTCTAAAGTTGAAGGTTCTGAGGCCCTGCACAATCTGACCTTTAGCGATCACTTGGCTATGAAAATCTAATTCTTTTTTATCCCCTCTGCACCAGCCACACTGCCTCCAGAGTGAAGTCAATGGCTTACACTAGTGGCTACCAACGAAGTTGATTGATTCGAGACATGTTGAATGAAGGACAGACAGATCTTTTTGGCAGATTAAGTGGGAGAGTGTAAGAAAAAGAGGAGTAGAGAAGTATTTTAAATCACAATGGAGACTAAATAAATGTTGACTCTTTCGACAAGTACTGTCAAACAAAAATTACTGGATAAGGTATCACAAGTGAATATGTGGCAGCGATCAATTGTGCTTGCACTAGGTTATCGGCCCATGGTAAGATCAGGATGTAGTGTTCTCATCGTCACCTGTGAGGGAGCAGTCCTCCAAGTTTTGTAGATTGTAGTACTGCTTATCTTTGGAAGAGGTGCTACTAGCAAATTCGTGTTTTACTCAAGCACTTTCAATATTTCCCTAAGTTGGTTCCGAGGCCACAGCCAATGTACTACTCGTCTAAAAATTCAAGCTCACTTCATTTTCTGGAGGTAGGACCTGGAAATCTTCAATTCAAAATGCTCCTTATGACAAAGATTTATAGAAAAGTTTTGATAAAACACTGTATCTGCTGTAAAACTGATACATGCAAGCATTTGTTTATTTCATTTTTGTTCTTTTGTTTTTTTTTTTTAAATTTTAACTCTCAAATATAAGGGAGAACATGTGATATTTGTCTTTCTCTGTCAGCTTATATCACTAGTTTTAATGATCTGTGACTATTTTAAAATTCACTATATGTAAGCAAATTGACATTTTTCATTTGATTAATTTTATAACCCTTGTTTATATTCCTGCTGAACTGTGGTCTTTATTTGTTGAACTCTTTATTTAGTGGGGCAATAAGCCTTTGACTATAATGTAAATTTAAAATATGTTATCTCAAAAATTAAAATAGGAATGGAAAAATGCTCCTAGTGAACCTTATAGATTTCAAGTGTGGGCATCACTACTTTAGCAGATTTCTTTGGAATATCTGTACTTAGTTTTTCCTATTAAAAGTTGAACTTGCAGTGCCTTCATGCCATCTTTTTTTTTAAAGATTTATTTTATTTGAAAGGCAGAATTACAGACAGAAAGAGGGATAGGCAAAGGTCTTTCCTGCTGGTTCACTCCCCAGATGGCTGCAATGGCTGGAGATGTGTCAATCTGAAGCCAGGATACAGGAACTTTGTCTGGGTCTCCCACATGGGTGCAGAGGCCCAAGTACTTGGTCCATCTTCCACTGCTTTCCCAGGCCGTAGCAGAGAACCAGACAAGAAGTGGAGCAGCCCGGACACAAACCAGTACACATATGGCACCTCAGGTGGAGGCTAATCTTATTATGCCACAGCGCTGGCCCCTCAGGCCATCTAAATGGAGAAACAGCATCTCTCCAATGCACAAGACAACAAACGTTGAACTGGGATGCCTGGAGGTGAAGAAGGAGACTGAATTCCCTGTGGGAAATGGATGATTTTTCAGATCCTGCAGGAAGCCTGTTGATTCACTGGGAGAAGCGATTTGGAGCTTCAGAGGCCACATCTTCAGACATTGCTGCTTTAGGTGGATAAACTATGTTCCTGGAAATTCTGTGTCAGGGCTCTCAGCATCTCTCCTCTGCAACACGAGTACTGTCTGGCCAGCTGTAACTTACACTGTCTTCCATATATGTAATTACAAAGTGGAATGCCAGGTACTGGAAAGCGTAAGATAAAGCAATAAAGCCAGAAGTCCCATCACATCTACTCTGTTTTTCTTTTCTATACTTCATAAAGTTTTAGGAATATTTTAGAGTTTCTTTCTATATTGTATTCAAAACCAAAAAAAGTTTTAAACTTTCTACCTGAAATTTAAAATTCAATACAAATCTTTCACTGGTTTAAAGTATCAGGGAGGCAGGTCCTGGTCACCCCCATTTCAGTCCTTACTTGGGGACTTAACGCACTCAGAAATTTGAATTCAATTTACGGCATTCTCATGAAAAAGAGCGTGGGTTTCTGAGCCGGGTGATGGGGGTGACATTGAATACACGATTGTGTAGCACTTTAAAGAAGTTTCTTTTTATTAGCTACTTCATAATCACATTAACTTAGGCTGAAAATTTGAACTAATTCTTTCCCTAGAGGCCTGCATGGTAATAATTGTAGAAATCTGTGAAAAAGGATAAATACAATTCAATAATTATATTGATAAATAAAATGAAAATCAACTAATTGTGTCATTCACTCAGATGCTCGCCTCGGCTGTTGCCGGCTTTCTGCTTCACTGGCTGCTAAACTTTTTCTGTCACACTTCAATAAATTTAATTGTGCAGAATAAATGAGCTAATTTTTGAAGTCACAGGCTCTGTTTGCAAGATAAGGGTGGTGATTTATTGACCTCTCCCAGCTCTGTAAGAGCGTCACCCTCCTTCTCTACTGACAACTTGGCATCCAATGTCCCATCCCCGCTCTGTTCAGTCTCCCTCCTGCTCCTGCTGTGTCCTCTCCCAGCCTCCCCCTGCCTCTCCCATCATCTTTCTTTAAAATTGCTTGCTGCCCATCTTAACAGTCCAGCAGGTTCTCCCTTCCCATTGGCTGCTGAAGAAAATTCTGAGGTTTTGTAGTATTTCTTCATCGGGTGGTTATGTTTCAATTTCTGCAGCTAGCAGAACCCACCATTCAGAAGTGGTGCCCCAGATTGTGAACATGTACCTCTCAACACGCCAAAGCGAGACCCAGCCCATCTGTAGATGTGACATTGACAATGGGAGACAACATCTCTTACGCTGACAATAGTTTCTTGGGACAGGCACACTGAGGGTGCAACCAATCAATTTCTGATGAAACGCAGTTTTTAAAAGCCAGGCTGCTTCCTGCATGCTAAGGTGAGATATGATAATTTAAAATATAACCATTCAAAATGCTGAGACTTATTTGAATAAGCAAAATACAGTCTGTAATATAGAGGATATGCCTTAAGCCAAATGCCTGAGGATCTGAAGTAGATTTTACATATCATCTCTCCTGCCTTGTGACCAGCTTATTTTTTTTAAAGATTTATTTTATATTATTTGAAAGACAGAGTTACAGAGAGTTAGAGAGACAGAGGTCATCCATCCTCTGGTTCACTCCCCAGATGGCCACAATGGCTGGAGCTGCGCCAATCCAAAGCCAGGAACCAAGAGCCAGGAGCTTCTTCTGGGTCTCCCATGCAGGTGCAGAGGCCCAAGGACTTGGGCCATCTTCTGCTTTCCCAGGCCACAGCAGAGAGCTGGGTCAGAAGAGGAGCACCTGGGACTAGAACCAGCACCCACCCATATGGGATGATAGCACTTCAGGCCAGGGTTTTAACCTGCTGCGCCACAGCACCGGCCCCATGTCCAGCTTATATTAATGATTTATTATTTCACATATTAGCCCGATACTTTTTTAAAGATATATTTATCTATCTAAAAGGCAGAGTTACAGAGAGGGAGAGATAGATAGACAGAGATTCCATGCTCTGGTTCACTCCCCAAATGGCTGCGACAGGGCTGGGCCAGAATGAAGCCAGGAGCCAGGGATTTCCTCTGTGTCTCCCACATGGGTACAGGGGCCCAAGCACTTGGGTCATCCTCTGCTGTCCTCCCAGTGCACCAGCATGGAGCTGGATCAGAAGTGGAGCAGCCAAGACTCGAACCAGCATCCATATGGGATGCTGACATTGCAGATGGCAGCATTACCTGCTGCACCACAATGCCAGCCCCTAGCCCCATACTTTTAATACACAGCAAAGAGCTTATGTCATTTATACTTTCCTACAGTATTCAACTTCTAGTGCAATGCCTAGAATTAGTAGATTTCAAGCTTGGGAATCACTGCTATAGCAGATTTCTTTGGAATGCCTGTACTTAGTTTTGTCTATTAAAAGTTGAGCTTGCAGTATCTTCATGCCATCTTAACATAGAAACACCATCTCTCTGATGAACAAGACAAAAACATTTAACTGAGAGCCCTGGAGGTAGAAAAGTATACTGAGTTCCTTGTAGAAGTCCCTTTAAAATAAAATTTATTTATGTATTTATTTGAAAAGCAGAGTTACAGAGAGAGAGAGAGAGAGAGAGAGAGAGAGAGAATCTTCCACCTGCTGATTCACTCCCCAAATGCCCACCACAGGCCAGGGCTGAGCCAGGCTGAAGCCAGGATCTTGGAACTCCATCTGGGTCTCCCACATAGGTACAGGGGCCCAAACACTTGGGTCTCCTGCTGCTGCTTTCCCAGGCACATTAGCAGGGAGCTGGATTGAAAGTGGAGCAGCCAGGACTTGAAGTAGTATCCATATGGGATGCCAGCATCATAGATTACAATTTAACCTGCTGTACCATAGCTGCAGCCCCAATAAATAATTCATGATAGTACACAGTAATTTACTGATGGATGGCCCTCACTGGTATAAAAGCCATCATGTTAAAGGAATACATGTGGATATATTTCAGTCGCATGCAATTTATGGTGCCAATTTAGGGTTTAGAAGAATCTGCTGAAAGGAGAGCAGAAAAGTCACTCTATTTTTAATAGAGATTCAGCAAATAGAGATTTGCTGGAAACTGCAAATCATCACCAGGCATCTGCTAAGGTTTGAATGTGCTTTGTCCCCCACAAAGTTTCAAAGTGGTAAGAACTCAGTCCCAATGTAATAGTATGGAGGGGTGTTGGAACCTTTAAGATGTGGGTCATGGCAGGAAACTAGGTCACAGGGTGCTCAACTCCTGGAAACAGTTGTTAAAAGGTGAGGCTACCCATCAGTTTGGCTTTCTCTGTATGTACCACACACATTCCCATCCTATGATGCCAGAGCATGAAAAACTTGTCAGGTGTGGCCATACGAGCATGGATTCTCAGCCTCTGAAATCATGAACCAAGATAAATCTCTTTTCCTTATTAAGGACCAGCCTCAGGTATTTTGTTATCATAACATGAAATAGACCAAGACAGCATCTAAATTTGTAAATAAAGAAAATAGGGCCTGTAGCATTGTCTAGTCAAACGGCTACTGAAGAAGTCCCACAGATAGGCTCCCAACAGGTCTGTCAAAAAGCAGCCCAGAGTAGGTTCTGTGGTCTACCTCTCTTGGCATCAAGAAAAGGGGGAGGTTCTTTGTACCATGGTTTCACTCCCATGATTAGGGCAGTGCAGAGTTCTGATGTCATTTGTTCTCATCTAATTCTGCCTCAAGGCAGTTTTCAATGAGGTAAGTAAAAATGATGTGTGGGACAATTACTTGGCTCTCAGGAACATAAAAATAAATAAAAATGTATTATGATTTTTTTTACTTCACATGCACTTCTCTCCTTTTATATTCTGTTTTAAAAAATTTGGAAAGCAGAGTTACAGAAAGGGGGGAGGCAGGAAGGAGAGAAAAAAAGAGAGAAAGAGAGAGAGACAGAAAGAGAGAGAGACAGAAAGAGAGAGAGAGAGAGAGAGCCCTTCCACCTGCTGGTTCACTCCCCAAATGACCGCAATGGCTGGGGCTGCACCAGGCTGGAGCCAAGAGCCAGGAACTTCATCCATTCTCCCACATCAGTGGCAGGGGCCCAAACCTTGGTCCATCTTCTGCTGCTTTCCCAGGCACTTTAGAAGAGAGCTAGATGAGAAGTGGAACATCTTGGGCTGCCCATATGTGATGCTGGAGCTGCAAGCAGCAGTTTAACCCACTGTGCTGCAGCACCAGCCCCCAAAATCTCCTTTTAGTTTCAAATCTTGTGCTAACCTGTCTTTTCTCCTCCAAATCAGTGTGATCTCTTTGAAGCTGAGGTCTTGGCTTGGGTAACGGAGGAGCTGGCTGAAGAGCTCTCTCCGAGGACCTAAGGTGATGGCATTGTCCAGAGTTTCTAGGTGTTTGCCTGCAGGAAGTCATACAGTCAGTGACAACCAGCACGGACTCATCAGGTTGGGGAAGATCTTCCATGCACTGGAGGAGGTTCTTGACGCTGTCGTTATCATGGCTATTGCCACACCAGTCATCTGATGACATCACCTTTGAGGAGCCATTGAGTAGGTATTAGTTTTTAGTTACTTGCTGTCTCCATAAAGGGTAGAGGTAATCCCTTCTTTTATTGACCATCTTCCATTTTCTTCCTGTGAAAATAGCCACTGCAAAGCAGAGATGGAAGAACCACTAGGTCTTTTCTACACGGCTTTGCTCATTGCTGCCAAAGTGTTTATTGAATCTCTAACTAAAACCACTTGTGCTCTTGAACTTTCCTCGTGGAAAAAAAAAACATAAGCAATTATTGTTTCTTTCTCAGAGGCACACAAAGAGGGATTACCACAGGAAATGCAAAGAGGCTTGGAAGATGAGCGTGCGTTGAGATAGAAGCTGGAAGCCCACTTAGCTAACAGCCTCCACGGGACCTGGCACAGACACGGGCAAATGACAGTTAAACACTACAGAGCCCCCTTGTGAAAGGGAGAATTTGGCATTCATTCCCTCAGCCCCGAGTGCCTGGGAATTCTGCAAACCGTTGCCTGTGGCAGTGACACTGATTTGTATCTGGTATGAACTTCAATGAAAACATGAATTGAACTCATTACTTGAGGAAGGAAACTGCCAAATTTAACAGGATGAAATTCCAGCAGGGTGTAAGGTTTTATGGGGCTGCAGTGGAATACCTCATAGGAAGGTTTCCAGTTCATAAAACACTTTGAAAACATGCTCAGCCCTTTTAAGTTGAGGGGACATTATCATTTCTATCTAAGGCATTTCTCTGCAAATTGAACTCAAATATCCTTTGGGCTGACTACGCAGAGAACAGAAGAAAGGAGTGCAAGAAACTTGGACTAAAGATTACCTCCCTGAAAGGTTCTCTTCAGGAGGATTTAGGTGACATCGGAAAACAGCACGTCAGTGGACTGCAGCCAGCTCCATATGGCTTGCCTTGGTTTTCACAGGTATTTAATTAATTCAACAAATATTTATTGAGTTTGTGTCAGACGTAGGGTACTGTTCTGGGTATTGGAGGGAGGTACAGTGGTTGGTTCAATGTATCCACTCCCATGACGTAAACGTCTTAGAAGGAAAAACAAACAATAAATAAATGAACAGAAGATGTAAAAGAGTCAGGCAATGAGCACTGCTACTAAGAAGGAAGGGACAGAAGATGATGGGACTGTGGGATGACCTATTAGATGGTGCACTGCACAAAGACACTCTGGGGACATTTGGACGTTTGGACAGAAGCTCAAATGAAACGACCTACTGTTGAATCCAGAAGACAGACCTACATGTTGGATCCGGGAGATAATAAACTAGTAAAAGGGCTAGAAAGCTAGTTAAGTTGAAAGATACCCAGTTTAAAAAAATCCTAAAACTTTTTTCCCAGAACGGCACTTCTAGTCACCTTTTATATAGAGTTTTGGATATTTTCTTGGGATTTTTTGGCATGTGTACTGTGGTAACTAATACGTTCTCTGAAGTGTTGGGTGTCTGACTTTGTTTCATTTGATAGCAAGTAACAGAAGCTGCAGAGTTTGACATCTAGAAATGTAAAGGTATTGTATACCTTTCATTCTGGGCAGAAAATTGCAGAAAACAAGTAGGTAGTAATCCAAGAAAAACATCACCTAAGTGAATTCTCCTTTTGGTTTTCTATGTGTATCTTTCCATTGCTTTCACAGCAGCTCTGCTAAAAAAGTATCTTTGCTAACTTCATTTCGTTTTCCTGCAACAGATGCAATAAGTCATGGTAAAACGTTTTCCTCTTCTGTCAGGTGCAAACTTCACATTTGGCAGGTATGAAATCTTTGACATATTCTGATAAGCAATGGAGATTTTAACTTGGCCAACATCAACATACACACCAACAATTACCCCACACATGCAACACTTGCACAGAACAAATTGATTATGAGGATGTTTGCCAGCCTGACTGCAAATGGTTTGTTTAGAATTATAGAATGAGAAAAATACACAGTAAATACTAACACCATGATGATGATTGACTTTTGTCCTCAAACTATTGATTAACTTAGATAGCAAGATCATACCACATGCTGAAAATATTTCTATGTCTTGGAAGTATTTCTTATCTAAACTAAACCTCACTCTTATTTCTAAAATGAGAATTATTTGAGGGAAGTGATAGCTCCGTGGTTAAGACATGACTTGAATGAATGGTTTGCATCCCCTATCAAAGTGCCTGGGTTCCCATAGAAAGAAATAGTGATAACTCAAGCACTTGGGTCCCACCCAACTGTCTGGAAGAGATCTGCCCAGCTTGCTTCCAGGTACAAATATTCTGAGCAACTGCCCCAACTTCTCTAACCCTCAATTTCATCTTCTGCAAAATGGGTCCACTTCAGTGAATTATTTTGGGTTATATTTATAAAGCATTTATTCAAATAGCTAACACTCAATAAGGGTTGCAATGAAATAATTCCAAATATTTTATAACAAATATTTAAATTTCACAATTAATGTAATTTGCTTCTTGAACAGTTAACATGGGCTATGGTGATTATTCAATATCTTCTCAGAAACACTGAGCAGAACTCCTGAATAATAACCATCACTATCACTTTGAAGATGTCTAACCTACCCTTTCCCCTGAGACCATCTTTTAATATCGATCTATCTACCTATATCAATTTGTCTGTCATCTGTCTATTTGAGATGCAGAAAGACAGAGACAGACAGAGTGACCCCATCTGCTGGTTTACTTTCCAAAGACTCTAGAGAGCCAGGATGAGCTAGGACATAGTCAGGAGCCAAGAAATGGAATTTAATGATAGTGTCCCCCTTAGAATTAAATCATCTCAACTGACTTGATGTGAATTTTGTCTTTTAAATAAAAAAGTACAAAATCTACTTTCTGAGTTGGCTACAAGGCCCTGATTAAAGCAAACAATGATCATTTCCCGAAGTAGGAAAGAACAGCATAGTCTGAAACATGACTTGGAAGAAAATCCCAAATTCTTTACTTGTTTCATTCTACAAGGATGAAAGTAGTATTCTGAGGGATGGTGATAGTAGGGAGTTAATCTGATTCCACTTTGGAATCTTCAATTGACTGTGCATAGGCATGTATATAAGCACATCACACAAACAACCTTCCTGGAATCTGAGTGGAATTTATCTAAGTATCTACATCCCTGGGAGTCTGTAGATTGTAAATGTTGTTTAAAGAGAAAGAAGAATTCTCAGGTCAGTGATTGTGATGTCAGCTAGTGTTGAGAAGATAAAAATAAGTACAATGATGATCTGTTTTGAGAATTATAACCTGTTAAATTCTAATAATTTATAATAGCCCTTTTTTTTTAAAGATGACTAGAAGAGTTGGATTTATTGGAAAGCAAAAATATGGTGCACACTCAGATGTGAGTACAGGCAACCTCAAGAGAGACATTTACCCTTAGCCAGGCATCCTTTTACACGGTAGGGGTGGGGTCTGAGGCAGGGTCTTATTGAAGATTCAAAGAGGACAGGATTTGGGGTGGAGCTGCAGCACACATGGTAGTCTCCAGGAAGATGTCATGGTATTTGGAGTGTGAAGAAAAGTGAGGCTCAGCTGCTTGATAAAGGATGGGGGTGCCAAGCCTTCAGCCTTATTGAGTTAGCTTGGAGGATGATGGGATTTGGACAATGCACGTAGTTGGATGTTGGCAGTTCTTAGCTCCTTGCCCCTTCCTGACTCCTGCCTTGCCTACATCATTCTTCTCTCAGAGACTTTTGCCACTCATTACTTTTTTCTCAATGTATTCATGCAGAAGAATGCTACTACTATCTCTAAGTAGACTTATAATTATACCAAACCAACACAGTAATTTGCTGAGTACTTACCATGTGTCACAGACACATAATAGTCACTTTAACCTACAACTATTTAATTTAATACTTTCACCAACCCAGAAACACAGTATTACTATCTCTGTATGTAAAAATTCTGAAGGCCCAAAATGCTTAAGTAGCTCAGAGAAGATCAATTAAATAGTCAGACAAAAACCCTGTCTATGAACCAGGTCTTCTGATGTACAAATGTTATAGTCAACATACTGCCTTCCACATAAGAATTTGTAAGTATAATTTAATCATCATGCCTAGTGCTTTCTTCATTATTCCTTTAACATATTAAGTATCAAGAGCTCAGCTGCCATTGGTCAATGGAAGCTTTAAGATTTAAGGTTTATTTGATCCATGTATAAGGCCTTTGCTCAGTAACCTTTTGTTGAATAAATATTAGGAAAATAATTGTTCAATGAATTATTACTTAAGCATCTATAATTAACTATCCAATGCCCAAATCTCTCAATATTCGATGTCTATTTTTTAAAGATTCATTTATTTATTTGAAAGGTATATAGAGAGAAAAGGTGAGAGAGAGAGAGCTTCCATCAGCTGATTTACTCCCCAAATGGCTGCAATAGCTGGAGCTGGGCCAATACAAAGCACGGAACCAGGAGCTTCTTCCAGTTGTCCCACGTGGGTACAGGGGCCCAAGCACTTGGGCCATCTTCTGCTGCTTTCCCAGGAGTATCAGCAGGAAGCTGGATGGGAAGTGTAGCAGCCAGGATTTGAACTGGCACTCATGCAGGATGCCAGCACTGCAAGCTACCCCACAGCACTGGCTCCATCCTTCAGTATTTATTAAAGCTAAGCGGCAGTGAGAGCTTAAAATTAGCACCCAAGCAGAGCTTCTCCACCCCCAGAGTGCAAATCTTCCTACCAGTTGTCCATTCTTTGTAAGGACAGGTTATGTAATTTGCAAGGCTTAGTGCCCACATGTGGGGCTCCTTGCTCAAAAAGTCCCAAGACTTTTCAGGCAGCAAGGGCAGAGTTTTAAACCGAGGTTTGGATCTTTCTGAGCAAGCGGCCCCTTGCAATTACACTGGTTGCAGGCACATGTACAACACCACTTCCATCTGAGGAGGGGGCTGTTCACTTTCGTACACTCCAAATGTACTCCAAAGAAGTAGAGCTTGGTGAAGCTCATTGATTCAGCATCACCAATTAAAAAAAAAAAAGCTAAAAGAGAGTATATAAAAGCAGTTTAGCAAGAAATGAAAACCAACTGGAAGTCTGGAATCAGATTAATCTGCTAGAGATAGATGAAGAAAGCAGACTTGCTCTTCTTTTCATGACCTTTGAGGGCAAGAAGAAGGTGCTGCTACAAACACCTCGCTGATTGATTCTTTTCTTTTTTTTAGATTAATTTATTTGAAAGGCAGAGTTACAGAGAGAGAGGGACACACACACACACACACGCACACACAGATTCCATCCTCTGCTTCACTCCCCAAATGGCCACAACTGTCAGGTCTGGACTAGGCTAAAGCCAGGAGCTAGGAGCCTCTTCCAGGTCTCCCACATGGGAGGCAGGGGCCCAAGCTCTTGGGCTGTCTTCTGCTACTTTCCCCAGGCTATTATCCAGGAGCTGGACCAGAAGTAGAGCAGCCATGATTCAAATCAGCGTCCACATGGGATGCCGGCATTTCAGGTGACAGCTTAACGAGCTATGCCACAAGGCTAGCCCCAGAGTAAATTATTATCTTTGTTAGTGTTTGTTGCTTACCTCCTCTCTTATTCCCAGAGATGAGGCTGGCATTCCTGCATTATCTATCCCTGGATAGATGATGTCTACAATTGAACTTTTTGGGGTTTTATGGTAATGAATCTTTATCATTGTTTTAATTAAGACAAATCATCTAGATTTAGGAGACGGGGACTGTGTCTTTCCTATTCATTGTTATTTTCCCAGCACCAATTACACACCTGCCATATAATAAGTGCTCAATAAACATTCACTGAATGACTAAAACATTGAATTGTTGAAAAGAGGTGGAAGGGGAAGTAGTTAAGTTTGTCTCTCTGACAAAAAAGTATGGCAGTGAATAAAATGGTAGAAGGGTTATCTCTAGTCACAGAACTCTGCAAAACACCAAAGCCGTAATACCAGCTGCTTTTATCATAATCTAGTGACAGCAATACTATCTGCACATCCATGTATCTTATTAGTTTGCTCTTTTTTATTTTGGCTTTGCCACAGAGAATTGCTTCTGCAATAACTAAAGTCAATGAAGACAGTACGAGGGCTGCAGAAGTTTCCCAGTTGATTCTGTCAACTGAAGTGTTGTTATTGTGCTGCTTTTGAGTTAGTCTCAAAGCTAAGATCAAATCAAGGTTTGCATGCATGCATGTGCTTCTCTCTCTCTGACACAGACACACACACACACACACCAGGGCATTATCTGAGGTGACATTTGGAACATGGAACAGATAACATGTCCTTTGTCAAACTGCAGAATGCACCATGGTAGATCAGAAAAGCAAACAGGCAAGCCCAGCGAACCTTGGAGACCTCAAAAAGCCACCAACATACAGCAAAGATTGAAGTGGATTTGTTTCTCCTCTTCCCCTCACATTCAGTCCAATAGCAACTAATCCTAGGGAACTAAAAATATACGAGGTGTACAGTAACTCCCTTCTTTGGCTCTTTCTATAATGTATACAAATCTGACTGATAAAAGGCTCAATTCACTCAGCAGAGAGCTGGCTTCTGTCTAATGGAATTTCACCATAGAATTTTCGCCGAGAGAGCCTTTGGAGCCTTTCTATTTCCCATCCTTCTCTGTGGGAGACACAGCCTCATGAATCCGAGCGATAGCAATGAGCAGTCTGGGACATGTTGGTCGCTGTGTCTGCAGGCATCTGACAGGAGGGGATCTGATTGTGGCAATGTGTTTGGGAAGTCTGGCTTTCTCCCTCAAAGCCCTCTTTATTCTAAGGTTACCTGGCATTGCATAAGAGCTGAGCAGACGAATTACATTTCTTCTATTCATTCTTGCAGAGAGGTGAAACTCCTCTCTCAGCAGGCAACGTTTGTTGCTGATTTGCCCTACCCAAGGGCAGTCTGTTGGCCACCTGATAGCCAGGCAAGACAGCAGTGAGGTTTTACATTTTTATTTATATCTGGACTCTTGAATTCTTTCAGAATTGTCCAAATTAAGTTTAGGACCTGCGTTTGTATAGTCAAACTGATTTCCATGGTACTATTCTATATGGTACCTTGCATTCCTCTGTCTTCAAAAGAACTTGCATGTGGGATGACCAGAGAATCAGGTGCTTCTGATATTTTGTGGATTTAATTTCTCAACTCTCAGATTTCAGTTTGGAGATATATGGATAACTGTCTTGTTATCTTTGAAGCCATTGACTTAATAACCACTTTATAATTTCTATGTGCCACTCACATTGCTCAGTACTGTTGCCTTTCACTTTGATTTGTTGCTGCAATGGGTAGGTTGAAATTCAAATTTCTTGAAGTGAAATTATGTTTCAGGAAAAAAAATCAGGAAATAGTTTCTTTTCTTTTTAAATATTTATTTATTTGGGAGGCACAGTTACAGAGAGAGAGAGACAGAAAGAGATCTTCCATCCACTGATTCACTCTCGAAATGGCTACAACGGCCAGGGCCAGGCCAGGCCAAATCCAGGAACCAGGAGCTTCTTCTGGGTCTCCTACGTAAGTGCAGGGGCCATCTTCTGCTGCTTTCCCAGGCCGTCAACAGGGAGCTGGGTCAGAAGTGGGGCAGTCTTGAACAGGTGCCCACATGGGGTTCCAGCATTGCAGATGGTGGCTTAACTCACTGTGCTTCAGCTCCAGCCCTGAGAAAGATTTTCAGACTTAATTCCAGTCAGTTGGTCTGGCAAATCTTTGTTGTACCAAGTATAAACGTTCTCATGGATAGGAATTCAGTGCAGTGGTTAGGTTGCCTCTTGAGATGTCTGCGTGCTATATCTGAGTATGCTGTTGGAGTCCTGGCTCATCCACTTCTCCGTCCAGGTATCCCATGTGGATGGCTGGGCCCAAGGACTTGGATCATTTTCTTCTGCTGCTTTCCCAGGCACATTAGCAAGGAGCTGCATCAGAAGTGAAGCCGCCAGAACTTGAACCCATGTTCCCATATGGGATGCCAGAGTTAACCCACTGCATCACAATGTTGGTACCTCATCCACTTCTAATTCAGCTTCCTGTTTATATGTACACTGTAAAGCAGCAGATAAAGGCCCAAGTACTTGGATCCCTGCCACCCAAGGGAAAGACCTGATAGAATTCCAGGTTCCTTGCTTTGGCCTGGCTTAGCCCTGGCTGTTGTAAGCATTTGAGGAGTGAACCAACAAATAGAAGATCTTTCTCTCTCTCTTTGTCTCTCTCTTGCTCTCTCTGCCTTTCAAATAAGTGAACATTAAAAAAATTTAAAAATTGTATAGATTTGATAACAGCTGTAATTAAGCACTTAGGTTAGAAAGTAGGGCTGTTATAGTTAAGAAATCATGGGATGAGGAGAGGAGATGACAGCTAGGCAAGTGGAGAGAATGAGAAAGAGAGGAATAGAGAGGAAGATTGTGAGAGAGGAAAGGGGACAGGCAGAAGGGGAGGAAGGGGGAAGGTACAGAGAATGGGGAAAAAGAAAGAGAAGGGAGAGGAGGGAAGAAGGAAAAGAAGGCATGGAATTAGGTCCACAGGACAAAAACTTTCAAGGTGACATTTGTCCAAATGATTCTAGATTGGGTTATTAAAATAATGCTTGAAAACACTCAAAGCATTTAAACTGGAAGTGTGTCTGGGCATGACACTGCCTTTTATTCATATCACTCTAAGTTAGGGACAACAATAGCTAGGGAACAAACATACTGTGTGTGCTGTGTGTCTGTGGAGGGATGCCATGGTGTCTCCCCCTTGGCCCTGTCCTGTTCCAAGCCTTGACAATCAAGGAATGAGAATCTGATAATAGCAACGCGATTAAGAGGACAGATTCTGGAGTCCAAATGGTTCTGAACCTTGCCTCTGCCTTTGATAATCTGTGACCTCAGGCAATTTACTTAATATTTTCAGTACCTCAATTTCTCCATCTGTAAAATGTGAATTCTCATGGTATCTATTTTAGCATTTATCACGGATATTAACTGATTTCAGATAAATGAAAATTTATTTGAAAAATGAAAGTGGGGCCATTGCTGTGGTGTAGTGGGTAAAGCCACTTCTTGTGGCACCAAAATCCTATGTGGGTGCAAGTTTAAGTCCTAGCTGCTCCACTTCTGATCCAGCTCCCTGCTATGCACCTGAGAAAACAGAAGATGGTCTAAGTACTTGGGCCCTACCACCCACATGGGAGATCCAGAAGAACTCCTTGTTCCTGGCTTCAGATCAGTCCAGCTTTGGCTATTGTGGCCATTTGGAGAGTGGACCAGCAGGTAGAAGATCTCTCTTTCTCTCTCTCTCTCTCTCTCTAACTCTGCCTTTCAAATAAATAAATAAATATTTTAAATGCCTATAATGTATAGAACAAGGACTGCTATATGAAGTGCACAAAGCATAATCTGATATAAATAATGATAATAAATAAAAGATACACTTATCATTAAATTTATTGAAGAGCAGGAGGTAGAATGGTGTTGTGAGATACCAACTAATATAATAAACCGACACTAACAAGCTGGAATTTAAAACAGAGAAATGTGGGACTGCTGTTGTGGCTCAATAGCTTAAGCCACTGCCTTCAATACTGGCATTCTGGGAAAGATTGCTAGTTCAAGTCCAGCTTGCTCCACTTCCAATCCAGCTCTCTGCTAATGTCCTTTAGAAATCAGAGAAAGATGGCCAAATACTCCAGGACGGAGTTCCTTGCTCCTGGCTTCAGCCTGGCTCAGCCCTGGCTATTCTGACCATTTGAGGAATAAACCAGTGGATGGAAGATAGAACTATTTCTCTCTCTCTCTAAAAAAACAATAGTAATAACAATAAAACGCCCAGATAAACATGAACTCCCTCCCCTCAAAGCCAACTGAATTATTGTTGATTTCCAAATCAAATAAGTAATTTATTCATTTATTGGTCCGTAAGCACCAACCAGGTACCAGCCAAAATAAAATGTGTTAAGAGAAAGACAAAGAGGGAGATTGAATCTGAAGCTACATCAGTGGGATCAATGGTAATATGTTTTCCGAACTAAGTATTCTGTTCCCCTGGTCAATCACATCTTGAATACTGGATCCAATGTGAGTTGCAGAATTCCAGGAGAGACACTGGCAAATGGTGAGTGTCTGAAGAATGAGAACCAGGTAGCAAGGGCATTTGTTATTGTAACATTTATGAAAGGGTGAGGAAGCTGGGACATGTGGACTGGAAAGGGTAGGCTAACAACAGTGTTGCTAGAACAGTTTAAGTTTATGGCTGTTGTTCCAGCATAATTGCAAATTGCATTCTGTTTCACTCTCAAAAGTCCCCTAGCTTGGACAATAAAACTACACTCTCTCTAATGATGGCTTTCAAACATTTTAAGAGCTGGTTTGAAGAGGATGAATTATACTTATTCCTCAAATAACTCTCGTACTTACATGTAACAGCAATGTCACTTGAAGTATCTTAAGCAAGCAAAAGGAGTTGGCTCCCATAACCACAATGTGGGAAAGAAAGAGGAAGTGGCCATAGAGAGGACTAGAAGCAGTCTCTTTTCTCTCTCTCTCTCTCTCTCTCTCTCTCTCTCTTCCCCCCCCCTCCTCCCTACTGTTAGAAAAGACTTCATATTCATTTACGGCTGCACAGTTTAGTGGATTGTCATCCATCAAGCTTAGTACACAGAGAGAAAAGGAGGTTCTTTATGTTCAGCTCAGCTTAAAAAGTACTTTGAAATGACTTTGCCCCTGTGTGCTTGGGTCATAGACAAGTTAAGAGGCAGAGTAGGGAGATATACAGGGACACTAAAAAAATCAAAATCAATATAATCTGCCGTCAGCTACTGAAAGCCAAAGACTCCAGCCCAATGCAAACTTAGCCCCATGAAGATGAGTTTCTGATCACAGAAGGTATTAATTAATTAGCAGGTGGGTGATGTGTTATATGGAAGGATACATGTTTTAGGTTGATAATTTGACTAGAAAGTTTTATATATAAATACTATACCAAGATGGTTTACTTCCATAGATATTCCTCTTTTTTGAATAATTAATTAGAGAGAATCCAAGTGTCAGGTATAAGAAATGAAATGATCATTACTTTAAAAAAATTTCATGGTGGGGCCAGTGCTATGGCATAGCAGGTAAAGCCACCACCTGTGGTGCCAGAATTCCCTATGCACACTGGTTTGAGTCCCGAATGCTTTGCTTTCAATCCGGCTCCCTGATAATGTGCCTGGAAAAAGCAGTGGAAGATGACCCAAGTGCTTGGACTCCTGTACCCCTATGGGAGACCCAGAAGAAACTCCTGGCTCTAGGCTTCGGATCGGCCCAGCTCCAGCCATTGCAGAGTGAACCAAATGTCGGAATATCTCTCTCTTTGCCTCTCCCTCCCTTTCTCTGTAACTCTGCATTTCAAATAAATCTTAAATACATACATAAATAAATTAAAAAATTGCATAGTATCCCAAAGAACCCAATGATGCCTAGGAAAGTACTGAAATTCACCAGAGCTACATAAGAATTTTTTCCTATTTTATTTGTAAGAGAAAAATCTTTCATCTAGCAGTTCATTCCCCAAATTCCTACAACAGCTGGGTTGGGTGAGACCAAAGGCAAGAGCCAGAAACTCCATCTGGGTGCACGGAAGATTTGATGAGATCTTTCCCCATGTAGTCTTCAGTCTGATATCAAAGATACAAAGCAGGGAGACATAACAGAAGTCTTTAATGCCTGTTCAGGAAGTCATAACAAAGTACTACAGACTGCATAATTAAATAACAAAAATTTATTTCCTTGGAGTCCTGAGGCTGGGAGTCAGATCAAAGTATTAGCAGGGTTGGTTTGTTCTGAAGCATCTCTCAGTGGGCATGTAGACATCATCTTCTCTCTGTGTCTTCTTTTGGTTCTCCCTCTGTCTTCATCTCTTCTTTTTTTTCATAACTACCAGTTTTTAAAGATTGATTGGTTGATTTTTTATTCAGGGTAACTGGTGGAAATAGAGATAGAGATAGATAAAGAGATGATAGAGGTAGAGACAGAGACAGAGGCGGAGACAGAGAGATCTTCCCTTCATTGCTTCACTTCCCAAATGCCTTCAGTACCAAGGGCTGGGCCAGGCTAAAGTCAGGAGACAGGAACTCCATCTGGGACTTGGATCAAGTTGAGGTGACAGAACTGACCTCATTGGGTGGTTTATGCTTTATAGATGAATGGGTATCTCCTAATTCAACTCTGAGATAGAATCCAAAATTAACATGAGTGGTTGGCAGGAACCCTTTTACTTGGACCATATTCTGCTGCCTCCAAGGTGTCTCAGCAGGAAGTTGGATCAGAAGCACAGAATTGGAGGAACTCAAACTAGGCACTTGAATATGGGTTATGTGTCCTAAGTGGTGGTTTAACCCACTGTACCACACACTTGATCTCCCTAATCTTTTCTTATAGGGACAGCAGTCCATACTGGGCTAGGTTCCACCTATATTACCCCATTTTAGCTTAATTAACTCTGCAAAGACCCCATCTCCAAATGCAGTCATATTCTGAGGAATTGGGCTTAGGACTTCAACATATGAATCATAGGGGACATAGTGCAGCCCCTAGCATATGCAGTCACCTTGTCAGATTTCTTCCTCATATTTCTTGTACTTTGCTTTGAGTCCATGTGTTTTTCCTATTCCTTCTTCTGTGGAGACGGAGGAGATCCCCAAATGGTTTCCTTTCATGAGTTTGCAGGAAGTGACTTAATTCACTTCTCAACCTCTCCCTTGGCTAACTATGTGTGTCCAGCTTCCAGTGAGGACAACTGTAACGTGATTTGCAAGGGCTGCCTTCCTGGTTATGGTGCCCAAGCTCGTACTTGTTTCTCATCTGTTAAAGCCACATCACAGCTTCCACATCATCTCATGGCTCACGATGACTCTTAACTTGATTGCTCTCTGTCTTCTTTTCTATTCTACATTATTCCACTTGAAAATTTAAACATATACTGTTCTTGAGTTTCTTGTGCAACCAGCCACTCATGGTAATTTTAAATTCTATCTCAGAGTTGAATTAGGAGACATCCATTCATCCATAAGCATAAACCACCCAGTGAGGTCAGTTCTGTCACCTCAACTTGATCCAAGAGGCTACTGAGGCCCAGGACAGTTAAGTACATTGTTAAGGTTACACATGCAGAAGGTGCCAAAGTTTGTATTGTTAACATAGTGTGTCCACACTTCAGTTTCAGAGTTTACGAACTTTCCAGTTGATCTTGTGGTATCAGTAGTTCCTTGCCCATTCCATATTTTAACCATTCCCCAATCTTTTAGAATTAATATCCTGAGGTCATCTTTCCTCTATTGCTCACCATGGTTGATTGTTTCCCCATGAACATTTTCAGTTTGCATCCTGTTTATTTTACTACCAACATGAAGTTCAGGCTCTCTTCCTTTCACCTGTTGCCTTTTTGTCTTTTAGTTGATCTCTCTCTTCACTAATCCACTTATATTTCTGAGGGTTCCCCCTCTCCCATCAGTCTGTTGCCTTTCCATTGCCTAAGGAAGAATGTAGGACTGATTGATAGCCCTTCATAATCCAAATGCTGTGAGTTCTTGCTCAGTTTCAAAATTCACATTAACCCACAATGTGCCTATATTTGAAAAGAAGGCCTTTAAGGAGGGGACAGAGGTTAAATGAGGTCATTAGAAGGGAGCCCGTATTTAGTAAGGCTAGTATCCTAAGCAAGAGTAGGAGCTATATGAGAACACAGTAAGAATGTGCCTTCTGCAAGCCAGGGAGAGAGATCTCAGGAGAAACCTGCTCTCAGATTAGCCTCCTAACCTCCAGGACTCCGAGAAATCAATCTGTAGTTTAAAAACATTCTTCCCCAATCACGAGCCTTTTTGCCATAATTCCATTTTCCCTGTAGCAACAAATTCCACCTCCCTGAATGTCAGATCTAAGGTGGCCCGTGCTACCTACACCTTGTTTATGGCTATGCAGGGCACTGAAATATTCGTTTCTGGGAGAGAATTGCTTTGGGAATGGCGAAGGGATTTTTTTGTTGTTGTTCCTTTCAATTTTAGGGTTAAGATTCTTTGTCTGTCAAAGGGATAAGTGTGCTGTAAAAGGGTGGAAATGAAGCCTCATGCCCGGCCTTTCTTTCTTTCTCTAACTGAAATACTGAATGCTTAAGGACCTCAGCATCTCTAGGTGTGTGTAGTTAAAGAAGTTTATCAGGAGCTTATTACTTCTTTCCTCAAGGGCAGGGAATCAAATGCACTTTCCACTTCTCAGCCCTAACAAAGGAACCCAACCATTAACATAGCAAAGCTTCATGTTTGCATTTTTCAACAGCTGACATTTGTACCTTTTGGAGGAAAGTGAAGGGCATCTCATTGCTTCCTAGTTTAAATCAGCCAGGAAATAATGGGGATGATAGGGAAGCAGGACTAATTTCCTTTGTCTCCTATTCAGCAGATAATGGTGGTCTGCGGTGGGGTGCTAAAGGCCAGGCAGCTGCAGTGACCTGAAGATGACTTCATTCTTGGGAGGTTTATCAGAGGCTCCTGTCAGTCAAACTCATGCTGGGAGATTGGGGAATGGCCATCTGGCTGGCTGCTCATCAGCCAGGAGAGAGCAGAGTAAGGAGGTGAGAAACCGCTGTGGCTTCAGCCAGGTGCAAAGGTGATGCGTTTGGAGGAGGAGGGTTTAGTGCCTCCTGGGCACGCATGCATAAGAGAAGGGGGTGGGGATGCAGGCTTGGTTGGAAGAGGAAGAAAGACAGGGAAGCTGGGACAAAGACTTTTATTTAAGCCCGCGGGATCATCTTGCATCGATTTTAAGTGGGAAGACTGAAGGTCACTCATGCTGCTAACCATGCGGAGAAACCTCTGAATTGTTTCCTTGGCTGTGGCAGAGAAAGGGAGTAAGTGGCTCCCAGCAGGGAACTGATTTAATTTAAAGCACAGCATTTCTGTTCTGAAGCCAGAATTCTTTCATCCTAGCCATGTTGATTACAAGCACTAACAAGGTATTACAAGAAGCACTACCGGGATTCTTCCCCTCTCCCTCCACTCCAAGTCAACTGCTGGTGAGCCAGGAGGTCTCCAGGACACAGGCTAGGTCTCCCCACAGGCAGAGACTCAAAAAGCCTTTCCTGCTACTTCCCCTCTCGTGGCCTCTGTCACCCAGGTTTGGGTCTGCTTCTAGGTGAGAATTTTCCACCAGCAATTTACCCAGCCGTGGGAAGGAAACATGGGTTTTTACCCTGTGACCCAACAAGGAGGCTTTCACATCTCAAAGATCCGTGAGGACAAAGGCTTTCCTTTCTATCTTTATCTTCATGATAATTAAATCTACATCATATAAAATGGACCATTCTGTCTATTTTAGCACCAGGGTTTAGTGGTGTGAACCCCACCATCAGTACCGTCTATCTCTAGAACATCTTCATCGCTGTAGACAGAAACCCTGGACTTACTTAATGGTCCAGCCACATTTTCCACTCTCTCCAGTCCCTGGCAACTATAATCTGACCCTCTGTGAATTTGTCCGCTCCATGTACTCTAAGGTATATGAGTGGAAATATACAGTACTTGTCCTTCTGTGACTGGCTTATTTGACTAAGCAAAATGTTTTTTTTTTTAAACATTTTTAAAATTTATTTATTTGAAAGAGTTACACAGAGAGAGAAGAGGCAGAGAGAGAGAGAGAGAGAGAGAGAGAGATTGAGAAGAGAGAGAGAGATCTTCCAACTGCTGGTTCACTCCCCAGATGGCCGCAACAGCCAGGAGCTGTTCTTCATTTTCTTATGAAGACTTCCATGTCACATAAAATTTGTATCGAATAAATTCATATGCTTTTCTTTCATCAGTCTGTTTCTTGTTATAGGGCCGCAGCCATAAAATCTAGCAACAAATGAGGAAAAGAAATCTTTCCCTCCCTACGCGACCCTCTTGTTTTGGTGCCTAACATAAAATTAGGCCAATTGCCCACACATAACTATTTTTTGGTAGATACTGATAAAGAGAGAGAGAGAAAAGGATCGACAGGCCAATAATTTAGCTTCTGTCAACACAATTTCATTTCCCACTGCCCTTTCAGGAAAGTGGAACTGTAATTCTGGTTGGTTTCAAACTACTGAAAGTGGAAAGAGACAATCACCTAAGGAGAGCATCGAAGGAAACTAACAGAGGGGCAAAGCTGGAAATATTCTCATTTTATTAAAAATAATTTTCACCACAGAAACCTAAAATATGCAGAAGTGGATTAGTTTGGTGAGCATCCCATGAGCCTCTGAGCCAACATAATTAGTCACTGAGATGTGACCAGTGTTCTTGTACTGACTGTCCACATACTGGCTTCCCCAGCCCTGGGTGATTTTTATTTTTCCCCTAATTTTTTTATTTAAAAATTTTATACTAACAGAAATTTACTGAAAATGTGTAAAGAACAATTCCATTAGCTAAAACCTTCAGTTGTTAGCATTTTTCTACTTCTGCTTTATTTTTACTATCTTTTATGTTTGGGAATCAAAAAGAAACATTGGTTTCTTCAAATGCGATTCATCTACCTGATGAGAGAGTTCTTGCTAATTTTTTCAACGAGGATATTAAAACCAAAAAAAAAAAAAAAAACAAAGAAACTCTTCTCTTTGTTTTCAAATTCCCCACACTGTATACCAGAAGCATTAGTCTAAAGGCCTTCTACTTGTCATACCCAGCATTTTATACAAGGGCCTGTGAACTTGCCACCATACAGCATACCATCAGGGTTGTATGTCACAGAGGTCACAAAACACCATCAAAACAGTGCTAACAAGGCAAACTAAGGAGGCTGGGAGCAAGCAATGAGAGTATGTTTTCCCATAACCACTAGGATGCCCTTGTCTCCAACAGGGCAGATTCAGAGGAATAGTACTTAAAAACCAAGAGTGTGGAATCAAGAGTTTGCACTGAGCTACTTATGAAAACCATGTACTTGGACACTTTTCTTTTTTTAAAACAAAGTTTGCTTAACTAAGCCGTGGATTATCTAGAGTGATTTTATTTTATATTTGCTTTGAACTTACACTGTCAGACTTTCTGTCTCTACATCTCTTCCTGGAAAGCTTCTGGGAAAGATACACACTTCCTTTGACTTGTCCTGGGACGCTGCAGTGGCTTCTTAGTATTCTTTGACATACTGTGTTTTATAGTCTTCTGGCGCTAATTTAAAGATGCATGTAGCACAACGTTCTCATATTCAGGTTGACTTGGCTAAAAGATTTCCTACAGAGAAGGAGGTTGTGATGAGCTGAATATTTAGCAAATACAATTGGTCCTCTATGAGCATAGGTACAATATCTGTGTATTCAACCAATCATGGATCAAAAATGTAGAGTGTCTATAGATAATGATAATCTATGGTTTATTTTTCAAGAACAAGCTAGAAGAAATAATTTCAATGT
The DNA here is from genome assembly GCF_964237555.1 of Oryctolagus cuniculus. Lineage (NCBI taxonomy): Eukaryota > Metazoa > Chordata > Mammalia > Lagomorpha > Leporidae > Oryctolagus > Oryctolagus cuniculus. The sequence continues at coordinate 146,602,692 of NC_091436.1, read as the reverse complement.
TTTCACTATAAAGAAATGATAAATGTCTGAAGAGATAGATATATTTACCCTTATTAAAAATCACACAATGTGTTGAAGTGAAATGGACACTATGAGAAACGGTGACTTGATCAGCATAGCCCTGACTGTTAATGAACAACTTAATACATTATCCCTCTTAGTAGTTGTTTTGTCTGTTCTACTTAATATGACTGGTTGAATTCTGTAATTAATACACAGTTATTCTTAAGTGTTGAAATTTAACTGAAATGTGATCCCTGTTAAACATAAGAGTGGGGATAAGAGAGGGAAGAGATGTACAATTTGGGACATGCTCAAGCTGACTTGCCCCAAATGGTAGAGTTAGAAACATACCAGGGGACTCCAATTCAGTCCCATCAGGTGGCATGTACCAATGCCATCTCACTAGTCCAAGTGATCAATTTCAGTTCACAATTGATCATAATGAAAGGACTAAGAGTCAAAGGGAGCACATAAACAAGTCTAGTACCTGCTAATACTAACCGATAGAATAAATAAAGGGGAGAGTGATCCAACATGGGGAGCGAGATACTCAGCAGACTCATAGAATGGTGGATGTCCTAAACAGCACTCTGGCCTCAGAATCAGCCCTAAAGGCATTCCGATCTGGCTGAAAAGCCCGTGAGGGTATTTCAGGCATGGAAAGCCAAAACACTCTGGCAAAAAAAAAAAAAAAAAAAAAAAAAAAAAAAAAAAAAAAAAAACAAACCTAAATGAAAGATCTCTGTGAGTGAGATCTCAGTGGAAAGAACAGGTCTTCAAAGAAGGAGGTACCTTTCTCTGAAGGGAGGAAAGAACCTCCACTTTGACTATGACCTTGTCTAAACAAGAGAAGAGTCGGAGAACTCAAGGGGCTTCCATAGCCTTGGAAACTCATGACTGGTGCATAGGGAGATTACTGATGCCATAAACAGGAGTGTCAATTTGTAAATTCAACAACAGGAGTCACTGTGCACTTACTCCTCATGTAGGATCTCTGTCCTTAATGTGCTGTACATTGAGGCTTAATGCTATAACGAGTACTCAAACAGTATATTTCACTTTGTGTTTCTGTGGGGGTGCAAACTGTTGAAATCTTTACTTAATGCATACTAAACTGATCTTCTGTTAAAAAAAAAAAAAAAAGAAGAAATTATCAATTCCCAACTTGACTCTCACTGGGATTAAACATGACAATAGGTCTGATCTGATTTCATCATCATTTTAAAAAATCATCTATTATTTTTCACTTTATGTTTCTGTGTGGGAGCAAACTGTTGAAATCTTTACTTAATGTATGCTAAACTGATCTTCTGTATATAAAGAGAATTGAAAATGAATCTTCATGTGAATGGAAGGGGAGAGGGAGTGGGAAAGGGGAGGGATGTTATGGGGGGAAGCCATTGTAATCCATAAGCCGTACTTTGGAAATTTATATCCATTAAATAAAAATAAAAGTAAAAAAAAAAAAGAAATGAAGGGATTTTACAATCTGTAAATTAAAGTAAGAAGAAGAATTTAAAAAAAGACAAAAAAAATCACACAATGTATATTTGCATCAAAACATTGCATGGCACCCCATAAACATGCATAATTATTATATATCAGATAAAATTTAAAAATATTGTGGTGGACATTTGACACAGGAGATAATAAGACCTTGTTTGGGATTCCTGTGTCTAATATGGGAGCATAACCAGAGTCCCAGCTCTGCTTGTGATTCCAGCTTCTTGCTAATAGGCAACCTTGGAGGCAGCAGGTGATGGCTCAAGAAGTAAGGCCCCTGCTACCCACGTTGGAGACCTGAATTGATTTCCCAGCTCCTTAGGGCCTGGCCCAATCCTTGGGCGTTTAGGGGGTGAACCAGTGAACGGGAGCTTTCTGTCTTTATTCCTATATCTGCCTGCATTTCTGACTTTTAAAATATATATATATATATTTTAAAAAATACCACCTTGCTGCTCTTTGATCTTGGCTGCTGTATTGTCATCCATACTGAAAGACTGGGACCCTTGGGGCCATGTGGACAAGCACTGGAAGCACTCAGGAGATTTGGGTGATGCTGGTGGTGTGCATTATCACAGGACCAATTTTGAGAAATACTACCTGTGTTGTTCGGGGATAGTTTATACAAGGCATCACCACTTCAATAGGCACCAGAATTTCTGCCCGATCATCAGCCTTCATGAATTGTAGACCCAGGTCAGTGAGCAGGCACCAGTAAGTGCTGGCACAATAAAAGACTGGAGCTGCTCGCATGATTGACATGATGTGATTGGGCTACTACAAAGCTCTAGGGAAGAAGCATGTCATTGAGAAGGTTCAATTCTCCTGCAGAAGAGCTGTGAAGACTAAGGGAATTTGTCACAGGGACAGTCTGTGTCTGGTGGCTTGTAGGTTCATTAAATGCTAAAAAATGTTTTTAAAAAGTTATATTACTGGAGCCGGCGCTGTGGTGCAGTGGGTTAATGCCCTGGCCTGAAACGCCAGTATCCCATATGGGTGCCAGTTCTAGTCCTGCTGCTCCTCTTCCGATCCAGCTGTCTGCTATGGCCTGGGAAAGCAGTAGAGGATGAGAGGATGGCCCAAATCCTTGGGCCCCTGCACTCATGTGGGAAACTCGGAAGAAGCTCTTGGCTCCTGGCTTTGGATTAGCGCATCCCCGGCTGTTGTGGCCATCTGAGAAGTGAACCAGTGGATGGAAGACCCCCCTCCCCGCCACCTCTCCTTCTCTCTCTGTGTAACTATGACTTTAAAATAAATAAATAAATAAATAAATCTTAAAATTTTTTTTAACTTCCTTTGTATCTAGTCTGTTTCATTCCTTTCTTTTTCTTTTAACTTTTATTTAACGAATATAAATTTCCAAAGTACAACTTATGGATTACAATGGCTTCCCCCCAATACCGTCCCTCCCACCCACAACCCTCCCCTTTCCCACTCCCTCTCCCCTTCCATTCACATCAAGATTCGTTTTTGATTATCTTAATATACAGAAGATCAGCTTAGTATACATTAAGTAAGGATTTCAACAGTTTGTTCCCACACAGAAACATAAAGTGAAAAATAATAGATGATTTTTTAAATGATGATGAAATCAGATCAGACTTATTGTCATGTTTAATCCCAGTGAGAGTCAAGTTGGGAATTGCTAATTTCTTCTTTTTTTTTTTTAACAGAAGATCAGTTTAGTATGCATTAAGTAAAGATTTCAACAGTTTGCACCCCCATAGAAACACAAAGTGAAATATACTGTTTGAGTACTCGTTGTAGCATTAAATCTCAATGTACAGCACATTAAGGACAGAGATCCTACATGAGGAGTAAGTGCACAGTGACTCCTGTTGTTGAATTTACAAATTGACACTCCTGTTTATGGCATCAGTAATCTCCCTATGCACCAGTCATGAGTTTCCAAGGCTATGGAAGCCCCTTGAGTTCTCCGACTCTTCTCTTGTTTAGACAAGGTCATAGTCAAAGTGGAGGTTCTCTCCTCCCTTCAGAGAAAGGTACCTCCTTCTTTGAAGACCTGTTCTTTCCACTGGGATCTCACTCACAGAGATCTTTTTGCCAGAGTGTCTTGGCTTTCCATGCCTGAAATACTCTCATGGGCTTTTCAGCCAGATCGGAATGCCTTTAGGGCTGATTCTGAGGCCAGAGTGCTGTTTAGGACATCTGCCATTCTATGAGTCTGCTGAGTATCTCGCTTCCCATGTTGGATCACTCTCCCCTTTATTTATTCTAGCGGTTAGTGTTAGCAGGTACTAGACTTGTTTATGTGCTCCCTTTGACTCTTAGTCCTTTCAATATGATCAATTGTGAACTGAAATTGATCACTTGGAATAGTGAGATGGCACTGGTACATGCCACCTTGATGGGATTGAATTGGAATCCCCTGGTATGTTTCTAACTCTACCATTTGGGGCAAGACTAACTCTACCATTTGGATGGAAGACCCCCCACACACACCTCTCCTTCTCTCTCTGTGTAACTATGACTTTAAAATAAATAAATAAATCTTAAAAAATTTTTTAAAAAGTTATATTGCTGATACAGTATGTTGGTAGACTTATGATAATGGCGTCTATACTAAACATATACAAATTTCTTTTTCTCGTCATTATTTCCTAAACAGAACAGTGGAAGAACTGTTTACAAGGCATGCATATTGTATGAGGTATAATAAGTAATCTAGAGACCATTTAATGTATACAGAAGAATGTGAGTAGTTCACATGCAAATATGGGTATTATACCAGCCCTTTTATATAAAGAACTTGAGCATTCATGTCCTATATAAAAGATAACCATATAGGTCATAGGAAGCGGGACAGGCAAAATTGCCTTACAGAACTGGGAGTTAGTCTCTATCTTTCCTTTATCTGTTTTGGATTCTCCCCCACCCCCAGCAATGCTAGAGCTGAGTGCATCCCAGGGGCACACTCCTAGCCTGTCTTATCTTCCTCTTCCATAGGAAATTCCTTACTGATTTCTCTTCCATGATAAGTTTTTTCTGTTCCATGTCCCATTCTCCTCCAGTGTTAACCCTGGAAAGTAATGGTAATACATAATTATTGAATAAATGATCTCCAATAGGCCACTGATGGCTTAGCCACATTCTAAATTGTAATAGAACTGTAGGTGATATACTACTTTAATCTGAAGACATCAGTGTGGTTTAGTAATAGAAACTTTAAAAAAAGGTATTCTGTAAGACAATCACTACAGACAATGAGGGACTCAAAATATCACTAAACAGCTGCCATGGGATCCTTTTATAGTATTCTAGCACCAAGCTGGATCTCAGAGACCAAGGCCAAGTTCATCACACAGAGAGTTGTATGCCTAACTATGAAGAGCGCAGCCATTAAAATGGAATGTAAGATGTGGTGTCATTATCATGTTCTTCCCGGGTGCTAGCGGTCCTCCAGCTTTATTCTTCAGCATCCCATCCTTACACTACATGGAGTACCCTGGCTCTTGATTTTAATGGTGGGGATTAGCAGAATAATCAGTGTCATTGGCCTTTCCTGTCCTGGGTATCCTGTCCCAAAGGGGATCTCTGGCTCAATACTCTATTATAACTGGGGTTAGTTGTCATTCAGATAGATAACATGAGATTAACCAAATGCTAAGGGCCTAAATACAGCAGCAAATGATGCCAAGGACTGGAAAGTAGTAATGTGAACCTAAATATAAATATAAAAGTTTAAGGGGCCGGCGCTATGGCACAGTGGGCTAATGCTTTGGCCTGAAACGCTGACATCCCATATGGGTGCCGGTTTGAGCCCCAGCTGCTCCACTTCCAATCCAGCTCTCTGCTATGGCCTGGGACAGCAGTGGAAGATGGCCCAAGTCCTTCGGCCCCTGCACCCACATGGGAGACCCGGAAGAAGCTTCTGGCTCCTGGCTTCAGATCAGTGCAGCTCCGGCCATTGTAGCCATGTGGGGAATGAACCATCGGGTGGAAGACCTCTCTCTCTCTCTCTCTCTCTCTGCCTCTCTTCTCTCTTGTAACTCTGACTTTCAAATAAATAAATGAATAAATAAATCTTCAAAATATATATAAAAGTTTAAGCTGCAGTAGAAATGCAGATATCACTGCACAAAATCCAATTCAAACTCTGAAGTCAATAATCAGGCCTGTGAGGAAGATCTGGAAAGCAGGTTCCTAAAAGATTTCATAAATGTCAAAATCAGCAGAAAAATAAAACCACTGTGGGACCTATGGAAAAGACAAGAAACCAATGTTTTATTTTATTTTTTTTTTGATTTATGTATTTACATTTATTCGTGAGGTAGAGAGAGAGAAACACCCCCATCTCATTGGTTCACTCCTCAATTACTGTAGTTGGCCAGGCCAAAGCTGGAGCTGAGAATCCAATCCAAGACTCCTACATGAGTGGCAAGTACCCAATTACTTGAGCCATTGCCTCCTCCTCCCAGGGTGCATGTTAACAGGAAACTGGTTCTGGGAGTGGAGCTGGGACTCAAACCCAGATACTCAGACTTGAGATGTGGGTGGTTTTGTTTTTTGGTTTTTTTTGTTTGTTTGTTTGTTTTGTTTTGTTTTTGACAGGCAGAGTGGACAGTGAGAAAGAGAGACAGAGAGAAAGGTCTTCCTTTGCCGTTGGTTCACCCTCCAATGGCCGCCGCGGCCGGTGCACCGCGCTGATCCAAAGGCAGGAGCCAGGTGCTTCTCCTGGTCTCCCATGGGGTGCAGGGCCCAAGCACCTGGGCCATCCTCCACTGCACTCCCTGGCCATAGCAGAGAGCTGGCCTGGAAGAGGGGCAACCAGGACAGAATCTGGCACCCCGACCGGGACTAGAACCCGATGTGCCGGCGCCACAAGGCGGAGGATTAGCTTAGTGAGCCGTGGCGCCGGCCATGAGATGTGAGTGTCTTAACCTCTATGGCAAATGCCCACTCTGAAATCCAACTGTGAATAAGCCTGACTACCATTTTGAGAATGGGCCTCCTGCCCTAGGAGCTCTTACCTTCTGCTCTCTCTGAGTTAAAGTTGAACCTGGAATTTGGTAAAAACATGTGTTTGCATGCACTTGTTCAGTTAAATAATCTTAGTTGCTATGCTGGAAGCAAAGGGGTATGGGTATGATAGGGATACAGGCTTCTCTAAACAAATTCAAAGGAACAGATACAGAGATGAGGAATGTGTGCCTTATAGCCTGCTTCTGTGATAGGGTCTGGCTTTCAACCATCTCTGAAACTGTACATAATGGGTGAGAAATAATTTCTGCACTACAGACTTTCTCTTCTAATTAAGTTCTCTGACCTCAGTTACCCTGAGTCTCCTTCCTGGACTGGGTCTTTCTGGGCCCCAGGAGCAGCCTTATCAGAAGAATCTGCCAGAGACATGTCAGACCCGTCTTTTTTGTGAGTTGGTGCTGCCAGTCTCATGCAGGGTAAATCCTAGGAAGCACAAAGGGTCTGGGGATTCAGCAGTTGCCTTGGTTTCCAAGTAACGTCTCCATCTTCAGTTGATTCTAAAGCAACAGTCTGTTTCACTTGAAAAGGGAACACATGCTGCGTTCTCTTCTCAGCTTATAAATTATGCTGTATTAACACTGGCACCAGTTTCATTTTCCCTGTGTAAGCAAGAGGCAGCACAGGATGGGAGGGGGGTTGGAAGGGCAAGCTGCCAGGCCCTGCCACAGCCTCCTGAGCAGGTCTTTGAGTGCTGGGAGGTGCTCATGCTAACTTTAAGGCTGAGTTCCCCAACACCTATCTCCAGTGACTGGTTATTATGTCTCAGATTCTATTAGAAATCATGTGTGGGGGTTATGATACTGTATTTCAAAATTTCTTTGATTCATATAATTACTCTGTGAATGGGTTCACATACTTATTTCACTAATGTTTTTATTGGCCAACTAGACATTTATAGATCTTCTGTTTCCTGCAAGGTACTTTGGTCACAAATTAAAGTTCCCATTGCCAAAGTTGCCCATGAAGAGCTCAGTCTGAATGAATTTATCAATAATTCCAGGTGGCCAATGTGAGAAGTGCAACACAGAGTAAATTTTAAGTGAAGATTGGGTACCAGGAAGATCAGGTAGCAGGATATTTATCTGTAGGTTATCTTTTTGCTGCCTCATCATTCAAGATCATGGCCAACACCCCTATACCAAAATACAGATTAACAAAGGAAAAGCATAGCAAATTTATGTCATCAAACTTTTATGTGTCTCCAGACTGCAGGCCTGAAGACTTGGGGTGAACTATTTATTTTTAGGCTTAGGTTTGATGAAGCATACAAGGCTGTAGAGAAAAAGAGAACAAGAGAGGAAGGAGGAGAAGGGTGGGAGTGTAAGCGGGAGAGAGGGTGGAGTGGGAAGTATCACTGTGTTCCTAAATCTGTATTTATTAAATACATGATGAAGTTTGCATATCTTAAATAAAATAATAGAAAAAGAAACATGATTGAGCAGAAAGTGTATGATCTCACAGTAATAGACCAGTAGGAAAACCCAAAACCCAACAATATTGTTCCTGCTGTATCTGAGCAACAGTCTTTCCTTTAGGTATGGGGAAGGATCCCTTGGTGTAGACAAAGGGAAAGAATGTTTGTGGCCCAGTGTCTACACATCCAATCTCTTCTGATCACAGGCCTGGTTAGTATTTCAATGGGAGCAAAAGAAAGGCTATCTTGGATGAATTTCTAAACAACTGACTCAGCCAACCTTGAAGCTCACCCTATGCTTAGAAGTCTTTTTATATACAGTCATGTAAACAGAATGGGGGGGCTTATGATCTTCCTTCAGACATGCTAGTAAGAAAATGTCTTCATGATGAGCTCTAAAACAGAATAGCAGGAGAAGAGCAGAGTAATATTTTTAGACTTTAAGGCTTGCTTTGGGAAAAGGGGTTCCAGTTTCTATGACTCCCTTTGTTAAAGAGAAATTCCAGTTTCTATGACTAGCCTTGTGGGGAGAAATGGGTGCAGGAGACATGAGGGTGGTAACTTTGCTTCTGAGTCCTTCACTTTGGGGTATTTGAGGACAGATGAAGGTAGGACTTTGATCATGGTGGTGGGTAGTACAGGAAAAACAAACATAGTGGGAGCTGAAGAGAAGGGTTGAGTGTCATAGGGAGGAAAGGGAAAAGAGGATGTAAGAGTAGAAAAGGAGTGGTGTTGAAGTGCAGCCACCACATCTCATATTGGTGTGCCTGGGTTTGGATCCTGCCTCTACTCTGATCCAGTTCCTGAGAATGTGCTCCTTGGGAGGCAGCATATGATAGCTGATGGCTCAAATACTTGGGTCCCTGCATCCACATGGGAGACCTGGATTGCATTCTGGTCTCCTAGCACTGGTCTGGCCCAGCATCTCACTCTTGTGGGCATTTGGAGAGTGAGCCCCCAGATGGAAAATCGCTCTCTTTCTCTCCTCTGTCACTCTGTCTTTCAAATAAGTAAATGAACTTTAAAAAAAAAAAAGTAGAAAACAACATTTAGAAAAAAAAAAAACCTTATTTGGCCACTGTTTTGTTTTAGAACAGATTTATATAGCCACACACTTGTAGAACAAGGAAGCCCTTTGAAACAAGGTCAGAGCTTGTAAACACAAAATTCACTGTATTAAAATCAGTTTTAAAAATTAGAATTCTCCTTTAGAATCATAAAAGCAGGAGTTGGAATTGTGGCTTAGCAAGTTAAGCCACTGACTGCAAAGCTGGCATCACATACGGTGCTAGTTCATGTCTCAGCTGCTCCATTTCTAGTCTTGCTCACTCCTAACATGCCTGGGAAAGTAACAGAAGATGGTTCAAGTACTTGGGCTCCTGCACCAAATGGGAGACCTGGAAGCAGCTCCTGACTCCTGGCTTCTGCGTGGCCCAGACCTGGCTATTGTGGCCATTTGGGGAGTAAACCAGCAGATGGAAGACTTTTCTCTTTGTCAATCTTTCTCTCTCTCTGTACCTCTGCCTTTCAAATAAATAAATAAATCTAAAAAAAATCAGAAAAGTAGAACTCTAGTTTTAGGAGTCTATCTGAAATGTGGAGTTCATTAGAAACTCTTCTAGGAGAGAATTCTTTAATCTTTTTACAGGTGGAACACTGTCAGTTAAGAGTGCCTGTTTCACGTAGTGGAAATCTAACTCAAACAGGCTTACCAATGGAGAGATTACTATATGTAAGAAGGCTTCTAAACATAGGGTGAGCTTCAAGGTTGGCTGAGTCGGCTGTTTAGAAGTTCATCCAGGATAGCCTTTCCTTTCCTCCCATTGAAGTATTAACCAGGCCTGCAATCAGAAGAGATTGGACGTGTAGACACTGGGCCATCCTTTGTCTACACTAAGGATGCCTGTGTATCCCAAGAATGATTCTCTTAATGGTCATCTGATAACTGTAATTTTCCCTTGTTCATACCTGGTGGGGGAAAGAGTTTCTAACACAAAATTAATTTCCTTTCATTTGGGTCTCAATGGGCCAACCAGGTTCACATGCCTGTGAGGAAATGGGACTTCTGATTGCCTTCTGCTGGACTCCTAAAGCAGCTGCTAAAAGGCTTAATGGGATTATAGGATTGGCTTGAAGACCAATCACCAACTGGAATCAAAGCCTTATAGTACAGAAGGAGAGTTTAATAGAGAATGGGAAGGAATAGTTAGGAAGTCAATCTAATGTCCGCACCCTAATTAGTGAAGTGGCTATGATTAAGGTCAGAGTGGAGAGCAGAGAGCTCCCCTCCATCCCACCTCCAAGCCCTACCTCTCGTTCTCTTTACCTCTTCACACTCTACTTTGTACTTTTGGGGATCTTACAGTATTCCGGTCTGAAAAGTACTGTCTGAGCAAGGACAGGGTCACCCTAAGAAATTGTGTGGTTGTGAAGACAGAGCAACTCAGCCTTTCCCAAGGCTTAGAAATTCTGAGCTTATGTCAAAGGGTGTCTCATCAGATGCTCTTTCACTTTGAGTCTGTTAAATAAACTTTTTCTCATCTGTGCAAGGAAAGGTAACCCACAATAATGGTTTGGAACTACCCGGCATACACAAAAACCTAGCCTGAATCTCCTGGTTAATCATTTCTGCTTTTAAAAAGAAGAGATATTTAAGAATCCAAACAGAATCTTACATACATCGAAGTATATTCTGTTCTTCATATGAATGGAAAGCTTTTTTATTTGATTGCTTTTTTAATATTTAAATTTGTCAAAGGAATAAAAGAAGAAAAATTAGTTGGGCTTGAGTTTTGACACAATTTTGAGAAATTAGCTATACTTCTTTGAAATCATGTTTTATAAGTACAGTCACGATTTGGAGTGTCCCAGAAATTATATACTGGCAGCTTCACACCAAGAATTTTGCTTTTTGGTAAATTTTTCTGATATGCACATTGCAAATACTCAGTTTGGACCATTTCACTGTTAATACAGATTTTCTTTATGAAATGCCTTGTTCTTTTACTTCCTGAGAAATCACACAATTGAGCGCTAGGAGGAATTAAGTACAGTCAGTTTTAATGCCATGAATCAGTGCTGTTATTCTTTTGCCTACGCACCCTATTTGTTGGTTCCTACAATCAGACTTGTCTTGGACTACTCATTCTGATTGGAGATGTATTGGAGACCATTTGGTCTTTACTCTCAAGTGAATTCCATGCCCTGACGCCTATACTCTTGGATTGGATAGTGAACCTGCATCCACATTTCCCAGGCATCCTTGGAGCTTTCTTCCAGATAACATAACAGAGACGCTAGAGAGAGATTGGAGGATCGGAGGGAAGGAGATGCCAGATTATTCCCTTGCTTCTCTCTGCCTAGTGAGGTCTCCTCCTCGTCTCATAGCTTCAGCTCCCACCAGAGAGCTCCTCCTTTAAATTCCCCACTCCCACCAGGCAGACATGCGGTAGTCCAGCTTCCACCTGCTGGCATACTTGTTTGAATAATTAGTTTTAGTTCTCTGAAAATTGTGTTTGAAAATCCTTTTCATGGATTTCAGCTGTGAGGTCCCAATGCACATGTATGGGCAGCTGAAATCAGCATTGTTGTCCTGCCAGCCCTATCAGTGGTAGTAACTTAGTCGATGCTCATCTTCCCTCATTGCCCTTTTAGCTCTTCTGCTGCCTTTGAAAACAAACATTTTCTCCACTAGTTCATCCTTCCTGTTGAATTATCTGGCATGGGTTGTGTTTTCTTAGTTGATGCCTAACTATTGCTGTAGAGGAATATTTTTTTTGATATCCCACATGCCACTGCAAGACCTACACATAATGCCAATATTCTTTGAAAGAGAAAGAAAGGAACTCCTTGCTAATGGTTTTTAATTCTCTTTTGTTTCCTTTATGAGAAATTTAAAATTTCTATTTGCAGACTATATGTTTGCACTGATGCATATCCACATATTTGGCTGGTGAGTAAGTTTGTAAAGAATTGAAGCTCTCAGTATATCAAATAAGCAGTGAGCCTACCAATATGGTACAAGCAATAGTACATTGAGTTTTTCATGTTCCTTTATTTTAGTTTGGCATCAATGTCTTCCTCTTGTTAAATAGTGTGTGTTTTTCAATGTCAATACTGCCAGAGGATTTTTTTAATCCAATTTTAAGTTGTTAAAACTGATCACGTTTTCCATTTAAAATACTAATACACTTTAAATTTATTAATAATTTATAGATTGTGAACAAAGATACATTAAACTAAAGGAAGATGGTAGTTAGTGCTAACCAGCCTGAAGCTCTGGTGTAAGATCCCCAGATGATCTCAAGTCAAATTGTTACCGGAGAAAGCAAGGGTTCTTGTCTTCACACAAGCAAGAATTCAGGCGTGAGACAGAGAGTAAGTGGAAAACATCATAGCAAGGCTTATTAGGATAGGGACATCCATAAGAACGAATGGGCACCTCTCCAGACAGGACCTGAGAGAGAGAGCCCAGTCGCTCAGACTGGGGGAGAGTGAGGTTACATGGTTGAGTGGAGAGAATACACCCGGGCAGGCCAGGTGCTGACTCAGCAGAGAGGCAGAGGGCTGAGTGCGCAGTCCGGTTGAGGCCGGGGTTTTTAAGGGGATGGGTCTTGCCTTCCCACCTCTTCTCATCCTGGAACAAAGGACTTTTTGGATGTAAATATGAAAAATTCATTTCTGAGTTTCCCCTCTGAAGCTATCAGACAAGGGGAAGGATGGAGGGACAGGACACGGAAGTGCAGATACTGGGCTGCACCTGGAAGATTATCAGGATGACTCTGAGATGCAGATGCTGGACCTGGATGTCAATGTCTTAGGCCTTTGTCACACACACATAAGCTCATTTCTGACTTCCTACCTAACAAAATCACATAAAGCACAAGCAGACAATTGGGGCAGAGACAGACTCACTCTGGAGTCAGTCATCTTGAGCACAAAGGTGATTTTTTGAGGTCTGGTCTATGCTAATCACCACGTCCACCACTGGCAGGGAGGAGTAGAATGTGCACCACTCAGAGATGGGCTTTAACTTCTATTTATTTTTATTTATTTGAAAGAGAGAGAGAAAGAAGAAGAGGAGAGGGAGAGGATGAGAGGAGGAGAGGGGGGCAGAGAGAGAGGGAGAGAAAGAGAGAGAGAAATATTTTATCCTATCTACAAGTTCATTCTCCAAATGCCCATACAGCTGGGGCTGGACCAGGCCCAAGCCAGGACCCTGGAACTGCATCCAGGTCTCCCACGTGGGTGGCAGGAACCCAAGTACTGCTGCGTCTCAGGTGCACATTAGTAGGAAACTGGATGGGAAGTGGAACTTGGACTTTGACCCAGGCACTCCTGAAATACTGGATGGGGGCATCCCACGTTCTCGCTTAACTGCTGTACAACACTCACTTCTCCAGGGGTTCTGATTGCACACAATTCCTGTGATCTTTTCAACAGAAAATGCTGAAGGGTGCTATAAAAACAATAAGTAAGTTCTGTTTTTTTAAAGAACAGATTAGTTATGTAATTTTTTTAATGAAAGAGAATTCAGAGTTTCCATTTTTTGTCTTAGGGAGATCAGGAAAAATCTTGCTTTAGACAATTTTGCACAGAGGTGCCAACAAAATGCAAAAAGCCAAGGTTGGTGGGATATGAAGATAATTCCTCACTGCTTGCTCAAAAGCAAAACAAAACAAAAGAAAAAGAAAAAACCCAAACCCTCTAGAGCAAACAACAAACACACAAAAACCAAATTAAGCAGAAGTATAAGCATTCGTTGTGCTCCTACACCAAATAACATAAAAATCTGTATTTTGTCTCTTTTTCCATCCTTGTTTTTCAAGGTATAGTAGAAAGAATTTTTTTTCTTGAATATGCTTTCAAATCCCCAGGGACTTTATAATTTATCAAGAAAGACACATTCTTCCTAATGAAAGGTTACTGACCTTCATGAATGTGACAGTTCAATTACAGCCCATTCATATGCAGAGTAGCGTTGATAAAGGAGTTGGGAACTGTGACTAGCATAGCAAAAAAAGCAAAAATGTCTAGGAAATTATTATTAGGTTTTTTTTATTTTAATTGTGAAGCAAGAATAATAAATAAGATTGCCCAGGTACCTGATGCTTTTCTTCTGGGGCCCAGCGGCCCATTTGATTTGTTTCAATGGAAATGCTGGCTCTTTCTGTTTTCTTTTCTCTTCCTAATATTTCTGCCTTTTTAATCCTCTAAACTGCTAAACCTAACAAATCAGAAAGCCCTTGGGGTTCTGAAACGCAGGGTTTCCATTTTTCCCCCCTTTTCCCTTTGACTGGCAGGGCAAGCTGGAACGTGTCTTGATGTTATTTTAAGTGCTTGACTACTATTTAGACGCTGAAATGGATGGAGCCATGAGGGGAGTATAAGGATTCTCAGCCACCCACAGGCACACACTCCCCCCACGCTGGCGCTGGCGGGAGATGGCTCCTCCAGGACAGGGAATGAGGAAGCAGGGTTCTGGCCAGACTCCCTGGAGCCAGGCTTGAGCCAGACTTGAGTGACACCTGCAAGCTGCTGTTGGCTGAACTCCCCCAGGTGTGGGAAGACGATCTGATTGCCACTTCATAAATCAGCAGAGAATGTCACTCAGCCATCGCTCTCTGGAAAACCCAGATCCGAGATCTTTCTCAGCAACTGCTAGAAGATATTCCCCACCAAAACTACATCTAAAAAAAAAAAAATTAGATGTAAGACAGAAAGGCATCAAACTGTAAATTCCTTTATGGGCTGTAGCCAATATAAATATTTTAAGCAATTTTGAAGTATAAGCATTATTTTCATTTTTAAGACTTTACCTTGGAAATTAATATTAGCCACATGTGTGTGGTGAATGGTAAACTTGACTGAGAGAGCTGAGAAAATATACGTGTTCCCAACACCCACCGTGCTGCTTGGCACATAGTAATCATTCAGTATTTGTGGACTTGATTTCTTTTCTACTCCTTCATTTTTGGGTAAGCTGTGTGACCTATCAGTTATTCCTTTAAGATATTCACCCTGTCCCAATTTGCCCTCATCAGCAATCTTCTTTGTCCACTACTTTGGGCCAAGTATTTGCTTTCAAATCACTTTCAGTCACATTGCAGTCTTGAAAGCAAATTAAACACAGAATCAAGAATGCATGATCACGTATACTTAAAGTTCTACATTAGCTTTTTTTTTTCCTCGAACTTCACTTCTATTTATGTATCTTATTTATTCTTTTTTAAAAGATGCCTTATTCATTATTTTTTAAAAAGATTTGTTTATTTATTAGAGAGGTAGAGTTACAGAGAGAGGGCGAGATAGAGAGAAAGGACTTCCATCCACTGGTTCACTCCTCAAATGGCTGCAATGGCTGGAGCTGGGCTAATCAGAAGCCAGGAGCCAGGAGCTTCTTGTGGGTCTCCCATGTGGGTGCAGGGGCCCAAGCACTTGGGCTATCTGCAGCTGCTTTCCCAGGCCACAGCAGAGAGCTAGACCAGAAGAGGAGCAGCCAGGACATGAACTGGTGTCCATGTGGGATGCCGGTACCACAGGTGGAGGCTTAGCCTACCTCTCCACAGCGCTGGCCCTATCTGATTCATTCTTGCACAACCTGAAGGACATAGCGATGCAGCAAAACATGGTCAATGTAAATTTCTTTCTATCAATATTTTTCTACACCTCAGATCTAGTCAGATTCAGAACTCCTATATGTCTTCTAAATACCCTTTCCTACTTTATCGTTTCTTTTTACATCAACCAGAACCACCATATAATTACTAACAAACTTTTTGAGCAAATATTAAGCACTCACTAGATATTAAATTATGGTTTTTATATTTCATGGATGAAAAACTGAGGGTCAGGCAGATAGCAAATGGTAGAGCAAGCCCTCAGATCCTGGTATGCCTGGCTGCAAAATCTCTTCACCTAATTATTTCACTAATAAATCACTGTAGATACTTAGCAAGAAATAACAGGAAATCTAACCAAAACAAGGTTAAATAATACATTTTTATTATCTCATATATGAATGAAATAGAGATCTGTCTTCTAACTCAGATATTCTTTCTTCTGCCTCCCTGAGTCTGTTGTCAAGGCTTTCCACATTTTTTATCTGATCTATTGAATTCGTCATTTCTAATATTTCATTTTGATTTCTCTTTAAATTCTCAATTTCATGGGGAAAATATTCATTCATGTCATGTATGGATTTCTTTGTTTTTTTTTTTTTGGAAATTTTTTAAGATTTATTTATTTGTAACAAATAAATAAAATAGAGTTACAGAGCAAGAGAGAGCAGAGGGAGATTCAGAGAGAGGTCTTCCATCTGCTGGCTCACAGCTGGAGCTATGTGGATCTGAAGCCAGGAGCCAAGAGCTTCTTTTGGGTCTCCCACATGGGTTCATGGGCACAAGCACTTGGACCATCTTCTGCTTTCCTAGGACATTAATACAGAGCTGGATCAGAAGAGGAGCAGTTGGGACTCGAACTGGTGCCCATATGGGATGCCAGCACTGCAGGCGGTGGCTTATCCGCTATGCCACAATGCGGGCCCGGTATGAATCTCTTTAATTCATGGATTTGCTTCTGATTACTTCTTAGTAATTCTAAAATCAATTTTTAAAGTTCCATTTCCAATATTTCTTCAGTCTCTTCATCGTCACATTGTGGTATTGAAATGCTGCTGTGTTCCTTGGTTTGGGACGTCATGTCGTCTTCCTTATTCTTGCTTTTGGAATTTCTGTGTTTATTTTTAGGCACTTGTGGAGATACTTGTTGGTTTGATTTTTTTCCCCTCTGATGGTTTTTATCTTTGAACTCTATGGCTTAGTGGAGTGACTGCTCCTGCAGTCATTACCCAGAGGCATATGCTGGGTGTGGCCAGGGAGTTCTGTTCAATGCTCCAGGGTAAGGACAGTGTCCAAGGTGACACCCAAGTTGGGCATGGTAAATCTCTCTCTCTTTCTCGCTCTCTCTCTCTTTTTTTTTTTTCTTTATCAGAGGGGAGGGTTTGATTAGCTCTGTTGGCATAGAATCACACTCACCTCATCTCCTCCAAGGTGACCAATGCCTGGACACTAGCCCCAGTGGGTTCAATATTCATCCAGAAACACACAAAGAATTTGTACAGTCCTCAGTGTGAGCATGGATCCTGCAGTAATGACCCTCCCCACACAATCAGTGAGCCCCGATTGTGTGGAGCTGCCCTCAGCGACTGCCCAGAGTCCCAGTCACACCCTGTGCTTCCCACACAGCCACAGTGTGCTCACAGTCCCAGCACACAAGGCTCCCACAGTCACAGGTACCCAGGCCCCTGTAAATGCACCCAGCCAGACCCAGGTGTCTCCTGATTGCTGTGTGGCATACACAAGCTGGCACAGCTGTTACCTATGTCCAAAATGGCAGCTGCACTCTTCTCAGCTAGTTACAGGATGACTTTGTCAGGTGGGCAAGGAGAGAGAAACATGCCTTTCTTCCCCCTTCTAGGTTGGCAGGTCCCTCACAGGGCCCCAAGCCAGAATCATGCCAGGACCTCCCGCAGATTTATCACTGGTGGCTTGGGCTGCTGCAGTCTGGTCTCACCTTATCCTCCAAAGCTGGTGCTGAGGCTCCTAGCTGCTGGGGTCCTGTGTTGTCCCCATATCCACCCCTCCACGTAGTTCCACAGCATCCCTCTAACTTGCATGGAGTTTCCACTGCAGTTTTCTCCATAACTCTTCCCTGAGATTTCACTCTCTCCACTTTTTTAAACTATCTTCCCCTAGACTAGAGCAGTAAGCTCCCTCTCTATTCCACCATCTTGGAATCTTCAACTTATTTTTTTTTTTTTAATTTTTTTTTGACAGGCAGAGTGGACAGTGAGAGAGAGAGAGATAGAGAGAAAGGTCTTCCTTTTGCCATTGGTTCATCCTCCAATGGCCGCCACGGCCGGTGCGCTGCAGCCGGCGCACCGTGCTGATCCGATGGCAGGAGCCAGGTGCTTCTCCTGGTCTCCCATGGGGTGCAGGGCCAAAGCACTTGGGCCATCCTCCACTGCACTCCCTGGCCACAGCAGAGAGCTGGCCTGGAAGAGGGGCAACCGGGACAGAATCCGGTGTGCCGGCGCCACAAGGCGGAGGATTAGCCTATTGAGCCACAGCAGGAATCTTCAACTTATTTTTAAATTCCATTTTCCATTAACCTTTGAAGTACACTGGCATATGTGTATATATCATGTATATCTCACATATTCCATGTAGGGTGGTTCTAGTCTAGTGTTAGACAATTCATTAGTTTTATAATAGCATAGAGGATCCAGATTCTCTCTATTTGCTTTCCTCCTAACTGCTGCCCTTAGATTTAGTGATCCATCATGGTTGTATGATAGCTGTGATCGCTTCAACATCACAGTCTTATATTTCAGTGTCAAAGGTCAAGATATGGTTTAAAAAATCCTTTATTTTCTTCTGGGCACTTATTAGAGGCTAGGAAATCCTTTTCTGAAGCCATTCCAGCAGTTTTACCCTCACATCTCATTAGCCAGAGATGAGTCTCATGGCCCTTGCTAAACAGATCATTGATAACGAAATGAAATGACCACAATTGGTTAGATAAATCAAACTTTATTGGGGCTAGGGCTCTCATTTCCCCAAGGATATGGCTGCTGAGAAAAAAAAATATGAGTGTCTGAACAAATTTTGGTTTATTTAAGATAGTTGGAGAATAGCTGTGGGTAGGCAATTGATAGAGTTACTTATAAGAATACCACCACACATCAGCAGGGATTCAGGAGCAAGCAAGTGAAACATCCCAGAACGTTGGAAATCAGTGCAGGAAGAGAGAAGAGTAACTTTGTGTAGAGCAGGTGTCTGGTAACTGCTGATGACAGAAAATGAATAAAATACAATTCACACCGAAGCTGATCTGACACATTTAATGATTGGTGTTGTTTCACTGAAGTGCAGGTCAAAATCTTGTAGTCCACATAAATACCTGTAATTAGCACCACTTTTTGACAGACCTGTGTAGTTTTTAATCTTCTGTTAATTAACTAGTTTAAGGATCAGTATCGGTGATTCTTTGCATTCATCTTATAAACATGGGGCCTCCATCATATATTCAGACAAGTGCTGGGTGATTCCCCAACATATGCTGTAGCCCATGAATCCTCTGGCCTTTCCTACTCACTGAGTGTGCCCAGGAATGGGCTTCCCTGTGTTTCCTCACTGAAGTCTCCAGGGGTAGGTAGAAAACAGAACTTATCAGGATATATGAAAGTTGCTGACTGATTCTTTTCAGATCTGCAAGAAAAGTCTTCAGAAAGCATGACCATGAGTAACTGGTAGCATATCTTTGTCCCCATTTTGATAAGAAGGGAGGGACTAGAAAGCACAGTGAAATGGTGTAAGAAGCTTCTATCACAGGTAATGGAAGTAGCACTAGACAATGATTGGGAAACTCAGTTCTTTGCCTAAATAATTTAGTGCTTAAACATTAGTTTCTAGGGCAGCTGTTGTAGCTCAGCGGGTTAAGCTGCTGCTTCCGATGCCAGCATCCCATATTGTGGAGTGCTTGGTTCAACTACCAACTCTGCTCCCAAGTACAGCTTCCTGCTGATATGCAGCCCGGGAGGCTAATGGCTCACATAGTTAAGTCTCTGCCACCTCTGTGAGAGACCTGAATTGAGTTCCTGGCTCTCAGCTGCTGCCTGGCCCGGTCCAGCTGTTGCAGACAACATGGAGTAAACTAGCAAATGGAGGACACTCTCTCTCTCTCTCTCTGCCTCTCTCTCTCCCTCCTCCCTACCTTTTTCCTAAAGTAAATAAATAAATACATTTTAAAAAGGCTCTATTAACTTCTAAAATGTGTGTTAGTTTCTTGCAAAAAAGGTAAATCATTTTATGCTACACGTCTTGCTTTGTTATTGGAACCCTGCTCCCAAAGTACTTTAAGTTAGTACAAAGAAAACTGAAATCAAATATGACTGTATTATTTTGTATTATTGTTATTTTAAAAAATATTTATTTATTTTATTTATTTGAAAGGCAGAGTGACAGAGACTGATCTTTTAACTCCTGGATCACTCCCCAAGTATCTATAACAGCTAGTTCTGGGCCAGGCCAAAGCCAGGATGCAGGAACTCCATCCATCCTGGTCTCCCACATGGGTGGCAGGGACCCAAGCGTGTGAGCCAACCTCCACTCACTTCCCAGGCACATTAGCAGGAAGCTGGATTGGAAGCAGAACAGCCAAGACTTGAACTGGCACTCTGATATGGGATGTCGGCATTGCAAGCAGCGGCTTAACCCACTGTGCAACACCAGTCCCATTATTTTTTTAAAAAAAGATTTATTTATTTTCTTGAGAAGTAGAGTTATAGACAGAGAAAGGGAGGGACAGAGAGAAAGGTCTTCCATTTGCTTATGCACTGCCCACATGGCCACAATGGAGCTGAGCCAATCCAAAGCCAGAAGCCAGGAGCTTCTTAAGGGTCTCCCATGTGGGTGCAGGAGCCCAAGCACTTAGGCCATCTTCCACTGCTTTCCCAGGCCATTGGCAGAGAGCTGGATTGGAACAGGAGCAGCTGGGACATGAACCGGTGCCCATATAGGATGCCGGTTTGACAGGCGGAGGATTAACCTACTATACCACAGCGCTGCCTGCTCCATTTTTAACTCATCATCATCATCATCATCATCATCATCATCATCATCATCTGTCAGTGTCATAAGAAGTTTTGTTCCTTTGGTGCAATATTATTAGAATTGTCAGCAAATAGCAATCTCTGAGGAATGGCCCTCCTTGCCTTGCTTCTGAGAATGTAACTTCCAGAGAATTGCTGACTTCCCAAGATTAGAGTCTTCTTGTTGACTTAAATTCTCTGATAGACCTTTCTGGTCACTTGAGATAGGGCCACACTTGTCCTGGAGAGTATTAGCATGAACCAGCCCAAGTAGCTTGACCCACACGCCCTGGTGTGTGTTACCATTCTGCTGCCTTCCTCTCCTACTCCATGTGCTACACTAAACTTTTCACTGTTCTCCCTTTTCATTGACTTACTGACAATAAGTACGGTGAAGACCAGTGGGTACTAGTCCAGCTCACACTGCTGAACAATAGTGCTACTGGTGTCACATATGTGGTACCAGGGGACCTCTGCTGTCATCACCACCTATGCCTTGCCCCAGCCCACTGCAGCCTTGGCTTGTTCTCAGATACATGACAGTTTTACTGTCCTGGAAAGAAAGGTAAAAACTATATCCATGTTGTAACTGGATTCTGCCAGTCTTTGCATCTTCCTCTTGTCCCATCATGTTGCGGGATGTACTGAGAAAAGGACTCTTAAATGGCAAGTGTTTCTTTTGATGCTGCCCCCTCTTTCACTCTGATTGGAAGGGTGTAAGGTGATAATTCTAGCCTGCCTCAAACAAGAGCTCAACAACATTCATTCTTGTTTTGCATAAGCTAATTCAAGCTGGGGAATATAGTGTTATGGAGCAGATCTGGAACAACTACTTGAAGCTTGACTTTCAACACCAGGGTATTGGGTGCCTAGCCAAGTGTTTTTGCCACTCAGAAGGAGGGTTAGCTCCTTCTCACCTATACTCGGCCCTTATGTTCCGGGATCTATCCAGACTATGGGGCCATTCAACCAAGGTCAGCACTTACTCTGAGTGGTTCTCAAGTGCTACAATTTATATTCACCTTCTTTATTCATGTGATTTAAGCTAGGGAACTAATATATAAGCATGTAAATTTCTCTAGGAAAGTTAAGCCCAAGAGCGTATTCCCCCCATCTTTACATTTTCCTACTGTTAGAATGTATGCTATTTTAGATCTCTATTGTGGAAAATCTGAAAGGACCAAATAATCATAAAATTTTGATAAAAACATATGCAAGAAGGAAAAAAAGGAGATATGTTATTAAATATTTGTTAATTTTCACACATTTACTGATCATAGTTTGAAATGTTTTGCTTGGTCTTACTTGATTTTTACTAAAATATTCAGTCTAATTGGAAGAAGATACGGTTCCTGTACCCAACCTCTATGTATGCTTTGCAAAATTAATTAGAAACTGGCTAGTGTGACTTGGTGAAACCAGGTTATATTTGCTGAACTTGAGATGGGAAATTTTCTTTTGTTTCTTTTAAGCAAGATTCAGGTGGTTCAATAAATGCCACTTAACTGGGGTAGGCTTGATCAGGGAAGTTGCTGAATTGGGAAACCAATTAAGTCTAATGATAATTAGCATGCACTGTTGCTTAATTGGGATAGGTGGTCCATTGAATCGGTATCACTGTAGGTAATTAAATGATGCTCTTGGAGGATAAGAGATAGAGTCTTCTTGATGCATTCATGACTGAAGGCAATTTATTTCCTCTTTTCATCATGCTATTGCTCATTGAGGAAAACTCAATTTCTAAATGATGTCTTCAAAAGCTCTATGTGTTTTGAAAGGATCTCTGTATTCATGTATACATATATATCTACATATCTGTATATATATGCATATATATACATATTCCAACAGTTCATGGAAAATTGGATTAAAATAAGTTTATTTTAGTGAGAAATATTTTTGAGATGTGTGCGTCCATACCTGCAGAGTGTCTTCCAGTATCTGGCATTGTTTGATTTCAGGACTCCCTGTCCAGGAGGCTGTAGTACTTGTTCTTGCCTGTAACCCACACATATCCTCCTGTATCCTCTAGGTAATTTCTAGATATCTTATAATACATAATAAAATGTAAATGCTATGAAAATAGTTGTCTTACTGTATTGTGTAGGGAACAATAGCAAGAACAAAAGTCTACACATTTTCAATACATGGTTTCTTAGAAATTTTTTTAGAAATATTTTCAATCCACTGTTAGTTGATTCCATGTATGTAGAACTGGGTGGTAAGGAGGACTGAATATATCTATATCTATATCTATATCTATATCTATATCTATATCTATATACATTTCCTCTGAATAGATGGATGAGGGTTATACACTTTGAAAATGGAAACGCTGAGATCGAGTTTTAGTGACTACCTCAAAGTTGTCACCTTTTAATGACTGAGCCTGGGTAAGAACATGGGATACAGAATTCCTCCCTAGGGACTGAGCACAGGCGTGTTCATCACTTGGCAGCTAGCTGCTCAGAGGGGCTGAGGGGACAGTGGGGCCGCTTTGCTGGGGAGTACAGGGACTTGGCTACAGCGTTGCCACTGCTATACAGAGATAAGACCCTGGTCTTTCTGGGCTATGGATTCTTTTATTAAATAAAGATGTGCAATGAAATAATCACTAAGACACCATCCAACTGTAAACACAAAAGTGTCTCAATTCCATATTTTTATTTAAAATTTGTTACTAGGGATAAAATAACTCATTTTTATTATTTGACCAGGTCACTGGCAAATAGCAATGGTAATTTCTGGCTTCACATTTGAAAAAACTCATATTGTGCAAGATTTACCTGGGTTTTTCTGAGGGAGGGGACTGAAATAAGTGGGGAGGGTATTTGTGGGATGACTTTTGTTCATGCTATAAAAAAGCATAAATTCAAGCAGGGGTAAAGAAAATTAAAGAGATACACTACAATCTGGAGAGCCTGAAAAATATATGGAAATGAAGTAGTAAAAGAATGCAGAAGAAAATGAGATACATAGGGCTGTGTGAAAGAGGAAAGCGGAGGTGAGCCAGGGGTGTAGAACACTGGCTCCAAGGAATCAGGCAGGACAACGGTGGACTGACCTTGAACCTGGGCTTTGGGAAACTGCAGTGGCTAATAAGGCTGGCAGATGTATCCTAATGGCTAAGACAAGACATCATTGGTAGCTGTTAGTAGAATCTACTCCGGCCGGCGCCGCGGCTCACTAGGCTAATCCTCTGCCTTGCGGTGCCGGCACAACGGGTTCTAGTCCCGGTCGGGGCGCCGGATTCTGTCCCGGTTGCCCCTCTTCCAGGCCAGCTCTCTGCTGTGGCCAGGGAGTGCAATGGAGGATGGCCCAAGTGCTTGGGCCCCGCACCCCATGGGAGACCAGGATAAGTACCTGGCTCCTGCCTTTGGATCAGCGCAGTGCGCTGGCTGCGGCAGCCATTGGAGGGTGAACCAACGGCAAAGGAAGACCTTTCTCTCTGTCTCTCTCTCTCACTGTCTACTCCGCCTGTCAAAAAAAAAAAAAAAAAAAAAAAAAAAAAGAATCTACTCCGATGTACTTTGACTTCTATATGAATTTAAGGTATTGGATCAAAAACTTTCATGTATATTTTTCCTGTAAAAATCAGCATAATATGAAACATTTGGACCAAAATACTCAATCATAGAAGATATGTGATGGTTAAGTAATGTGCAAATATCAAGACTATCTTAGTTCTTTTTTTCTTCTTAATTTGTCTCTCCAGGCTTGCTCCCTCTAAGTAACATCACCGACAATTCTATATCGCTGATGACTCATAGCAGTGTTTGGAATACAATCCAGATTTGCAGAGTCCTATATTGGCTTTTGACCTTGCAGCCTGCTTTAAATGCCTCATTAACCTGCTGGCTGTAAATTCTGTTTATTTTTAAATCATAGTCTAGGTAAATATCATAGACCAATATGTATATACACATATACAGATATAGACAAAGTGAAGATTTATTTCATCTTTTAAAAATAAAATAATAAGCATCTGAAATGTGTTTACTTTTAAAAACTTATTTTGCTTCACATATTAGTCACAGTTTAAAGCCATTGAAAGGGAACATTCAGTTGCTTTTCTCTTTATTCCTGGCTTGTAAAAAGTCAGTGAAACAGTTCCAATTACAATTCAAAAGAATGAATATGACTTATTGAGAAAACGAATCAGCATACAAAAGACTACAAAATTGCCAGTGGATTGCCTCAAGTCCAGAAGCCACTGCTCTGCTGGAGAAGTTACCAAGGATCATGCATCTGATAGGAACCCGATGACTGGCCTTGACTGGAGATGCCATCTGTCCCAGGCTCCTTTACGTCATTTGCCTACTTCTTTTATATTTTGTAAATGTGATATCCACTTCTGGCATTAACTGGGTTTATCTTGCTTTGTATTATTTTATTTCTCATATGGTTCTTGAATAACATGTCTTTGGTGGGTAGACTTGGTGAACTCTTTTTTTATTAAAAAAAAAAGAAAAACTATCCATCCAGAATGAACAGCCCTCATGTAAGTAAATCAAGGTTATCTCGTTTAAGTGTGCTGATCATTGCCGCTTGCGAAGTGCAGTCAGGCGCACCGGAAACAGAACTTTGGGGCAACTACAATAAACTCCCCAGCCAAGCTCCTTCACCAGGGGGACACATCAGTTCACTGCAGCTCCAGCTAAGATGAACTTTATACTCTGAATGCTTTACTGCTTGATTAAAAATGTGCTCATGCTGAAAGGCAGATGGCCGATGGGGTTTATAATAAGGTACAAATACACAGAGAGATTTATTGGAGGCACTTTATGTAACCGTTTTGCAGGAATATGATTTTGTTTGAGGAGTTATTAGGGGCCGGAATGACAACTTCTCTGCAGCTCCCTGGTAAGTTTTCTGAGTCAGTTCATGTGGAAATCAAATTGCACCTGAGCAAACATTGAAGGGTGTAGCAAAAGGAAGGAATAGCTTTCATTTTGCAACCACAAATATTACAATAGCCTATGCACATAGTTTAGGGAAACATTTTTTTCTTATGTGAAGTCACTTTGCATGAAATTGCAGGCTAAATTTTGCTGGTGTGGCTAATCAGAGTTACTCTCTCATAGCAATCGCCTCTAGGAGAATTAGGATGTAACTGCTCACAGGAAAATAAATGGGAAAAAGAGCTTCCCTGTCTTGCTACCTAATCATATTAGTGGTATCCTTTTATACCATGATGTTTTGTAGAAAAACACAATCTAGAAAATAATAAAAAAAAAAGGCACTCCACATTTTACTTGAAAATAGGTGGTAATCATAACATAGGGACAATATTTAAAAATGGATAGCAAAAATAATAGCTAGATGTAATGTTCCAGATGCTATTCTAAGAGCTGTATGTGTTTACCTGCTGTAATCCTCCCAACATGTCTATGAGTTAGGTACAATAATTGTGTCATGATATCTCTAAAGAAACTGAGGCACAGAGATTCAGTATCTCATCTAATACTACGCAGGCATTGTGGTATAATTAGGATCCAACTGGGGGGCAGAGTTACTTTGAAGACTTTCTGTTGAGCCTTGTATACAAGATACACCTCCTTAGATCTAGTTACCATCAAAGATGGCTGAGGTGCCAGAGTTGATCAAGCCATTAGTACTGCCCATTCTATCTCAAAGTAAGCTTCAAAAAACAGAAAACAATACCAGCATGTTCTGTCTGAGGGTGAGATTCCCTAAGTGAGCTAATGTATTTGTCCATTTTCTTTTGCTATAGCAAAAATACCAGAGGCTAGGTACTTTAAAAAGAAAACAGGTTTATTTAGTTCACAATTTCAAAGGTTCAGAGCATGGTACTAGCATATGCTTAACTCTGGTGAGGGCCTTCTGGTTGACAACTTGGTGGAGTTAGTGCAAGAGGGAGGAGAGATCACACAGCAAGATAGTGAAATTCACAGACTATGCTCCTTCTTTTATAGAATCCACTTTCGTGGGGAGTAACTGGGGTCCTTTGAGAATTCCTTAATTGCTTTTGAGGGCAGTGATCTGTGAGCCAATTCCATTCCATTAGATTTCACCTCTTAAAATCCCATCACCTGAACACGGCCACATTGGGGAAAAGATTTCCAACACACGAAACTCTGGGGACAGTCTCAAACTGAATTCAAACCACAGCAACTAATATCCTTCCATTTTTGCAGAGAGTACTAGAGTGGGTGAAATACGTTAACTTTTGGAGTAAACACACCAACTCTTGTTACCAAATTATCTGTGCCTATTTTTTTTTTTTTTTTTTTGACAGGCAGAGTGGATAGTGAGAGAGAGAGACAGAGAGAAAGGTCTTCCTTTGCCGTTGGTTCACCCTCCAATGGCCGCCACGGCTGGCGCACTGCACTGATCCAAAAGCAGGAGCCAGGTGATTCTCCTGGTCTCCCATGGGGTGCGGGGCCCAAGGACTTGGGCCATCCTCCACTGCACTCCCTGGCCACAGCAGAGAGCTGGCCTGGAAGAGGGGCAACCGGGACAGAATCCGGCGCCCCGACCAGGACTAGAACCCGCCGGCGCCGCAAGGCAGAGGATTAGCCTAGTGAGCCGCGGCGCCGGCCTATCTGTGCCTATTTTACACCTATAAAATGATGGTCAAAATAATTGCCTAAGATTCCTTTTTTTTTTTTTTTTTTTGCAGAATGAACAAACATGAATTTGTTCTTAGCTAAACAGCAAAAAAAAAATAATAATTGAAAGCAGGGACTTAAATGAATATTTTATACCCATATTCATAGCAGCATTTCTAATAGCCAAGAGATGGAAACATCCCATGTGTCCAGAATTTTACACCTGTAAAAACTATTTCTTCTTTCACTTATTTTTCATTTTTATCTATTTAATTGGCACATGTTACCATATCTAATATGCACCCAGCCAATGCTGACTGGCACTATTAATTAAAGCATTTGAGCAAAGAACATCAGCTAGATCTAGGAATTCCAACTTATTCTTCATTTCTTTTTTTTTCCCTCATGCATTGGTTGTTTCCTTTTTTTTTTTTTTATCTTTTTTCCCCTCCTTTCCTTTTTTCCTTTGGGGATCATTAAGGTGAAAGCTCTTTGCAGAATACTCTTTTGAAAGATTTATTTATTTGAAAGGCAGAGTTAGAGACAGAGAGATAGAGAGAGAGAGAGAGATCTTCCATCTGCTGGTTCACTCCCCAAATGGCAGGTACAGTCAGTGCACTGCGCCAATCCAAAGCCAGGAGCCAGGTGCTTCTCCTGGTCTCCCATGTGGGTGCAGGGCCCAAGCATTTGGGCCATCCTCCACTGCCTTCCTGGGCCACAGCAGAGAGCTGGACTGGAAGAGGGGCAACTGGGACAGACTCCAGCACCCCAACCAGGACTAGAACCCAGAGTACCGGCGCTGCAGGGGGAGGATTTACCTAGTGAGCCGCGGTGCTGGCCAAGGGATGGCATTTTCAAACATTACCTTGGATCATAACTAAGTCAGTCTGTAAAAAGCCGTCCCATCTATCTACTTTTAGATTTGAACAACATATTTTTTAGCCAAATATTAGCTCTGCTTTGAAGTCTGCTAAGAATCTGCTAAGGAAATGGCATTCTGGAATGATGGCCTTTACAGGATACAGTGATGTGTTGTGCTTGTGGGTTAAAGGAGTGTTGAGGGTACAGAGAGACATGGGATTTAATCCCATCTGTTTTTCTTGGGCAAATCATTTATTGTCTCTGAGCTCCAGCCCCCCTGGGTTTGAAACCTGTCCCATAGATTGCTGTATGTGTTGTTATAATGTTCAAAGTGCTCGGCACTGCTCAGCCTGTGGTCCCCAGAAATGCACTCTTAGGGAACGCAGTGTCGCATACCAGATTCTTCTGCTGGTTTATATGAACATGATTCTGATGCACTGTGTTCTTTGAGAACCAGCTTTGCACAATTCTGACATTTAAAGGAATTGACACAAAGCAGATGTGATGATTATTGTTACATGGCAAGGTCTTTGTGCCAGGCACTGAGACAGAGAGAGAAAAGCAACTTAAATGTTTTTAGCTAGAAAAGCTCAAGTGCCAAGTATGAAAAGAATTGCCTGAGATTATCATTTGTTGTAACCTTACCCCTCTCCTGTACTTGACTATACGGAAATGCCTGGGGAAGGATTGTCTTTAATTTTTAATATTGAATTATAGCAAATATACAAAATATGAAACTTAGTATTTTAATGATTTTTAGATGCATGGTTCAGTGGCATTAAGTACATTACATTGTTATGCTACCATCACCACCATCCATCTCCATAACATTTTCATCTTCCCAAACTGTAACTGTATCCATTTAACACCAACTCCCCACTCCCTCGTTCCCCCCAGCTGTGTCATCACTATTCTTCTGTCTATGAATCTGACTACTCTGTCTTTATGTATGTGGAAACATCCTCTATTTATCCTTTAGATTGCTTTATGTACTTAGCATAAGATCTTCGAACTTCATCCATCTTGTTCCATGTGTCAAAATTTCCTTCTTTTCAATGATGAATAACATTCTATTATTTGTATATTACATTTTTTGTTTGTATCAGTCAAAGGATACTTGGGCTGTTTCCATCCCTTGGCTATTGTGAGAAACACTGCTGTGAACATGGGTATAAAAATATGTATTCAAGTCCCTGCTTTCAATTATTTTGTGTATCCAGAAGAAGAATTGCTGGATCACATGGAAATTATATATTTAACATTTTTGACACATCATCAAACTATTTTCTGTAGTAACTGTGCCATTCTCCATTCCCACCAGCAATGCACATGGGTTTCAATTTCTCCACACCTTTTCCAATGTCTGTTACTTCCTATTTGTAAGTAAAAAACAATAGCCATCTTGTCGGTACGATATTTCATTGTAGTTTTGATTTGCTTTTCTCTGCTGATTAGTGATATTGAGCATCTTTGCATGTTCAGTGGTCCATTGCATGTTTCATTTGGAGCAATGTGCGTTTAAATTATTTGTCCATTTTAAAACCAGATGAGGGGGGTGGGCTCTGTGGCTTAGAAGGTTAAGCTTCTACTTGCAGTGCTGGCATCCCATATGGGTGTTGGCTCCAGTCCTGGCTGCTCCATTTCCAATCCAGCTCCCTGCTGCTGCACCTGAAAAAGCAGCGGAAGATGGCCCAAGTCCTTGGGATCCTGCACCCACATGGGAGATCCACAAGAAGCTCCTGGCTCCTGGCTCTAGCCTGGCCCAGCCCCAGCCACTCAGGCCATTTTGGGGAATGAAGCAGCAAAAGATTACATCACTCTTTCTCCTTCTCTCTCTGTATCTCTGCCTTTCAAATAAAAAAAAAATGAGTAGTGACAAAAAGAAAAAACTAGATTGGCTGTTTTTTAGCAGCTGAGTTGTAGAAGTTCTTTATACACTCTGCATGTACCATTCCTGCTTAACTATAAGATACACAATTTGCATATATTCTCTTCTGTTCTATAGATTAACTTTTCATTCTGTTGATAGTGTCCTTAGATGTGCAAAAGCCTTGAATTTTGGCAAAATTTAGTTTATTAAAATTTTCTTTTGTTGCTTGGCTTTGATGTCATATCTAAGACATTCTCCCAAATTCAATTATATAACGGTTTTCTTGTGTATTTTCTTCCAAGAGTTATATACTTTTAGCTCTGACTTATATGTCTTTGATCCATTTTGGGTTAATACCCGTATATGGCTTAATGTAAGTGGTCAATTTCATTCTTTCCCATGATGGTCAGTTTTCCCAATTCCATTTGTTGAAAGAATTTTTTCCTTTAGGTTTTCCACTCGCTTGTGGAAAATCATTTGGCTACATATGTGAAGGTTATTTCTGGACTTTATTTCACTCCGTTGCTTTACGAGTCTGTTTTTATGCCAGTTATGCACTGTTTCGAGTACTGCAATGATTTAGTGAACTTGCTAATCAGGAAGGATGAGACCCTCAAATTTACTCTTCATTTTCAATTGTTTTTTTGGTTCTTGGGGGTCCCTTGACATTTCATATGAATTCTAGGATGACTCTTCCATTTTTGCAAAATCAAAGTTGGGATTTTGATAGGGATTCTGATGAATCTGCAGATTGTATTAGGTATTATTGTTATCTTAAAATATCAAGTCTTTCGGTCTATGAACATGAGGTGTTTTTCTGCTTATTTATAGTTTTAATTTCTATCAGCAACATTTTTGAGTTGTCACTGTGTTGCTGTTTCACCTCCTTGGATATACTTATCTTAAATAATTGATTCTTCTTCATGCTACTAAAAATGGAACTGTTTTATTTTTTTACTTTTTTTTTTTTTGGCTGTTTACTTTTACACTATAGAAATGCCACTGATTTTTGTGTGTTGATTTTTATTTCTGCTGTTTTTTTTCTTACTAGTTCTAGTATTTCTCTTTTTTCTCCCTCTGTCTCTCCCCCCACCCCCATTGTGATCCAAGGATTTTCCACATATAAGATAATGTTTTCTGTGAACAGAGTCGTTTTTACTTCCTCCTCTCCAATTTGAATGACTTTGTTTCGTTTTCTTGCTTAATTCTTCTGAGTAGCACTTCCAGGGCTATGTTCAATAAAAGTGGCAAAATCAGGCATTGTTGCCTTATTCCTGAAGTTGGAGAAAAGCTCTCATTGTCTTTCTTGATCACAGTGTTATCTGTGAACTTTTCAAATAGTTCTTTACTATTTTGAGATTGATTCCTTCTATTTCTAGTTTATTGAGTGTATTAACATGAAAAGGTGTTGAATTTTGTAAAATGCCATTTCCTAGCAACTGAAAGTCCTGTATTTTTTCTCTCATTATGTTAATGTGGTATATTCTATCGATCAATTTTTAAATGGTGTGCCATTCTTGCATTCCAATAATAAATCCCATCTGACCCTGGTGTATAATCATTTAAATATACATTTGTATTCAGTTTACTACTATTTTGTGGAGGATTTATGAATCATTATTGATTGGGGAGATTGTCCTGTAGTTTACTTTTCTTTTACCATCTGTTTGGTTTTGGTGTCAGAATGAACTAGAAAGTTTCCCCACCTCAATTTTTTAGTGTAGCACTCCTCTGGTAAAGGATGCTGTTAAATCTTATTTGAATGGTTGGAAGAATTCACCAGTTAAGCCATCTTGTCCTGTATTTTTCTTTGTGGGAAAGTTTTTAATTCCTGCTTCAATATCTTTACTAGATATAGGTCTATCCCGATTTCCTATTCCTTCATGATTCAGTCTTGTAGGTTAAGTGTTTCCAAAAATGTATCCACTTTAAGGTATCAGTTGTTCACATGCATAGTTCATAGTACTCTCATAATTTTTTTTTTATTTCTGTTCAATATGTAGTAATGTCCTCCTTTTTTTTATTTTTTGACAGGCAGAGTGGACAGTGAGAGAGAGAGAGACAGAGAGAAAGGTCATCCTTTGCCATTGGTTCACCCTCCAATGGCCGCCGCGGCCGGCGCGCTGCGGCCGGTGCACCGCGCTGATCCGATGGCAGAAGCCAGGAGCCAGGTGCTTTTCCTGGTCTCCCATGGGGTGCAGGGCCCAAGGACTTGGGCCATCCTCCACTGCACTCCCTGGCCACAGCAGAGAGCTGGCCTGGAAGAGGGGCAACCGGGACAGAATCCGGCGCCCCGACCGGGACTAGAACCCATTGTGCCGGCACCGCAAGGCAGAGGATTAGCCTAGTGAGCCGCAGCGCCTGCCAATGTCCTCCTTTTTGTTTACTATTTTATATCTGCTTTCTTCTTTCTTAGCTTAACAAATGGTTACTCGTTTTATTGACCTTTTTGAAGACTCACTTCTTTTTTGGTGATTTTCTCTATTATTGAGTTGGTTTTAAAGAAAGCACCAGGCTCCTATTTCCAGAGACCTTGCATTAATTTAATGTGAGATGGGGTCTGAACACAAATATTTTCTAAAAGCTTCCTAGGTAATTTTAATGTACAGTCACTGATACACAAGAAATTCTTTATTGCGGATATACATAGTGGCATTAGCTAATTCGATATCTATGCTTTTGATATGGAAATTCTTGTGCAAGATGATGCAAAATATTGTCATGTTATATAGAGTGTTATATAGAGTGGGTCAGTACAAAGATAATAATTGTGAAATTTAATGCTGTCTTCCTCTATTTCCCATCATTTTCTTCTCAGGGATCTTGTCCTCTCGTATATGATGACTACTTATTTACATTATAACAGTGCTCTTATAATATTCATCATGGGCTAAGTATTGTATTTTTTTCAATGTTTATTTTCATCTACTTGAAAGGTGGAGTGACAGACAAGAAAGACTAAGACAGAGAGAGAAAGAGAGAGAGATGGGATGGGGAGAGAAAGAGAGAGAGAGAGCGAGAGAGAGCGCAACAGAGAGTCTTCTCTCCACTGATTAACTCTTCAAATGGTTGCAATAGCTAGGGCTGGACCAGGTTGAAGCCAGGAGCCAGGAACTCCATCTGAGTATCCCATATGGGTCGCAGGGACACCAGCACTTGAGTTGTCTCCCAGGAAGTATTAATAAGAAGTCAAATGGGAAACAGAGCAGCCATGACCTGAACTGGTACTTTGATAAGGGCTGTAGGTATCTCCAGAGGCAGCTTTACCCACCACACCACAATTCCTATTGTGAATATAGTATTGAATAAGCAAAACATAGAGTTAACTCCTTTACTCAGAAAGTTAATGAGAGGGAAGAGAATCAAACACATACACATTAAATTGATTTATAAAACTTTCATTCCTAATACTTGAATTCACTTCTGAAATTTACTTCCTATTGCTTTCATAGTCCCAGCAATACCAAGATAAAAATTGTAGAAGTTCCAACTTCTACATAACTTCTACATTTTATCTAAGACATCAATAATTTTAAAGTGTGATAATTTTTAACATTTTAATAGATTCACCCTAAAGCACTACTGATAATTTTACTAATTGTAAAATGCATCCTAGTTTGAGAGACGTTACAATGTGCAAAAAAGGGCATCTTTGGATCACAGAAATATACAATTTACTCTTTTCCTGAGCAAAAGTGAAAATTGATAGGGAGAAGATAATGTGAGACATCCTAAGGTCTATGTAATAGAGGGATTATGAACTGATGTGGGTATCTTTGTCAAAGGTTAATGAAAGGCTGATTATGTATCAATTTATTTAGAATCATAGAATTTTACTGTAAGAATCAAGGGACATAAAAGATGAGTTCTTGCTATTTCTTCCAGTTCTTTGACTATAAATTCAATATAACTTTAGGCTCAAGAGTTCACTAGCTAAAGCTAGACATGTGCTTTCAATAGAAGGGGCAGTGAAGCCATGTCTGTTCCTCCAGATACGTGCTCTTGCCAGGCAGTATCTGTCTTGTCCAGGTTGGAATGAAGCCAGTGCAGCTCAGTCCAAGTCTCTGCCTCCCATAGGCTGAAAAAAAGGAAAAGAAGTGTAGCATCTGGGTTAGATGAACTAGACCACGGATCTGAATCCGCCCACATGCTGGGAAACCTGCAGAAGAAATTGCAGTGCCGTGGCCCCTCCTGCATTATTTGTGAACTTGGCAGGTCACAGGAGGGAATTCAGAGTAAAAGACAAGCACTTTTAAAAGCCTCAGGAGAATTCCAAAAGATCAGAAGAGTACCCAATCCAAACAAACATGGTGACCTGCCAAGGAAGGGTGGCAATGATTCAAGATGGAAACTCAGGTCAAGAGACTATAGAAAACAAGGAAAACAAACCCAATCTTTTCCTCCTCATACTTTCTCCTATAACATGTATCTTGTGGAGGTTTTAAAAAGTTTTCTCATATAATATCCACCTTCACCACGTTTTCTCCTCCTTCAAAAATGCAAGAGGATCCTTTAAATAGAACCTGATATGACAACTCCAAGATAGACAAAGGATTACATTAAAGAAACAGCCAGTTGCTTTTCAATAGTTATGGGTAGAAAAGGAATACGCTGGGAAAACATCCCTGCATTAGGAAGGCTTAGCTACTTGTAGCATCCTCTTTTATTATTACATTGTCTTCTTCTCTTGGGCATGGGACCACATTATTAATCCCCAACTCTTGATCTTTAGATGAGGAGATGGCAATAGTGACCAACGTGCATTCTGTTCAAGTCCTTACAAATTATCTACCAGCTGCTATCTTCCAAACACATACAAACTCATACTTCCATATGCAACCTTTTGGTTTTGCTCTTGAGTAATGGAATGTGATCCCTTTTATTCATATAACCATAACATGCACAAAAATGAACCCAAAGACAATCTCTCCAGAGGTTTCTCTGCAAGGAAAAATTTCCCTGTCATTCTCCAGATGCATCAGAATAGGAAATTAGTTCACAGGAGAGGGAACTGGCATGGTACTTAAGATACTGATTGGGATGCTCACATTCCATATTGAAGCACCTATGTTCAAGTCTTGGCATTTCTTCCAATTCCAACTTCCTGCTAATATAGACCTTGGGAGGCAGCAAGTGATGGCCCAAGTAGTTCTTCTCTGCCATCTACGTAGGAGACCTAGATTGTGTTCCTTGCTCCTGGCTTTGACCTGCCCCAGCCCCAGCCATTGCAGTAATTTAGGGGAGTCAACCAGCAAATGGACACTCTCTCTGTCTTTGATTCTTTCTTCTTATGTCTTTCTGAGTCTTAAATAAATAAATTAATCAAAAAGTAGAATTCAGCTACAGACTTCTGAAGAGGGAGCTTGGACAGATTTCTTCACTACTCAGACTCTACAGGCCTTCCTCACTTGGCCTTTGATTCTTCCTTGAGATGGTTAATTTTAGGTGTCAGCTACTTGACTGCATTAAGCTTTCCCTGGAGCACTGGTAGATGATTTGTCTGCGTGTGTCTGTGAGAGTGTTTCCAGAGGAGATAGGCACATGAGTCAGTGGACAAAGTTGGGGAAAATCCACCCTGAATGTGGGAGGCTCCCATGCAGTCAGTTGTGACCTTGGGTTGAACACAAACACAGCAGCTGGAATACTTTCCTGCCCTTGGGAATCCAAACTTCAGGCTCTTTGGCCAATGGGTACCAGTACTTAGACCAGTGGATTCCCATCCTGGGTTCTTGACCTCCAGCCTCGGATTGAAAGTTATACCCTTGGCTCCTCTGGTTCCAAGACCTGCAGACTTGGACTAAGCCAGGCTATAAGAATTCTAAGGTTTCCCACTTGTTTTGCATCTTCTTAGCCTCCATAATCACAAGAGCCACTTCCTTTGATGAATTCCTTCTCATACGTTTGTATCTAAACTTTTGGTTCTTTCTGGAGGTCCCTGACTAATATGGACATTGGTCCTGAAAGGTGGGGTTACTGCTGTCTGTTGCTATCACAAATACCTGAATATGCAGACGCGGTTTTGGAACAGGGTAAAGGGAAGAGGCTAGAAGACTATGAAGGAACAGGCTATCAGACGTTTAGATTGCTGAAAGTGGAGTGTTAAAGTTGATTCTGATGAGGATTTAGGAAAAGAGAGTAGTAGGAAAAGTCTAAACCTTCTTAGAGATTACCGAAGTGATTGTGATTAGAAAGTTGGTGGAAACAGAGACAGTAAAAACCATTAGGATGAGTCTCAGCAAACCATGGGGAACAAAGTATTGGAAACTGGAGTAAAAGCCATCCTGGTTATAAAGTTGCAGAGTGTGGCAGCTTTGTGTCCCTGCAGTGTGACCTTATGGAGGGCAGAACCTAAGGCTGAAGAGTGAGCATGTCTTGCTGAAGAATTATCCAAGAAACAAAGCCTTCAAGCTGTTACATGGCTTTTAATCACGTACAAAAAGGAAATAAATTACTTAGAAACAGAGTTTAAATTGCAAGAGAAGCAACATGGAAAGATTCGGAAAATTCACAGCTAGACTTGTAAAGAAAGAAAAAGCATGTTTGGGGGCAAACACTAAGGGTGTGATTGAGAGGTCATTTGTTAAAAAGGGTCTCGTAGTTAGAAAAGGGCCAGGTGCTGTTCATTAAGACACTGGGGGAAAGACCCTGAAGGCATCACAGTGATCCTTAGGTCTGCCTCTCCCATCAAAGGCCCAGCACTCTGGGATGGCAGGGCAATTTTGGGGAAAGGACTTGCTTCCCACAGCCACTTGGGGCCTCTGCTCTGTGCATTCCAAAACATTGTTCCTTGGTTGCCCTAGCTTGGATGTAAGCAGGCCCAGGTGTGGTTTGGGTGGTCACACCAGTAGGTGCAATCAGTGATGGTGTTAAGTCTGCAGGCTTGCAGAATACAAAATACAAAAGCCACTTCCACCTAGATTTCAAAGGATGTCACAAAAACCCAGGAGCCTAGGCACGAAAGTACAGTAGGGACAGAGCTGACACAGACTCTTCCCTTGGGCCATGCAGTGGGAGCGGAATAGCTTGTGAGATCTCAGGACAGAAGCACTGTCAGCATACACTTGCCAGCCTGGAGAAGGTATAAGCATGAGACTCCAGGCCCAGGAGCTGGTGTGAGCTGAGCCCAGGAAAGCCACAGGGGTGGGGATCTGGGGCTCCAATACCTAGCATGGCCAGAAGGCAACACATTGAATAAAGGACTACACCAGAGACATAAGATTTGAAATTGCTTTTTCACTTGGGTTTTGGGATCATTTGCTTATTTCTTCTTATTCTCTCTGTGAGAATAGGAATGTCTATTCTATGCCTGTCCCATAATTGCAGTTTGGAAGTAGATAACATGTCTGCTGTCACGGGTCCACACTTGAAGAATTTGCTTTAACTATGCCTCCAGTCCCACCTATATCTAGTTCTGATGAGAATTTGGGTGTTGGCCTTTTGCATTGAGGATAAGAAGATGTTAAACTTTTGAAGCTGTTGGGGTAGAATGAATATATTTTGCATGTGAGAAGGACACAAGTTTGGGGGGATCCAGGAATAGAATGCTAGAGTTTGAATGTCCACTCTAGCACTCATGTTTAAATTTAACTGCTGCTGTAACAGTGTTGGGAGGTGTTTATGTCCTGAGGGCTCAGCTCTCTTGAATGGGTTAGTATTGTTATGGACAGAGCAGACTGGTCATCTTGAAAGTGAGTTAGTGATAAATTCTGATGCATTCCCAGTGTCCTTCCACTCTCTGGCTTGCTTTTGTCCTGTCTTGCTAGCAAGCTCTCTTGGCGTGTAATGACTTTTGCCATATTACAGTGTAACACAAAGGCCCTTGCCAGATGCCAGGGTCATCAGATTCTTAGACCTCCCTGCCTCCTGAACCGGGAGAGACTTCTTTCCTTACAGATCAGCCAGGCTGTGGGATTCTGTTCTAGCAACAGGAAACAGACGAAGGCACTCCCCGCATTCAAACATCAGAGCTCCTCTTTCTGCACACGTATCGGATCAGGGCTGCAAGTCCTTAGAGATGGATCAGGATCCAGAGGGAAGAACGATAGGGGTGTTCTCTAATTTGGGATATTGGCACCAAACAGGAGGTGGGAGGAGAGATAGCCGAAGCCTCAGGGCTGTCACACTACTTGGGATAAAGACACCTCATCACTACACTCTCTTATTTAGTGCATACATGTGTGTATGTAATTTAATACACACACACACACACACACACATACTTTTGTCCTTGACTCCTTCTTCCTTTTATAATAACTTTTTCTCAGTAGCATGTGTTATTAGCTGACGCCTTACAATTTTCTCTCTCTCCTGCAAGAATTTTTACTAGAGAATCTCCTTCTCCACTCTGAACACAGTGGCCTGCACAACGTGTGGCAGTAGGAACTCAATACATATCTACTGAACTTATATGCGTATCTGTTTATACACAAACCCACGAAGTACTAGGATGTTAACCATGGCTGTCATCTGAGATATTTGGGTGGCATCTAAAAGCATGTAAGATGTTTTGGCAATAATATTGCTCTTGTTTTATCTCTGCCTCAGAAATGTTCTCCAGCATGTTTTTGAATTTCTCTATTGCATGGCCATAAAGAAATTTTGTTCCCTTCTTTCCCATCACTCTTTCCTTCCTTCCTTTCTTCTTTTATTCACCTCATGATGAACCTTCTTTATTTGTAAAGCTGCTACAATCCCCTCTAGCATCAATTTCCCTTGCACAGGACATGCTTTCCTTCCACTGTTACAGAAGAGCAGTACTGTTGTAATGGTCTCAGGACTAAATGAGAGATTGTAAAACTGCCTAAAGTTCCTTTTTATTTTTTTTATTTATTAATTTTTTGACAGGCAGAGTAGACAGTGAGAGAGAGAGATAGAGAGAAAGGTCTTCCTTTTCCGTTGGTTCACCCCACAATGGCCGCTGCGGCCGGCGCACTGTGGCCAGCGTGCTGCGATGATCCGAAGCCAGGAGCCAGGTGCTTCCTCCTGGTCTCCCATGCAGGTGCAGGGCCCAAGGACTTGGGCCATCCTCCACTGCCTTCCCAGGCTACAGCAGAGAGCTGGACTGGAAGAGGAGCAAC
The DNA here is from genome assembly GCF_964237555.1 of Oryctolagus cuniculus. Lineage (NCBI taxonomy): Eukaryota > Metazoa > Chordata > Mammalia > Lagomorpha > Leporidae > Oryctolagus > Oryctolagus cuniculus. The sequence continues at coordinate 146,563,739 of NC_091436.1, read as the reverse complement.
CAGGACAGAACCGGCGCCCCAACCGGGACTAGAACCGGGGGTGCTGGTGCCGCAGGCGGAGGATTAGCCTATTGAGCCGTGTTGCTGGCCCTAAAGTTCCCTTTTAAATGTATTAGGATGAAATCACGCTGCACAGAGGTTAAGATCAGGAATTCTCAAATCATAACACCTGACTTCAGTTTCCAGTTACATTATCAACAGTCTTGCAGTCTTGGACAAGTAATTTAACCTCCCAGTGCCTTGGTAACCGCTTTCCTGACATTCTAAGTAATCAAAAAGCTCGTGTGCCAAAAGCACTTTGAATACAATCTGCAAGGAACTCAATAAACATAAGCTATTATTATCATCACCTACTTCCTGCCATCATTCCTACTTCTGAGGAACTGCTTTCCACCAGCTGCAAGAACATGTGGACTTTAAAGCTACACATTACTTTTATTTTTAATTTGTACATGATATATGCCAAGGAAACCTGGTTTTAGAGTTCAGCTGCCCCTTAAGCCCCCCTTTTTCCTTTTGTCCAGAAGATTTTGACAACTCTCTGGGAAAAACATTTTTTCTTCTTTTTGTACGGAATCTCATTCCTTGCTATTTTAGAGTTCTACTTTCATAAGCCAGAACAATGAATCCCAATCTTTGATAACATCTATAGGACAACCACTCTTCTGAAATTCTCTTTTAAAGGTTACAATATTCCAAGCAGAAACAGGTAAACATTAAGCACATTTCTTTCCCTTCCTTGCCTTCCTCCCCTCCAGCCCCACCGCCTTCCTAGTGCCTTCAACTGATTGTTCACTCGTGACTGTGCTGGCTTTTCTATTTTTATTTATTTATTCTCATTTTATTTGAAAGATAGAGAGACAGACACAGAGAGACCTTCCATCTGCTGTTTCACTCTCCACACATCTGTAGGCCAAGGATGGATTGGACTAAAGGAGGCAGAAACTCAATCCCGTGTCTCGCATGGACCAAAGTTCTTGGGCCTTTACCTGCTGCCTCCCAAGGTGCACATTGTCAGGAAGCCAGATCAGAGAGGAGGAGCTCGGACTGGAAGCAGGTGCTCTCCTATGGGATGCAGTCAACTCAAGCAGCAAAGCTCAACTGCTGTGTCAAATGCTTTCCCATGTGGACTCATCTTCTACAAATGCATACATTTCACCTTTACTTCGCTGTGTCACTCATTCCTTTGTGTATCTGCAGAACATGACTGTGCTTACCAGGATTGGTGACTCTCGGCAGATGGGTCTTCAGACCCACCTGCAGATCAGCTGAGGAGGAAACAGCCTGAAACAGGAAGATCCACGCTCTTTCCAGGATATCACCTGTGCAAGTTATTTAACTTACAAAGCACCAACTTATTTTTTCTTCTAAAGGATGAGAAATACATTTAAAGATCTTGAAACTTTCTTTCAGGAAATACCTGACTCTAAGAAGACAGCACATAGACACCATTAAGCCACAGCAGCTCAACCTGCACTGAGCTCCGAACCTCACTGCAGGAATTCACAAAGACAGTTCATGTCTTTTTCATAGGGTTGATGGTGGGGTGGCTTGAATTGGCCATGCCTGGCAGTTGTACTTGCTTTTGGTGAAGCGCAGGTGGGGTTGTACCTGTAGCTCCTGTATGGAATGGTGTGTGTGAAATGGCTAAATGGTAAAGCCTTAAAAACCTAAGCTTCTGTACCAGAATGTTTCTGTAAAATCCTCCTCAGCTTAGAACAATACTTGTGCTAAGAAGGAACTGAAGTTCGTAATAAAGACGTTTCAGTTCATTAACAGCTATTTAACAATTACCAAGATTATTCTGGGCACTTGTTTCTGACTGGTGCACTTACAATTGGTTTAACTAGAATAGAGAACATTTTCAAAACATCATTTGTGTTTTGCCTTTGTGGCTCAGTAATGGAATAGACTTTATAAAGAATCCTTTCACTCCTCTTGTCTAGGTTGTGCTTTAAGAAAAGCTGTCCAGTTAGCCCTTACGAAGTGTGCTTCTCCTTTCCTGCCACAGAAACATAATTTGATCAGTGCTAAAAAAAAAAAAAAAGGTTTTTTTTCCCCCTTTAGAAATTGTGTGGGTTGCAAAATTCTCCATGCTGTCAGGTTTTTCATGACTAATAAATGTTACCTGCATCCAGTCTTCTAATTATCTCCAAGATTTTGAATTTTGGAGCCAATGATTTCATTATTTTACCATCTGCCAAATAATGTTTTTGGCAAGGTTAAGTAAAAAGAAAATAGGAAATGTGGATGAAAACTGGACTAATTATATATTAAACTTATATGTAAAACTGATACTGGGAGTTTTGCTTTAGCTAGCCTGAGGCTGCCTATGTTACTACTAGGTCCATAGTGACTTTGTTTCCTTGACCATTGAAATTGTCATTCACACCCTGGGACATTCTACAGTGGTTAACATTCAATTTATGGGAACAGTAGTTTATATTCAAATAACTTATAATTGCAAGTTATTCAAAATAGCAAATTAATAAAGGAATACAAAACCAAACTAGTTTTCTATTTGCTGCGGAAATAATTTTGGCATTGAGACTGAAGGTGCTTTTTGTAGTCCCTATACATTTTTCTCCATCCATCACACAAGGCAATGTAAGCATATAAATTTTGGACTTCCCATATAGTTTCTGATACCTCACAGACTGAGTAAGCTGCATCTAAACAGAAAGACCACATGCACACTCTTTCACCTAAAGAAGACATTTAGACAGAAGTAGTCCACTTCTGTCTACGCAGTAGGAATGCAACGCCACCATTTGAATGGAGAAGCGAGGTGACAATTTATCCTGTGCACTGTCCTGGAATGACTGGTACTGATTGATGCTCCTGCAATGCTTCATTGTCAGTACCTGGACTTGAACTCCAGTTCTCCCTCTTGCTATCTAGTCATTTCACCTCTGGTATTCAACCTTTCCTACATGGCTCAGAGCCTGCCTATGTGAACTAGGGATACTACTAACATTTACTGCAGCAGGTAGATGCAAGGATTAAATGAATTAATAAGTGTAAGCACTGTGAATAATGCCTGACATTTAGCAAACCCTTAGTCAATGTTATCTATATATCTTTATATAAAATTATTTGTATCACTTAATATAAGAGATTAAGAAAACTTTTTAAACATATATATAGAGATATACATTGCAGCACTTAAAACTAGTAATTAATGGAAGCAATTATAGGTCACCAAATATAAAAGCAAGACTAAGAGAAAGAATAAGAAACTAACTGTATAGCCATGTAGTTAAATATTAAATGAAGAATGTAAACATTTTAGTGCTTGCAAACTCTAAGTTTTATAATATGAAACAATAGAATTATGACATAATCTTTTATATAAATATGATTTTGGTTATATAAAATAAACAAAGTGGCATAAAAATATAAAACATGTTAATAAAGATGATTATGAATTTGTTGCTCTTTTTCTAGAATAAATATGACATTATGGAAACAAAAATTATATGTTAGTTTTTTTTAAAGATTTATTTATTTACTTGAAAGTCAGAGTTACATAGAGAGAGAAGGGGAGGCAGAGAGAAAGAGAGAGAGCTCTTCCATCTGATGGTTCACTCTGAAATTGGCCGCAATGGCTGGAGCAAAGCTGATCTGAAGCCAGGAGCCAGGAGTCTCCTCTGGGTCTCCCACATGGATGCAGGGCCCAAGCACTTGGGCTATCTTTTGAAGCTTTCCCAGGCCACAGCAGAGAGCTGGATTGGAAGTGGAACAGCTGGGATTTGAACTGGTGCCCATATGGGATGCTGGCACTACAGACAGCGACTTTTACCCACTGCACCATAACACCAGCCCCTGTTTTTTTAAAGGATTTATTTATTTATTTGAGGTAGAGTTATAGACAGAAAGAGGAAGAGGCAGAGTGGTAGGTCTTCCATCTGCCGGTTCACTCCCCAAATGGCCGCAATGGCTGGAACTGAGCCAATCTGAAGCTAGGAGCCAGGAACTTCCTTCAGATCTCCCATGGGGATGTAGGGACTCAAGTACTTGGGCCATCTTCCACTGCTTTCTCAGGCCAAAGCAGAGAGCTGGATTGGAAGAGGAGCAGCCAGGACAGGAACCAATGCCCATACAGGAGCCGGCACTGCAGTCAGAGGCTTAGCCACAGCACTGGCTCCTGTATGTTAGTTTTAAAGTGACTTATTTGCATGGATGAATTAGGACAAAGGAGAGATGGAGAGGAAATATAAAATATGAAAACTGAGTGAGGTCTTAAAGATGATCTGCTCTACCCTCTCTCCATTAATGTGGAGGTAACAGAAACTCTTACAGGCAAAGTCTCTCCTTCAGTGATCCAATCAGGGCATGAAGGAGTCGAGTTCCTATTGCAGTTTGGTGTGTTGAAATGAATGTGTTAAAGAGTACTTGTTTTTATATTATGTATATACAATGGACCCTTTAGAAATTGGAAATTCTTTTCTTTGGTGCTATATAGGAAGATAAACTCAGTTTTTGAAAGAAGATACTATTTTGATGGAGCCTCTAGGACAATATTGATATTTTGTAGATACAGATTTTAATAGACTTAAAAGGAACAGAGAAACAATTTTAATGCGAGAGATACCATGATCAAGTAATATTTTGATGTTAGGGTGTGAAGTTATAATTGTACGGCTCTCAGTGGCTGACAGGAGAGAGTCAGTTGAGGCTGGGGGCATAGACCAATCAGTTGAGATTCTAAGATGAGATTTCTCAGAAGAAAATGGCAATAGCATGTATTTGAGTTTAAAAACTTTCTCTAATAGGTGCATAGCATCAATCTTTTTATATTGTTTTATTCAAGGCCAGTATTGGCTACATATACCTCATTTGTGACTGAAACATTATCACAGTATTACTTTTGCCTGTATTTTAGACCTAGCTTACCTTGATATATTGTTTCTTTGTATGTTACACTAATTCATTTCTGGCATAGGAAAGTATAGGTATTTATTATTGTAATTATTACCATTATTTCTGCCATTTTACTTTGTTTTCTATTTGATAAGGTGTCTTCTTATGATAGTTTCTATTTTCTTTTTTTTTTTAAAGATTTATTTTATCTATTTGAAAGACAGAGTTATGAGAGAGGTAGAGCCAGAGAGTGAAAGAGAGAGAGAGAGAGAGAGAGAGAGGTCTTCCATCTGCTGGTTCACTCCCCAGATGGCCTCAGTGGCCAGAGCTGAGCTGATCCAAAACCAGGAGCCAGGAGCTTCTTCCAGGTCTCCCACATGGGTGCAGGGGCCCAAGCACTTGGGCCATCTTCCACTGCTTTATCAGGCCATAGCAGAGAGCCAGATAGGAAGTGGAGCAGCTGGGACTAGAATGGGTGCCCGTATGTGATGCTGGTACTGAAGACTGGGCCTTTAACCTGCTACACCATAGCACCAGCCCCAGTTTCTATTTTCCATTGAATAGATGGAATTATTCTCTACTTGCTTCAAAATTCTGAGTTCTCTCTCTCTCTCTCTCTCTATATATATATATATATATATATAGACAAGCAAGGCACTTGAATATCTTCTGTTTATGCTCTGAACACTTCAATACTTCCTCCTACGCCCTGTCAATTTTGTAGAATTGTATTTGTTTTAAATTCTCATTTATTTATTTGAAAAGCAGAGAGAGAGAGAGAGAGAGAGAGAGAGAGAGAGAGAGAGAGAGGCTCTCCCACATGCTAGTTCACTCCCCAAATGCCCACATTCTGGACCAGGTTCATTCTCCCATGTGAGTAGCAGGCACTCAACTACTTAGCCATCTTCTGCTGCTTCCCAGGGTGTCCATTAGCTCGAAGCTGAAATTTGAAGCAGAACCAGGACTTAAACCCAGGCACTATGATATGGGATACACGCATCCCAAGCAGTGTCAATCACTACAGCAAATTCCCACAGCAATTTCCTACAATTTTAATATTAGCTTTTAAGGATTGACTTTTTTTTAAGATTTCATTTATAGGGCCAGTACTCTGGCGTAGCAGGTAATGCCACTGCCAGTAGTGCTGGCACCCCAGATAGGTGCCGGTTTGAGTCCCGGCTGTTCCTCTTCTGATCCAGATCTCTGCTATAGCCTGGGAAAGTAGTAGAAGATGGCCCAAGTCCTTGGGTCCCTGCACCCACATGAGAGACTCAGAGGAAGCTCCTGGCCCCTGGCTTCATACTGGCACATCTCCACCTGTTGCGGCCAGTTGGGGAGTGAACCAGTGGCTGGAAGACCTTTCTCTCTCTCTGTGTAGCTATGACTTTCAAATAAATAAATAAATCTTTTTAAAAAGATAAATAAATCTTTTAAAAAAGATTTATTTATTTGTTTGAAAGAGTTACAGAGAGAGAAGGCCACACACATGCACACACACACATTCCATTTGCTGGTTCATTCCCCAGTTAGACAAAGCCAAGAGCCAGGAGTTTCACCTGGGTCTCCCACATGGGTGCCAGGGGCCCAAGCACTCAGGCCAAACTGTGCTGCCATCCCAGGAGCATTAGCAGGGAGCTGGACTGGAAGTGGAGCAGCTGAGATGCCAACATCACAGACAGCCACTTAATCCACTATACTACAACACCGGCCTTGGCATAGACTTTTTAAAAAGATTCACTTACTTATTTATTTGAATGGCAGAGGTACAGAGAGAGAGAGAGAGAGAGAGAGAGAGAGATTCTATCCTCTGGTTCATTCTCCAGATGGCCAGGCTGAAGCCAGGAACCATGAACTCCATCCAAGTCCCCACATGGGTGCAGGGACTCAGGTGCTTGAGCCATCTTCCACTGTTTTTCCAGGCACATTAGCAGGGAGCTGGATTGGAAGAGGAGCAGCTGGGACTCAAACTGGACCTCTTATAGGATGTTGGCATCCCAGGTGGTGGTTTAATCTTCTATGCCACAACATCAGTCCCCTGAGGATTGGCTTTTACATATTTGTGCAATCGTAAGCTTTGCAGGCAGTAGCTTTACCAGCTATGCCACAATGCCAGCCCTACCCAAGTTATATTTTAATAAAAGAATATGACATGCTCTAAGGCTATTGCATAGTTCAGGGATTAGAAGAAAATGATCTGGACCATTCCAATATGTATTGCTATTGAATATCCAGTGGAAAGGTACCCGCAAGTAGATGAAAGAACACGTTTGGAAAACTCCCCCCAGGTCTGGCCACACTGCACACCTGATGTTCTCCCATTAGAAACTGTTTCCCATGTACTGGGTGTCACTCGCTTTCTCTTTTTCCCAAGGATTCTACTCAGATTTCTTGTTAGTTGCCATGGCATCTCCAATACTGGGTTGAAGAGAGAAAGGTAGAGTCTGGGATTGTTATTTGTTTATAAATAAATATTTTATAATGTATATATAAACTGTAAGTATGCTGAAATATTTCTTAAGCAGTCTAGGAATCTATAATTGAATTTGAGGGATATATAGAGATTTGTAATGAAATAAAAACTAGCATGAGTACTATAAGAAATTAACATAGAAACAAATTTTTAAATAACCTCAGTTTTGAAAAAACCAGTTAGATATAAAATATACGACCCTAAAATATATGACCCTGTAATAATAATAGTAATAATAGTAGTAATACACTAATGCTGAATATACATTAAAGCTTATATTCTACAGAGAAAATGCCTCATGCTGTAGATACTTACAGCATATTTTACCCGTACAATACCCACAGGAAACCTTATTATATTTTGAGAAGTAAAATTTTTACTAACAACACTATCATGTTGAATTGCTGCAAAAAAATTGTGAAACAATAATAAAAGGCTAAACCACCACCACCAACAGTTCAGAAAATAGCAAGCTTCTTAGAAATTAAAACTAATCTGCTAAACACCAGTGAGATCAAATTATAAATTAAAATGTTAGTTGTGTGTCAAGGCTGGCCAGAATGTTGGAAAATGGGCATGGATACATACTATTGTGTTGACTGATACAGCCTATTGTGGAGTGCAATTTGAGAATACTTATCAAATTTAAACATGTACATACCCCTTGACCCAGGAAACCCACTCCCTGGAATCTATTATGAAGAAATATTTGCACATGCAGGCTGGGATCTGAGCACAAGACTGGATGTTCACAGCCTTTAAAAATGTAATGCATGTTTATGTGAATAAAAACATTATAAAGAATAAAGAGTCTGTTAGCTGTGGGTAATATTGGTAAACCTGTTTGAGGTAGAGCAGAGAAGAGAGGTTATTTATTTGTCGTTACATATTCTCTATTGCTCAAAATTCAATAATGGATAAAAATTAAACAAGGATAATGTATTCAGTAGGCACTAGGCTATTGTCTAATTGAGTTAAAATTTTAATGGGACTCTTTGAATTTAGAAGCCAGTGGTATATTCCAAATGTCAGAATAGCATTGAATTCTAGCTCAATAAATTTTCACAGAGTGAAAAATTGAACACTGTGCAACCACAATGCAAGAAGCAGAACACTAGCTTCATCTCAGAAACCACCCGGGAATCTTCTCCCCATCTTTAAGCCTTCTTTCCCTCGTCAAAATGTAAGCACAATAAATTACTTACCTATTCTACTGCTGATAAGCTTTGGGTTAGAAGAAATTTTTCTTTTTAAAGTCTTTGATGGGGGAGGGGAGGGCATGATTTTATCCTTACTACAGAAAGTTCTCCCCCAGCTTGCCATAATGTCAGCATCTTCCATAAGCATTGTGCCATCATCAAAATAATGTCAATATTCATACTATACTGTTAACTAGAGACTTAACTGACTTTTTAAAAAATTAAATTGAAGGGGCCAGCGCCGCGGCTCACTAGGCTAATTCTCCTGGCACCCCGGGTTCTAGTCGCGGTCAGGGCGCCGGATTCTGTTCTGGTTGCTCCTCTTCCAGGCCAGCTCTCTGCTATGACCCGGAAGTGCAGTGGAGGATGGCCCAAGTCCTTGTGCCCTGCATCCGCATGGGAGACCAGGAGAAGCACCTGGCTCCTGGCTTCGGATTAGCGCAGCGCGCCGGCCATAGCAGCCACTTGGGGGGTGAACTAACGGAAAAGGGAAGACCTTTCTTTCTGTCTCTCTCTCTCTCATTAACTCTGCCTGTCAAAAATAAATAAATAAATAAATAAATTGAAGAAAAAGTCTTGCAAATAAAAAAAACACCCTACATTTAACTGTTTTAATGTTTTCCTGAGTACATTTGTCTTTTTCAGTGTTCTTCATTGCTCCATATATATTTGAGTTAACGCACATCCTTTTATGTTGGGCTGCAGGATTTCAATTAGTATTTCTTGTAGGGAAGGTCTGTTGGTAACAAATTCTCTCAGCTTTTATTATCTGGCCTGAATTTTTCCTAATTTTTGAAGGTTTCTTTTTCTGGGTGTGGAAATTCTTGGTTGACAGTCATTTTATTTAGCAATTTGTCTATGTTGTACCAGAGCGTTCTGGCTTCCATGGTTTTTAATGAGGAATTAGGTGTTAATGTTATTGTACGTGGTTTGTTCCCATTCGTTCAATATTTCCTCTTTTACTTTAGTAGTTTGTGATGTAGCTAAATGTAAATCTGTGTAAGTTATCCCTGCTTGGAATGTGTTGGGTTCTTTGGGTGTGTACATTCATGTCTTTCATTGAAATTAGGATTTTTTACCATTACTTCTTCAGATGTTATTTTTGTCCCTGTCACTTCTCTCCTTCAGGAGCTCCTATAATGCATATGCTGGTGATACTTGTTGATGTATCACAGGTCTCATAGTCCCTTTTCTGTTTCTAATCCTCAAACTGAATAATCTCAATTGACTTACCTTCAAATCTGTTGCTTCTTTCTTCTGCAACTTGCCGTGTGCTCTTGAACTCTGCTAGAGCATTTTAAATTTGAATTATTATATTTTTCAACTCAAGGTTTTTTTTTTAATTTCCAGTTCTCATGTTTTCTTTTTCTTTCTTTATGCATTGTTTTTATCTAATGAGCCCAATGTCTAGCATTCATCAGAAATATTACTTCCATATACTCTGTTCTCTCTTTTACCCTTTTTGTGCTAATATTTCTATTTATATTATGTCTATACCAGTTACAAATCCAATAATACGTTACTATACTTATTATTTTACATTACTACATGCAATTTAAAGAATTCAGAAAAACAAAGGGAAGTGAATATATATTAGGGTACCCCAAAAAGCTCATGAAAGATGGAATTATAAGATACATTTATTTTGAAACAAAAAGGTTTGATGCCCATCTATACAAGTATTTAAGAAGTTTATAATTACCTCATCTCTTACTATTTGTATTTCTCTTGATTTCACTTTGTGAATATGCTTTAACATGTTTTATCTTTTCTTTGATCTGATTCAATCTGGTCTTCCTATTGTGATGTAAAATACATTACATTTCTATAGATTCTAGGTCCACAAATACACACGCAACTATGTAGATATTGCTTTTATGGTTGCCTTTTACATCCTTAAGAGAAGAAAGGGAAGAAGTATGCAATTATAGTATCTGATAATAATTATCTTTACTGGTACTTTTTTTTTTAAGATTTAGTTTATTTATTTGAGAAGACAGAGTTAGAGAGAGGTAGAGCCAGAGAGAGAGAGAGAGGTCTTCTATCTGCTAGTTCACTCCCCAGATGGCTGCAACGACCAGAGCTGCACTGATCTGAAGCCAGGAGTCAGGAGCTTCTTCCAGGTCTCCCATACAGGTGCAGGGGCCCAAGGACTTGGGCCATCTTGTTCTGCTTTCTCAGGCCTTGGCAGAGAGCTGGACTGGAAGAAGAGCAGCTGAGACTAGAACCAGTGCCCTTATGGGATGCCGGCGCTTCAAGCCAGGGCTTTAACCCATTGTGCCACAGCTCCAGCCCCACCGGTACTCTTTGCATGTAAATTTGGTGTTACTTCCCTTCAGCCTGATGAGATTCCTTCAGTATGTCTTCAATTTGTGTGCCTGCAAAAAAGTCTTCCTGTTTTTGCTTATCTAAATATTCTTTTGTTTATCTAGCCATGTCTTGATTTCACCTCCTGTCCTGAAAGGTAGTGTTGCTGGATATAAGATTCTCAGTTGACAGTTCTATTTTTTTCCTCAGCATATGTCATCCCACTGCTTTCTGGCCTCCATTCTTTTTGTTGAAAAGTCTGTTGTTAATTTCATTGGATTCTCTTATACCTGATGAGTATGTTTCTCTCACTGTTTTCAAGATTTTCTTTTTGTCTCTCAATATTTTTTTCTTTGACAGGCAGAGTGGACAGTGAGAAGAGAGAGAGAGAGAGACAGAGAGAAAGGTCTTCCTTTTCCATTGGTTCACCCCCCAAATGGCTGCCACAGCCGGCGCACCGTGCTGATCTGAAGCCAGGAGCCAGGTGCTTCCTCCTGGTTTCCCATGTGGGTGTAGGGTCCAAGGACTTGGGCCATCCTCCACTGCCTTCCTGGGCCACAGCAGAGAACTGGACTGGAAGAGGAGCAACTGGGACAGAATCCAGCGCCCCAACTGGGACTAGAACCTGGAGTGCCGGCGCCGCAGGGAGAGGATTAGCCTAGTGAGCCACGGTGCCGGCCTGTCTCTCAATATTTTCACTAGGGTGACTCAGGCTGCAGATCTGCATTTATCCTACTTGTAGTTTCCTGAGCTTATTCAACAATATAGGTTTATGTCTTTCACAAATATCTTTAGTTTCATATGCATTATATTTTGCAAGTATTCTTTCTGTTTCTTGTTCTTCTTTGGCTGCTATTTCTTTTAAAAAAACATTTATTATTTCTTTTTATTTTATTTTCCTTTTAAAATATTTATTTATTTGAAAGTTATAGTTACACACACACATATATGTATATATATATAAATATTAAGAGAGAGAGAGGATCAATATATGTATATACATAGTATCAAAAACAGTTTATTAATGCCAACGGTCTCAGTGGGAATCATTTCCTGAGACTGGGCCCTGAGCCTAGGTTTCTTAGAATATTGATAGGTTTATCAGCATCATACATTAACATTACAGCATTGGTGGGTTTAAATTGCAGCCTGCATGACTTAAGACCACTTACGGAGTACTAGTCTGGGTGACTTAAGACCACAGTTTCAATGGTTGGTGGTTCTGGTATGCTTATTAAAGAGATACTTCCATTTCCTGGTTCACTCCCAAGGCCGGAACCACCATGCCTGGGCCAGAATAAAGCCAAGAGCCTGGAATTCCATCAGGTTCTCACACATTGAGTAGCAGTGGCCCAAGTACTTGGGCCATCTTCCTCTGCTTTCCCAGGCGCATTAGCAGGAAGCTGGATTGGAAGTAGAGCAGCAGGGACTTGAACACAAACACATACAGGATACTGGCATCAAAGGCAGCAGCTTAACTCCCAACACCACAATGCCTGCACCTACTTCCACTATGTTCATCACACACGCATTGATGTGCTTCTGTCTCATCTTCCTCTGAAGCTCTGCTCATTTTTTTTCATTCTTTTTCCCCTCACATCTTCAGATTGTTTCATTTCTACTGATCTATCTTTGAGTTCACTAATTCTTTGTTAGCTATAGTTTTCTACTATGTCCCTTTAGCGAGTTTTTCATTTCAGCTATTGTATTATTCAATGATACAATCTCTATTTGGTCCTTTTTGATAACTTCTTTTTATTGATCTCTATGAGATATTACCATCATGCATTCCTTTTACTCTTAAAGCATGTTTTCTGTTTGTTCTTTAAACATATTCATCCTAGCTATTTTGAAGGCTTTGTGTGAAAAAATATGACACCTGGGCCTTCCTAAAGGTAGTATGTCTGGCCTTCTACCCACCTCTCCCATATCTGTGAATTACAGTTTCCTATGTTTTTGCATGCTTTGTAAATTTTATTGAAATGCAGACATGTATATAAAATATTGCTGTAACTCTGGATACTGATATCATTTGTTATTTTTGCATATTACTTAGAGACTTTGCTGGATTAGTCAGTGATGTCTATTATTACCACAGTGTGCATCTCTGTTGTTGTTTCTTGGAAACCACAGCTTTGGGCATTGGTACAATGACTGTCCTGCTCTGACCCCAGGAGGGCTAGTCCTCTCTGTACTAAAATTCTAGCTTGCCTGCCCTTTATTATTATTATTGTTATAGAGGACCAGCCTCATTTTAATTTCCAATCATCAAGATATCCATTGCTTTTGACAACATACATAGACTTAAAATTCCCCACATTTGTTTTTCAAACAAAGTCATTCTGTCTTGATAAAGCTATACTTTTAGTTTTTTTGGAGCTGCTTTTTCTACTGTGCCAGTGCTGCAGACCTGGGTGTGAGGACAATGACCTCTTTTTCAGAGTGACTATTGCTCTATGAATTAGGTGTTGGGTGGTAGCCATTGGTCTTCTATGCTTGCCTCTCCATGTGTGAAATGCACATTCTTCCATCAATGTGAGGCTAGAGTGATTTGGGCCTAAAATTTTGAGATTACTACATCTGTGGTGGGATTTTTCCTTTTTTTTTTTTTTTTTTTTCCTTTTTGACAGGCAGAGTGGACAGTGAGAGAGAGACAGACAGAGAGAAAGGTCTTCCTTTTTTCCGTTGGTTCACCCTCCAATGGCCGCTGTGGCTGGCGTGCTGCGGCCGGCACTCCACGCTGATCCGAAGCCAGGAGCCAGGTGCTTCTTCTGGTCTCCCATGCGGGTGCAGGGCCCAAGCACTTGCGCCATCCTCCACTGCCTTCCCGGGCCACAGCAGAGAGCTGAACAGGAAGAGGGGCAACCGCGACAAAATCCAGTGCCCTGACCGGGACTAGAACCCAGTGTGCCAGTGCCACAGGCGGAAGATTACCCTAGTGAGCCGCGGTGCCGGCCAGGGTTTTTCCTTTAAAAACAAATGTTTCAGGAAGTCTCAGGCATTTTAGCTACACTTGCTGGGAATACAGATCCTACAAAACAATTCTAGAGGTATATATGAAACCCTGTGGCCGGTTACTCCTTGGGGAAACAATAGCTCTAAGCTGGCATCTATGAGAAGAAGAAACTCTAGGTGCCAGACCCATTCTACCTGAAAAAGAGATTTCATCTCATCTCACAGAGCTCAGGGAGAGCAGGGAGCAGTGGACCAAATTCCAGATTTTTTTTCTATCAAGATTAAGATTTGTTAGATTTTCTTGAATAAATACCTATCCACTTTCTGTAGTATTCTATGACAAAATCCAAAGATGGTTTTCATTAAAACTATAGTAGCAGATAATTCTTAACAATTTGAATGACAAAGATTTAAAACGAAGTTTGACAAAACACACACCGTATTTTCAGTAAAACTGATACACACTGGCATTTCCTTATTTTTTTTTTTTTTGCTTTTTAAAAAATTGTATATTCCACATATCAGGGAGATAATTTTAACCCGATTATGACATCATTATGGAGAGGATGCAAGGAATCCTTCATGCTACCATTCTAGAACTTCTTAATCTTTTACCTGGAGAGATTAAATGGAATTTATACTATTTCTTCCTCAACTATTCACTTGTAGCAAACTCCAGTGAAACCACATGGTATTAGAGATTTAAAATTGAAAGTCTTTAATTAGAAATCAATTCCTTTAATAGATGTGACTATCCAAGTTATTTCTTCCTGAGTAAATTTTATAACTGTGTATCTTCCAAATTTTGGTTAATTTCATTTAAATTGCTAAATTCATAGGCATTAAATAGTTTATAACATATCTTTCTATTTGCTCAGTGCCCATGGTATCTGTAGTTATTTCTCATTTTTGATTCCTAATATCAACCATTTTTTTGTTATTGTTTCTTGGTTATTCTCACTAGGGTTTCATGAATTTTTCTCAAAGGGACACAAATTGTTTTCACTTATTTTCTCCATAATTCTGTTTTCAATTTCACTGATATCTGCACCTTTAAAAATCATATTTTTCCACTTAATTAAATCTGTTCTTTACACTCTTAAGATGGAAGCTTATATTATTAACATGAGGTCTCTTCTCTTTTTAAAATTTATTTTTATTTATTTGAAAGGCAGATAGAGAATGAGAGATCTTCCGTCTGCCAGCTTACTCTCCTGAGGCCTGTACCAGCTACATCAGTGTTAGACCAAAGTCAAGAACTTTGAACTCAAAGTTGTTGGCAGAAATCCAGCCACGTGGGCCATATCCTGCTGCCTCCCGGGATGCACATTAGCAGGAAGTTGGAATCACAAACAGCTGGTACTTGAATCTAGTCACTCTGCCATTGGGATGTGAGCATCTCAGGTGACGTCTTAACCGCTGGGCAAAATGCCTACCCCCTTCCTTCTTTTTAATATAGAAATTTTTATGTGATGCTTCCTTCCAAGGTTCTGCACTAATAGCATCACACTTTTGTTAAGATGTATTTTTAGGATGTTTTGTCAGTTCAATATATTTAAAATTTCCCTTTGAGATTTTCTCTTTAATTTATGGGTTATTTTGAAGTGTTCTTTCAATAAAAATACTTGGGATTTTTCCCATTATTTTTCTTTCATTGATTTGTAGCATAATTCCTTTATGGTATGAAAATGTGTGACTTCCATTGTTTTATATTTTAAAAATTATTAAATCTTATTATTTCACTGTTTCATGTGTATTCTATTTTTGTTTCAGTTTTTATAAATGTCCTGTAAGTGCCAGCTATGTCAAATAGTTGATGGTGGCTTCCACTATTCTATAATCTTATTGATTTTCTATCTAATTGATTTATGTATTACTAAAAGAGGAATATAAACATCCAACCATAACTGTGGATTTGTTAGCTTCTCCTTTCGATTCTGTAAATTGTTTCTTCATATATTTTGAAATTCTGTTGTTAGGTGGATAACATTAACATTCCTAAACTTCTTGGAGAATTGGCCTCTTTTTTCAATAGATGGTGTGCCTCTTTATCCCCAGTAGTACTCCTTGATATGGAGTCTAGTTTGTCTGATATTAATACAATCACTTAGTCTTTCTTTTCATTGATATTTGTATATTATATGTCATATATATGACATTTGTATATTATAATGTTTCATCCTCTTAACTGTGACACACACAGATACACACTCACACACATACACACACTACTTTGTATTTAGGATTCATTGTAAACAACATGAACCTTGGTCATTTATCCAATCTAAAAATTTCTTTTTTAAACCAGTATATGGTATACTTATCATTTAGGAATAAACTGTGGATACAGTTGGATTAAAATTTACTAATTTTATAGCTTTTTGATCTAGTTTTTGTTTATTTTTCCACTTGTTTTTTTTTTTTGTGTGTGTGTGATTTTATTTGTCTCCTCTTTTGATGCATTATTTATACCTTTAAAGAAATGCTCAGTGGTAGCTCTAGGTTTACAAAATGCATCTTTAATCACTCAATGTCTATATTTAAATAAGACCATATCTTTTCATGTACTGTAGAGAAACTTACATAACACCATATTCCAAATTGTCCTTTTAATCCATTTCTTTGCTGTTGGCAAACACTGTACTTTTCTATGCACTTTAAAGAGTGTATATTCCTACTATCTATGGTTTAGACAATAATCTTTTAGAATAATTAAAAATAAAAAAAAGGTTCACGTTGCTTCAAGTTTTAGCAGTTTTCTTTGTGTAAATGCAAGTTTCTTTCTGTTACTATATGCTTTTGCCTAAAGAACTTTAGTCTATGTGTCTTGAGTAAATCTCTATCAAAATCCTACAGTTTATTTATATATCTTTTTATTTTTGAAGATTTTATTTACTTATTTGAGAGGCAGAATTATAGACAGAGAGAGGGAGAGATAGAGAGAAATGTCTTCCATACATTGGTTCACTCCTCAAATGGTCGCAATGGCCGGAGCTGGGCCGATCTGAAGCCAGGAGCCAGGAGCTTCTTCCAAGTCTCCCAAGCAGGTGCAGCAGTCCAAACACTTGCGACATCTACATCTTCTACGGCTTTCCCAGGCAGTGACAGAGAGCTGGATCAGAATAGGAGTAGCCAGGACTCTAACTGGCACCCATGTGGGATGCTGGCGCCACAGGTGAAGACTTAGCCCACTATGCCACGATGCCAGCCCCTACAGTTCATTTTTTAATGTTAAGATCTTATGCCAATTTGTAAACACATTTTTGGCAGAGAAGTCTGTGTTGAACTGTTTTAAAGTTTAAACATGACAATAGGTCTGATCTGATTTCATCATCATTTAAAAAATCATCTATTATTTTTCACTTTATGTTTCTGTGTGGGAGCAAACTGTTGAAATCTTTACTTAATGTATGCTAAACTGATCTTCTGTATATAAAGAGAATTGAAAATGAATCCTCATGTGAATGGAAGGGGAGAGGGAGTGGGAAAGGGGAGGGTTGCGGGTGGGAGGGATGTTATGGGGGGGAAGCCATTGTAATCCATAAGCCGTACTTTGTAAATTTATATTCATTAAATAAAAGTTAAAAAATAAATAAATAAACTTACCTTACAAAGGAAAAAAAATGTCACTACATTGTTTCCTAGTATATGGTTTCTGACTAAAAGTGCTTTAATTTTTATCTTTATTCTTGCTTAGGTAGTGTGTTTCTTCTCTGATTTCAAGATACTGTTTTTTGAAAAAGGTCAAATATAATATACTTAATGTGATGTGATGCGAAGTGCTTGTGAATGTGTGTTTTCTGTCTGTTTTTTTCCTATTTGCTGCTGCTTGAGATTCCTGTGTGTGAAGCTTTGAAGTCTGTCGTTTACTTTTTAAAACCCTTCATTTTTTTCCCTTACCCTTTTATCTTCTCTAGCTCTTGTTTCCTTCTGAGATTCCAATTACATGTAAGTTAGACCATTTGATATGGTCTAAGTGCTCTCTCTTTAAGTCTCTATAATTTCTAGGAATTTACCTTCAAAGTCTCTGAATCTTTACTCGTGTAAATTGTGAATCCTGTCCTCCTTTTCCAATGCATATGTTGTAGACTCAGCCATCAGTACCTTATAATGTGACTGCATTTGTTTTAAAATGAAGTTATGAGACTGGACCCCAAGCAAATTCGATTGGTGTCATTAGGAAGAGGAGATTGGGACACAGACACAACAGAGAAGACACAGGGAGTAGACAGCCAACTACAACCGAGAGGCCTCAGAGGAAATCTGCACAGGTGACTCCATGATACCTTAGCAGAAAACAAATTTGTGTTGTTGAAGCCACCCAGTCCACAGTAGTTTGACATGACATCCCTAGCAAACTAATATACTGTGGCTCTGAGGCCTCCTAACAAACCTATTTAGGTTGTTCTTTACCTCTATTACCATGTTTTTCTTATTGTCATATAGGAAAATAGTATTTTATCACCTTTCATATAAAATATATTCTATTAGGCTATTTTTTTTCTCAATGGGCAGTCAAATTAAACAACAACAAAAAAAGAAGCCCTTCCCATTTCTTTATTTTTGTCAGTGATATAGAACAGAAATATAGTGGAATTATCCATCAAAAGTGTTCATTACCAATAGTCTTTGGGCTGTTCAGCAAAAGTCTAGATCTCATTTCAGTTGTATGGCAGAATTGCATTTTCTAAGCCACTTGATGTCAGTCACACGGCATTAACTTTATTTGGAAAATAGAATTTGAGTAGAAGTTCTAAGAGACAGCTTGAAATTGTTCACACTCTCTCCTTCCTGCCACCAGGGGAATTGGCTCCATTCCATGTGGTATTAGGGTTCCTGGTCTGGGACCTGGGGCAAAGAAAGGTAAAACTGATGTCAAATCAATTCAAAATGGACATATGGTTGGAGCAAGAAAAAGGTTTTGATGTTATGAGACACTGATATTTTAAATGTGCTTGTCACCTCACTGATATTTATAGATTATGATCAATACTATGGCAGCTCTCAAATACAGTGGCATCTATATCTCTGTTGACATCTGGACCACCCCCGGGTGTGAAATGCACAGGCCACATTACATAATGCATTATCAACATCCCATGGTATTTCTATTGTGGAAAAAACACATACAAATTCATATAAAGATTTCACGTTCTACTCAGGAATTGAGAAAACTAGAAACAGATCTGGCACCTACTTTATACAATGAATTTTCCAATTTATTAGATTTTTTCCAATTTATTAGATTTTTCTTTCATGTAGAGTCCTTTAGTCCACATATGTTTTTAAAGATTTATTAATTTGAAAGGCAGAGTTACAGAGAGGCAGAGGCAGAGAGAGAGAGAGAGAGAGAGAGAGAGAGGTCTTCTATCTGCGTGTTCACCACGCAGATGGCTATAATGGCCGGAGCTGTGCTGATCCCAAGCCCGGGACCAGAAGCTCCTTCCATGTCTCCTATGCAGGCGCAGGGGCCCAAGGACTTGGGCCGTCTTCTACAGCTTTCCCAGGCCATAGCAGAGACTTGGATTGGAAGAGGAATTGGGACTCAAATTGGTGCCTACATGGGATGCTGGCACTGCAGATGGTAGCTTACCCACTAAGCCACAGTGCTGGCCCCTAGTGCATGTTTTTATATTCAAAAGTATTTCAAAGCTTTTGCTCTTCCTCCTCCACTTAATAAATAATTACCCATCCCATGGATCCCTTTGGAATAGCTTTTTAGACTATTGCTATTTTAAATTATATTCCTAATCATGTTAGATTAATAGGTATATGTCATTCCACTATTAACATATCTAATGGAATACATGTTTACACACACACAGATACACACACACACGAAGCAATCTTCAACATGTCTACGGAAGATGCATATAATGAAAGAATCCACGCATAGATGTCAAAATTTTTGGCAACAAATTAAACTTATTGTTTAGTTTCATTTTCCATGAACTTTTTGAAGTATCCCTATGTGTGTGCACACACACAGACACACATGCCCACATCTTCTTCTGTATATCTACTCTGTGAATAGTGCTGTAAACTTTTGTTTTCCAAAGTACTTTTATATACCTTTAGTTTGACATACAGTCACTGCAATTTCCCTTTAAAAATACGTATCTTATGGTAAGTCATATATTCTACTTCGTGGAGAAACTGTTTAATATATTTACTAAAACGATTGATAGTTGAATCATGAGAAGGAAAAGTGGCTTTGTAAGAAGGCAGAAGGCTTGGCATTTCCAATTCGCTAAAGCAGCAACAAAGGAGTCCGCGCACCCTGTTCTGACTGCTTAAGGAAACTAGACAAAAGCCCTGGGGAGGGGGGACTCTGACTGGCAGTGCAGGCTGACAACGAATGCAACCCTCTCTCACTAGTGATTAATCTTCAGGCGATCTTATCACCAGCCCGAACTGGAAGGGTTGCTAAGGGTACCTTATAGGGAAGAAAAACCAGGGGTTGAGTTCTGGGCACCCGGATGTTTGATTCTTTCAGGTACTTTGCTCACTTGGTGATACCATTTCGAGAGGGATCTTGTTTAGTTTTTCTATCAGTATTTCCCCTCACACTTCAGTAAAATGTAAAATAAACTTACTGCCTGCCAAAGGCAAGCGTAGAAGTAAACAGTGCTGGAAAGAGCAAAGACAGAGTGCTGCAATGGAAGCCATGAGGAGGAATGAGATCGAATGTCCCCTAAGCCTTTAGATAATCCCCTTTTAAATAACTAATAAAAGCAGACTAAAACATTCAGGGGAAAAATGATTTTTAAAATATTATAAAGCAAAGAGGCCAGCAGTGAAAATGTGGCAGGGAATGTTCTGAGGCTGCTTCTTCCCTCTTGCTTTCAAAGCTATTTTGGCTTGGTTTCAGGTTCCAGGATATGGCTCAAAGGGACCTCTGTCTTTTGGAAACTGTCTCTGTGCCAAGAAACGTTGGTCCAGAATTGCCTCTGGGAACCTGGCTTGGTTCTGGGGAGTTGGCATTGACTTGAGACTAGAGAAAGAAAGCCTATTGTTTCCATGCTAAACCTTCTTCCTCTTCCTCAAAGGGTTCTCTTTCCACTTTCTTCAGTTAGAGGATAGCCTCAGGTAGATGGAATGCAACTGGTAAGACAGAATGGTAAGTGAGGAAGGATTTTCCTGATGAAAATTCATAGGGAAGAATGCAAGCTAACTTCATTTAAGCCTCCAAAGAGTTCTTGAAATTTCTGTACCTGTAATATCCCTTCAACCATTGCTCCTGTCAACATTTAATTTTCTTTTTATCCCATGTCCTACGGTTCTTACAGTCTCCACATTTGTGTTGATTCTCTAGATACAGATTTTTAAATTTCAGGATTGTTATTAGAGATTTCCAGTGCTCACTGTCTCATAATAATATTGCATTTGTCTTTTGGAGTTTGCATCTATTGATGAAATAAATGTGAATAAAATGTAGAAGAAAAACAATTACTGCATATTCTATGAGGATATTAGCCACAATAATTGGAGAGGTGAAAGAAGGTGGGTTCATTTCTAGTTTGTCTCATCAATGTTCATTCAAGGTCAAAGCTTATCAGTAAATGTGCACAAACCCACACAATGAGAGAACATTCTTATTGGCAGTATAATGTAAAGCAACCAGAAAGAAAACGTTGATAAAGTAAGGTGGAGAAAGGAAGGATATCAGAAGACAATACAGGCACATTTTCATTATTGTGCATCTTGAGGAATTATATATTCTACAAAGAAATGTGCGTATGTCAGACAAAGTAGAGATGAAAAAAACACAGATTATGAATTATATATGACCCAAGGTCTGTTTTGGTATTGCCTACAAAACAGGAATGATTTTTACATTATTTAATTTTATTTATTTGAAATAGGGAGAGAGAGAGAGAGAGAGAGAGAGAGAGAATCTTCCACACACTGGTTCATTCTCCAAATGCCCAGAATAAGTAGGGCTGGGCCAGGCCAAAATCAAGAGCTGGTAAAATCGATCCAGGCCTCTTCTGTAGGTGATAGGGGCCAGATCACTTGACCCATCATCTGCTGCCTTCCTGGCTGCACATTGGCAGGAAGCTGGAATTGAGAGTAGACTTGAGACTAGAACTCAGGCACTCAGGTATGGGATGTGGGTGTCTTAACTGCTGTGCTGAAGGTCTGGTTTTTCATTTTTAATGGTCAAAAATAAATAAAAAATGGACATGAAAATAATATTAAGTTCAATATGCAAGATCCATATAAGGGTTTATTGGAACACAGTCATATGCACACATTCATATATTATGTATGGCTGTCATGTTAGAAAGGAAGAGTTGATTAGTTGTGTCAGAAACCCTATAGCTTATATTTTATAATTTTAGTGAACATGAAATACAACAGATTTAATATTTAAAGACAAAAACTGTTTGGTTTTAAAATAGCAAATAATTAGCTAATTTGATCAAGACAAAGGATTTAAACTGGAATTCAAAACAATGAAACACACAAACAGTAAACAGGAAACCAGCAGTACAAGAACAGAGGAAATTAAAAATTCATAAGAAGACTAAATTGAAAAACCTAAGACAAAATTTATTTTGTCAATAAAATATTTAAAACAATATCATTTACTCAAATGACATCTCACAAAATATACAATCTAAATAGAACTATTTCAATGGAAACAATCAATAAAATTATCAAAGTATCACTCCAGTAAAGCAGCAGATTTAGATATTTACATGGTGGGGGGAATTCAAAGCTTTTAAAAGTAAATAATATCAATATCATTTAAACTTGTTCCTCAGACCAGGAAACAAAAGAAAATCTCCACACTTGTTTTGGGAAGAGTATATAAAAGTGATAATGAAACCTATAATGATAATGCACTCACGAATAAAATTATTGGCTATTCTCAGTTATAAATAACATAAGCATTCTAAGAAAAATTTTAGTAAATATAGTGCAAGAACATATAAAACAATAATTATTTTGACAGAGGAATTTATTCTAAGAGTACAATTCTGAGGGAAATGCAAATCTAAATTAGAATGAGATATCACCTCACATACATTAAAATGATGCTTAAAAACAAAATAAACAAGTGTTGGAAAGGATGGATAATAAAAGGATCCTTAAATGTTACAGGTTAAAATGCACATTTTATATTATATTATTATTATTTTATATTATATATATTATATTTTATATAGTATATATTATATTATTATATATAATATTATAATATATAATATATTATTATATTATATATTATTTTTATTATATATTATATTATATATAATATTATTATATTATATTATTTATATTATAGAACACAGTATGAGAGTTCCTCAAAAAAATATGATCTCATTTAAAATCTAATTTGAAGAAAATGAAATCAAAATCTTAAAGAAATCTCTACACTTTCATTACATTGATTTTATCATTATGCACAATAGCCAAGATATGGAATCAATCTAATGTCCATCAAGGGTTGAATGAATTTTAAAAAATGGGGGCCATTACAGAATATTATTCATCCTGAAAAGTAAGGAAATCTTGAAAGCTCAAGTAGTTGGGTCCTTGCCACCTACATGGGAGTCCTGAATTGAGATCCTGGTTCCTCATTGCTTCTGCCTTGCCCAGTCCCTGTTATTGCAGGCATTGGGGGCATTCTCTCTCTCTCTCTTCTCTCTCTATTTCTCCCTTCTCTCTCTCTCTTTGCCTTTCAAATAAGTTAAACAAATATACAAATAAATTTTAAAAAATAAGGAAATCCTGCCATTTGTAATAACATGGATGAACTTGAAGGACACTATGCTAAGTGGAATAAACCAGACAGGGCAAAATTACTATATGAGCCTGTTTGTGTGAAGAGTGGTAAAAGTCTAACTTGTGGAAGCAGAGAGTGAAATGGTGGCTGCCAGAGTCTGAGGGGAGGGGGTGCACAGGAAAGGGGACGTATTTATCAAAAAGTATAAGATATGACTCTACAAGTTGAATAAACTAGAGGTCTACTGTGCAGCAGTACAATGCTATTGTACATTAAAAATCTGCTGAGGGTAGATTTTTATGTTACATTTTTATCACACACACAGACAGATACAAATAAATAGAGAGGGTTGGAGGAAACGTTTGGTGGGGATGGATGTGGTCATGGCTTTGGCTGTGGGGCTGGCTTCCCAGGTGTAGCCTTGTCTCCAAAGCCATCAAGTTGTATACACAGAATCTGTACAGCTCTTTGTGTGCCAACCATACCTCAGTGAAGTGGTTTAAAAATAAAAGAAGAACAAGAAAGTTCATCATGAGAGCATCTGTTAATATGTAAGGTATAATGTTGGGGAAATAGGAGTCATTTCCCTATACACTGTGAAGTCATTTGACAAAGTGTAACAGACATTTTTACAAATGCATTCAGTTAAGTAAAGATGACGGACACTTCTTAAACACAGTCAACACTTATTTATCTCAGTACAGATATCAGCATCATGCTTCGTGGAGTGATATTAGAGGCATTCCTACCACAGTCAACATCAAGATATCTCTATTCTCCCACAAATTTCTGGCATTAGGAATCAATACACCAAGACAACGCAAAAGAAAAATGAAAGCATCAACATTGGGTTGATGTTGGTTGATGTTGGTGATGATTAGGTGTACATTTGAAAACCCGAGAGAATCAGCTGAAACACTGCAAAGAGTGACAGAATTTGGGGAAGCCATGGATGCAAGCACTAACAGAAAATAATAAATTTATGATGTACAAAGAGCAAGCAGTTATGATGCATGGTGTGGAAAAACCATTTCAAACAACAAAAACAAGCCAAGCAATATCTCTAGTAAAAAACATAATAAAATGTACAAACCCACATGTATAAAAATTAAAACAAATTAATGGTGTTATTCCACCTACATCAAAAAAAAAGCTTCATGTGTAAAAGGAGTAACAATTCCAAATGAAACAATTCTTTTCTAACATTAAAGTCCTAAAAATAGTCCTGTTTTAACCAATAATGTGAAATCTAAATTGTCAGAGAAAATAGAGAAGAAATTTCTGTGAGCCAAAGCAAAAATGAAAACAACTAAGAACAACATAAGGTAAGTCAAAGACAAATATACATTGGAGGGAAAAGAAATGTGATTCATATTATAGACAAAGGCTATTTTTTCCTTAACATATAGTTGGCTTTTTTAAATCTAGTAAATACTTTATTTCCATTTGATTATATTTAAATTGCTTCTCCTGCTTGCCTTTGCCTTTTCAGACACCTTTCATTTTTTTTAAAACATTACATCATTTTTTTTGAGAAAATAATTTTAATTTACCGTATAGTCAATGACTCATTGGTGCCACTAAATAAAGGTTGCAACAAATAAAAAAGTAAAAAAGCATGTAGTCCAGAAGGAAAATAGGCAGAAGGTATACACGATAATCAGAGGAAAAAGTGTTCAACATTGATCTTATAAATTTAAAATATTCACAAAATTATTAAAATTATAGTAGTGTATAATTTCTATCAATTTGTTTGACAAATATTTAAATGAAGTTTGACAAAACACTCTATTTGCAACAATACTGATACAGCCAAGCATAGCTTCTTCAAGTCAATAGTAAAAGAAACAATTGAGTAGAAAAAATATGAATAGAGCATTCACAGACAAAAAGTTTATAAAACTCTTAAACAACCAAACAAACAAAAACAAAAAACTCTTAAACGTGAGAAAGGACCAAGCTCCTTTGCTGCATGGATATATCTTTACCTAGCAGGTTAATTCACACTCCCCCTTTAGAACCCTCACTTTTGAAGCTAGGGGAACTATACCACTCTTACACATCGCTGATGGAAGCATCATTGCCACAGAGCATCCTAACCCTTATGCAGCTGCAAGAATCCTAGTCTCTTAGAATTCCTCAGTTTGACCCTCTAGCCACAAGTCATCTTTTATCAGGCTCCAAATAATTTCTAGTTATCTCGAGTGTTATTTGATTGTTTTATTTACTGTGGATGTTATGATATGAAGAAGCTGGAGAAATGGTACAACTGCTGTGCTACAGAAGGCAAATTGATGGTACTCATGAAAGTTTTATGTTCATATAACTTTTCATTCATTCATTCACAATTTGAGAATTAATCCTGTAAATTTACCTGCACATGTGTTAAATGAAACATGTTCAAGTTTATGCAGTGTATTAATATTTTAATAAGAAAATATTGGATGCAACCCAAACACTCATCAGAACAGGGATTATACAAATTACGATAATCTAAACAATGAGACAGTATAAAGTGACACTAAAAAAAAAATGAGAAACCATATGCTGATCTGGAAAGAAATCCAAGACAATGATTAATCGAATAAAACAGAAGAGTGCAGAACAATGTATGGGGTGTGTTAACTTTGCTCTAAAAATGGAGGGAACTGGCTGGCGCTGCGGCTCATTAGGCTAATCCTCCACCTTGCGGCGCCAGCACACCAGGTTCTAGTCCCGGTCGGGGCGCCATATTCTGTCCCGGTTGCCCCTCTTCCAGGCCAGCTTTCTGCTGTGGCCAGGGAGTGCAGTGGAGGATGGCCCAAGTGTTTGGGCCCTGCACCCCATGAGAGACCAGGATTAGTACCTGGCTCCTGCCATTGGATCAGCGCGGTGTGCCGGCAGCAGCGCGTCAGCCGCGGCGGCCATTGGAGGGTGAACCAACGGCAAAGGAAGACCTTTCTCTCTGTCTCTCTCTCTCTCACTGTCCACTGTTCCTGTAAAAAAAAAAAAACAAAAACGGATGGAACTAATAAATATTCATACTTGCTTTCATATGCATTGCATATACAAAACAGATAGCACTTCCCTGGATTGGATGATGTGGCTGAGGATTGCTAAATGTGGAGCAGAGGTAGGAGCTGGACATATTTCTGGGTCTATTTCTGTATTAAGTTGTTTTTACATTTTTAAAGATTTATTTATGTATTTACTCAAAAGGCAGAGGGAGAGGGAGGAAGGGAAAGACAAAGAGAGAAATCTTCTATCTGCTGGTTCACTCCCCAAATGCCTGCCACAACCGAGGCTTTTCCAGGTTAAAGGCAGGAGCCAGAAACTCCATCTGGGTCTCCTAAGTGTTTGGCAGGAAACCAAGTACTTGGACCATAATCTAATGCCTTCCCAGGCTCATCAGCAGGGAGATGAATCAGAAGCGAAACTTCTGGGACTGGAACCAGCACTCTGATACGGGATACTGGTGTCTCAAGCAGTATCTTAACCCACTTCATGACACTGGTCTGCTTTTAATTTTTGAATCATATAAATGTGCTACCATATAAAAAGTGCTGAAATAAAAACAATGCAGTGACAAGTGTTTCCAAAATAACAGTTTAGGGTAAGCGGTACAATTGAAGATAGAAGCCCATTATGTTGAATTTCAGAGGCAAATGAAGATATATTGAATCCCTTATACATACCTGGTCATGAGGTAGTATATGTTTAGTGAATGTGGTTAAAAACAAGTCCACTGTCCCCCTCATGTGCCCCTCCCCACCGCAATGTCACTCCCTACACTGATGGTTTTAGATTAGCAGATGGTCTGTGTCTGAATTTTTCATTTTCCCATCAGTCAGTTTCAAAGCAGCCGTATTTTAGTATTAATTTGGACTTTTAAAGAAAGCTAGCACCGGTCTCTTGGAATAGAATATTCTGAGCCAAATTGTTACTCTAAGGTAATTGGGCATGGCGACCCCAGCCTCGGGGGAACCTGCAACGCGTGGGTCCAGATACCACCTTCAGAACTATGTTTTCACTACTGCTTAATCTTCTCTTGGGAAAAGAGAGATGGTAACATGACCACCCTCTGGATACCTGTGGAAGTCAGTTCAGGTGGAATGTTTAAGAGGAGAGTGTGTGCCACTTAGAACATGCTCTGGTTACTTTCTCCTTCTGTTGGGCAACTCTTGCATTGGTCTCTCAGACCCCAGACACTTAGAGAACTCTAAACACCTCAAGAGGCACAACTCCTAATTTTCTCTTCACCTGCAGTTAAGTGGACAGTATTACTTGTCACCTGCTGCTTTTTAAGTTGAAGAGCAACCATCAGCCAAATACATTGTCTGAAATTTATTCAATCAAAGGTTAACTAACAGGAAACCTTAAAATAACAGATTGTCTCCTCATTTTCAATCAGTGCAGTGTAGGGACCAACAGCAGAGGCCTTGGCGCTAGATGATTGCATCTCACATCGCGGATCCATGAATTTCTTACAACTCTGTGCTGGTTTTTCTCCATCATCCCAGTGCTTACCTCTGGCGAGATGCTGCTTGTGCATGACTGGGCAGATAAATGATAGGTGCTATTTAAAAGGGTGCTGTTTTTATTTCTTTTAACGGATAATCATGACCACCTCAGAGACCTCTAGTACCCAGTAACTAAGAAAAGGAAAAAAAAATTACAATACAAAAATAAATTCCCAGAATTAATGACTACTATTCATGCCCAAGGAATGAAGGAATTTGATTTTTTTTTTTTTTTGGAAACTTCCAGCTCATCCATCGACAGATTCCATTCCAGAGCTATAAAGTTCAGGATTGGTATCAATTTTTAACTTCAGAGGTTCATTATACTCTCTTCAAACTCCATATAACATCAATTGCATTTTATGCCTTAGATCTTGGCTCTTAGAGGAATACTCTCTTTTTTATAAATAGCACAAGGTCACATGTTACAAAAGCCTTAAAATTCACAGGAGATACCCTTGTGAGGGGCTGCAGCTGTCCCAGATTTTACTGATGAAAGCTTTGCTTCTTTCTCTTGCCCCAGTAAAGTTTTCATTTGGTAAAATTTTATTTTACTATAATAATAATTCAAATTAAGTTCAGAAATGTAACTATATTACACACTACCTCTTTTGCTGTCTCCAAACCTCCTGCTAAAAGGCCTTTATACAATTTGCCAAAAGCTGATATTCCTAAACTGCCTACCTGCTGTTCAAATTTTGCACCTCTGGATAAATGTAGAGCCCATGATGATAACTTCTTTGAGTGGTGCATTAAGTGGAATTCTGCTGTCCTAGCCATATCCCTGGAGTCCTGGGTATCTGATTATGGACTTCTGTGGTATTAGGTGCTACTTTGTTTCAGTTTCAATCTGCTCCAAGTCCTTGGGGAGACCATAATGATGAATTGTTACCTCTAAAAAACAATATTTAGTAATCTACTGTAGCAATGCAAACCTCAGGTTATTAAATGAATCATAGTGGATAGACCATCTGTCATGTTATAAACTGTTTTGATCAAAATTATTTGTGTCTGAGCGATTATAACAACCCACATAGTATAAAACAAAGTCTTGTATCTCAACAGAGCCACATAGTGTATGTATATATATAAATCATATGATATATATAACATTAGAAATATAAATATGCAAATATGAGTTTATAAAACGTATGTGAATTTACTTCTATGGAAAATGCATATTGTGAAAAAATAATGCATGGATTTCAAAAAAACTTACACCCAAATAATCTTGATTTATTTTTCCATGAACTTTTTGAAGTCCTCTTTCATGTATCACGAAGGTCAAAATCACCAGTAATGACCTCTCAAAGTGTAGATATTGCATATTTTCTTTTTGAGTTCAGGTGTCAAATTTGAGGAAGGAAGTCAGTTAAAAGCTTCATTTTACCCTAGTAAGAATGTGAACATATTTTTAAAAATTATTTTCAGAACCTGGTTACGCCCTTTGGAAGACACTCATCCTAGCACTTTATTCTTTTGTTTTTGTTTTTGTTTTTTTGTTTGTTTGTTTGTTTTGTTTTGTTGACAGGCAGATTCTGGCAGTGAGAGAGAGACAGAGACAGAGAGAAAGGTCTTCCTTTTTCCATTGGTTCACCCCCCAAGTAGCTGCTACGGCCAGTGTGCTGCGGCCGGCGTGCTGAGCTGATCCGAAGCCAGGAGCCAGGTGCTTTCTCCTGGTCTTCCATGAGGGTGCAGGGCCCAAGGACTTGGGCCATCCTCCACTGCCTTCCCTGGCCACAGCAGAGAGCTGGCCTGGAAGAGGAGCAACCAGGGCAGAATCTGGCGCCCCGACAGGGACTAGAACCCAGGGTGCTGGTGCCGCAGGCGAAGGATTAGCCTAGTGAGCAGCGGCACCGGCTCATCCTAGCACTTTAAAGGTATATTTATTTGCTTGAGGCAAAGATAATGATTCAGACATGCTCACAGAATCAACTACCTGGATAACAATAGTGGTAGCAGGGAACTTGCAAAGAAAGGCTGTATAACTTTTCGACCAAATGCACTTTATAATGAGAAGATCTAACTGGGATTTCTTGACTCAACCCCCTTTCATTATTGTTTCAATTATCAGGGATTCTGGAGGGGAGTTCCATGTCAGGTGGAATGGGTCATCTTAGAATCACAATAAGCCATATATTCTGGAGTATAGAGAAGCGCCTCTTGTTTAAATCATATGGTATCAGTGAGTAGAACTGGTTCTAGCGCAACACTCATAAACACTCAAGTTGGGATTTTTTTACTCTCACTTATGCTCAACTGGATTTTATTAAACCAAGAACTATCTCCATTTTTCTACACTCACACATCCCACAACAGATGTTGTATATTTGATGAAAGCAAAGACTGTGACTTATCTTTATATTTCTGTCAATGCCTATGTACTGAATCCCATATACAAGATTCCTAATAACTACTGGATGGCTGCATATGTGGCTTCTTTTAAAAGTTTTTTTCTGAAGCCAGTGTTTTAGTGCCGTGAGCTAAGCTGCTACCTGTAATGCTGGCATCCAGCCATCCCATATCAGAGTGCTGATTGGAGCCCTAGCTGCTCTACATCAGATCCAACTACATGCTGATGTGCCTGGGAAGGCAGTGAAGCACGGTCCAAGTTTTGTGGTCCCTGCCATGATGTGGGAAATCTGCATGAGTTCAAGGTGCCTGGCTTCAACCTGGACCAAGCTGGGCCATTGTGGCCATTTATGAAGTGAACTAATGGATGGAAAATCTCTCTGTCTCTCTCTCTCTCTGTCACTCCCCCTTTTGAGTAAATAAATAAATATTTAAAATAAAATAATTCTTCTGGATAACTCATAGAATTAAAGGAATATCCTAATTGCAAATAGATATCTTATTTGCAAATCAATATTTGTCCTATTTTTAAAAATCCTGAGATGTATAGAACAACTGGAACTTGCCTTTTCCTCTCTTCACTCTCTTGGCTTGACTAATTACTAACCAACTTTAAGATCTTGCTTTAAACGTAAATTTCCTTATAGTTTCTACCAAATTTCCCACACGCAGACCTTCCAGGCTTCAAAAACCTATCCATTTCCTTTGTAAAATTTCTTAGAATTCTGATAGAGCTAATTGTAGGATTGATTATAAACTGTGTATCTTCTTCACAAGAATGGAAGCTCTGTGAAGACAAGGACAATATTTTCTTGTTTTCTCACTGTCAGTATATGAAGAAATACACAAGAAATCAGTAAACACACAAAGAAGAAAATGCCACATGGTAACAGGTACTTCAGGAAAATACAGGGCTCTGTGGCACAAAATGATGAATGGCAGAATTTTAGATGTGGTATTCATGACAAAAATAATAGCTAACAATGTTGAAACAACTGCTCTGCACTAGGCAACTAGATGGTCATTTTAAATGCTTGAGTTCATCTGTTCCCTACCAAGGCTCCTAGGAATTAGGTTTTGTTCTTGGCCCAAGAAAGTGGAGATTTAGAGTGATCACATAGTCGAGATCTAACAGTCCATCTGTGGTTGTGTCTCCATCATAGTATTGACCACAATGTAATTTCTCCTTTAATTCTCTGTCTTCCCTAAAATACCCTGCTTCATGATGGCTGGGCCAAAGACTTCAAGGAGTTTCCATTTTACACATTTGAATCACACAACATTTTTGTTAAATGAACAAATGTATGAGTCAAGAATTTTTTAAAAGACCAAGGAGAAAGCTCATTGTAAGAGAAAAGGACATTTTACTCTGAAAAATTCATGGAAAAAAATACATATACCTCATAAAAGGAGCGGAAAATGATTCTGTAACATCTGCTCATCTTTTCAATATGACAGGGAAAAAGTATGAAATATGAATAGAAGGTCACCAAAAGTAATACATTAATGAAGCATTAAGATGAATCATAGATTAAATAAAAGAGTTGGTTGGTTTTATTAAAAACCTTAAAGGAAATTTCACATACAGTAACAAACTTAAAATATTCATTGGAGGATTTCAAAACATTAATGGGGAAATTTAACAAACCACTCTCAAGTTTTATCAATTTAAGTACCTGAAAATTAAACAAGCCAATAGAATATTTGAATATGTAATATAGTTAATAAATTCAGCACAATAGCATAGAAGAACTTTGTAAAGGAAAAGCTATAAAATCTATAAAAGATAGTGAGAAAGCTAGTAAATAGTAGTAAATGATAAGTCATGTGTCACTGTAAAATGTGAATATTATAAATGTATCAATTATTCTATGTCACATTTATGGATTAAAATGCTTTCCAAATGAGATTTAAATATATATATATGTTTAGAGCTTTGAAAAAATATTTTAAGGCTTTCTTGAATACAAGTTTTAATGTTAGAAAAACTGTGAATAGAGAAGACATAAGAGAATAATGATATTAGATATTTATATAAATGTTAAAGCTATGGCAATTTAATCAATATAGCACAGAGACCAAAGGAGAGATAAAAGAGCCATACAGTATTGTAGTTAAGAATCATGGGATCATGGATGCAGGTTTCTCAAAATCCTAGGTTTAGATACTTCTGACTCCAGCTCTTTCATGTAAACAGCTTGGGAAGCCATCACTTCCATCTTTACAACAAGAAAATAACTGAAAAAAATCATTGATTTTCATTTTTAAAATGTTTTTCAATTTTTATTCATCTTTGAGATAGAGAGAGAGGTCTTCCATCTGCTGGTTCACTCCCCAAATGCCTGCAACAGCTGGGGATGGGTTTGGCTGCAGCCAGGAACCAAGAACGCAGTCCAGGTCTCCTATGTGGATGAGAGGGACTCTGGTACTAGATCTATCATTTGCTGTCTTCCAGGTGCATCAGCAGGAAGTTGGACAGGAAACAGAGGCGGGATTTGATCCCTGGCACTTAGATATGGGATATAGCATCCCAAGGAGCTGGTATTACGGAGTTGAAATAACAGGGTAAACCACCACCTGAAATCAATAGAGACAGGTGAAAATGCAGTATCACTGTCAAGATAAGCCAACCCAGGATAAAAGAAACTAGAGCTTTTAGCTGGAAAGAACATTTAAATGATAGTTTTAATGAATCTCTAGGGACTGAGTGTGGATTAATTTAAGAGTGAGAAACTGGGGACAAAATCTTAGGAGAGCCATGATGCTTTAACTTCCAGGGATCTACCAGGTTTTCAAGGTTTGAAGAAATAAAAAATTTCCCCTCATGTCTTGGGTTGGAAAAAAGTAACCATGTCAATAACACACATATTCTCCCTAAGAAATCCCTCTTCTCCAAGAGTAGCCAGAGTCCTACCAACCTGCAAGAAGAGCAATTATTTAACTACATCCATTTCTAACTTTCTTTTCTAGTACCTAGAAAAGGAGCAGGGAAAGGCTAAAAACACCCTGGAAGCCATGACCTGGGACTTAGGCACACAGAGAGACTGAGAGCTTATCAGAAGCTTATATAACATTTCCCCTTTCCACACCTTACTGTCACATTAACAAGACATCAGTAAAAAAACACAAAGGTATCCAACTAGTAGAGCTGCAAAATGTGGATCCTATTTAAGGACTTCATGGGGAAAGACAAAGGCATTAGGAAGGAAACAGAAAAAGAACACACGAGGAAACTCAGTGATAAAAATGAAAACAAAATGCAAGAGGAAACTGAAGCCACCAGCAATTACAGCAACAACAAATATTCAATTTGGTCCAGATCCAAGTCAGATTAAAACAAAATCTCATACTATACACCAACTTATAGTTATCATTCTCATTATGCAATATAGAATGCCTGGATTTTAACACAAAATTATAGAGCATAATGAAAAGCAAAAAAAAAAAAAAACATATCTGAAGAGACAAAACAAACTCAAAACAAGATTCAGATATGACAGAGATTTTGAAAGTATTAGATGGAAATATGTTGAGGGCTCTAATGGAAAAGGTAGGCAGCATGTAAACACAGAAAAGTAGTGTAAGCACAGATGAAAATCTACAACAAATCAAAAGGAAATGCTAGAATTCAAAAACACTGTAACAGAAATGAAAAAAGAGGTGAGCATGGTTAAGTTGTATCTCGGGAGGTGTGCATTCCACATTGGTATAATTAATGTACAGCCTTGGCTCCAACTCCTGACTCCAGATTATTGCTAATGTCACTCTTGGAAGCAGCAGGTGGTACCCCAACAAGTTGAGTCAATGCCACCCATTGACTCAACAAAAGTTGAGTTCCAGCCTCCTCAATTTCTGTTATGGGCATTAGGAGAGTGAACCAGTAGATGGGAGATTTAGTTGCCTCTCTGTTTCTCTTTGTTCCCAATAAATTAAATAAAAAGAGAAAAACTGTGAGGTTTCTTTAAGGAAACAAAAAACAAACGAAAAATTTTTGATGGGTTGATTATTAGATTGGGTGTGGTCAAAGAAAATATCAATTAATTGGAAGATGTGTCAGTAGAATCTTCCCAAACTTAAATACAAAGAAAAAAAGACAAAAAATGACCAGCATATCAAAAATTGCAAAATAGTTTAATGTAAATGTAATTGAAATACCAAAAAAACTAAAACAACTGATGGAACAGAAGAAAAATTTGAATAATGTCTTGAGAATTTTTCCAATACATGTAATATCACAATCCAAGAAGCTCAGAAAACAATCAAAAAATTGTAAAAATACACTCTTGGGCATATCATATTCAAACTGCAGAAAACTAAAGACAAAGAGAAAACCTTAAAAGAAATAAAAGGAGGGAAAAAAGTCTCTTATCTTTTGAGGAACAAGATATAAAAAGAGAACAAATTATATCAGGAGTGAAAGAAGGGTCATTGCTACAGATTTGAAGGACAGTATAGCATAGCTTTGGCCACAGTGGCCATTTTGGGGGTTAACCAATGAAAGGAAGACCTTTCTCTCTGTCTCTGTCTCTCTCTCACTGTGTAACTCTACCTGTCAAATAAAAAAAAACCTAATTCTTTTAAAGGTAAATAATATATATTTATTATGAAGAACTTAAGCAATTCAGGAAAAAAAGGACAAATCTGTAAACTTCCACACCCCCTCTACTACACCATTAACTAAAGATAGGGAAAAAATAGACAACTAACAACCTATTAGTATGATTTTTAAAAAAATAACAATGCCAACTTTTAACAATGCCAATTGTTGACAAGGAGCAAGTAGAAATCTCATACATTTATGGCGTGGTACAAATTGTACAACCACTTTGAGAAATAGTTCAACTGTTTGGCATTAAGTGAAAGAACATGCACTCTACATAGAATGCCAAAAGCCATTTTAAGCTATTTGTCCAAAAGAAATAGAAATAAATGCTTGCACTTTAGTCTGTGTGTGAATGTTATAGCAGCTGTATTCATAGTCCTGAAAACTGGGAACAATACAAAATTCCTCAGATGCCAAATGATGAGATAAACAAATTATGGTATCCATACAATAGAATACACACAGCCATAAAGAGGAACAACTGAAGGCAGCCACGTGGGTGCATCTCAAAAGCATTTTGTTAAATACAAAAGTCAGATTCCATCATGCTATTTGATTCAACTTCTGTGACACCCAGTAAAAGGTGAACCTATAGAGAGAAACCTTCTCAGTGTTTTCCCAGAGGGTTACCAGTGAGGACAGACTACGAAGAGGCCTCAAAAGTTTTTGAAATGATGGAAATATTTTTGACCATAATCATGGTGGTTATTAACTGACTATACATTTGTTAAAATCCATAGAGCCAGCGCCGTTGCTCACTAGGCTAATCCTCCGCCTGCGGCGCTGACACTCCGGGTTCTAGGCCTGGTCGGGGCGCCAGATTCTGTTCCGGTTGCTCTTCTTCCAGTCCAGCTCTCTGCTGTGGCCCGGGAAGGCAGTGGAGGATAGCCCAGGTACTTGGGCCCTGCACCCACATGGGAGACAAGGAGAAGTACCTGGCTCCTGGCTTCGGATTGGCACAGCGCGCCGGCAGCAATGCACTGGCCGTAGCAGCTACTTGAGGGGTGAACCAACGGAAAAAGGAAGACCTTTCTCTCTGTCTCTCTCTCTCACTGTCTAACTCTGCCTGTCAAAAATAAATAAATAAATAAAATCCATAGAGTTTCATTTTATATCCTGCTACTTTACCAAACTCTTCTGTGAGTTCCAATAGTCTCTTAGTAGAGTTCTTTGGATTCCCTAAATAAAGAATCATATCATCTGCAAAGAGGGATAGTTTGACTTTTTCCTTCCCAGTTTGTATCCCTTTAATTTCTTTTTCTTGTCTAATAACTCTGGCTAAAACTTCCAGAACTATATTGAATAGGAATGGTGAGAGTGGGCATCCCTGTCTGCTGCCAGATCTCAGTGGAAATGCTTCCAACATTTCCCCATTCAATAAGATGCTGGCCGTGGGTTTTTCATAAATTGCTTTGATTGTATTGAGAAATGTTCCTTATATATCCAATTTACTTAGAGTTTTCATCATGAAAGGGTGTTGTATTTTATCAAATGCTTTCTCTGCATCTATTGGGATAATCATATGGTTACCTAAAATGGGTGAATTTTGCATCTAAAATATGCTCAATGAAACAGAGATCAAGATGTCAATATACTTTTGTGCCACATAATTTATTATTAAGTAAGTTTTACTCAATTTTGCTTGGACTTACTTTTTTTAAAAAATTTATTTGACAGATAGCATTAGACAGTGAGAGAGAGAGACAGAGAGAAAGGTCTTCCTTCTGTTGGTTCACCCCCCAAATGGCCGCCACGGCCGGCACTGTGCCGATCCGAAGCCAGGAGCCAGGTGCTTCCTCCTTGTCTCCCATACACGTGCAGGGGTCCAAGCACTTGGGCCATCCTCCACTGCCCTCCCAGGTCACAGCAGAGAGCTAGACTGGAAGAGAAGAAACCAGGACTAGAACCCAGTGCCCATATGGGATTGACCAAGGAGTCACAGCGTAGTCTCCTTGGACTTAATTATAGAAGGAAAACAAATTGAGGTGCAATCAAGAAAAGCTGAAATGCTACTCACTTTCCATATCACAGATTTATCATTTGTTAAGGATAAGATAAAACTATGAAAAGTTATAATATTGTTTTTAATCAGGCTGTTTTCATTGAATACATGTAGATTAACTCCTACTACAAAGATAGATTTTAACACTTGAAGCATTCTCCCCATCTTCTCCTGTTTCTCCTCCTGATCTTGTTGATTGTTTTATGTTGTCAAAGTTTATTCTGCTTACATTCTGTTTCATAAAGATAAACTGCACACATTTTTGGGTTAATTTGAAATAATTCTAAGACAATTCTATGCAATCAAGCTCCAAACCATATCTATAGATTTCAAAGTAATTTCAAAATTTATTTAATTTATGTCATTATATGGGTTTTTTCTTTTTTTTTTTTCAATTTCATTGTGAGCACATTAGGAATGGGATTCACAGTTGTAATCCATGAGTTCCCTTAACTCTTAACATTATTTAATATCTGCCTAGTGTATTTACATTTGAAAGACATCATCAAGGGGTTTAATTTTCTTTGTCATAGTTTCTTTCACCGAGAACATTCAACTTTCATCATTGAATGTGTCTAAGGAGAAATTTTTTCTTTTTTTCTCTCTTAGAAATGGTTTCATTTTTTTGTCAGCACTTCTGTGGTATTCCTCATTTTTCCATAAAGTTCAATATGCCAGATGTGTCTTGATATATAGTGTGCTCTTTTAGCTTGGAAATAAAGTATTTCATGTCAAGAAAAATTTCCCTTACCACCTTTGAGTGTTAATTGGCTGAGATTTTAAATGT
Organism: Oryctolagus cuniculus; assembly: GCF_964237555.1. Lineage (NCBI taxonomy): Eukaryota > Metazoa > Chordata > Mammalia > Lagomorpha > Leporidae > Oryctolagus > Oryctolagus cuniculus. The sequence continues at coordinate 146,525,966 of NC_091436.1, read as the reverse complement.
ATGGATGTCAAACATGTAGCATCAGTCTTACCTGTCTTTCACTTTTATTAGCTTGTCTCTGGTGCTTTAATCTCTACATTTTCCATGAGACTTCACTGTGTTTATTGCAAACCATTTTCTCTTTGCAGTTATCAGTTATGTATGTCATGTTTCTTTCTGTTTTCAATTTATTATTAGTTCTTTAACAGTATGATTCATGTCTTCACTTTGTTTCCTTAGGCATATAGTCTTCCTTCTTTTTAATTATGGATTTATTAATTGTGTCCTTGGGATGCTTTTTTTTAAATTGCACAAAGCATATATATGGAATTACATCATGTGGAGAAATATTCTGAGGTAATTTGCAATCTATCTTAGGATACTTGGTTGCTTATGAGGCACTATTAAATGTCTAGTACTAAAGTTCACTCCATTTAATTAAGGTTACATTTACTTGACTATAGTGGGATAGCTGTAGAGTCTATATATCTCCCCCAGATTCATACAAGGCCCTAGACCCTAGCGTCCTTCAGAAAGACAACTTCATAGACTTTTCCCATTTCGTTGTTTCTCCCAAGCAGGTTTTCACCACTTTTAGGAGGAAAAGTATGGAAGGGAATCTCTCTAGATTGGGTGTTTGGTAAGAAAACTGAAGGTTCGGTTAACTCATCAATGCAATGCTTGTGGGTGATGATATTGATTACTTGAGCCAAGGTCTTTTGTACTGTGCATCTCTCTCAAGCTCCTGATTTCCTTTCCTTGTTTTTTACTACCTGACATTTATGAACTTTCTGACATTTATGACCAGAATGGCTTGCAGTAAGTGAGGTCTGTCTATGTAAGTAGATTCCTACATTCCTACTTCCAAGACGCCACCATTGCATTGGATGCTGCTCTCCAAGCCAAGGATTCCTGTCTCTTGAAACACACAGGCAGAACAGCGTGAGCTGTGCTGCTGTTTCAGATGCAAATTATGAGCTCCAGGTTTAAAGAGTCTTTCTTCAACAAGGCTTTGAAGTCAGCACCAGGACTCCTGCTAACAAATCTGCTCAGTTACTATGTTACAAAATAATTTTTAATGAAAGGTAAAGAGGCACTCTGAGAAGGATGCTTCATTGTGCTGATACTTACATGCCTTGGGGAGAGTGAGCACTCTGTGAGAAATGCTCTTCCTTCTAGGAATGTGTCCACACCTTATTCCCAGTTCACTGCACCTGCAGCACAGTAGTCAGATAATTTCTCAGATATGTCCTTCTTTTATTATTTTGACATGATTGTTGGCAAAGTACTTGACTTTCAGTGTTGGGTCAAGCCTCACAGTCAAATTCTGGCAGCTGCTTTTGCCCATAGTTGTTGGAGAGGTCCAACAGCCTTGTCACAAATCTAGAGGTCAATTGCTTGTTTGCACGAGGATCCTGTGGAGGTGCTGGGCCTTGAAGATTAATCTTGCAGAAAATGCAAAAACCCTGAAGATTACACAATGGTCTAATATTATACAGTACAAGCACTCGTCTGTACTTGATAACACAATGATTTTTTTTTCTGGAGACTTACAAAGACCTATGACAAAAAAAAATAACAAAATAATTTTCTTTAATCTCATCTCAGCCCAGGGTGTTTTTCTATTTGGCCTAAAAATAAAATTAAAAAAAAACTTATAATTCTTGGAATGGGAAAGTCACATTTTTGGCTTGTTTTACATATGGAACAAGCCAAATGTAAGAGGGAACTTGTAATTAGATTTGAAATCTCAAATACATTTGAAGGGAGAACTATTATCCTACATCATTGCCCTTCTCCCCAAAGCAGACTGAGGCAATAAAAATTGCAGAAAATTGATTGATGTACTTTAAAAATTTCAAAGTTGTAAGAAAAGTTCATGATCATCTCTAGGAAGCACTCAATATTTGTCCAACTTCTTGTTGGTTATAGGAGTTCTAGAGCTGTGGGAAGGAGAACATAGAAGCAGCAGGCCATAGAGCTGCTAAGGTGAGTGAATGTTCCTTCCTGTCCCTCAGCCTTCCACCCACCTCGTAACCACCTGGTATCCTTCTCCCTGGCTTCCAAAGAGTGATTGCTCTGGTCAGCAAGATAAGGAAATGCAATTCCTTGGTCAGCCCCTTGCTGTTAACCAAGTTGAAGACGGATGGAAAGTGAGAGGAGAGGAGATAAGAAAAGAGTGCTTTAGTTAAGTCCATGCTAAACTGTGCAGGCTTCTATCTAACTTACAGATTATATCCTCTTGCTTCCTTGGGAAAATACAACCTCATTTCTTTGCATTGTGCTCAGTCTGTGAACTTGAAGATACTGGGAGTGCAACTTCCAACCAGAGAAGATTCTAGAAGAAGGCTCTTCTCTGCACCAAATATGTGAGCTTCAGTCTCTAGAACATGTTGTATTCACTGGCATCCTGGTGCGGTTGCACCAGAGTAAGGCAGCATCCTGGTCAAGGTAATACAACAGCAGAGCGCTGAGCTGGGTCTGCATATGGAATTTTGTTGAGGAATAGTAGGGTGAGTTCTTATTGCTCTAAAAAGAAAAAGATGCTTTTCAGTCACTTCAGAGCTGTAGAAAAAAAACTATGTAAAGACAACAGCCTGAATACAAAAAAGCAATTATCTTTTATTCATTCACATTCCATTTTGTAAGAGAAAAGTTATATGCTGTTGGGCTTGGTACCCTTTTACACATTCAAAAATCAATCAATCAAATAAATTAGGTACTTTGGAATTTTACAGCCAATGCCAAGGACATGCCATAGGGGTTGCTTATGAATTCAGAACTGTTTTTTTCTAAAATATATTGTGTTAAAACATTGCAAAATTATTTTAGGCAATATAAAATAATAAAAATTAATGTCGAAGGAGAAATAATAGCAATTAGGCCGGGGTTTCCTTTGGAAGGGGAAAATTTCATGCAAAGTTTGGCCCTACTACATTTCAAATGTGGTATTGGGATTTCATTTTCAGAAAAGACTTCAATCAGAGTGAAGTCTGCCGAAGCCCCTGGGTGGCCCTGGAGCTCAGTGTGGGGGTAAGTCTTTGCCACATGCTTCCTGATTGCAGTTCATTACTCAGAGTCAATCTCGCTTCCTCAGGCATTTCTAAGGATGGTCCCTGCACTAAAACTCAGAGCCAGTGTAACATGGGCTTAGCAACCAACGCGAAGGCAATGTTTATGCCCCTGTGACTTGTGAACCTTTCCAATTATTTGAGATGCAACTATTCTTTTGTGAATTAATTGTGATTGGCAGATATTTTCACATATATTTTAACCCACATATTTATGTTACTTCATATACTTTCTGTATTTGTTAACACTTTTTTGTGCTCTTCTAATGCAAAGCCCAAAATATATAAACGGAAACACGTTACAATGCTGAAATAATTGCCACCTTTGCAAGAATAAACAGATTATGGGGCCAGTGTTGCGACCCAGCAGGTTAAGTCACTGCTTGCAATAGCTGGCACCTCATATAAGAGTGTTGGTATGAGTCCTGACTGCTTTGCTTCAGTTACAGCTTCCTGCTAACGCACCTGGGAAAGCAAAGGATGATGCGCCAAGCCCTTGGTACCATGTCACCCACTGTCGCTCCCCGTCTTCGTGGAGGAACGACACAGGACCCTGCGCTGTTCTTCTGTCTGCTCGGCCCTCCCCGGGTTTGCTGCTGGTTCTTCCCGGGTTGGCTACTGGTCCTTCCCGGGTTGGCTGCTGGTCCTTCCCGGGTTGGCTACCATCCCTTCCACCTCTGTGGAAGGGCGGTTCCCCCTGCCACTTTCCCCACTTCCGCAGGGGAGCGGCACACCGCCGGCCAGCTCTCTCGGGGGCTGCACAGGTGTTCCCCTTAGATGTTCCTGGTGCATGTTGTCTCTCTCCTCCTTTATAGTCCTCTTCCACCAATCCCAACTCTGCTACCCACACGCCGAGTACACTGCTCTCCTCCAATCAGGAGCAGGTCCCACAGTTTATTGGTTGAACTGGAGGCAGCTGTGTAGAAGCTGTTTCCCTTCTCAGTGCCATATTGTGGGAAAGCAGATGCATAGAATAAGTCTTAATTCCAGTAACTTAGTCTAGTCCGAGTTGCTCCCAGTTGCTCCCCACAACCCACGTGGGAGACCAGGATGGAGTTCTTTGTGGCCATTTGGGGAGTGAACCAGGAGATGAAAGATTCTCTCTCCCTCTCTCCATATCTCTTTCTTCCTGTCTGGCTTTCAAATAAAGAAGTACATAAATAAATCTTTAAAATAAAAGAATAAACTGATTATATTAATATCAATTTTAGTCAAAACAGCATTTTGGTCATATTCTATTTTCTTTTTTAAAAAATTAGCCCCTGTGTGGTTTCAAATGGGAATTATCCTTATTATGCATATGACTATTCATAATTGATACGTTCCTAACTCTTTCTGGTAACAAAGTTTATCTTATGCTCACATGATCTAAGTATTTACTATAGTCATGTCTTCCTTGTTATTTGGTGAGCAACGTTTTGATCATTGAAAAATGTTTCTGGATTCTGTATGGACAGAGTACAAGTATTCTCTGTGTTAATAGAAATAAGGCCATTTTGGTTGTGGAAAAATAGCTATAGAAAAAGAGAAGAGAGAGCAAGAATCCAAAGGAGGGCAAAGGAAAATCTAGTATCATGTTGGACCAAGGATTCCAAGGTGAGGCGACCATGAACGTTTCCTAGAGACAAAATCTGTAAGATTGGCCACGGATTATAAGGAGTAAATAGCTCTCTTAACTGTTTGCAATGCAGCAGCACCGGGCAGGGCCTGTCCTGCAGTAATAACTGTGCTCTCGGAGCTTTAGCTCTGGGAACTAAAGTCATCTGGCTTTTTCCAATAATAAGATAGAACATTAAAAGGAAGAGGAAATTCATAAGGTCAATTGTAGAGACTGAGAATAGAAGCAGGATACAAAACCAGGTGAATAGGAGAAACATGAGCTCCCTACACAATCTTCAGGAAAGGTGGCCAGGATACTGGGTTTCCCATTCTACATGAGATTGTGGTTTGAGTCAATTTTCCTTACATATTAAAGTTCTTAAATGCCTTGAGAAGACCTGAAAAGTTGATATGCGGGTCATGTTACGTCAAAATTCTGAACAAAGGGTAGGCATTTGGTGGTAGGTCAAGCTGCAGCTTAGGACTTCCAAATTCCATATTGGATGCTGGGATGAAGTTCTGTCTCTATTTCTGATTCAAATCCTGCCAAATACTTAGGTTCCTGCCACCCATGCGGCAGACCTGGAAAGAGTCCCAGGATATCAGCTTCTGCCTGTTCCACCCTGGGCTGTTGGGGACATTTAGGGAGTGAACCAAGAGATGAAAGATCTGGCTCTTTGTCTCTCCCTCTCTATTTATCATTCTCCCTTTCAAATGAATACATAGATCTTTTAAAATTTTCCGACAGAATTCCATTCCAGGGAAATATGTAAATTTGTAATGGCAAGGAGATTCTCATACTAATCTGGATCAGAGTGCACTGCATGAAGGAACTCCATGGCAAAGACTGAAGTCCGAGGCAAATGAAAGGGAGAAGTTGTTATTCAAGCTCTGGGACCAGTTTGCTCCAATGAATGTCATTATGTACTCATTAAAATTTGAGGATGTACAGGAATCCTACCTTCCTTCCATTTTGCTTTTGCTAAACCTAAAGTGCCCATTACTTAGGAATATGAAATACTTGGTTTTTGGTTAAATTATGTTCCTATTACTGCCATGTTTTGCCTTTTGTGAGTCCTGCTCACATAAGACTATTAGCCATGTGACAGAGGACAGACACATTACTAACCTATCTAAGTCTTAGTATCCTCATCTACAAAATGTTATACTAACATTACAATCAAATAACTATTGGTAGTATTAGATGTGAAAAGTACATAATCAGGACTTCTGGTTTAGCAATGACATGTAATACATTTTCATCTACTTCCTTTTTTACCCAGGAATCATGAGTAAAATTCTCCAAGGCCATGTACTAGCTAAATATCAATCACCACAGCTGGGGATGGGAAGTGAGGGCCAGGGATGAGGAAGGGGAGAGCAACCGTGAGTAGTTCACATGTCCTAGACTATGGCTTGGCTTGGAGGGGTTTGAAAACAAGAAAAGTCTGAGATGTTCAGGCTAAATAATTAAAAGCTATGGATCTAACCATGAATCCCAGAAAGCCATTTTTGAAGTGAACCAGCAGGTGGAAGATTCTTTCTCTTTCTCTCATTTGTGTGTGTGTGTGTGTGTGTCTCCCTCTCTCTACGTAACTCTACCTTACAAATAAATAAATACATGTTTAAAAACATGAGTAGGGGAAGTGTCCATAGGTTAGAAGCATAGAACCTGAGGAAAGCATCACAGGTAGTCCAATGTGGCTGCAGAAGACATGCTCCGACCATGCCAAGGTCATGGTGAGAGGTTGCAGGGATGGGGAATTTCTGAAGAATCCATAAATGTGCCCTGGGAAACAAAAGGTAGCAATTCTGTCTGCTGCATCCAGACAGTACCAGTGTCCAGTTCCCAGTTATCCCCAAAACTAACACCATTGTTGCTGTTACCACCTGCCTCCCTATCTTAGAGTGTGCAGTTCTTTTAAATTAAATCTACATCATGGATTCCTTCAGTCATGGTCCCAATAAGAAACAGATGGCACTCTCAAAACAGTATAATTGGAGAAGGGTTTATTTACAACAGGGCTGTTTACAAAGATGTGGGTGGAGAAGAACCACAAGAGAGCAACGTAAGCCTGCGGCTGGTAACAGCTGTATAGTGAAAGCTCCAGTAAAAGCAAGGGAGAGTGCCATGACTGGGACTCTTGAGCAGAGAGTTATGCAGAATAAACTGCTATGGGGCACAGCCAGCTAGAGGCAACCTCTCAGGCTGGATGCCAGAAGAATAAATCCCCTAACACGACCTTTCCTAACTTGATCTGACCACGGGCTATGGCTCCAGAGTGAAGCCAGAAGACACTGAAACTCATTTATGTAAATCTATAGAGGTAAGCCAACAATATTTAGTAGCATTACAAACTTTCACTATGTGGTATTTCATCATCCTATTTAGATGGTTTGCAACTTCTATTACAACTTCCTTTATCCAAAGATTATTTATAAATAAATATCTAAATTTTCAGATATGTAACTTTTTGGCTATCTTTTTGTAATTAATTGTGTCAATTTTTCTGGTATTAAAGTCTGAAAATATAATTATTATATAATTTTTATTATTGTTGAGTCTTTTGTAACCTAACAAAACTTTAGTATGAACATATTTGATATGTGGTAAGTAAGACTATATAATTTATAAGCATTGATTACAGATATGTGTATTAAATCCAGCTTATTAATTCATTCAAATATTTGTATATTCTGGCTTTTTTCTTTATTTTTATGATTTTATTTAGATAAACTCAATATTTCTCCTTGTATCTTATTTACTTTTATTGTTCAGGAAAATATTTTATTTACAAACAGATAGTTGAAACTGACTTGACCAATTTTATTTATTTATAGACTTATTTTATTTATTTGAAAGGCAAAGTGACAGAGAGAGAGGAAGAGACAGAGAAAAAGAAGAGAGAGATCTTCCATCTGTATGTTCACTCTCTTAATGGCAGCAAAGGCCAGAGCTGAGCCTGTCTAAAGCCAGGATTCAAGAACTTTTTCCAGGTCTCCCACATGGATGGCAGGGCCCAAGCATTTGGGCATTTGGGTCATCTTCCACTGGTTTCCCAGGCACATTAGCAGAGAGCTGGATTGGGATTGGAGCAGCTGGAACTTGAACTGGCACCCATATGGGATGCTGGCTTTTCAGGTTGTGGCTTTACCTAATATGCCAAAATGCTGGCCCTTCAATGTTTTTCTAAAATTTTTATTTCACTTTCATTTTTTCTAATAGCTTGGCTGTTGTTGAAACTCTAAATTCAAAGTTATTTTATCCTAGCTCTTGGATAAATAGATAAATATCATTCCCTTCTTCCCCTTTTTTGGTATCTTCATGCAATTTTTTGTATGATTATGTAAGTAATCTGCTCTAAGTAATTACTCTGTTGATTTTAATATGTTTTAAGAGTTTTCTTTTATAAGTTCTATCATGTTTTGATACAGAATTTTATTTTAATATTTTGCAGTGTTGTCTACTCTCAATGCCAGAAAAATATCATCCATTTTTTAAAAATGATGCATTTGTCCCATTTTTCTTTTTTTTATAGAAAACCTATTCTTTCAATTTTGATTTCACTCATTCTATATCCATCATCTATGTCTTTTGAATTCTCTGATATTTGTTATTATTAGCTAGTATATTCTGTGTAGTTTCTTCATGTTTATCTTCTATTTCACTAATTCTCTCTGTAGTCATTTTTTCCTGTTATTTATCCTGTTCATTTACTTCTTTTTCAATGACCAATAACTTAATTTGGATATTTTATAAATTTGCTTTTGCCCCCATGGGATCATATTCTTCCATTATAGTTTTTATTTTTCTCTTTTGTCTCTAATCATCACATTTAATATACTTATTTTATGATCTCTTTTAAATATTCTATTATCACATGTTCTAGTTTTCCTGTTCGTTTCTGCTCTTTCTCATGATTGATCAATGACTTGGGTGATTGGGTTTTATTGCATCTTCCTTGGAACTCATTTTTCCATTGAAGCCTCCTTTCTTGATGGTGCTCTTATAGAAAAAATGTTTTCTTCTTTCATGGGATATATCTTCAATTAAGATAAATCTTTAGGTACTTGTTATTTGTGATTCTTGAATTAAGTTGGTAGTAAAAATTCAGATCTTGTTTCTCTACCACTGTCTCAGGATAGACTTTTTCTAGGCTGGTTTTCATAGAGGGAGCAAATCTTTCAGACTCATCTTTATGCAGACCCCTCAAATATAGGTCTTTATCTTACATGAGCTCAAGGCCATATCTCTTTTTCCAACATGGACATTACAGTGCTAATAGCTAGATATTTGGTGTATATTCTCATGTAATGACCTCCTTAGCATTAGTCAGATGAGGCTCTGGCTTTGACTTTATTGCTTAACAACGTGAGGATTTTCCTTTCTTTTTCTGAGATTTATTACACTAGAAACACTTTGTTATGCTATATCCTGTATTTCTCAGTGCTGAAAGAGAAGACAGGTGCACATTCCAACTTGAGCCACAGTAATACCTTCTCTTAATATATTTGACAACTTTGAGAGGAAGGGATATTTTTAACGTTCTTTATAAAGCCTCATGGAATACCTACAACATGCAATGTTCTAAATTCTGGGAATAAAGAGGTGACAAAGATGTAGTCCATGATCTCACTGACATATGAATAATCATTATAATTGCTATGACCTGAATGTTTTCGCTCTTTCAAACTTCATATGTTGAAGCCTAATCCCAAATGTGATGGTATTAGCAGATGGAGCACTTGGGAGGTGATTAGTTTATGTGGTTACTAACCTTTTTAGGGAGGCTTTGGAGAGCTGCTTTGCCACTTCTACTGTGTGAAGACTCACTTAGAAGGTGCCAATTATGAATCAGAAAGTTGACCCTTGCTGGACACCAAATATGTTGGAACCTTGACCTTGGAGTACTCAGCCTCCAGAACTGTGGGAAACATTTATGTTGTTTCTAAGCCAACCAGTCTATGGCATTCTGCTATAGCAGCTTGAAAGGATTTAGATAGCAATTAAAGGTGAGAATTTCTAAAATAGAGATATGAATAAAATGATGCTAGAGTACATAAGAAAGCATTTGCTCCTTCCTTTTCTTTGAGGGCAGAATTGACGTTCCAAGTGCTGACAATGACTTTCCTGATCTCAAGAAGGCATTGAAAACAAAACCAGGATACACGATCTAGTTTATAATCCAAAATCTCATGGTTTTTTTTGTTTGTTTGTTTGTTGTTGTTGTTGTTTTTTTTTTTTTTTTTTTTTTTTACAGGCAGAGTGGACAGTGAGAGAGAGAGACAGAGAGAAATGTCTTCCTTTGCCGTTGGTTCACCCTCCAATAGCTGCCACGGCCAGCGCACTGCGCTGATCCGAAGCCAGGAGTCAGGTGCTTCTCCTGGTCTCCCATGGAGTACAGAGCCCAAGGACTTGGGCCATCCTCCACTGCACTCCCTGGCCGCAGCAGAGAGCTGGCCTGGAAGAGGGGCAACCGGGACAGAATCCGGCGCCCCGACCAGGACTAGAACCCGGGGTGCCGGCGTCGCAAGGCGGAGGATTAGTCTAGTGAGCCACGGCGCCGGCCAGATCTCATGGTTTTTAAAAGTAGAAATGGCTACAACAGTATCAATATAAGGGTGACATCATTACAGTGAAAGAATCAACTTAGTGTGCTGGTTGTGTATCAGATTTGTGATGAGTAGCCGTTTAGTAATGAAATAATCTTCACAGGATCTCATAGCCCTTAGCCTCTCTCCATTTAAGAATTTATATCTATCTATAATCTATCTATCTATCTATCTATCTATCTATCTATCTATCTATCATGTATCTATTTATCTTGAAGCCAGAGCTGTCTCTTGCTTCTGCTGCCTAGGACCTGTGACAGAGAACTCAAGAGCTAAATGCAGAGAAGTTGTAAATCAGAAGTTGGGGCTCCAAAAAGTCTGAGATCATAGAAAACAGCAGAAAATAAGGCCAAGTAAAATAAGAATTTAATTTCAGAGTAGAAGCATGACAGAGTTTTATACTAAGAAGAAGAGATGGAGACAATATCAGGGACACTTGAAGCTCACAAAGCAGGGACATCACGTTGAAACCAACTCAAGAACAGCCCCTAGCCTCCTGCAGTTCCCTCCTATTGAACAGCTACACTTTTCAGAGACCTTGCCTTAATTTCTCACCCAGTTGTAGCCTTCAAATTTTTCTTTCTTTTTTTCTTTTTTTTTTTTTTTTTTTTTTTGACAGGCAGAGTGGACAGTGAGAGAGAGACAGAGAGAAAGGTCTTCCTTTGCCGTTGGTTCACCCTCCAATGGCCGCTGCGGCCAGCGCGCTGCGGCCGGCGTACCGCGCTGATCCGATGGCAGGAGCCAGGAGCCAGGTGCTTCTCCTGGTCTCCCATGGGGTGCAGGGCCCAAGCACTTGGGCCATCCTCCACTGCACTCCCTGGCCACAGCAGAGAGCTGGCCTGGAAGAGGGGCAACCGGGACAGAATCCGGTGCCCCGACCGGGACTAGAACCCGGTGTGCCGGCGCCGCAAGGCGGAGGATTAGCCTAGTGAGCCGCTGCACCGGCCGCCTTCAAATTTTTCAAGAATTTTTTATTAAAATTTTTTTTTCTCTTTTAGTGCCAATTTTCTCATGTATGTATGTGTGTGATTTTGATATGGCAAATGAAAGCCACTGAGTGTTTCATCTGATATTAATCTGAAGCAAATGCAAAAACAGAGGGTCAAGCAGATTTGCTACCATGGTGATGTTTTATAGTTAATTTGATTGATTGAATAGGAAGAAATGTTAGGAAAATCTTAAGTATTCACTTGGGCTGATGTGTCTGATGGCTCCTATCAATGTAGTGCCCTGTTCATTTCAAAAAATAATACATGTATAGAAAAAAGTCTGCCTTGGGGGTCTGTAGCTATCTGTATGACCAAACTCAGTTCAATAGTTCAACTTTGGCTGATTGTCAAGTTTCAAAAACTTGCCCACTGATGTTGTTTATGGGGTTCTCAAAGAATTTTAGTTTTCTTAACATTTCCAGTCCCCACTGTTGAATACAACTCTATCAGCTAATAATTTATCTGTTGACAGTTATACGTGATAGGAATGTAGATCAAAGAAGAGGAGTTTTTCAGAAAAAGACAAAATAAGACACTGAAAGGAGAAGCAATGGGCATTATGTTTTATATCCACCATGACTTGTGTGTACTGAGTTCATGTCTTCAGCTCAGCTCTCTCATTTACTCCAGGTATATGTACTCCACTTACTGGACACTCTATCTGCTGGGTAGTACATATTTTCTTCCAACTCAGTACATCCAGAATTGAATTTATTACCTTGTTACACATCCCCATATGTCTTTTCTTCTCGTATTCCTTAAATGAAAGAATGACAACACCATTTAAACAATCACCAAAGCTAGAAATTCAAGCACTATCTTGACTCCTAAGTTGTCATTTCCAAACGCCATACCATGATATGACAATTCGTTATAATTTTGGGTTACCTCCTATATGTTAGTCTATGTAGATGCTACACATACATGGTCTTGTTTAATGTAAACAACTCTGTGCAACCTATTATTGTCTCTTTTCCAGATAAGGAAATAGACTCAGAAAGCTTAAGTAACATACTTATGGTCAAACAAGCAATACATAATGCATTAACTTTAGTTTCCTGAATATACCTCAAGTGACTGCCTGAAACATTTCTTCTCCACCTCTTTTTTCAAAATACCCATTTCTTTCTTTTTTGAAATTATACAGTGAATCTTCTGAGAGTGAAGACCGATCCATTTTCTTGCCATCAAAGCACTAGGCCAAAGCATGCAGCAGTTGCAAAGTATTAGTTTAATGAATGAGTGAATATGAAACATTAGTCTGTGGCAATGGAAATTAATAATGAAAAAAACAGTTTGGAGATTCTTCAGAAAACCAAAACTAGAATTACAGCACCATTCAATTGAGCAATTCCACTTCTGAACACGTGTCCAAAGGAATGCAAATCAGTATGCTATAGAGATATCTGCACTTCTTTATTCACTGTAGGATTTCTCATGATAGCTAAGATAAAGAAGCAAACTAGGTGTCCATCAACAGACAAATGGAGAATGAAAATGTGGTACCTATACACAGTGGAATGCCATCAGCTTTAAAAGAGTCAGGATTCCTGCCATTTGCAATATGGATGAACCTAGGGCACAAGATGGTCTGTGGAATAATACAAACACAGGCAAATGCAGCATGATCTCATTCATATGTGGAGTCTAAAAATGTTCAAGTCATGAATGTTGAGAATGATAGTTACCACAGAGGCAGTGCTATGTATTGGAACCAAAGGGATGCTGATCAAAGGGTACAAAGTTGCAATTTCACAGGAAGAATAAACTTTAGTAATCTATTGCACAGAATGGGTGACTAAAATAATAATGTACTGTCTATTTTTAAATAGCTGAAATAGTAGATTTTAAATGTTTTCATCACTAAAAACTGTAAGTTACTGGATTTGTTAACTACCCTGATTTAACAATTTTTCATTGTCAATATATCATAACATCACATGAATACATGTTTATTAAATAAGCATAAGTTATGAATAAAATAGTGAGAAAAGTTGAAAAGGTTAAGGAAAAGAAACAAAAATTCTGTTGATCTTTGAATTAATGCATCAAGCTGACCCTTGAATGATTTCCTTTGTCTATAACCATTCTTTGTCTTTTAAGACATGCTATATTAATTATTGTGTGTCCAACTCATTTCCATCTTCCCAAGGCTTTCCACTTATAAAGAGAAAATCCAAGTATTTACCATGTTGACTTAGCAAAGCAAAGCAGAATATTTTGCTTTTTTCTGCATAAAAACCTAGAAGGGACATTTATATATATATATACATATATGTGTGTGTGTGTGTGTGTGTGTGTGTGTGTGTAAACTTTGAAGGGACATAGCTTTCTTGTTTATCCCTTAGCAGTGGTGCCATTTCATAGGACTATGGAGTGTCCAGTGTTCAAAATGGAACTTAGAGATGATTTTTTTAAATCTTAGAGGACACTTATTCCACTTATTCCCAGAAAGGTTCAGCAATTTATGCAAGTCCCTGGTGTGGTCAAGCAGTAGCCTGTTGGATTTACTCTGCCTCTTTCCATCACGTAGGTTGCTCTCCATTTGGAAAGATAGCCACATCTGCTTATCTGGGTACTATTGACCTGCTCTGGACACTAATGAGGGCTTCAACATTGCTCTCCACTTCTTCAGAGTCAGTCAAAAAGCTGACTACAGGATTAGAAGACTCTCCGATTACCTGGTATCCTAATCTCAAAACAAGCAGCGGAGTGACCAGTCACATACACTGACAAGTAATACACTGAAGGAAATTGCCAATTCTATCACTAGTCCAGGATTCGTAGCTCAGCTGTGACATCTGGGGAAAGTGTCTGTGGTGTCCTGTACCGAACTCACATCTGGAGTCTAGACCGAGTGGCTCGCTCTTTGGTGCTCCCAGCCCTTCACAGCTCCTGCCCTGATGTCTCTGAGACTCTCCCTTTACCTCCTTTTTGTTTTTTCTCTAAAGCTTCTTTTCAATCTTTATCACTTTCTGGTTTCTCTTCTTTTTTTCACTTTTCTTCTTTTTCTTTTCTTAAAGAAATTTGGGCATAAATTTATCCAAATATTCATGGTAGACATCTTAGAAAAAAGATCCTTGCAGTGGAATCCGTTCTCTTCAAATAAAATCCTATGAGGAACACCAGTGTGGAAAAACACGTTAAAGAAAAACTTTTCCAGTTAATATGGGAGGGACAAAGAATAACTTTCCAAGCATCAGGAATCCCTAATGGGGAGTTCCTTCAGTAAATAATTGAAAACACCTGGTCTGGGGGTTGGTGTTGTGGCACAGTGGGTTAAGCCACTGCCTGTGATGCTGTCATCCCATATTGAGCCCTGGCTGCTCCACTTCTGATCCAGCTCTCTGAAAATGCTCCTGAGAAAGCAGTGGAAGATGGCTCGTACCCGGGTTCCTGCCATCCATGTGGGAGACCCAGATGAAGTTCCAGGCTACTAGCTTCTTCCTGGACCACCACAGGCCATTGGGGCTACTTGGGAAGTGAAACAGAAGGTACAAGACCTTTCTCTCTGTCATTCCCTTCTTCTCTCTATTACTCTGCTTTTCAAAATAAACAAATATTTAAACAATGGTGATTTTTTTTGCAGTCTCTTCCATTTGATAGATGCAGTAAAAACAATTTTCCATATTCTGTTTGTACCTATGAATTCCATCAGCCACTCGCAGCTAAGGATTACGGATAGTTGGGGGCCAAAATGATTTGCCTTGTAAGCATTAAGACAGTGGATACACATGATACTTCATGCTTTCTCCCCTTGTACCAGTGACAAAAGAAGCTTTCTCTTTCATAGGGTGCAAAAGTGAGATGGACCATTATTCAGCCCAGATTCCTGGATGATGCTGTGGAGCAGAGGTTTCTTTTCTTTTCTTTTTTTTTTTTAAAGATTTATTTTATTTATTTGAAAGACAGAGTCATAGAGAGGTAGAGACAGAGAGAAAGGTCTTCCATCCACTCGTTCACTCCCCACGTGGCCACAACAGCCGGAGCTCTGCCAATCCAAAGCCAGGAGCTTCTTCTGGGTCTCCCATGCGGGTGCAGGGGCCCAAGGACTTGGGGCATCTTCTAATGCTTTCCCAGGCCACAGCAGAGAGCTGGATCGGAAGAGGAGCAGCCAGGACTAGAACCGGCGCCCATATGGGATGCCAGTGCTTCATGTCAGGGTGTTAACCCACTGCACCACAGCTCCAGCCCCAAGAGCAGAGGTTTCTGTTCGTACCTCAAAAGCTATATGCTGTGATTGAAAAAATAACCCATTGTTGTGTTAATCTGTTGGGATTTGGAGGTTAATTTGCATGCTGGAATAAAGTCAACCTATTCTGATTAAGGCAGTATTAGGGAAAATAAAATTAGAACAAGATCAAATTGTCTTTCATGTTAAGTCTTCTTCGACCAAAGTGTACCTAATTCTTTCTACTGGGTTTACCATTAAACAAACCAGACACTTTCTAACCAATTTGGTAGAATGAAATTATGCAGAATAGAAGTCCTGAATAACATAATCAGAACATTTTGAATAACATTAATGTAGAATTCTTCCAATCAATACATTTTTTAAAACAAGATAGTTTCCCAGAATAGAAATTCACACATTTCTACAAGCGCTTATACCTTGGCAACAGAATGTTAAGGTATCTTTGGATAACAGGATAATCAGAACAAGCTGGAGCAGAGGCTGTTTTCCCTTAGTAATGAAAGTACACATTCCTGAGGGCTTTCTTTGCTACCTCTCTCAGGGATATTGCCAGTTGTGGATTTTTAGTAATAAGTATACATACTTCGACTCCTTAATGGGGGCTAGGAAATGTAGATAAGTCTGAAGCACATTTTCTATGCCGAAGCCCTAAGTTCACCAACAGGGTTGAGCTCCAGTTACTCGATGGGAAATGGACATAATTGTACACTCTTTATTGGCTGCCTTCAATTCCCCGTCTCACTCTCTTTTCCCTTATTAATTTTTCCTGATACCATACCCCAATAAGCCAACTGCACTTGAATCATTATCTTAGTATTTTAGAGTAACTCTAATACGATAGCCCAATCACTTGACCCAACAACTCTGTCTTCCTCAGGTCCAAGTCTTATGTCTTAGAGATTTTTAGATGACATGGATAAATTGGATGAATGGCAATTTCAGGCCAGTAGATTGACTTTTAGTTTTAATGGGTATCTCAAGAGGGTTGAAAATTTTCAAAGGAAATTCAG
The DNA here is from genome assembly GCF_964237555.1 of Oryctolagus cuniculus. NCBI lineage: Eukaryota > Metazoa > Chordata > Mammalia > Lagomorpha > Leporidae > Oryctolagus > Oryctolagus cuniculus. The sequence goes on along the minus strand of NC_091436.1, from coordinate 146,509,510 downwards.
CTACATCTCCTGCTCTAGAAACATAGCTATGACTTTTGATGTGTTTTGACATTAAGGGGATTGCTAGAATCCATCTCCCAATTATTAAAAGAAAATATCATGAGAAAAGCTTTTCCATTTGTTCACACACACAACATTGTCACATGATCATTGTCTTTGAAGTGCAGTTGCCTGTTTACCGGGTCAATGTTGTTCTAGATTATTGGGAGAGTATTGAACTACGAAGCTGACAAAGTTAATAGGCATAAAGAAAAGTTTTCAGTGTGTTGAGGGGCCCAGTGTCAAAGACATTCGTGTCTTGGAAGTGTCTGAGTAAGTAAAATGGAAGCAGTGATGTTGATGGGCAGACAGTGTAATGTCTGACCTCATCATTTCAGGAGTGGCACGGCACCAGGCCATAACAAATAAAAGGTACCACCACAGAAGGAGATATTGGAGACAACAGAGATAAGGTGTCAAAAAAGTATGTCAGCTCAGGGTGGGGCTGTATTTTTAGTTCCTGTTAGTAATGAATTTAATGTTTCCAAATGTGTACTTTTCAGTCCATATTTTGATTGATTTCTTGGACATAGTACCACTGTCTACTTTATGCTGGCAATGCATCCCCCAAACCCTCCCCTAAGATCCATTGCTCTATATTTTTTGTTATATTTTTATTTCTTTCTTTATTTTTAATTTGTATGTATCTCATAAATACAACACTGTGTACACAGTAATTCTTGTCACTGTACTCACCCTCCCATCCATTCTCCCCCACCTTCTTGTTTTCTGTCCTGTTTTATCCAAAAAAGAAAAATTAAAGAGAGAAAAAGAAAAAAAAGAATAAATAGAGTAAAGGAAAAAAAACTAAGAGAAAATTTCCTCAACAGTCTAATAAAGGGCTGATCTATGTTATTGCTTTTCAAAGGTGATTTCACTTTTTACCCCCTTCCTCATTTCCCTTCCTTCCTCCCCCTTCTTTCCTCTTAGAATCTTAATTTTATTTAAGGAAAAATCTAGGGACTATATATCTTTTGTGAGCTCTTAGACACAACTATAACTTATGAGACTTAATAATATCCTTGAGATATTCTTGAGAACAAATTTTACTATTAAGTTTCATGGTACCATTCTTTGCAGACAAAGGTCCTGTGTGAGAAGTTAGTGCAGTAACTCTTGTTTATTTAATAAATGACACAAATGACATCAAAATTGCCCAAGGATCTTCACATGATCTGCCTTGGCTATGGAAGCCTTTTGGATCCACTAGTTTGACAAGACCATAAGCAACATGGAAGTCCTCTCTTCCCTTCAGAGAAAAATACATCCCTCTTTGGTGTCCCTTTCTTTCCACTGAGATCTCACCCACAGGGGTCCTTTATGTAGGACACCTTTTGCTAGAGTGTCTTGGCTTTCCATGCCTAATACGCTCCACCTGGGCTTTCCAGCCATACCAGAGTACCTTAAGGGCAGATTCTGAGGTCAGGGTGCTACTTAAAACAATTGTCATTCTATGAGTCTGCTCTACGGACTGCTTCCCATGTTGGAGGCTTCTCTTCTTCATAATTCTGTCAACTACTGTTCCCATACACTTAGTCCTATTTATATGATCACTTGACCACTTGATCCTATCTATATGGTCAACTTACCACTTAATCTACCTATTTGGTCTTTATAAAACTTAAACTGCTATTTTGATCAGCCATAGTAGAGTATGTAGGACTATACTGCTTTGAAGTTATGCCCTTCAAGCATTTCCAAATTTAGCTTTAGAATCTTGGTAATTCTTCCCACTGTGCCCACCCTCCCACCCCACTTCCTCTTCCCTGTCTTACTCTTTCTCTTATTCTTTACTAAGATCTATTTTCTTTCTTTTTTAGAAAGATTTTATTTAATAAATATAAATTTCATAGGTACAGCTTTTGGAATATAGCAATTCTTCCCCCCATACCTACCCTCCTACTCCCACTCCCATCCCACTTCCTACTCACTCTCTCATTCCATTCTTCATTAAGATTTATTTTTAATTATTTTTTTTTTGAATGCATATGGTGGTGAGGTTTATTTCACTTCTACACACATATTTATCACCACTAATGTGTTAAATTATTCCATTTTTTCAAGTGAAAATATATAAGTACATTAAGAGTAGGATAAAAACAAAGATAGCTTCAGTTCTGATTAGGATTTAGGTAAGAAAAATTTTAAGTGTTACACAATGAAACTGAAGGCAGTTTTCCAAAAGGATAGTACACTGTTTCCTTAGCATCAATCTGTGCAAAGTAAAATCCATACAGCTGAATGGGCATTACAGATACATCAGTGGTAATCAGTACAAATAAATATAAAAGTGGAAATACCAAGTCACTGGAAACTGGTATTTAGTAATGAATAATCAGAGATGCCAGTTACTACTAGATGGAATAAGGAAATAAGGTCATCCCAGTGTTGACAAGTCACAAAATACACATCAATGAAAATTTAGTTAATCCCTCCACTCTATGAATACTTCATATTTTTTTTTAACTTTTATTTAATGAATATACGTTTCCAAAGTACGAATAATTATCTTTATATACAGAAGATAAACTCTATACTAAGTAAAGATTTTAACAGTTTGCATGCACACAGACACACAAAGTATAAAGTACTGTTTGAAGACAAGTTTTACCATTATATCTCATAGTACAATGCATTAAGGACAGAGGTCCTACATGTGGAACAAGTGCACAGTGACTCCCGTTGTTGATTTAACAATTGATATTCTTATTTATGACATAACCCGAGGCTCTTGTCATGAGCTGCTAAGGCTATGGAAGCCTTTTGAGTCCACAAACTCTGACATTATTTAGACAAAGACATAAGCAAAGTGGAAGTGCTCTTCTCCCTTCAGAGAAAGTTACCTCCTTCTTTGATGGTCCCTTCTTTCCACTGAGATCTCACTCACAGAGAGCTTTCATGTAGGCCATTTTTTGCCACAGTGTCTTGGCTTTCCATGCCTGAAATGCTCCCATGGGCTTTTTAGCCAGATCAGAATGCCTTATGGGCTGATTCTGAGGCCAGAGTGCTGTTTAGGGCATTTGTCATTCTATGAGTCTGCTGTGTGGCCTGCTTCCCATGTTGGATCCTTCTCTTCTTTTTAATTCTGTCTATTGTTACTAGCAGACACTTGGTCTTATTTATGTGATCCCTTTGACACTTATTCCCACCTTTATGATTAGTTATACACTTAAAATAATCACTTTAACCAGTAAGTTGCCATTGGTACCTGCCAACTTAATGGGATTTGGAGTTCCATGGCAAGTTTTAGCTTTACCCTTAGGTGTAAGTCCATGGGAATGTGTGCCAAACTGTACATCTCCTCCCTCTCTTATTCCCACTATTATTTTTTACAGGAATCAATTTTCAATTGGATTTAAACACCTAAGAATAATTCTGTGTTAAATAAAGAGTTCAACCAATAGTATTAAGTAGAAAAAGAAAATACTAAAAAGAATAAAATAGTAAGCTGTTCCTCCACCGTCAGGACAAGGATGAATTAAATCATTGCTTCTCATAGTATCAGTTTTGCTTCTACAGGTTTTCTTTTAGGTGCTCAGTTAGCTGTCACAGATCAAGGAGAATATATGATATTTGTCCTTTGGGACTGGCTTATTTCACTCAGTATGATGATTTATAGATTTCTCCATTTTGTTGCAAATGACTGGGTTTCATTTTTTTTGTTGTTGTTTTTACTGCTGTGTAGGATTTCATAGAGTACATGTTCCATAATTTCTTTATCCAGTCTTCTGTTAACGGGCATTTACGTTGAGTCTATGTCTTAGCTATTGTGAATTGAGCTGCAATAAACATGGAGGTGTGATAGCTCCTTTATTTGTCAATTAAATTTCCCTTGGATAAATTCCAAGTTGTGGGATGGCTGGGTCATATGGCAGGGATATATTCATATTTCTGAGATATTGCTGAACGTTATTCCAATAGTGGCTTTACTAGTTTGCATTCCCACCAACAGTAAATTAGTGTACCTTTTTCCCCACATCCTCACCAGCATTTGTTGTTTGTTGATTTCTGTCTGAAAACAATTATAACTGGAGTGAGTTCAAACTTCATTGTGGTTTTGATTTGCATTTCTCTGATGACTAGTGATCCTGAGCATTTTTTCATGTGTTTGTTGGCTATTTGGATTTCCTCTTTTGAAAAATGTCTGTTTAAGTCCTTGACCCATCTCTTAAGTGGGTTGTTTGTTTTTTTGTTTTTGAGTTTCTTGATCTCTATATATTTTGGTTATTAATCCTTTATTGGTTTATAGTTTGGGAATATTTTCTTCCATTTTGTTGATTGTCTGTTCACTTGGCTGATTGTTTCCTTTGCAGTTTAGAAGCTTCTCAATTTGATGTAATCCCATTTGTCTATTTTGGATTTGATTGCCGGCACCCCAACCAGGATTAGAACCTGGGGTGCCAGCACCGCAGGCGGAGGATTAGCCTAGTGAGCCACGGTGCCAGCTGATGATCCAGTTTTAATACAACCATTTCTTGAAGAGACTGTATCTGCTCCAGGGGTTGATTTTAGCTCTTTTGTTGAAGATTAGTTTGTTGTAGATTTTTGGTTTGATTTCAGGTGTTTCTATTCTGTTCCATTTGTCTTTCCAACTGTTTTTGTACCAGTACCAGGCTGTTTTGATTACAACTGCCTTGTAGTATATCTTGAAATCTGGTATTGTGATGCCTCTGGCTTTGTTTTTGTTGCATAGGATTGCTTTAGCTATTTGGGGTCTCCTGTGTTTCTGTATGAATTTCAGCATCATTTTTTTTCTATGTCTGAGAAGAATGTTTTTGGTATTTTGATTGTTATTGTGTTAAATCTGTAAATTACTTTCAGTAGTATGGACATTTTGATGATACTGATTCTTCCAATCCATGAACATGGAAGGTTTTTCCATTTTTAATGTTTTGTAATTCTCATTGTAGAGATATTTGACATCCTTGATTAAATTTATTCCAAGGTATTTGATTTTTTTTTTTTTAGTAGCTATTGATATTAGAAGCTCTTTCTCAGCTGTGGCATTGCCTGCATATACAAAGAATGTTGATGTTTGTGTGCTGATTTTATATCCTGCTACATTTCCAAATTCTTCTATGAGTTCCAGTAGTTTCCTAGTGGAGTCTTTTGGATCCACTATGTATAGGATTATGCCATCTGCAAAGAGCATTGCCCTCTACTTCTAGGAGCTTCTTTCATCTCTTTTCTCTTTCCCTATCCTTTGCAGATACCTCTTTAAAATGTTGACATTCCATAGTTGTAAGTCCTATGTTATTAATAATTCTCAGTCAGCATTTTTCTTTGGATGACTATATCCACTTCCACAGTGTTAACTCCCTTATGCATGCCTTATCTTCTGAGCTCCTTTAGTAAAGCTCTACTTGGATATTTCACAAACACCTTAAACCCAATATGACCAAAGCAGAATACTTCAACCTCCCTTCCCTCCTGAACTCTTGCAAAATAGTCTCTTTTCTAACTTTTTGTTCTATCTTAACAAACGAGAATAATGGCACCCTAGCTCTATGAATCAAATATTTTATAAGTTTTGCCTACTGATGTATCCCCAGTTGAATGATGTCTAAAAAAGAGTAATTATTTGTGAAATACTTGAGAGTATTTTTATGCTTCTCATTTGTACCCTCTATAAACTCTATTTAAATACCAGATCTAGCTGTGGCTTTGATTGGTTGCTTGCTAAATTTCTATAATCATCAGAAATGTAAAATTTTGAAAGGAATACAATAATAAAAAAATAAGTTTATTAGTAGCTGCAAAATTTGCTGTTAATATACAGATGCTCCTCAAGTTGTGATGGAATTATGTCCCCCCAAAGCCATCGGAAACAAAAAATATATGTAAAATTGCATTTAATACACATAGCCTACTGAGCATAAAAGTTCAGCCACAAAGCTCACTATAGAGTATAAGTAGTCTCATGATGGCAGGGCTGACTGGGAGCTGCCCAACATCCTAAAAGATGACTGAATTACATATTGCTATCTCAGGAAAAGATCAAAATTCAAAATTCCAAGTAAAGTTTCACTTGGATGTGTTTGCTTTTGCATCATAAAGTTGAAAATTCTTAAATTAAACCATAGTTAACTGGCAAATGTCTGCATATGACTCTCAATAGAAGGATAATTATTTTGTCTCATTTTTTAATTTGAGAGAGAGCCCAAGCTTCCGTCTGTTAGTTCACCAAATGCCTACAAAGGCTAAGGCAAGGCAAGGCGGCAAGGCTAAAGCCAACAGCCAGGAACTCAATCTATGTCTCCATGTGGGTCACAACTACTTGATCCATTATCTGCTGCCTTCTCAGGGTCCACATTAGCAGGAAGTTGGAACCTGGAGCCACAGCTGGATCCAGGAATCAAACCCAAACACTTTGACATGGCATGGAGGCATCTTGATTGTTAGGCCAAAACCCATCCCTATAGGAAGGCAATCAAATCCATAGTCATCATGTGACTTGTGGAAAAGAATAATATATAACATCACATTTTAAAGCATTTACTCCTTAAAATATGGTATTTCTTTAGTTATACACTCAAATATAACCATACATATGCTTAACATATGAAGAAATGACTAAGAGAATATATAGAGAAATGTCAATACTAATTATCTCTAGATTAATGGGTGATTTTATTTTATTCTTTATACTCGTGGCTCTTTTCTAAATTGTCTACAAATCAGCATGCTTTACTTTTATAATAAGAATATATATGCACACACACATATGATCTAAAATACTTTTATGTAATAGAATTAAAGCCAACCATTTGATTCTTACTCCTTTTATCTTTTTAAAATATTCATGATATCTTTTATTATTCAGTTAATTTTACTGAAAATACATCTTTTTGATTTCTAGTAATGGAGACAAGGTTTATTTTGCTATAAAACTATTATATGGCTTCTTTTATGTCCTGTGTCTCATTGTTTTTTAAGGATCTAATTTAGAGTGGAAAAAAGATACAATGGAATATGGTAGTCTTATGATTCTGTGTAACTACTTTCAAAAGCTCTGTGCTTGAGATGCTTCTGGAAAGAATATAGGGCCAGCCAGCAGGTCAATCATGCTTTTTACACTAATGAAGATGTCGATGAATGCAATTCATCCTCCATTTTAATTGACATTTTTGAATTTCATGATTCTTTAGTAAGTACATTTATAAATTGCAAGAACCACAAAAAGAACATATTTTTCATCTTTTATAGATGTTGAAATATGATTAAATGTGTTACTATTGAAGACGATATAAATATATATCATGGATATATACATATATATATACACACATATATCCTGATCTAAGAAACATTAAAGCAGGAAAGTCTAAACATGAGTATGGAAAATTTAAGCTATTTCTGTATCTACATTTGAATACACTTGGTATTTAAAAACATAAATTAGTTAAATATAATGCCTATAAACTCAGAATGGAATAAAGATCTAGGTATGAGACCAGAAACTTTGAAATTATTAGAAGAAAATAAAGGGAAAGGGCCAGCGCTGTGGTGCAGTAGGTTAATGCCCTTGCCTGAAGTGCTGGCAATCCCATATGGGTGCCGGTTCGAGACCTGGCTGCTCCACTTCTGAACCAGCTCTCTGTTATGGCCTGGGAAAGCAGCAGAAGATGGCCCAAGTCCTTGGGCCCCTGCGCTCGCGTGGGAGACCCAGAAGAAGTTCCTGGCTCCTGGCTTCTGATCGGTTCAGCTCCGGCTGTTGTGGCCAATTTTGGAGTGAACCAGCGGATGGAAGACCTCTCTCTCTCTCTCCTTCTCTTCTCTCTGTGTAACTCTGACTTTCAAATAATAAATAAAATCTTTTAAAAAAAGAAAAAAATGGGAAAACACTCAGGATGTCAAAATGGTCAAAGAATTTCTAGATCAGACCCCCAAAGCACAGGAAATAAAAACAAAAAGACAAATTAAAGAAATTTTGCACTGCAGTAGAAACAAATCAACATAGAGAAACCTATAGAATAGGATAACATAGTGGTAAGCTATATATTTGACAAAAGAGTAATATTCAGAATGTATAAGAACTCAAACAACTCAATTGCAAAAAAAATCCAATTGAAAAATGAAAAATTTATCTAAACAGACATTTCTCAAAGGAAGACATACACATGACCAACAGGTATGTAAAAAATTGCTCAACAACAGCACTGTGCACTTACTCCTCATGTAGGATCTCTATCCTTAATGTGCTGTACATTGAGATTTAATGCTATAACGAGTACTCAAACAATATATTTCACTTTGTGTTTCTATGGGGGTGCAAACTGTTGAAATCCTTACTTAATGCATACTAAACTGATCCTCTGTAAAAAAAAAAAAAAAAAAAAAAGAAATTATCAATTCCCAACTTGACTCTCACTGGGATTAAGCATGACAATAGGTCTGCTCTGATTTCATCATCATTTAAAAAAAATCATCTATTATTTTTCACTTTATGTTTCTGTGTGGGAGCAAACTGTTGAAATCCATACTTGATGTATACTAAGCTGATCTTCTGTATATTAAGATAATCAAAAATGAATCTTGATGTGAATGGAAGGGGAGAGGGAGTGGGAAAGGGGAGGGTTGTGGGTGGGAGGGACGGTATGGGGGGGAAGCCATTGTAATCCATAAGTCGTACTTTGGAAATTTATATGTATTAAATAAAAGTTTTAAAAAAAATTGCTCAACATCACTAATCATCAGGGAAATGCAAATAAAAATCAGAATGAGATGTCACCTCACTCCAGTAAGCTTGGTTATTATCAAAAAGATAAAGATAACAAGTGTTGGCAAGGATGTAGAGAAATGGGAACTCTCTCAGGCTGCTGGTGTTAAACAGTAAGGAAGTACCTAAAAAAACTAAAAACAGAGCTGTCACGTAATCCAGCAATTGTACTTCTGGGTATATTCACAAGGGAAATGAAAGGCATCTGTCAAAGAGACATCTGCATTTCCATGTTTGTTGTAGCAATAATAACAAAACCAAAGAAATGGAAACAACCTAAGTGTGCAACAACTGATGAATGGAACAAATGTGATAGATATAGGTGATAGAATATTACTTAACCATGAAAATGAAGAAATCTTGTCACCTGTAACCAAGTGAATAGAAATGGGGTCATTATGTTAAGTGAAAAAAGTCAAGCACAGAAAGACAAATATTACATGATCTCACTGATATGTGGATTGTAGAAAAAATAGATTATGGGGCCCGGCGCTGTGGCTCACTTGGTTAATCCTCACCTGCGGTGCCAGTATCCCATATGGGCGCCGGTTTCTAGTCCCGGTTGCTCCTCTTCCAGTCCAGCTCTCTACTGTGGCCTGGGAAGGCAGTGGAGGATGGCCCAAGTGATTAGGCCCTTGCACCCACATGGGAGACCAGGAAGAAATACCTGGCTACTGGCTTCGGATGGGCACAGCGCCGGCTGTAGTGGCCATTTGGGGGGTGAACCAACGGAAGGAAGACCTTTCTCTCTATCTCTGTCTAACTCTATCTGTCAAATAAAAAAAAAGAAAGAAAAAATAGATTATGTAACAGAATTTAAAAATATGAATGTGGTTCGAGAGGCTAGAGAATGAAGTGGAGAGGGAAGACTGGGGAAAACTTGATTGATGGTTACTACAGTAGAGCTATATTGGAGTAAAAAGTTCTGGAGGTCTGTCACATAGAACGGTGAAGACAGGTAGTGTTAATTTGTTGTGTATTTCTTTATAAAAAAAACAGAAGATCGAATTTTTGGATTTTTTACTGTAAAAACATTTTAAATGCCTGAATGCATAAATATATTTACCATGATTGGAGATTATAAAATGTAACAGATACCGCATAGTACCAGATAAATAATTACAATTTTTATGTCTGTTAATTTTTTTAAAAAAATATATTTATTTATTTATTTGAAAACCAGAGTTACACAGAGAGAGAGGCAGAGAGAGAGGTCTTCCATCCGATGGTTCACTCCCCAGATGGCCGCAACAGCTGGAGCTGTGCCGATCCAAAGCCAGGAGCCAGGAGCTTCTTCCCGGTCTCCCGCGTGGGTGCAGGAGCCCAAGGACTTGGGCCATCTTCTACTGCTTTCCTGGGCCATAGCAGAGAGCTGGACAGGAAGTGGAGCAGCTGGGTCTCCAACTGGAGCCCATATGGGATACGGGCGCTTCAGGCCAGGGTGTTAACCCACTGTACCACAGCACCGGACCCCTGTTAAATGTTTTAAAAGGAAGAAAAGTACTTAAAAATGAAAAGAAAAATAAACATGCCTGTTGTGCAAAGATAATAAGGTTTACATCTCAATTTCAAATGTCTTGAATTTCAAAAATGAACAACTAGGAGCAAAAATCTTATTTTTTGTTTCATCAGGATACAATCCTGAGAAAGAAGACAAAATGAATTCTTTATTCTCTCCCCCATCACCTACAGAAGTGGCCACATAGTCAAGCCTGCGGAGTTTTACACAAGCCCCTTCATTGTTTCCATCAGGTTCTCCAGCTCATGTCCCATCACTCTCCTCTCCTACTTTGGCATACGCAGTTGTGGAATTTTGCTGAAAATTTCTTACTGTACCTTTGAGATTAATTCTCTCCATTAAGTGAACACTGATGGAAATAATTAACCTTTCACTTGGTATTAATAGAAAAAGTAGAATTTCAGTAGCGCTAACCTACTTTATAAGCTATTGCGTCCATCGTCTCCATCTCATTTCTTCCCACATGTGACCATCTGGCTCACTGAATGCAGCTGTTCCTTCATGTCATTTGCAGGACTAGGGGTCCAAAGAGCACATTAAGAGGCAAAGGAAGCCATGCATGTGTTGGAAGGGGAGAGCTGAGTTATGTACCCCAAGAGTTCTCATTTTGGCTAATTTCAGAAAATGCAAAGTATATCACTGGTGGGTCATAAATACATTTCTTTTCCCAAACACCAATTGCTGCACCCAACTCCTCTTTCTGGGGGTCAGAACAGCAATTTAAAATAGAAGCTTCTGACTTAAAAACTACTTTTTCCTTTCTTCACGACTGACTTCTCACTCTGGTCAGGTTTCTTAATTTCGATGCCATTCTGCGACATATTTTTTCTTTCCTTCAGCTTTTGTTTATCCTCTGTTTTCAAGTCTAGGCCATTCCTGTCTAGCCTTTCTTGTACTTTCAAATTCTAATATCCTTTCAAGCAACACTTTGTCCAGGAAAACTTTCCCAAAATATCCTATCATGATCTCTCTCTCTTGTTGTTCAGTAGTCTCCTCTGGTAACTACTTATACATCATCATGTGTTATTATACAGACATTTTCCTCAAGGTCAAACATTTTAGTTTCTACTTCTTTGTGTCTTTTCACCCAGTAGCTTATGTGGCACAGCTTTAAGGGTTCAAAAACTGTATTGACTTTTGAGTAACAAATCCAAAGTTTTCAAAAATAGACAATAGGCTTACCTTTGGCCAAACTACTATTTAGATGATTTATAGATGATTTATTTCTTATCCATAATTCACTGTCTTGAGTGGAATTACTATAATATATTGGAGGAAAACAATTGTGTCATGAGAATCGTGTCATGTAGAAGCAGCAGATCCCATGATGTCCATAATGGCCAACAGCTCTTAAGATAGAATTCTTGGGCCAGGATCAAGGAAATTGGCACTGTTTTTAGGATGTGCCAGAGAGCTTCAAATAGTCCAGTGACAAGGACAATGTTCTGATTTTCTTCTGATAGCAAAAGATCAAAAGTGGTTTACCCTGCAAATGGCCACAATGGCCAAAGCTGAGCCAACCAAAGCCAGGAACTAGGATCTTTTTCTAATTCTCCCATGTGGATGCAAAGGTCCAAGCACTTGGACCATCTTCCACTGCTTTCCCAAACCATTAGTAGGGAGCTGAATTGGAAGTGGAGCAGCCGGGACGCAAACAGGTACCCATATGGGAAGCTGGCACCACAGTAGGAGGCTTAACTTACAATACCACAGTGCCGGCCGCAGAAACTGTATTTTTTTATAGTAGCCTTTGCTACTGCAGAGGAAAAGTATCTTTTAAAAAATAGAAAATAACACCATTTATATAGTATATATAAAATCATATATATAATTTGATAAAAATAATTCCTGATTCTAAATTCTGGATAAAGTCCTAACTTGCAATGTGATGCTGGTCAAGTCATGTAATAATTTGATTCTCACAAATTTCATGTATCAAATGAAGATCAAAAATGATTTTTCTTAGGAGTTGTTGTAAAAATTAAAGGGAATAATGACTGTTCTTGAATCAGAGATTGGGAAACTAAGTCCTTGTCATTTTGAGCTAGTTTCAGGACAAGGTATGAAGTGTGGGACATTGATAACACCAGATAAACTGACAGCCTTTATTTTATTATCCTTCATCTTTCCCCTCTACTGGAGCTTTCAGGCCCCTAGGAACCTTGAAGAGCAGAAAGTTAAATGCATGAACAAATATGAGAAAAATAGCATGGTTACACCTGTATTAGAAACGACAGATGTTCTCCTTGGGTTTCCTTGGAAACAGAAGTACCAAGGTCTGTTTGCTTTTAGAAGATATCATTGTACAGTATCTACAGATTTCCCGAGTTCCTGCCATGTGCCAGGAGACATGCTATGTGAGTTTATTTATGTTATCTCACTTATTCCTGGTAGCAATTCCATGATGCAAGTAATCCAAAGAAGAATTTTAAAAAATGGTATGTAGATTCCTAATGACTGGATTGAGATATATTTTATTCTAGAGATGGTGTTCTCTCTTCAACCATGATGCAAATCTGGTCAGCATGACCTAGTATAAGGAGCCACATAAGAGAAGATGAACTTATAACAATTGTGTAGAATACTTGATAGAAGTGGAAGAAGAACTTGCAATATTAGAATTCCTAATTTTGTTGGGTATAAGTTATGCAAAGGCATATAGGTTAAGAATACTGAAGAGCAGAATCAATAAAAATATAACTTACCCATGTATAGGAGACAGTTTTATAAAAATTTCAAGTAATGGGATATTCACTCTGTTTTAGGCTAGATTCAAGAATAACTGGCATAGATTTACCCTATCTGACGAAGTCCTGGGTCTTCTACCCCTCCACTGCTCCATTAGGTGTATCATGGTCTTAGGTCATCAGAGGCAGGTCCTATATGGTGACTGTAGAACTCTCAGGAAAGCATAGAAATACAAGATAGGTCTTCTAACCTATCCAGTGGCCCAGCCCCTTCTGCGTATTTCATTTGACTCAGTGGTTCTACCATGATGCTGGCCTTAGAACATCATCAAATATCCTGAACCTCTTTTCTTCTTCTTCTTTTCTTCCTCCTGCTCCTCTTCTTCTTCTTCTTTCTCCTCCTCCCACCTCCTTCCCCCTCCTCCTCCTCCTTTTTTTTCACTGTCATTCTCATGAGCAACACCTCCCCCTTTTTTTAGGTTCTAATAAAAGAGATCATGCCTATATTCCAAATGAACTGATTAGCTCTTCTCAAATTATAGGCTGATGGTCTTTTTAGAAAGATCCAAAATAAAACAAGTTTTTTGTTTAACTTGAAAGCAGGTGGGGAAATCTCTGTTATTTCCTCCTGGTGCCTCACCCCTCAAAGCCTAAAAGGAAGATGTCTTTCTACAGCTATGAAAAATAAAATACAATTCTCAAAGCATCTCATGGGATGAATCTGGCAGTGTGCCTTCCTAAATTTAGACTTCCACAGAGGCTATATTTCCATATTAAAATGAACACACAGAGCCCATCAAAAGGAAGAGGAGAGGAAGGAGGGGCAAGTGTCTGTGTTTAGCCTAATGGTTCAGATGTCCACATTCCACATGGGTGTTTCTGAATTCCATTTCCAGCTCTGGCTCCTAAGTCCACCTTCCTGCCAATGCCGACCCTGAGAGGCAACAGCAATGGCGCAAGTAACTGAAACCTTGCCACTGACATGGAAGACTTTAATTCAACTCCTGGCTTTGGTCCCAGTTCAGCTCTGTTACAGGCATTTGGAGAGTGAATCAGTGAATGGGAGCACTCTCTTCTTGTCTGTCTGTTTCCTCCTTCTCTGTTTCTGTCTGTCTCTCCAATACATAAATCATTTTGTTAAAAAAGAATACCAGAAAAGGAATTTAGATCTCAGAGTAACAGCACATCTCTAAAATATTGATCTGTTAATAACGAAAATAAATACTGCGACACTAACCTTAAAATCTCTATGACTGCCGGCGCCATGGCTCACTTGGCTAATCCTCCACCTGTGGCGCCAGCACTCCCGGTTCTAGTCCTGGTTGGGTCACCGGATTCTGTCCCAGTTGCTCCTCTTCCAGTCCAGCTCTCTGATGTGGCCCGGGAAGACAGTGGAGGATGGCCCAAGTGCTTGGGCCCTGTACCCGCATGGGAGACCAGGAGGAAGCACCTGGCTTCTGGCTTTGGATCAGCGAAGTGCGCCGGCCATGTTGGCCATTTGGGGGGTGAACCAATGGATAAAGGAAGACCTCTCTCTCTCTCTCTCTCTCTCTCTCTAACTCTGCCTGTCAAACAAAACAAAACAAAACAAAACAAACAAACAAAAAAAAAACCTCTATGACTAACACATTAAAAACAAATTGTTCCCACACGTCACAGTCCTACACATATCAGCTTGTGGGGTGTATGAGGCACAGTTCCACACAGTCTTTCAGGAACCTAGCTCCAGTTTGTATGTTGTTATCTTTAGAAAGCTCAGATGCTTCAAATATTCATTGCTTGTAATAAAATGAAAGAAAATCAAGCACAAGTGTGAAATATCTCAGGAAGTTTCTGGAGGTCAGGACTAATAGGAAACTACTTCACTTTCTCGCATATTCTGCTGCCCAGAAATCACACACGTGGCCTCATTATCTGCAATGGAATCTCTAAATACAGTTCAGTTGTGTAAGTAGGGACAAAGGGAGCAGGATTTGGAGAAAACCAGCATTGTTTGTCTCTTAGTTTGAGTGCCAGTAATGGCTTCTCCACCAATAATACTCCTGGTTGAGTGAGAAAGGAGTGTGCAACTAAGCTATGGATGCCTCTGGCTGGATTTCTTATGTTCAAACTTCCATGCAGTAAAAACAAATTTGATCCTTTTTGGATGTTTCAGAAATTCATGAAATATGTTCTTGATTAATTTATTGAATGCACATATAAGGATTCTGTATACTGCTTCAAGTCTTATAAAATGGATGATACCTTGAAAATATTTGATAGGTGTCTATTACTACTAGCTTAGAAATTAGTTCCTGGCATAGAATTTTATTAGGTGATTTTATATACTTTATCACCATCAAAAACAAATAAGCAAACAAACAAAAATAATTTAAAAATCCAAAGCAGTATGTTATTTTCTTCCAAAATATTTCCCTTAAGTAGAAATAGAAAGGATTTGTGAGGTTAGCAGGGTGACCAGAAAAATCCTTTCAGCAAAACATACTTTCTTTTTCTCACAAAAAAAAACGCATAATGGCGAATTTTCAATAATTATAGCTCAACATCTTGGCAAAAGCTAGTTTTTTTTTTTTGTAGTTTTCCCACACTCCACTATGCACAAAAAATAATCTCAAATATGTTAACGTTGGTGAATATTATGAGCATAGAGGATTATAGGTCAGGATTTAACCAAGAAAACAAAAACTTGTTCAGATACATACACTCAGGGAGTTTGTTATTTAAATGATGCAGGATTTGAAACCAAGAAAGAGATGGTAAAGTAACCAACGTGATTCTAACAGTAGGGAGGCACTCTTACTCCGAGGATGGAAAGACAAAGAGAAGAGACAGTGTTTCCTGAGCCCAAGGCCAGGGTCACTCAGGGGAGGCTGGGCAAGTCTGTCCAGCTGAGCTGAGGGTGTCAAGAAGGAGCTGGCCATGTGGAGTCTGTGAAGCCTACACCCAAGCATCTGTGCCATGCTGAGGCAGAGGGAGAGCAATGCCTTGACTTATTCTCTTTCCTCACCCTTTACCACTCATAATCTCCTGCCTGTATCTGTCCTTGATCAAACACAGCCCAAGATTAGGTGATATATTGGGAAATGCTTATCACTCACTTTTCCATGATGATTTGGAGGAGGACATGGCATTGAAGAGGAATTCATCTGAGAATAAAGAGGCCTTGATCAGCAAATGTCATGAATATACCCAATGGGAGCATCATTTGTTCTCTCTCTTCTGCACAGATATACCTTATTCACTGCAAAAGAATGCTGGCCTCTCCCTGTGAAACTTCTTAGAGTGGCTACCAGTTCAAAAGGGTTCCAGATTCTTCAAGTCCTGTCTTTGAGAGAAAGCAATCTTCAGTTTAAATAAATTGCTACCTAATTTTCCAAAATATCTCTTGGGCGTTTGATTTTTAGATCTATAATCTTTTTTTTTCCTTTTTCTTCTCAGATTCTTTTGTATTTTTATTTTTTTTCACCAGAAACCTTTTATTTATTTAAAGTATACAAACTTCATGCATTTCATAAATACAACTTCAGGAACACAGTAATAGTGATTCTTCCCATCATACCCACCCTCCCACCCCCACTCTCACCCTTCATTTCTTCCCTCTCCTATGCCCATTCTTATTTTTTTAACTAAGATCTATTTTTCAATTAACTTTATACACAAATTAACTCTATACTAAGTAAAAAGTACAGCAAGTAGTATGAAAAAAGAAACAAAACCCTGTTCCTCAACAGGTTTTTGATTTCTCGTTTGATTTCTTCTATACCCACTATTAATTCAGGATCATGTTGTTCAGCCTCCATGTGTTTGAATATGTTCTAGATATTTTTGAGTTGTTGATTTCCAGCTTCATTCTATTGTGGTCATTGTGGTTCGAGAAGATGCAGGCTATGATTTTGATTTTTTTGAATTTGCTAAGACTTGCTTTATAGTTTGGGCTGTGGTCGATCCTAGAGAAACTTTCATGCACTGGTGAGAAGAATGTATATTCTGCAACTGTAGGATGAAAACTTCTGTAGATATCCATTAGGTTCATGTGGTCCATAGTGCTGATTAATTCTTGTTTCCTTGCTGATTTTCTGTCAGATGGATCTGTCCACTGCTGAAAGTGGAGTATTGAAGTCCCCCATTACTACTGTATGGGAGTCTATGTCTCTCTTTAGAGCCATTAATATTTCTTTTAAATAGTCAAGTATTTATTTTACCTTCATTCATAAATAAGAGCTTGCAGGGTACAGAATTCTGGGTTGACAGTTTTTTTCTCTTAAGACTTGGAACATATCTCTCCATTCTCTCCTAGCCCGTAGGGTTTCTGATGAGAAGTATGCTGTAAGTCTAATTGGAGATACTCTGAAAACAATTTAGAATCTTTTCTTTATATTTTACTGTAGAGAGTTTGAATACAATGTATCATGGTAAAGATCTTTTCTGGTCATGTCTATTAAGAGTTTTATATACTAAAGAGAATCAAAAATGAATCTTGATGTGAATGGAAGGGGAGAGGGAGTGGGAAAGGGGAGGGTTGCGGGTGGGAGGGACATTATGGGGGGGAAGCCATTGTAATCCATAAGCTGTACTTTGGAAATTTATATCCATTAAATAAAAGTTAAAAAAAAGAGTTTTATATACTTACTGTACTTGGATGTCCCTTTCTTCAAATTAGGGAAGTTCTCTGTAATTATTCCACTAAAAAGGCCTTCTAATCCATAGATTTGTGTTCTTGCTGGAGGAAAAATAAATAAGTAAAAACTGAAAAACTAAAATAGCTGGACAAATTTATTTAGATTTAACACATAAAATTTTTTCAGAAACATCTGGAAGATGAATATAGGCAGGGGACGTGTTATTTGAGAATTGGAGTGGCAAATACTTTAAACCAAATATAAAACTGACAGAACAAGTTGATAAACCCTGGGAATTCACTCTCCAGTCAACAAGTAAGAGTTACACAAATAAACACCCATACCTCCTACACATCTCTGAAAATCTATAACCTCTCATTAGAATGAGTTCATAATAATGCAAGTAACTTAAAAAATAAATAGTTTCAGGAGGCGGGTCTTTGCAAGGTGATAGAAATGAAACCAAAGAAGCAGAAATAAAAAGAAATGGGCAGAGGAGGAATCTCAGGTAGATAATGAATATGATACATTTCCAACATAGCAGATCTAAATCTTACTGAACAAATGTCTACAAACATATAAAATGCCTTAATAGTTCAGGAAAATAACTAGAGTTCGCAACAACTTTAGCTACAAGGATATTGTAGAAATTCTCTAAATTGTGTCTAAATGCCTTTTGTGAAAGGCTGGTTTTTTTTTTTTTTCTTTCTTTCATAAAGACCTAGGGTCTAATGGCAATAACCTGAACCATGAGATCAAAACAACCTAAAATTGAAATTTTGTCTTAGGCATGTACTAGATGTATGGTCATGGAGCAAGACAAGAAACTGGTGCAACTCTCAGCTTAACTTTTTTCAGTGAAAATGGGATTTTTACTTTTATTATGGTTTATGATAAGAATTAGCAATAATGCTTTTAAGGGACTAGACACAGTAAACTAGTGTTATGTAATTCTTGGTTATGGCTATTTTTCTTTTTAAAAAATGTTGTTTATTTATTTTTATTTATTTGAAAGAAGTGGGAAGAGGGAGAGGAAGAGAGATATGCAAAGAGAGTAAGATGGTGTTCCCATGGACTGATTCACTTCTTTTTTTTTAAGATTTATTTATTTATTTGAAAGTCAGATTTATACAGAGAGAGAAGGAGAGGCAGAGAGAGAGGTCTTCCATTCACTGGTTCACTACCCAATTGGCTGCAATGGCCGGAGCTATGCTGATCAGAAGCCAGGAGCCAGGAGCTTCCTCTAGGTCTTCCTGCGTGGGTCCAGGGGCTCAAGAACTTGGGCCAAATTCTACTGCTTTTCCAGGCCATAGCAGACAGTTGGGTCAAAAGTGGAGCAGTCGGGACTTGAACCTACACCTATATGGGATGCCGGCACTGCAGGCAGTGGCTTTACCCACTATATCACAGTGCCAGTCCACTGGTTCACTTCTTAAATGTCTACTGTATCTGGGACTGGACCAAGATCAAAGCAAGGAACCAGGAACACAATCCAGGCCTCAAATGTGCATGGCAGGGACTCAACTACTTAAGTCATCACTTGCTGCTTTCCATGGTTTGCTTTGGCAGGAAGCTAGAATGGGGAGCAGAACAAACACTTGAATGCAGGCACTCTGATGTGGGATGTGGACGTTCCAAGCAATATCTCAAGAGAAATGTCATGTGCTCCCTATCTTCCTGTTCTTATCTGAAATTTGTATACCACTCAAATTTGTAAAATAGTATCTTTTAATATTATAATTTCCTTCTCATCAAGAAAGATGTTATACCTTCTTGGGGACCATTTGTAAAATACACACACAGTTAGGAGGAGTTATTCCTTTAAATTGTATGCATGAGCAGTATTATGAACACCTCTGCAAAGTGCAGTTAACAATTATCTAGGAGAAAACTTGAGGTTGGTAGTTGGGTGGCAGAAAGACTTAATTTCACATATTAACTGAACTGCTTATCCAAAATACAGTCAACTCAATGCAATGCCCGGTGTATTGCATTCCAGGTCCTTGCATTGCTTGCATTGGCAAGCAAATGGACTCTGGTCAGAGTGCAAATCCCACTTGGAAAAATCATTAAAGAGAATAGAAGGAGTTGTCAGGCAGGAGGACTGAGAGATGTTCATGGTCATTTCACACACACTGTAGTTCCTTTATACAATTCCATGGGGTATAAATTTTGCTAAGCTTCTTGGTTCTGCCTTAATTCATTACCACATAAACAAGAATAGGCTGAGAATAACACAAAACTTTTTATGGATTAATGCCACTGCTGTAAGTTCAGGAAACTTCAACACCAATAGAGGGTGGTATCTATCATTACATATTTAGAATTGTATTTTGGTAAGATAAAGAAAATAATCACTCTCTGCGAAGTGAAGCAACTCAATGCAGGTAGAGAGCACCAAGAGCCCAGGTTACCAGGGAATGGGTGGTCCTTGTTTTGGGCAGAGACTGAGGGTGCACAGACTACTGTGTTCACTGCTTATGTGTAGGGACTATCATTGTGCTCCTTTGCCACTTGACCTTGGCCTTTTCCTGCCATGCTTTGTTTCCCGACTTCTTCTGTCTTCTATGTTTTGTATTTCCCACATATCCCACCATTTCTTCTTACTCAGGAATGACTGGAGGTGGTCTGTGGCTAAAATGAACACTAACATATCCCAGTAAGGTGAACACTACATATCTCAGTAAATGAAAAACAGATTTTCCTCAGATTTTAGAATTACTTTTTGAAGTAATTATAATGGTTAGTAAAAATCATGAAATCTTCCTTTATTAATACTTCTGCCATTGCCAGGGATTCAAATGAAATATTATGCTAGAAAAACTAAAAACAATGTTTTAAAATTTAAAAGGTTTATTGCTCTTATTGTTTTCTCATCATTTTTTAATGAAAAATATAGAGGTCTATAGTGAGAACATCACTTTTTTCAGGCCAAGATGATACTTTGAGTGAATTCACAGAAAATTCAAAACTGGTGCATGTTTGTGGCAGTTCGCTTCTACTCATATAGTATTTGTCTTTCAGTGAAAGAAATAGATTCAAATGGCCAAATCACAGAGTAAACATTCCAGCTTCTTTTGTGGGTCGATGTCTGTGAAATGTGTTCCTCCTCTTTCAGTTTCTGGATATGGAATTGAGTACCTCATTCTCAGATCCTTTTGACAACCAACAGAAGCCCAGTATTCACATGTCACCATTAATTATTCTGATTACTGCAGACCTGGGTGCTTTTTTGGTACTGACCTTCAGACCTTAAAAATCAGAAAAGGCCTAGAGCACAAGTTTGTTTTTAATCTGATTTCATGGAAAGTCTCCTTTTTCTTTTGGTTCAGAAGAGCTGTCTATCAATTCCAGTTGATGCAGTTCAGTAATCGTACATACCATGGTCAGTTTCATAGCTGATTTTCTTCCTTGCTCCAAATTTGGAGAAATAACATTCACTGACTCTGGTTCTTAGTCAAAAAGAAACAAATGCAGAAAATATACCCAAAAGTGTGGATTCTTACATGAAAAATTTATACTACTTGTTGAAAACCTTAAACTTCAATACAGTAATTGATTTTAAAAAATGACCTTCTTTGAACAGCTTTAGATTTATAGAAAAGTTTAGTAGATAGTACAGTTATTTCTCCTTCCCTACACACAGATTCCCCTGTAATTAACATCTTTCATTGGTGTGGTACATAATTATTGAACAAATAATTATAGCCTACAGTTTACATTATGCTTCACTTTTTATGTGTATGGTTCTATAGATATTGACAAATGCAAAACAACATGCTTCTCCTATTGCTGGATCCTCCACAACAGGCTCATTGTCCAAAATTCACAATGTTTCACCTATTCATTCTACCTCTTTTTTTAAAAAATATTTTATTTATTTATTTGACAGGTAGTTACAGACAGTGAGAGAGAGACAGAGAGAAAGGTCTTCCTTCCATTGGTTCACTCCTCAAATGGCCAATACAGCTGGCGCCGTGCTGATCCGAAGCCAGGAGCCAGGTGCTTCTTTCTGGTCTCCCACACCGGTGCAGGGGCCTAAGCACCTGGGCCGTCTTCTACTGCTTTCCCAGGTCACAGCAGAGAGATGGACTGGAAGAGGAGCAACCAGGACTAGAACTGGCGCCCATATGGGATGCTGGCCCCGCAGGCAGAGGATTAACCTAGTGCGCCACGTTGGCCCCTTATTCTACCTCTTTTCTGGTCACTCCCTTTCTCCTGGTAACTACTGATCTGTTTTATTGTCTCATAGTTTTATCTTTTCTAAAATATCATATATTGGAATAAATAGTATGTAGTCTTTAAGAACAACTTCCTTCACTTAGTAATATGCATTTAAATCTCCCCACCCCCGTGTCTTTTCTTGGCCTGCTAGTTCTTTTTAAAGCACTGAACAACATTAGTTGTCTAGATGTCGAAGGACATCTTTGTTGCTTCCAGTATTTGAAGACTATTAATAAAACTTCTGTAAACATTTATGTACAGGTGTTTGTGTGAATGGGTTTTCAACTCCATTGGATAAATACCCGAGTGTGATTGCTGGATCATGTTGTAAGTTTATGTTTCACTCCAAGAAATTGCCAAATTATCTTCCAAAGTGGCTTTTTTCATCTTTAATTCATAGCAGCAAATATGAGAGTTCTTATTGCTTTGCGGCCTTGTTAGCATTTGGGATTGTCATTCTGGGGAGTGGGGGTTAGTCATTCTAATAGGGGTGTGCTGGTATCTCATTTTAACATGAAGCTCCCAATGCACATGGTGCTTTTAGTGTAGGGGTTTGCCACACGGCCTGTATAGATCTTCTTTGGGGAAGAGTTTGTTTGAATAGGTGGCCCATTTTTAATTTTTTTTCCTATTGCTGAGATTTAAGAGTTCCTTGTATATTTTGGATGCAAGTTCTTTATCAAGTATGTGTTTGACAAGTATTTTCCCTAGTGTGTGACTTCTCTTTTCTTTCTCTTAACAGTTTCTTTCAAAGAACAGAGGCTCCAAATTTAATAAAATTCAACTTATAATTTTTTTCTTTCATGTATTATGTTTTTGGTGTTGTGCTTGAAAGCTCATCATCACCTAGATTTTCTTCTCTGTTATTGTCTGGTAGTGTTACAGTTGTCCTTAATGTGTTATTCAATGTGAATTAATCCTATAACTAGTACTCAAACAGTACTTTACATTTTGTGTTTCTGTGTGGGTGCAATCTGTTGAACTCTTTACTTAATATATACTAAATTGATCTTCTGTATATAAAGATAATTGAAAATGAATCTTGATGTGAATGGAAGGGGAGAGGGAGTGGGAGAGGGGAGGGTTGAGGGTGGGAGGGAAGTTATGGGGGGAAGAAAGCCACTGTAATCCATAAGCTGTACTTTGGAAATTTATATTTGTTAAATAAAAGTTAAAAAAATATGCTTGTGATAAACACACTCTGTGCTTTTGCCAGTTTGTCAAGAAATTAACCTGAGGCAGGTGTTTGGTGCAGTGGTGGAAATGTTTCTCTGGATGCCCAAGTTCATACTGCAGTGGCAGGCTGGAGTCCCGACCCCTCTGCTTCTGGTCTAGCCTCTAGCTAATGTGCACTCCAAGAGGCAGCACATAAGGGCTCAAATACTTGGATCTCCCACTGGGGGGACCTGCATTGTGCTCTGTGCTGCTAGTTTCAGCCTGACCCAGTCCTATTATTTGTGGGCATTTGGAAAATAAACCAATATATAGGTCCCTGTCTCATAACAAAGAAAATGAAAAATATGTAAATAAAAATATTATATACCTTTGAGTCAGAGATTTCTTTTTTTTAAAGATTTATTTTTACTTGAAAGGCAGTTTACAGAGAGAGGTAGAGACAAAGAGAGAGGTCTTCCATCTGCTCGTTCACTCCCCAGATGGCCGCAATGATCGGAGCTGCGCCTATCCAAAGCCAGGAGCCAGGAGCCAGGAGCTTCTTCCAGGTCTCCCACATGGGTGCAGGGGCCCTAGGACTTGGGCCATCTTCTACTGCTGTCCCAGGCCACAGCAGAGAGCTGGATTGGAAGTGGAGTAGCTGGGACTAGAACCGGTGTCCATATGGGATGCTGGCACTGCAGGAAGTGGCTTTACCTCCTATGCTATAGCGCCGACCCCAGAGATTTCTGATTGCAGGTTTTGCCATATTTCCTACCGAAGGTGAGCCCTTCCTCTTCTGATCCCTAGTTTCTTCTTCCATACAACCAGAATAATATGTATCTTTTAATACACTAAGTATTAAAATGAAAGATGATCTTATCACAATATCTGTGGTAAGGAACAATAATGATTCCTATTCTCCTGAACTACTTCCTTACTAACACTGCAGTAACTTTTCCTGGCTTTTCTGCTCCAACTTAATCTTAGTTAAGATTTGAAAAATAACCAAAGCGCCGAAAGAGGGAGCATGGCATCGAAAGTGTTTCCTAAAAGTTTGATTTTTTAAAAAACAGTCAAGACTCCTCACTCCCAGGCTATCTTATCCCCTTAAAAAAAGATTTATTTTATTTACTTAAGAGGCAGAGTTACAGGCAGAGAGAGGGAGAACAGAAATATCTTCATCTGCTGGTTCACTCCCCAACTGATTGCAACAACTGTAGCTGGACTGGTCCGAAGCTAGGAGCCACGAGCTTCTTCCAGGTCTCCCACATGGATGCAGGGGCCCAAGCACTTGGACCATCATCCACTGCTTTCCCATGTGCATCAGCAGGGAGCTGGATTGGAAGTGGAGCAACCAGGACTGGAATCAGCACTCATATGGAATGCCAGTCCCACACGTAGAGGCTTAGCCTATTCGACCTCATCGCTGGCCCTAAAAGTTTGATTTTAAACACTGGAAATGTCAACCTTCAAATGATGTTGTGAGTCATGGTAATGACTACTAAGTGAGGAAAGAAGCTGGTCTCTTGTCTTATAGGTGCACATCACAAACATGGCTGCTAGTGCTCGGAAAGCCTGACTTTCCTTCTCTGACAATGCAGATGCAGCCAGTGACTTCATTTCTTGGCATTCGTGTCACTTCCTCAGGGAAGCTGCCGCTGGTCCTCCAATGCTCCAGGCTAAATCAAGTTCTCTGTCACTGGTTCACGCACCCTGCTTTCCCTCTTCTAACCCTCACCACAGTAGTGATTTGGATTCTGTTTCCATCTTGTGATTTTCAGAGGTCCAGATACCTCCATCTATTACATTCCAGTTATTGCTCCAGTGCCTTGTAGGGCCCTTTGCACACACACAAGGCACTGAAAAGAGCTCTTAGTAAAATACATGAACAATTAGAACCTGGACTGCAGGGTAACAATTCCCAGAATCCAGAAAGTTGGACTCAATTCTTTGCTGCATATGCCTGGGAAAGAGTAAGGAAAAGTAATAGCAGAAATAAAATATTTCTGAAACATCTGTGAATATCTTCACTGTTGCAGTAGTAAAGGCACAGAGTGATCTCTGAAAAGTAAAAGATAACCACACTGCACACGAGCTGCTTCTGACACGCTCTTAACTAAGTATTGGATCAAAGTGTATTTCACGAGTTTAAAAAAAATGGAGAAAGAAGATGGAGTGGATATAAGGAAAATGTGGCAAAAATGACTTAAAATAAAGATAGGGGACAAAATTTCCTCAAACATCTTTAAAATCTCATAGAATGGGGCCAGCGCTGTGGTGTAGCAGGTAAAGCTACCGCCTGCAATGCCAGCATCCCATATGGGTGCCTGTTCTAGTCCCGGCTGCTCTACTTCTTATTCAGCTCTTTGCTATGACCTGGGAAAGCAGTAGATGATAGCCAAGTCCTTGGGCTCCTGCACCCCAATGGGAGACCAGGAATAAGCTCCTGGCTCTTGGCTTTGGATAGGTGCAGCTCCGGCCACTGTGGCCAATTGGGGAGTGAACCAGCAGATAAAAGACCTCTCTTTCTCTCTTTGCCTCTCCTTCTCTCTCTGTGTAACTCTGACTTTCAAATAAATAAATAAATCTTAAAAAAATCTCATGAAATATTTAAAAGAAAATGCTTAGAATCACTTAAATCCAAAGAAGAAGATGCCTGATTCCATTAACATGCCAATTACATTAGGTAACAATTTTTATTTGTTTTTCATAATATAATGCTAATATCTTGATTTTTGACTTTTCACCTTTAGCACTGTGAGACAATAAATTTCCATTGTCCTAAAAATATATAAAAATAAACATGTTTATAAAACCTGTTAAGTATTTTCACTGGTTCCTGAAATACATAATGGAATTTGGACACTTTAGACAGCTAAGGACCCCAAATACAGCTCATGACAAAACAATTAAAAATAACAGTGCACTCCATGAATTTTGGCAGTTTCAACTCAGAAGACAAAGGAACACAAATATGATGAAGTGATTATCATCAGGAGATCTGCAAATGTGATCTGTACAGTTAAAGCCTGGGAGAAATATATTCAGAGAACAGTACTGATGAGGGTACAGAAAGAATGGTACAGAATCCAGGTGTAATTCTGATTTTCCTAGGCGTATATTTAAACTTTCTGTATAATTTTCAGTGAACTATCTAATGGGTATTTAATCACTGACATTATGAAACTATTTGATAAGAATAGTAACTGTGATACTACAATCACTTTGAATATACATATATATTATATATCATATAATGCACACTAAATGTTATGTACATGTATTATATATAAGATACTTATATATTCATGTAATATTATATATAGTACTGTGATTGTTTGATATATACTGACTAGTAAGCTTTTTATATAATATATGCATATATATATATATAGTATTGTACACTGGGCACCTGACACATAAATAATGGCACAATAAGTAGTGGGTTTAATGCTATTGTGTGGGATGATAAGAAACCACCTCTTATCAACAAGACAACAGGCTGCTTTCTTAATGTAGAACTTAGTTCATTTCAACATTAAAGTTGGAAATGTAAATAGTTACAAATACCAAGGTAATGAGCAAGATATTTGGCAGGTATAAAATGAAAAAAAAAAAAACTCTTGTCTGCTACAAATTGCATTTATCATAAATGTTGCTGACAGCTTTGGTAACAAGATCTCAAAAGGAACATATTTGAAAAACTAGAAAATTCATTGAGGACTCACAGGAGAAAAGCACACTATTGCCAGCAAATATACTTGCAAAAGATTTTATTTTCACTTGAACTTTTTTTTTCTGGCAATCTCTAAACCACCAGATTCCTCCACTAAATGCAAGAAGGAGTAAAGGAAACAGAACTGATGTATAAGTTCAAAGCCATATTTCTTTGAGCATATGATGGCAGAAGAATCAGGGATAACGACTACTCCTTCAAATGATCTGATTTCTTGAACTTAATTTCACAGTCTATCAGTTACCTGAGAGACATTATTTGCTTCTGCCTAGTCAAATCAAAAGCAAGATTTCACAGATACAGATAAAGAGAGGGAGTCATGCCTTCTCTAAGAGAAACTCTAACCCCTGGAGGCATGAGCCAACTTAAAGCTTTTTGCACCTCTGGTGCTTTCTGAAACATTGCTAAATCACAAAATACTTTTAATATTTTAGCTTCTTCCTATGGAAAAAGAATCTTGATAATAGTGTAAATGTTCAAATGAAGGACACAGCATGAGAGGACAAAATGTAACCATTATTCATAGGTATGTTACCTTTGACATATCTCTCTAAATAATTTGGAAGGCAGGTTCTTTGGCTTATAGTCATAAAACCAATACAATTAAACAATTTTCAGAAGATATTAACCTTCTATAGTAGTATTGTAGATTGTATAAGAAGTGGTGAAAACATTGATGCATTTGTGTCTAAATTCATTTTTACCTGTATATGTCTTACCTGTTCAAAAATGATTTAAATGCCTAAAAACAACATAATGCAATTTTTACAAATTAAAAATAACTCAGAGAGGAAATCAGGACAAAAAAAAGTTTAAGAAAGATAAGGTAGAATGGCAGTTAGTACAAATGCTCCTGGCTACATGGCTTTGTGTATATGTTGTTCCTGTCTTTGACTTGGTATTTTTTGGTGGTTGAAATTTTCCCAAATAGCTACAGGCCAGCAGAGATTTTTAGGTTTTAAATCTCAGGAGAAATAAGGCAGCCCTGACCAGTTTCCCCTATAAATGCTGTCTCAAGCTCCACCCTGGTGATGGATAGTCCCATGTGTGATTGAAGCTCTTGCATTTGACAGTCCAGTTCCACTTGATAACTGGTAGAACTCCAACAGGGGAAAAGAGAATTCTCCTATGTGATGAGACTTTAACATTGCTCCCTGTAATGCTCTCAACCCTGTATGTAGTCATTAAAGATGTGACTACCATGAGAGCACTGGGAGATTCCTGAAGATAAGAGGAAATGACCTCTGAGGGAAATCAATCAGGAAGTAATAACCTCGGCATCTGGTGTAGATGTGACCACTTGGTCTAAGAGATTTCCGAGGTTACAAGTGTGTAAGTTTTCTGTTTCCTTTATCCTCATATGGGGATATTCCAGATCAGGAATAATACATAGCTTTTTATATCAATTGTCAATTGATAGTAGATACCTAAAACCACAAGTTGAGAAAAATTTGTGTCCATCACTGGGCCCAATGGGAAAGACTAATGTGATCAGTTAATAATGTTGGCTGGAAGAGTAAGAAGAATGGCAGCAAGTATATCAGCTGAATCTGGTTTCAAGTGTTTTCTGGTCCTTTGATTTTGATTGGTCTCCCAAGTTTTAGAAAAGTCCCTTTTGGTACCTATATTCCTTTACCAATTCCCTTTTAGGAGGGCTAATCAAGAGCCAAGTGTTTTCTCATTTCCATAGAACACGGAAAAGCTGTTCACTCTCCCTCTTCCTGTGGTTACTTCCACGTGTAGTCATTGTTGTCAAAAAAGTGGCCACAAACACAACAATACATTCCATATGTTGACAAAATTTCCCAATTCAAATAGAGTAGATATGGACTACCAATAGAAAACATGAAGAGATCCCAAAGACCTCTATCCAGAGTTTGTTCTTTTCTTTCATTGTTTTAAAGATCCTTCTATTATATTAATCTCACCTCAAACCAGATGTAGGCAGTTCTGTCAATATTCTGCATTCAGAATGTAGGTGGATTCCAATTTTAGACTCTTCCTATTATGCGTGGTAGGAAGATGTCAGGTCCAACATAAGTCTTGTTTGCCTTCTAAGATCCTGAAGGTATTACACAATCCTTTAGGAATATGAAAACTATTGTAGACATTACCATGATTGAAAGGGTAAACACAGATGTGTTGCCAGTGAATTTTTGCACATGCATAGTGTGAGAACATCATCAGTGGAATTCCAAGAACTTTAAGTGCTGTGGGAAACTAGCTTCCAAAGAGTTATATGACATCTGACATGCAACTCTCCTTCCACTAAACATTGCATTAAAAATTAACAGTGGTTTGTAAGGCTAGTTGGTTGCTGAAGGGTTGGTTGTAGAAACTAAAAACTATAATGGAATTGCAATTTTAGATTGGAATTTCTAGTTGAAGATAGCAATAATAGAATTATGGCAGTTATTGCCAATTTTCATGTATCAGTGAGTAATGTATTGATCTCTAACTAGCAGCATATGTGCTATTATAAAGATCAAATTAACTATGAGAGCTAAGACATCTCTACATTAGAAGAAAAGTTTCTTTTCCTGATGTTGGATGTATTTACATTTTTTAATTATTGGAATATGAGTGTGTTTGGTAGGATGTGAACAGGTGTCTCTGAAGAGATATCACAGTGGGAAATGTTTGTGGAATTTCCATACTTGGTTTCAACCCAAAAGTACATATTTCATAACATTTCAGCTAAATTAGCACATCCATTTTTGTATATGGGTATGGAAAAAATTAACCTTTTTTAGCTCTTGAAAAATAATCAGACATTTTTAGCTTTTATTTTCTTTTCAAATAAAAGATGTTGCAAATATGAACTTCCACATTGGCAGAATTCTAACACTCATTAAAACAAGAAGAAAATCCATGCCAAATCAGGAGAAAACTCAATTATGAAGGTGTGAAATATGACTTCTGTGCATACTGGGTCCAATTTTTCCAGGTCATCCCTGGTAGCTGAGGATCTTTACAGAGGTACAGACTTGTGAATCAGGAAACATAGCAGAGCATGGTTGACAGGAGACTTCCATAGTGAAGGGTCTCCACATGCAACCATGCTTTGGGGGAAGCTCATAGCAATGCCTACCTCTAAAGTGATTCTAGTATTTATCCCTCATATTCCTTCCGCTGGCATTATCAAAGGATGATGTGGAAGGTGAAGGTACAGTCTATAGTTGAGACTGTTAGTTAATTAACAAAGCTATTTTTAATTTTTCTTGGACAGACAACTAGACATTTGCTTCCTAGACTCGCTTACAGTTAAATGTGGCCATGTGAATAAAATTCAGCTTCTTCTAGGCCTGATCTATTGAAAAAAATTCCTCCTTCATTTCTCCCAATAGCAACTTGATGCTGAACACTTGGTATCTCTAGAAGCTGTTTGTTGATGACAGACAGAAGGAGGCAAGGATAGAAGGAGCCTGGGCTAAAAACTAGTACTTGCAGAAAAACCACCTGACCAGGAATATGCATTTTGCTATGTAGGTAAGCAAAAGCCATTGAGATTTTGAATTTGTTATTTTCAACTGCTAGTTCCATCAATAACATAGAAAATACTCCAGAGAATCTTCAGAAGTTACTCTAAAACTTTTCAAAATAAACTTGCAACTTATATAAAGCCAACTTTCAGACAAATGTCCTTGACTCCAAAACCCTCCTTGATTGAAATTTTGAAGCAACCTCCAATTCCCTCACCTCCCATATACTTCTGCTAAGGAAGGTCCAATGAAGAACACATCAAATACAAAGGTGCCATGTAGAATGAGTTGTCTTGTAAATAGGACTTGGTGACATTGTGATATAAGAAACATCTACTTGGGGCTGGCACTGTGTTGTAGTAGGTTAAGCCTTTGCCTATAGTGCCGGCATCTAATATGGGTACCAGCTCAAGTCCCAGCTACTCCACTTTTGATCCAATTCCCCACTGATGGCCTGGAAAAATAATGAAAGATGGCCCAAGTGTCTTGAAGAAGCTCCTGGCTCCTGGCTTCAGATCACTGTGGCCATCTGGGGAGTGAACCAGCAGATGAAAGACCTCTCTGTCTATCACTCTGCCTCTCAAATAAATAAATAAATCTCAAAAAAGAGAAATATCTACTTGATTGATATCCCTAGTTCCTAACACACAGAGTTCCTCAAATCTTCATTAGATAGGAGTGCAAGGAGAATATTCTGTCCTAATGTGTGTTCTTTGATCCCTATTCATGACACAGAGCTCCTAAGAATTTTGTAATTTCTTGAGTGATAGGAGTGCCTGACATAGAAGTCCTAAATTCCTGGCCATTTCCTGGATGAGAAGATTTTCTTTTGTTCTGATGGGGTGATTCTTGGGGGGCCCATAGATAGCCTTGGGTTCAGAACTGAGCCTTGAGGCTGGAGGATTGGGAACTTCAGATCCTTTCCACCACCCACCGACATCCAGGGAGAGTGCAGAGGCTGATGGTTGAGCTGATTGTCAGTTGCCAATGATTTATTGAATCATGCCTACATAATGAAGCCTCCATCAAAATCTAAAAGAGCTAAGTTCAGAGAGCTGCTTGGTTGACAAACACAGCATAATGTAGGGAGGTGATATATCCCACTCTGTGGGGACAGAAGCTCTTGTGCCCAAGACCCTTTTACACCTTGTATTATGTATCTCTTAAACAGGTTGTTCATCTGCATCTTTAATTAATAATCCTGTGAACACAAGGAAAGTGTTTTCCTGAGCTTTGAGATGCTCTGGCAAATTCATCAAACCCAGGGAAGGAGTTATAGAAACCCCAAATTACAGCACAGGTCACAATCGAGGGTGCGTGACTGACATCTGCCATGGGACGGTCTAGGGTACTCAGCCCCCACCTTGAGAGACATGCTGCTCTCACATGGTGGTTACTGCAGAACTGAACTGAATTAGTCCACTGGAGAACTGTTTGTGTGTGGGAAACAAGCCTCAAGTATCTGGTCACAGATGTGTGTGTTGAGTGGTGTCTGAGAGTAGGAATAGCATTTTTTATTTTACTACTCCTAATAGTGCAAACTCAAGTCTAGTTTTTATTTTTGATTTTAAAAACAACGCAACAACCAATTTGACAATAAGCATTACCTCAAGGAAGTTTAGCCAGCCTACAGGCCTAAGAAAGTCAAGACAATTTGCCTAAGATGATACATTATCTATCAACATTCCTGGATATTTTGTTATCTGTTCACTTAATTAATTCTTTTCCTTTTTGCATGAGGTGTTGAAGCAAGAATAATCTTTTTGGTGGGAAGGTCAAGCTATCTTGTAGCTGAAAAATGAAATTCACACAAGCAGTGAAAGCAATGATTCATGCACCAAACTTAAAGGATAATCATATGAGCCCTGACTGGCTGAATCAGAAGTAAATGTTGCTATCAGTAAAAATTCAGGTATTTGGCAATCACAAAACAAAAGATTTTGGATTAGTCATGTTTGTTTTGTTTTATATTTTGAGAAAATCTCAGTGTGTATGTTAACCATTAATGGATATAATGTACAAGAAGTCTTCAAAAATTCATGAAAAATATTTTTATGAGAAATCATTCAAAAAGTTAATCTTTTGCACCAAGTAAACTTATTTTTCATTTCACTTTTGCAAACTTTTGAAAGTATCCTCATGTTTCACATACACATCAAGAATTGTACAATAACACAATACTATTATTTAAAAATCTTTAGATACAGCCTTGAAAAAAGGGTTATTCTAAATATACTTTAAACCTTTATTGTCAGTTATTTTGCCCATAGATTTATACATTAACTTTCTAGAGAAATGACAATGGGGTAGTTTCACTGAAACATTTCTGATTAAGATTTTAGTGTTTCCCCAAATCTTGTGGACAAGCCATTGGAAATGTGTATTTATTCATTCAGTGAATTTTGCAGTCATTGAAAACAAAACTCATAAAGTGCATAGCTGGGATCAGAGTTGAAAAAAATAGGTAGACAGAGTCCTAAAGAAGTTATGGCTGTCCTGGTTCATGTCTGGCATTGATGTTCTTCAGGACTGCATTTTACTTGTAGCCAAAACTTGGGTCTGCCTTATCAATAAGATCCAATGAAGAGTTTGGTAGATATCTGAATTTAGTTCTTTTTGTTTTATAAGATTTATTTTTTTAAAGATTTATTTTATTTATCTGAAAGACAGAGCTCCAGAGAGAGGTAGAACCAGAAAGAGAGAGAGAGGTCTTCCATCTGCTGGTTTATTCCCCAAACGGCCACAATAGCCAAAGCTGAGCTGATCCGAAGCCAGGAGCCAGGAGCTTCTTCTGGGTCTCCCATGCAGGTGTAGGGGCCCAAGGACTTGGGCCATCTTCTATTGCTTTCCTAGGCCATAGCAGAGAGGTGGAGCAGCTGAGACTCGAACCGGCACACACATGGAATGCCAGCGCTGCAGGCCAGGGCTTTAACCCCCTGAGTCACAGCGCCAGCACCCATTTTATAAAATTTCTACATCAGAATCAGGATTATAAGAGAAACTTAGGAGGGTAACCAGGTTGATTCAAGTTAGCCAAGTTATATAATTTGAATCATAAATAGTGGTAACAATACGTATGTAGCAAATATCAATCATTGATTTGCATCAGATGCCATTATATGATTCTTTTTCCAGAAAGGAAGCAAATTTCCTATTTTTGAAAAAGCTTAAAATTGAGGTTAAAGGAAAGGAACCACTTTAAGGATTAATATAAAGCAATTATTGAAAAGTAAATGTTTCAAGGATGCAGAGAACTGGTTAACAATGGCTGTTGTTACCCAAAAAGAGCTAAGTTCTTGAGATGGCTCTGAAAGGGTGGAAGGAGTAGAAATTACTGAAGGGGAGAAAAAGAGATTTCCAAACCGCAGCATGGCAAGTATAGGGAGGAAGTACTCCTGGAAATGAACATATACAGCATTTTCCCTTTAAATGAGAGTTTAATTTATGTCAAGAATGCAGCATCTAGGAATTGTGTGTTTTTTTTTGTGCCACTTTCAGCAGATTTTTTTAGTTTATAATTTTCCTCTTGCCTTGGTTGTAACATGTTTATGCTTGACTGTGTTCGGTGGTTCTTTGCAAACTTATAAAAATTGCTTTTTTATTAGTCTATAAAAGCCATGTTTGGAGACAGCCTAAAATAAAAATTAATGCAACTTATCACCCTACAGCACAGAACAAGTGCCTGTTTCAGTCTCTTGTTTAAGCACCACAGACGCATTGAAACCTAATAAAAATCGTTCCGTGGCCCATCAACCCCAACAAGGGAGCAAGACGCTGAAATCTATGGATTGCCCTCAATCAAGAGTGAAGCCCATTGAGATCTGCAGTGTTAAGCTCTGGGAACAGGTATATTATGGCTTGAAGCATAAAGTCTAGGCTCCATGAAAAAGCAACTGTTTCATACTTAATAAACATTCTTCCTCCTCCATCACTTTGTTTTTTTGTTTGTTTGTTTTTTAAGACTTAGTCCTTTTGATTGTGATAGGATCCAATTTGGCTGTGAAATCCATCTTCTTGGACAGAAAAGGGGACTGAAATCTCTACGTCCCCTAAATAAAAATTGCAAGAAGTAAGAGATAAGAGATTTTCTAGTTTAAGATTTATTTAGTAACTATCTACTTACCCACGACCATGAGGGTGAAAGTGACAAGAAATACATAAAAGGGGTTGGTTAGAAGAATCATAGCAGTAATATCAATGACCACACTAATTATTATTCTATTCCAAAGACAAAGAATAAGGCACACCACCTTACAGATGAGATTGCTTTCCAAACAGATGGGCCTCCCCCTTCACTTCTGAGTGGTACCCAGCGATGCAGTGCACATATCCAGCACTGGGTTCCAGAGACAGGTCGGCAACCCTGAGCAGGTGCTACTCCCGTCAGAATCCCCATCTCGCTTGGCTTCCTGCCTTGGTTTGGGTCAGGAAACTTATATGCAGAGTGCATCCTGTCCTCATCAAAAGCAGCCCTGCAGAGGCAGAAGCTCAGAAGGAACCGATATGAACATATCACCCTGGTACTTTTTCCCCAGGTGCTCTCCAGACACATTCTCAAGGACATAAGATCTTTAAATGAGAATTTATAATTCTATACCCCATTCTATTCCATCTGGCTATCCAGTCTGTTATTTGAATGGTGAAAATCAAACACTTGTCTGATCAGTGTCTAGGAAAAGAAGGCTGGCCCTCCCAAATGTGATAAGAAGCCAGTTAAAATGATCTGGGAGTTAAAGCAGCCACAGTGGACGATTTCCAGCTAACGAATGCCATCTGCATCCCCAGCGCGAGAGCATCTTGTCCAGCCCCTGACCCAATTGTCTCTGAGCTATTGGTCCTTTGGCTCCATCCGTGAATCTGCGTCTGGGGTTCCCAGGACACAGACCAAACGATTGTGCAATAAAAACTTTATGAGAAACTTTTTTTCCTCTTTTCCTAAGGGCTTGAAATCAGCAAGCCAAAAGGCATTTTATCCTAATATAGAAAAGAATTAGCCAGCAGATGCTTCTTCACAACAGGCTGCATGCTGGGAAGAGAGAAGAAATGGCACGGCCTTCTGCCTGGCAAGAGTTAGGACGAGACTGAGTCACCACAGGCGTGTTCATGGTAACATTACGCTTTTCTTCTAGATAGTGGGATTATTATCACTGAGCAATGCACAGCCAGTCCAGAGTGACTTTGAGGAGATACACTCTTTTCCACCACATGAACAGTGTGTCTCGGGCTCCAAGGATACCCAAGAATATCATCAAGGGAGGAGAGCAGATTAAAGGGGATCCTGGGAGGCAGTTGACTGAGATCAAGAAGTGAGCATAGCCAATAAAGTAACTAAGAGGATTTGTTTTCTTTCTGAACAAAGGGTGGGGATTGGATTGTGGCTCCACAATCCTATGAAAATGAAAGGTCATCCTGGTGAACAGCTTTTCCAGTGGTCTCACTGAGGCAAGCTGCAAAATCAATGCTGCATCAATCAAGCAAGGACCACCATCAGGCACTGGAATGCTTTCTTAGACTTGATGAGTGAAAACAATTTATCTATTACTTCATCACCCAGTAGCTTTTTCACATCAGGAAAGGAAAGGAGTGAAAAAGTAAGAGGGTAGTAAAGAAGTTCCTTTAATGCAGGGTTTTTGAATTTCCAGTGTTTCCTCCATGCATGGCAGTTGGAATAGACGTATAACTTGACTCCTTGTCACTAGACTCCTCCTTCTTGCCATCAATTCTTTCAAATGGCCTTTGCTTAATCTTTTTAAAAGATTAAGTTTTCCCTCAAATCCCCATCCTTTGTTAGTTCCCCTTGAACTATCAATGTCCAACTTCTTCAATCTGAACAGCTATAAATAAGGGAACTCCATGACTGCTCCAATCCTACCTCCCAACCATCCCCTTTTGATCGAAGCTGATTTTCTTCCCACTGTTCTGGGAGAACATCGCCTTCATTTCCACATATTGAATGCCTTGACTGTGTCATTGCCACCAGAAATGGACATCTTCTATACATCTATGCACTGACATCTGTCCATTCCTCAAGCTCCCCATCGAACCATCTAAGGTTATCTTCAGTGTTCCTCCAGATATCTTTTTTTTTTTATTTGACAGAGTTAGACAGTGAGAGAGACAGACAGACAAAGGTCTTCCTTCTGCTAGTTCACTCCCCAAATGGCCGCCACGGCCAGCGTGCTGCGTCAATCCGAAGCCAGGAGCCAGGTGCTTCCTCCTGGTCTCCCATGCGGGTGCAGGGATCCAAGCACTTTGGCCAATTTCCATTGCACTCCCAGGCCACAGCAGGGAGCTGGACTGGAAGAGGAGCAACCGGGACTAGAGCCCAGTGCCTATTTGGGACTCTGGCGCCGCAGGCGGAGGATTAACCAAGTGAGCCATGGCGCCAGCACCTCCAGGTATATCTTGTGCATCTCCAAATTTCCATAACATCAGTTGCTCATATTTTTATTTTATCACTGTATTCAAGCTTACTCATATTTATTCTACATTATTATATGCTAGTGCAGAATTTCTCCCCCACAGAGTGAAAACTTGTCTTTGACATGGACTGTGTCACAGACATTTTATATTCCCTCATAATAGTTCAGGCAGTTTAATATAAATATTCAGAGTCTTTGAATATTTTCCCCATATCTGGTCAGCATTTGGCTGTTCAGACTCATTGCCAGGTTTTGGGAATGAGAAAATAAGCCTAAATGATGCAAACCATTGGGAACTCTTTTAGAGACATCATGCCTCTATCTCTTCTCTCCCCACTGGGTCAGGAGACTTGCAGGAACATTTGAGCTAACCAGGATACTAGATGGCAAGGAGCCCAAATGCTCATTTTAGACTTGAGCAAATGGCTGGTTTGAAAAGCGATGTAACCCTATCAGTCACACAGTTATATGCTTTTAGAGCAGGGACTAAAGAAGTCTATCTCCCAAGTCACAGTATGGTGATTTCTTCTCTCTCTCTCTCTTTTAAAGATTTATTTATTTATTTGGAAGTCAGAGTTACACAGAGAGAAGAGAGGCAGAGAGAGAGAGATAGAGAGAGAGAGAGGTCTTCCATCCGATGGTTCACTCCCCAATTGGCCACAATGGCTGGAACTGCGCCGGTCCGAAGCCAGGAGCCAGGAACTTCTTCTGGGTCTCCCATGCGGGTGCAGGGGCCCAAGCACTTGGGCCATCTTCCACTGCTTACCCAGGCCATAGCAGAGAGCTGGATCAGAAGTGGAGCAGCCGGGGCTCAAACTGGTGCCCATATGGGATGGCGGCGCTTCAAACAAGGGCATTAACCCACTGCGCCACAGTGCCGGCCCCATCTTTTCCTTTTCTTATACTGCTCCACTTATACTCCTTCCCACTGCTGGTTGGCTGATAAAAAAATATGCTTAATTTGACTTTGGAAAAAATACTTAAAGTAAGGGAAATAGTAAAAGAGGAAAAATTTAGGAGTGGTGTGAGCAAGCCCTTAGCTTTTCAGTTCAGTGTTCAGTACTTCAAGAGTCTAGGGCATGGTTGTCAGCGAGGGTTGTGTTTTTCTCACTTTGATTTTGTTTTGATCGGAAACAGAATGTTTCAGTTTTTCTTTCTCTTTGACAACTGAGAAGTTAGGTTTGATAGAATTAGCCATTTTCTTAATTACTATTTATACTCCATTGTCAAAAAAATGGCCACCTTCTCTATTAGATGTTGGGTTGCTGTTCCAGTGTTCTGCAGAATTCTATCTGAGATAGAGCAGGAATCACAATGGTTAGCTCAGGAACGTTACTGCTCAAAGGGTGTTCCTATGGGATTATGGAAGAAATATTCAAAAGTAGACAAATGCTTCTAAGGTAAAAGAAGAATGAAAACATGACACACTCTCAAAATTGGGTATGCTGGATAGCATTTCTAGAAAGAATAAAATTAAAATATCAGTATTAAGATTCAGACATCTAGAATCTAGCTCTTTCTCAAGGCACTAACTTCTGGAGTCTTGCTTTGCCCATCAGATTAGAATGACATCTGTTCTGTACAACTCATATATTTGCCTTTATTTAGGAGTGTACATAACAGTGTGTGGGAATTTCATTTACATATTGAATTGATTTTTTTGTGAACTCTAAGGATTGTTACCTGGAATGAGGTTTATTTTACTCACTGTGTTACACAGATTTTCCATGTGCATTAACAAGGAAGAAAATAGTAGCAATATTTCTATTTTTTTTTAAATTTTATTTAAGGTATACAAATTTCATGTATTTTATGTATACAGATTTAGGAACATAGGGATACTTCACACCTTATCTTCCCCTCTGCCCACACCCCCACCCCTCCTCCTCCTTTTCTTATTCTGTCTTTTAAGTTTTACAATGATCTGCTTTCAGCTTACACAGAGTTCACTCATCAAACTATGAGGCAGAAAGAATCAAACATATAGTGTACAACTTTTTATCCTATGTGCCTGTATTTTGTGTTCCCTCCATTTCATAACATCTGCCCCCACCCCACTCCTCCTTCCCATCCCATCACTGTCAATCAGGACAATCCTGTCCTTATCCCCTAACCAGATAGATCCACAACTGACAGGAACTACTCAGAGAGATATAGTCATTCACAATACACCAGCCATATATGAACCTGACAGCCCCTATTAGAGGTAGATGCACACAGGATAATGACAGAGCCGTTGACAAATAACCAGCAGTTTGGCTCATTTGCACTGAAGGAGTTTTGCACGCCAGGGTAGTTATAAGCCCATTCATTGCATCTTCATTGTAGCAGGATGAATCTGATTTAGTCCATTTAACCCTTTACTGTGGCTTTTGCTGAGAGTGCACTTTCATAGTCTCACGGTAAGATTCTCCTAATTGAGTGAAAACAAAAACATACTTTTTCAATTTCTCTCCCATAATGACCTTTAGGATCACTATGCGGATATTTAATGTTTCTGCAGGGAAACATTCTTTTTTCCATATGTACAAATTAATTCTGTTAATGTAATCGTTATTTATCATCTAAGTAGGTTTCAGTTCCAACATTTAGCTTACAGGGGATCAAACTTTTCAATGATAAGACACAGGAAAAAATGAATCAAATGAAACAAGCCTGGGACCAGCGCTGTTTTGCAGAGGGTAAAGCAGTGCTGGCATCCCATATGGGCACCGGTTCGAGTCCTGGATGCTCCACTTCCGATCCAGCTCTCTGCTATGGCCTAAGAAAGCAGAAGATGGCCCAAGTCCTTAGACTGGCACAGCTCCAGCCGTCGCGGGTAATAGGGGAGTAAACCAGCAGAGGGAAGAGCTCTCTTTCTCTCTGCCTCTCCTTCTCTCTGTATAACTCTGACTTTCAAATAAATAAATAAATCTTAAAAAAAAAAAAAGCCACTAGAGCATTTAGCTTTTTTTTTTATTAATGTGATATTACAAAGAGAACAGATTTAATGTAGTTCACAGATACAATTTTTAGAATATAATGATACTTCCCTTCTTCCTTCAGCATTCGGATCTTAAAATAATGACAATGCAATTTATAATAGTGCCCAAATTATCAAATACAAAGGAAAATTATGTGAGATAAATGCACTGATAATCAGAAAAAGTATTGAAATAAACTAAGAACATCTAAACCAGAATCACATACTCCATGCTCATTTGATATTCAACATTTTTTTAAATTAAACTTTTACATTCTCAGAGTCAGGGGCTGAATCTTAGAGAATACATCTTATGAGCTATGCCCCAATTCTGGTCACAGCATCTTATTGATATCAATTGCTGAGGGCAACCTGCTTCCCAGTGAGGGCTGCCTAATTTCTCAATAGTGTCAGAATATTGGACTTGTCTTATTTCCATTTTTGTAAAACCTACATTCAGATGGACAGGTGATAAGAACATTATGTACAGGCATTCTACCTAGGATCAGCATATCTGGGCTTGCTGAATCTTCTACTACCAATGATTGGTAGAGGGGTCTTCCACAGGGTGTTGTGTTAACTACTGCCCATTACCAAATTCATGAAAACTTATTGTTTCCATGTTTTTCCAGTCTTCCCAACTGATTGATATGTAAACTTTCTATCAGTCAGGGTCTCAGGTGGTTTAGCTGTTGTCATTGTTGAGCTGTTGTGTTTGGGAGGAGAGACAGAAATTGACAGGCTTATTCAAAAGTAAATATGCAAATGGTTGGTTGTCTTGAGAAAAGCAACAGTGGAAAGTTGGAGGACTAACACTACTAAACATAAATCTAAAACTTCATACTCTACACAATGTGGCATTTGTTTAAGGACAAATAATCCAATAGAACAGAGAAGAGAAACTAGAATTAGACCTACAAATGTATAGTTCTCTGCAATATAACAAAGTGGTCAGTGAATGCAGAGAGAGATGATTATATTTTGAAAAGGTAATGTCAAATGTATATTTATAGAGCAATAATTGATATTATTGTAATTCCAAGTGGCTCAAAGGTCACTTATTAAAATCCATAGGTCTTATAGAAAGTAATGTGGAATATCTTCATGAAATTTTAGATGGCAGTGTTTTTTCTTTTTTTTTCTTTTTTC
Source organism: Oryctolagus cuniculus (assembly GCF_964237555.1). NCBI lineage: Eukaryota > Metazoa > Chordata > Mammalia > Lagomorpha > Leporidae > Oryctolagus > Oryctolagus cuniculus. Next base: position 146,468,797 of record NC_091436.1, on the reverse strand, counting down.
TTTTTTTATTTAGTAAATATAAATTTCCAAAGTACAGTTTATGGATTACAATGGCTTTCCCCTCCATAATTTCCCTCCCACTCGCACCCCTCTCATCTCCCGCACCCTCTCCCATTCCATTTACATCAAGATTCATTTTCAATTATCTTTATATACAGAAGATCGATTTAGTATATATTAAGTCAAGATTTCATCAGTTTGCACCCACACAGAAACACAAAGTGTAAAATACTGCAGCAGTGTTTTTTCTTAATATGACTCAAAAAACACTAGTTATAGGGCACATGTTGTGGTGCAGTAGGTTAATCCTCCACTTCAGTGCCAGCATCCCATATGGGCTTGGTTCTGGTCTGAGCTTCTCCTCTTCCAATCCAGCTCTCTGACTATGGCCTGAGAAAGCAGTGGAAGATGGCCCAAGTGTTTGGGCTCCTGCACCCAGATGGGAGACCCAGAAGAATCTCTTGGCTGCTAGCATCGAATTGGTCCAGCTCCAGCCTTTGTGGCCTTTTGGGGAGTGAATCAGCATATGGAAGACCTTTCTCTTTGTCTGTCCCTCTCACCGTCTGTAACTCTGTCCGTCAAATAAATAAATATTTTAAAAAAACCCACTAGTTACAAAGAAAAATTTGTTATATTAAACATGTTTAACATTAAAACATGTTCATTCAAACCTATCATGAGTATAACGAGGCAAGAAGGAGAAGAGATTGGCAAGATATATATAACAAGCATTATTGTTAACAAACATTTCTCATATGAGCACATCCAAACGGCCAATGGACAATGTGTCTTTCATGAGTACAATAGGATACTATGCATCAATAAGAGTTAACACGCTATTGTCACATGCAATGACAAAGATGACTCTTTGCAATCACATAATTGAGGAAAAGAAGCAATACCTAAGAATATTCACTGTCAAAAATATCTGCTATATAAGTCCATTTATTTAAATTTCAAACACTAGATAAACTAAACCATAATGATGGAAGTTATGAGAATGATTACTTTTCAGGGGCTGTTACTGGGCAGGGCATAATGGTGCTTTGGGTGCTGATTAATGTTCTGTTTCTTAGTATGGTTGATGATTAGAGGAATGTATTCACTTTGTACAAATTCATCGAACTGAGCAGTTAGGACTTTTGAACTTTTCTATGTGCATATTATACTTCTCTAACAGCTTTCTTTAAATAATCCAGTCTGTTATTAGTCTGTGTCTACTACTCACTTTAAATCATTTAATGCAAATCTTGTGGCTTTCTAAAATTGCTGTGCAGTATCAGTGCAGTATGTACAACTTTGTCTAAATAATCAGGAAATTCTAACTTTAAAGGTTTTATGTTGTTGACACATGCAATCAAGTTGTCAAGGACTCAGCTTGTCTACCAGAGATAGGGAGATTCAGACCAAGAAGAGAATCTTAATATGGTCATGCATTATCTATAACCTGTAGGATGAATAAAGATAAGAATTAGAATGGACTTAACTGAAAATAGCCTTGCGATAAAAACAAGTCACTTTATTTCAATGACACTCACTTCCACTGTGATTGTTATCTTGTGCTTATTTAGTTCCTAGGTCCAAATCAAGCCCTCTTGGTTTTTCATTCCTTTCCCTTCCTTTTATTCTTTTTAAAAAATTCTCCAGCTCTGCAAGGTCAGTGTAACCTATGGAAATGAAATTGCCCTTTAGTTCCTTTGCACGATGTTGCTGAAGACAAAATTGAGAAGGAAAGCAGGTGTGGAGCCAAAACTATTTGTAAAGACTGAACTGCTTGTTCTGAACATGAATTTCAAAAACATTGTTAGAAGTGACTCTGATGTTATTTCGATTTACTATCTTGGAGACTGCCCTTTCTCGATTAGCTCAGACTTGCAACCAGCCACATAAATTAAAGCAGACTCTCTGAAGAGGTCTGGGAGGAGGAGAGAAGAGTCACAGAGAAGCAGAAGTGTATGTTTTCAAGTAAAACTGAGCTCATGATATTGTATGATTAAAAGTCCTTGTCTTTTCAATTAATTTAAATATTATACCAACTTCAATTCATTCAGATGCATCTCCTACAATAGTAACTTAATTGGTTCTATATTTCTTTCTGGTTTCTGTTGTCTTTTTTTTTTTTTTTTCTTGTCTTCTTGCTTAATACTCAGTCCATCAAAATATATAGACAGAGCCATGCTGGAGCAACTTTTCGAAAAAATAGTATAAAACATATGAGCATTTCTTAATACCACGTTGAAATTTCTACATGAGGAATAGAAATTTGATGGTAGTGAGAAAGAAAACAATCATAGTTAAGCTAACCCTGAAGCAATAGAATGATGACTTGTTGCAGGAAGATTTTTTGACACAATGATAAAGGCTGAATAAATGAGTTATCACTGGTCCTCTAACTTAAGGATGTTTGTAACACTTTAGTTCCACATGTGCCTTTAGAAGACTTCATTTTCTGAAGTCTTGGCAGTAGATATTAATGAGGCCATGTTAAATTTAGTGTGAGTAGGGGCTGGTGTTATGGCACAGTGGGTAAAGTCACTGCCTATGACTCTGGCATTCCATGTGGGCATCAGTTCAAGTCCCACCTGCTCCACTTCCAATCTAGTCCCCTTCTAATGGCCTGGGAAAGACAGCTGAAGATGGATCAAGTGTTTGAGCCCCTGCCAACCATGTGGGAGACCTTAATGAAGCTCCTGGCTCCTAGCTTCAGCCTGGCTTAGTTCTGGACATTGTGGCCATCTAGGGAATAAACCAGCGGATGGAAGATTTTCCCCTACTTCTCTCCCCCACCCCCTTTCTCTCTCTCCCCTCTCTCTTTCTCTCTCAATCTGACTTTCTAACTGCACACTATAAGTGAATATGGAAGTGAATATGGACTATTGCCTTCTAATTCAGCTGATAATAAATTGGAGCTCTCTGAAAATGAAAAAAATGATATTTAGTAAAAGGATATGTCACAGAAGGTCTGTTCATAAGGAAATGAACATTTAATTTCTAAGAATTCTTGTGGCTAAAATTACATTTAAAAAATGTAATAAACAGCTTTAATAGAAATCACATATGAGTACAATCAGCACAGTTCTGCTGACTAACAAAGTAGTTTTTACCACCTCTTAAGACAACAACTGATTCTTTTGTTCTGCTTGCTTCCTAGAAGTTCACTTTCTCTGATTAAGCCTTTCTCAGAAATTACAGCACTTTTCTTCTGTCCACATTCCTCTTGAACAAATTCAACATGTTAACTTGCTCCAACATAAGTTGCTATAAGGTCTAAGACTAATACATGACCCTTGTCCAAACTTCAACATCAGTGTTTGCTCACCTGCCATACTGATGATCATGTGTGGAGAAAGTCTTGGTACTCAAACTGCCTCCGTGCAAATGAAATGATCATTCCCAGCTCTGGCCACATTCTCTGTAGCAGGTAAACCTTCCTCAGTGAAGCACAGAAAAACTAATATGCTGAAGGTCCTGGTTAACACCTCCCTGTAGCAAACTAGCATATTTGGAAAGTCATTAGGAGTGAACTTCCCAATGCAAGAATATTTTGTGATCTGCACATGAACACTGGAATGTGCCTTAGTGCTTTAGTTACAATGATGGATATTCATCGTGTCCTTTCAGTGAAATAAAGAGCTTAGCAAACTGTATACTCCATTATACCTTGTGCTGGCCATTCAAATTTTATCAATTATATAGCTTTTTACTTATGTACCTACATTTGCAAATACTTGGTGCTATTGAAAAACCAGAAAACTCGGGACCAGCACTATGGCACAGTAGGTTAATTCCCCGCCTGCAGCACTGGCATCCTATATGGGCACCAGTTTGAGTCCCTGCTGCTCCTCTTCCAATCCAGCTCTCTGCTGTGGCCTGGGAAAGCAGTGGAAGATGGCCCAAGTGCTTGGGCCCCTGCACCCACATGGGAGATCCCAAAGAACCTCCTGGCTCCTGGCTTCAGATCAGTGCAGCTCAGCCCTTTGTTGCCATTTGGGGAGTGAACCAGCAGACGGAAGACTTTTCTCTTTCTTTCCCTCTCACTGTTTGTAACACTCTCAAAGAAATAAATAAATCTTAAAAAACAAGAAAAACCAGAAAACTTAGAAACAACAAATTATATCGTTGTGTGTTTTTTTTTTTGGTTTTTGTTTTTGTTTTGTAAATCAGGTGCTGCTGAGTCTACATTTTGAAATATTGGAGAAAAATATTATTCCTTTAAATGGAAATATAGAGTCTTGGATCTATGTTTCTAGAATTATACTTGCTTTAATACACATGGAAGGCAAGTAAGATGTTTGCATCTCATGATCAGTCCATTCATAAATATTTTCCAAGGAAAATTAAATTTGACTTAATTTTTAAGAATCTATGTTTGCAGCCTGTGGCGCTGGCACACCGGGTTCTAGTCCCAATCGGGGTGCTGGATTCTGTCCCGGTTGCCCCCCTTCCAGGCCAGCTCTCTGCTGTGGCCCGGGAGTGCAGTGGAGGATGGCCCAAGTGCTTGGGCCCTGCACCCACATGGGAGACCAGGAGCAGCACCTGGTTCCTGGCTTAGGATCAGCGCGGTGTGCCGGCCATAGCGGCCATTGGGGGGTGAACCAATGGAAAAAAGGAAGACCTTTCTCTCTGTCTCTCTCTCTCACTGTCCACTCTGCCTGTCAAAAAAAAAAAAAAAAAAAAAAAAAAAAAAAAAGAATCTATGTTTGCAGAAGTCATGGGTGCCAGAATATAGCTGGACTTTCAGAGCAAGAAAGCAAAAGGCTGTGGATTTAGACACCAGAGAATCAGAGAGGGAACAATGTCATGTCACGTGTTGTAGACTAGGAGGATGAAATCCAAAGAATTCAATTACTCATCCAAGTTCACACAACTAGGCAAAGGCAAAACCGGGACTAAAGAGAAATTTCTTAATTTCCAGTTCAGTTCTCGCACCGCTATGCCACGCTTCCTCAGAAGATTCTATTTCCATAACAATAACTCAACACGTTTTGATCATCCATTACAAAATTTTTTCTTGGGAAAATATGTTTATGTGTGAACATAGCACAGTCACACAGGCGGCAAAGAGGAGCCCTTCTTGCAGTTTTCACTGCCAGTTGTTCTGGGCTCCAGCCAAAAGCCACAGCCTCCAGACTTTTTTTCGCATCCTAAATTCAAAATGTGTTAAAATACTCTAGAGACCATCTTCTTTGGGGCCTTAAAGAATTTAGGCAGTCATTGACAAGAGTCCAGAAATAAACTCAGCAGGAAAATATGATACATTGCGTCCCCACAAGAGACAAAGATATGAGTCCTCTGCCGAAAGTAGGGTGGACAAAGTTTGTCTCTACATGGGTTAGCAAAAGGAAAGCCAGGGCTGGGTCGACATCTAGAGCCCTTTAGAATGTTAAATAGGTTTGAGTTGAGGAGCATCCTTGCAAAGATTCTGACAGCTTCCTAAAATATGCTATTCATACACTACTGCCAGGTAATATCGGTAGAACTCATTACACTCCAGTCTTCCATTGAGAACCAGAAAGCTGAAAGAGGCCATTATTCTTCTGTCAATTAAAAATACCAATTTGACAGATGTTTTACTCAAAATTGCCTGGTAGTCACTTACCCATATGGCATACAGCCATATATTATTTTCTCCATGGTAAAGACTAGCTGTGTCTTATGATTTGCAGGTAAATTAGGTAGAAAAAGAGGAAATTCTCAAAGATGACACTTGGATCGAATGACTACTCTTAGTGACTGAACGGAAGTGAGGACCATGAAGGATGCAACCAAAAGAGAATCAGGTCAGGGTGGGAAAGGTGTGGATGCCAGAAACTCACAGCCTAATAGCAGAAACAGATCAGCAAGGAAACCAAGAAACAGGCCATTATTTAAGGTAGGTATCCTCAGGAATTTTCCACCAGACAAGCTGAAAATACTGAGCTTGGGGATGAAAAAAGAATCTACAGATTTGTTTGCATGGGAGAGGATAAACAAGAAATGGAATAATTCTTGCAAATGGTGCTACAATTCCCTTTAAAGTGGGGATTACATTTGTTGAGAAATATAACTTGCATGCCTAGGGGGTAGGTTGGGATCCTTACCATTGGCAGTCTCCAAGGTCTCCAAGAATAGAGCTATGTTATTCTTTGAGCTAAAAAGATGGTTTGTGTGGACAGCGTGGGGGAGGTGCAGGATAGGGAAGACTGGATATTCTAGAATATTCCTAAAAGAAAAGTCTACAGAACTCTAGGAGTCCTTGATATACCCTTTCAGGAAGTCTGAAAAGTCTGAACTCTTTACAAACCAATACTTAGATGTGAATTGCTTTTGCTCACTAAAGACATTTCTATTATTAGTACAAAAGCATTGGCAGGAAAAACTGATGGTACCTTAACAATGAATGCAGGCAATAGCACACGAGATGTTTATTTATTTTTATTTTATTCTTTATTTTTATAGATTATTTATTTGAAAGGCAAGTTGCAGAGAGAGAGAGGAGAGAGAGAGAGAGCTCTTCCATTTTTCCATCTTCTAGTTCATTCTCCAAATGGCCACATCAGCCTGGATCAAACCAGGCTGAAACCAGCAGCCAGAAACTTTATCTGGGTCTCCCACTTGGGCCATCTTCTGCTACTTTCCCAGGCCCATTAGCAGGGACCTGGATTAGAAGTGGAGCAGCCAGGACCTGAACCAGCATCCATATGGGATGCTGGTGCTGTTTAACCCACTGCACCACAGCATCAGCTCCACAAGATATTTTTAAAGCTCATTTGAAAATACCTTTGATAAAGCTGTAAAAATTATTAATCTTAAATCTTAATTCCTAAGTATGTATCTCCCTGTCCAAGCATGTCTGGGCACGGCCAGAGTTTCATCATCAACTTCAGTAGAACGATCACAATAGGAAGAATGCAGAAATAGCCATGAGAATCAGCCTTTGCTTATGATACTGACATTGAAAAGGTTTGCAAAAAATATAAAACTGTGCCATGTTCCATGTATTTTAGAGCTGCTATGAAACCCAATTCAGTGGCCACAGACACATGTAAGTATTTACATTTGTATTAACTAAAATTAAAGTAAGTTAAATATTCATCTCTCAGTAGCTCTAGACTCACTTCAAGTGCTCAAGAGCCACATATGGCTGGAAACTATCCTATGAAGCATCATGGGAATCATTTCAATTATCACAGAAGGTTCTATTGGGCAGCACTGTTATAGATACGTAAAGATACATTTTTGGTCTGAGTGTTCCCAGAAGTTTTTAAGGAAGAAGATGGATGTTTCCATCAGAAGTGTAAAAATAAAACTGGTCTCCGTTCTCCCTCTTCAACATCAAATCCTTTGGGTACTTGGAATCTCAGGTCCCACTGTGAGGGCCATTTCAGATAAAGAATTATGGGAAACAAGCACTTTTCTTAACTCCTAGCACAGGAAATGTCACCTTCAAGGTGTCCATAAGTAATAAAGTAATTTTAGGTTCAAAGGCCCTAGACTCAGGTTGCCCTGTTGCCAGTGCAGCTGTTATATGAAGGGAGGGAGCAAAGACAACATATTTCTTTCCAGCATGAGTTCAAATCACTCTTTAACTAAATCCTCTTGAAGGCATATTTACCCGCAAGACACATTTCCCTCTTCTATGTCTGTCTTCATATTTATGACACACATTTTTAATAATAAGGCTCTCTTCCCAGAGTTTGCAAGTGTCAGAAGCTGGGATAAGAGAATGCCTGTTAGCAGATGCCAGTACTTTATTTTCCAAATATTTTTTCTGCCTGTGATAACAACCATCATCACTCATTTTTTAGGAGACAAAAACTGATGCACAGAAAATTGTGTGCCGTTATTTGCAAGGTAACAATACTGAGTGTTTATTCTCAAACTGCCATTAATTAGTTCACAGCATATTTAACTCTGGGAACAACGCAAGTCAGCTAACATCTCCGAAGGATATCTTCTACACAGCTACATTATGTTCTGACAAAACCCAAGCAGCATTGCCAAGATGCCAATGGTGCCTGGTAAACATGGTTCTGGCAGAATGCAGAGAGATTTTTCTCAACTGGCAACCAGGCAAATCCAGGTTTACAAATGTGCCACCCTTGGTTAATTAGTGACAGTGCTGGCTTTTAATTTAATTTGAAGCAACATGAGAAAAAAAATCAAGAAAAAAAAAAAAGGGTAAACAAGCCCACAGCCTCACTGCTGGAGAAATGAAGTTACACAAGCATGAATGATCTGGTCCTGCAAAGAACCTGATGGATGGGGTTGCTTCTGAAAGACAAGAACATCTGGCTGCACTGCACAGCTGAGGGCACAAAAAAGAGAAGGGTCCAGAATCATGGGCGCATTGCTGTCAGAGACATCCGGCAAACAGATGGCACTGGCTCCAAATAAAGTCCCATAGATAAGCTGAGAGGTTTCGAAACTCATGTGTCCATAAATGCATTTTTTTACTCCTTTATTTCCAGCTCAATGACTTGTCATCAGCTCCTTCTTTACTCACTGTCGTCATAGCAATGATGTTTCTGAAGCCAGAGGCTGCCTGAAGAGGGTCTGTACTGTGTAGTCCACTGGGTCCGACCTGATGTGTTGAGGAAGAAGAGCATGTCCCAGTGCCAGGTCTCAGTGAGGCTGCAGCCTGACCACTATGAGAATTAAAGTGCTCTGGATAAATGACATGTTAATGTAGAGTAATGGCCGGCATTTATTGAACATTGTGTCCGGGACACGGGACCAAATGCTTTCAGTATCTCATGTAGTCTTCCCTACAGACTTACAGGGTAGCCACTGCTTTGATCTCAGGTTTAAAGATGAGCACATTCGTGTACACACCTAAAGTTATCCAACTACTCAGAGGCAAACTTACAATGCATTCTCAGGTCCCCGTTCTTCACTTCCCTGCATCACTTATGAATGTCTTGGGGAAATCACATACTTGTTTGAGATGGACAAATCTCAGGCCATCCTAGGGTATTGTTTTTTTAATATTTTTATTTATTTAGTTGAGAGGTAGAGTTACAGAGAGTGAGAGGGAGAGACAGAGAGAAAGGTTTTCCTTCTGTTGGCTCACTCCCCTAATGGCCGCCATGGCTGGCACTGCGCCGATCCGAAGCCAGGAGCCAGGAGCCAGGAGCTTCCTCCAGGTCTCCTACATGGATGCAGGGGCCCAAGTACTTGGACCATCCTCTACTGCTTTCCCAGGCCATAACAGAGAGCTGGATTGGAAGAGGGGCAGCCGGGACTAGAACCTGCGCCCACATGGGATGCCGGCGCCACAGGTGGAGGATTAACCTACTACGCCACGGCGCCGGCCCAGGTATCATGTTAAGAAGTGAGCTGCTGTGGTCTCTTGAACAGGGAAATAATACATGGCTTGGCAAGCACGTGCAGAATCTGAAGTGTTAGAGGATTTTTCTTGCTTTGCTCTGTTTTGTTGCAGAAAATCCTCATGGGTGGACAGAGGAGGCATTGTGCTTTGATGAGTCTCTTCTGGAGGGAAATGGAATCTGTGCTGGAGGCCTTGCAGGCCTCTCAAACAGATGACCAACATCCCAGGATGTACATTTTGCACGCAGAAGAAACAAGTAAGGAACAGGGTTAAGACTAAGAGATAGGAAACAACTCCAAGTTCACTTGTTGTCTTTCTCACTGGCAATCATGAACTCCCACAAACATTAATGTCATTCATGCACACAAGATATAATTAAGAAAATAAGATCACAAATACTCTATACACACACATATATATGTTTGTGTATATATAAACATATATACATACATATTTGTAAATATAAGTGTGTGTGTGTCTGTCTATCTATCTATCTAGAGTTTCAAAGACATGATGTACAGAGACACCAGAAAGTTGCTAGTTTTTAATAGCAGACCAGATGTTGGAGACTGGTGGTGCTTCACCCTTATGGACGACTCTAATGGGCTAATTCTTTTTCACTAAGTAAAGAGAATTTGGTACTAAGACCATATGCAGAAGAATGCTTAAAAAGGCAAGAGTAGTAATTGTCCTGTTGCATTGCATATGCCACACAATATTTGAGACCTATACTTGTGGGCAAAACTGATACTGGAATTTTTGCAAGGCAAAAGAGGATTTTGTGGGGCCGGTGCTGTGGCATAGCTGGTAAAGCCGCTGTCTGCAGTGCCGGCACCCCATACGGGTGCTGGTTCAAGTTCCAGCTGCTCCACTTCCAATCCAGCTGTCTGCTATGGCCTCGGAAAGCAGTAAAAGATGGCCCAAGTCCTTGGGCCCCTGAACCCAGGTGGAAGACTTGGAGGAAGCTCCTGGTTCCTGGTTTTGGATTGGCACAGCTCCGGCCATTGCGGCCATTTGGAGAGTGAACCAGCAGATGGAAGACCTCTCTCTCGCTCTCTGTAATTCTGCCTCTCTGTAGCTCTTTCAAATAAATAAATAAATCTTTAGAAACAAAAGAGGATTTTGCATGCCTTCTGACTTCCGAAGCAGTGCAAAAAATCCATAGAATAATTTGGTTCAGTTTTCAGATGTTTGCATCTAGGTTGTCCCAAAGGAGTGGTAGCAAAGGATGAGAAGCCTCATATTTCAGGTCATACAATACAACTTCAGAACTAAAACAAAAATAAGTTATTCTTTCAAGATGCAGATTGTTATAATGCAGTGATACACATGAGGTTAACAAATGCCGTGTAAATTGGTTTGGTGTGAACTCAGAGCACTTGTTGTGTAGTTTCTTAAGTATGCTGGTAATGGTCACATGTATTTCGGCCCTTTCACGTTGGGTCTGGGAAAGATTTCTCACTTCCATAAAGCTTGTCATGAGTTCAGTGCTTGGATAACCCATGAAGACAAATGATTATGAAGAGCACCCCTTACTGCACCCATTGCCAGGGGAAATGTTGTGGACATTCGAATCCTGCACCAGGAAAAGGGCGCTTCTCTGGAACACGAAGAGGTTGTCCTAGTTCAAAATGAACTCCAGTCTACAAAAGGGCCATCGAGGGAGGCTGGCAATAATAAAATGATGACAATCACTGAGAACACCTATTAGGTTCTTCTGCATGTTCCAGGAAATGGACCAATCTTTCATGGCAACCACCTCAGCGCAAGAACCCACTTAGTAAGTTCTATCATGGGCTCCTCTGTCATATGAGGAAATTGAGGCCTAGAGAGGTTAAAATTTGCACAAGAACAATCCTGCTGAAAACTGAACCAGAAAATTATGGAATACATGTTCAATTCTGGTCTATCTGATGTCAGAGTCTATGAAGGCATGGACTTAACTATTGGTTTCTTTGAGTGTAGAGCAGACCATGGAGACGAGAGAACATATACTTTCATGTAAGAAAGTAAAAGGACGTGTCATTGATAACTACACCAGGACAAAAGTGCAAACTGGGACAAACAACCATCCTGCATAAGAATGACTCTGACATGAGATGTGTGCCCCGGGAAATGACAATATGGGATGCTGTTGGACATTAGTACACGCCAGCTAATCTCAGATTTCGATTGAAAAGTTTTCAAAAGGGAGAGCACCACCTTGGAAAGGTATTTCCTCTCATCCGCTTGAGATGGATTATTGCTTAAAATTTAGCATCTGGAGGCCTGCTCTGTGGCATAGTGGGTTAAGCTACTGCTTACAGCAGGGCCTCCCATTAGGTGCCAGTTTGAGTCCGGGCTGCTCCACTTTCAATCCAGCTCGCTGCTAATGTGCCTGGGAAAGCAGAAGACAGTACAAGTGCTTAGGCCCCTACCACCCATGTGGGAGACCCTGCTGAAGCTCCTGGCTCCTGGCTCTGGCCTGGCCCAACCCTGGCAGCTGCAGCCATTTTGGGAGTGAACCAGAAAGTGGAAGATCTTTTTTTTCTCTCTCTCCTTCTCACTCTGTAATTCTTTCAAAAATATAAATAAATAAATCTTTTAAAAAGATTAGCATCTGTTGCCTGATGCTTAGTTTTTAACACATTTTTCTTAGTTCCATTTCATGCTGTCACAAAGATTAAAAAAAATCGAGAACTTTTTGCTTTTAAAGTATTTATTTCCTTTCTAGCTTAAGTTGTCACTACAGTTGAGTTGTTTTATATAGAGACACATCTTTGCACCAAAGTGACCATTTACAAAAGGTTTGGTTTTTAGAATTTTAGCTATAATGAAAACATGCTCATAGCACTTGGTTTAAAATATTAATTATCCCAGTATTCACATACAGGAGGGTGATCTGGGGGAAATAGCAAATATAGCTTTATCAATGCAGTGTGTACTCTTTCCACACAGTGCCTATGCTTAGGCATAGGGCTTTAGAGTATGAACCTCCTATGACATCTGACACTGTGGGCCACTCCCCTTTCTTCCTTTCTTCCTGAAATTTTGTTCTAGTAATTTTCTGGTATTTCCTCCTCCTTCTCTGTCCTCTGTCATTTCTGCCTTGTCTCCTTCCCCCTCAGAATGCTGTCCCCTGTCCCTGGACTGCTTTATTCTACTGGCCTGCTTTTTCTTCCTTTTTGCCTGTACACTGCATCATTTGATGACAGTCTTATCTGGTTTGAGCATCCTTTAAGTTTCCTCAATGCAAATAACTCAAGTTGCTTGGCCTCACAAACTTTGCCTTTCCTTTCCCTCTCCAAAGATAAAATCAGTTGAAAAATTCTCTCAGGTCTGCTATTTCCATTCCTCTCAGCCTTTTCAATTTCTCTAAACTTTTGAGTCAAATTTATTCAGATGCCTACTATCTGTCACATGAAACATGTTACCTGGCTTGCCCTACTTTTGATTCCTCTGTTATAATCATCTAGTGTCCTAGCAAGATTAAGTTGGTTTTAAAAAAAAAATAGCTTGAAATATTTCAATTTTTTCTTCAAATTTCAATGCAAGCAAAATAACTTATTCTACAGTTTCACATTTCGCAGCCTGGTATCTAAGCTTCAGTACGGATTTGACCTCACCTCATTACTCAGATGTGAGTTGCCCTGATGTTTCTCCTGGGAGTCATGTAACTGTGAGTTGTGTAACTCTGTTCTGAATTTTCCCAGTACCAGGCTCCACCTCCTTGCCATCATAACCTATATTGTGATTCATTGTAAAGACTCATTCACTTATTTATCTTTCCTTAGGCTGCAAGGGGAGAGAGAATGGAAAATTTATTCACAGTTATATTCCCAGTCTTGGCCCATGGGAAGAATTTATTATATATTTGTAAAATTAACTAACAAACCTATGAATCTACTCACATTAAAAAAAAATGAATGGATCTACTCACCCCAAGGCTTCTTAATTCTGCACAAGGTGATTCACTGTCCCCAGTTCTGTCTTTTCCTTATTTCAATATGATCTTAGCTGGCCTTACACCCACTCATTGCCACATGGTTAAAGTCAAACCTACTTTGACAGAGGTAGGACTCAAAATTCTTCTTCCCTAAAGTCCTCTTTGCTCTCCTCGACATGAATGACCTGAACTATTTATAAACTTTTGCAATGCTGTCTTTGTACTTCTTGCATGGTATTGCATACTTTTTGCTTCATAGCATGCATTTCCTCCCTCTTCAATAGGTCTATGTACTCTGAAGACAGATTTCTTATTTGTTTCAGTTTTTTTTTTAAACTTTTATTTAATGCATATAAATTTCCAAAGTACGACTTATGGATTACAATGGCTTCCCCCCCATACCGTCCCTCCCACCCACAACCCTCCCCTTTCCCACTCCCTCTCCCCTTCCATTCACATCAAGATTCATTTTCGATTATCTTAATATACAGAAGATCAGCTTAGTATACATTAAGTATGGATTTCAACAGTTTGCTCCAACACAGAAACATAAAGTGAAAAATAATAGATGATTTTTTTAAAATGATGATGAAATCAGAGCAGACCTATTGTCATGTTTAATCCCAGTGAGAGTCAAGTTGGGAATTGATAATTTCTTTTTTCTTTTTTAACCACCTGAAGTATCTAGTATAAGATCTGAATGAAAAGGAGCTTAATAGATCAATATTTAGTGGTTGAAATTACTGAATGAATTACCAATATCTACAAATAAAAGACACTTTCTTATCTCAAACTGATCTGAATTTCTCAGAATTGTTATCTCTGAATTGTGCATTTTTTTGTTAAGACAGATCTTCCATTTGAGAAACAATAAAGTCATCTACCTCAGTGATTTCAAAGACTGGTACATAGCTCTTGAGTAATCATCTTTTGGTTGGGGAGTTGATTTCTGTGTGCAAATCTATATGCGTATGCATGCATGTGTGTATAAATTATAAACCACAAGCAAAACAGTACAAAGATCAAAGAAATGTAGTTTGATGAATTTTGACAAGGTGAGTATACACATGTGCCACCACTCAAATGAAAACACAGAAAATTAGCATCACATGCTCCCTAGCAGTCATTCATTTTCCATGCTTAATTTTTACCTGATTTGTAATAGTAGAGATTATTTTTCCTAATTTTAAAATTTTATATTAAAGAATAATGACTTGTATCTTTCATGCTTAGTCCAACATTTCATATATGAGATTCATTCACGTTGGTGTGTATGGTTGTAATTTGTTCATTCTTGTCAACATATAGAACCACATTGTATCAACATTCCATAGCTGGTTTATCCGTTCTGCAGTAGATGAACATTTTGGTTGTTTCTATTTGGTACTATAATAGGTAGTGTTGCTATAAGCATTTATGTTCTTTTGGTGAACACATCCAGGCATTTCTATATGGAAAATTTTTTTAGACTGGAATTGTTGGGTCATAAGGCAGGTACAGTTCAACATATAGAAGATACTTCCTACCAGTTTTCCAATATAGTTGTACCTATTTACACTTTCTTTTTTTATATTTATATTTTATTTTATTTAATGAACATAAATTTCCAAAGTACAGCTTATGGATTACAATAGCTTCCCCCCTCCATAACTTCCCTCCCACCCACAACATTCCCCTCTCCCACTCCCTCTCCCCTTCCATTCACATCAAGATTAATTTTCAATTATCTTTATACACAGAAGATCAATTTAGCATATATTAAGTAAAGATTTCAACAGTTTGCACCCACACAGAAACACAAAGTGTAAAACACTATTTGAGTACTAGTTATAGCATTAATTAAACACCTAAGAGTAATTGTGTATTAATTACAGAGTTCAATCAATAGTTTTAAGTAGAACATAAAAAATACTAAAAGGGTAAAGTATTTAGTTCTTTTTTTTCTGTTTCTTTTTGTTTGTTTGTTTGTTATATAGTTATTTTTTTATTTAATAAATGTGAATTTACAAAGTGCAGCTTTTGTATTGTTGTGGCTCCCCCCCCCAACCAATCAGTGTATGAGATTTCCAGTTTTCTGCACCCGCACTTGGCATTGTCAGTCTTTATTACTCTTGTGATAAGAAGTAGAATCACATTGTGGTTTTAATTTGCTTTCCTCTATGGGCATAGGAATTAAATATTTTCTATTATTGGCCATATATATATTTTATTTTGTACTGTTCAAGGTTTTCTGGTTCATATGGCTGTTTATCTTTTTATTTTTCATTTGATAGAATATTGTACATATTTCAATATTAATTCCTTAGTTAAATACATGTATTCACAGATACTCAAGTTAAAGGTCAGTACTATACAAGTATGATTCAAGAAATATTCTTAAGTTTGGCAGAGTTTGCCTACCTCTCTGTGCTGTTAAGTGTCCTAAACAGCTTTCCCATAATTCTTGTGAGAATCAGTTGTCCTGGGTCACACATAATTATTTAACACAGAGCATGGAGTAAACTGGTTGGGTACTTGGTTCACTACATAAAAAATGAGTTCCTCCTCATTCTAGGGTCCCCTGTATGTGAGGTTTGGGACTGAGAAGGAAGACTAATGAGGCTTTGTGCTTCCATTCACGTTATACATCTACATTTTTTTAAAGATTTATTTATTTATTTGAAAGGCAGAATTATAGAAAGGCAGAGATAGAGAGGGGGAGAGAGTTCTTCCATCCACTGGTTCACTCTCCAAATGGCTGCAACAGCCAGAGCTGGGCCAATCTGAAGCCAGGAGCCAGGAGTTTCTTCAGAATCTCCCACATGGGTGTAGGGGTCTAAGGACTTGGGTCATCCTCTACTGCTTTCCCAGACCATAAAAGAGAGTTTGATTGGAAGTGGAGCAGCTGGGACTTGAACCGGTGCCCTTATGGGATGCTGGCACTTCAGGAGGCAGCTTTACCTGCTACACCACAGCACTAGGCTCTATACATCTACACTTTCATTTGTTTTATTTAAGAGAATTGTGCAAGATTTCATTTGACCAAAATGAATTCTGTGCTTGAAAATCTGGACCTTGTTCAACTATCTAAACCAGTGTTTGTTGAAAGCTGGATTTCCATATTTAATTGCTGGGTTAAATTGAGTTGAATTTAATTGATGAAAAATTGAGACCAGGAGAAGTTAAATGCTAGTGTGTGAATATTCTTATACACCACTTCTACCATCCATTACTTTTATGGCCACTTTTACACCTCAACCATTCCATGATGGTTTTATTGAGGCTTGCACAGGTTCAACAGAAAAAACACGACCCTAGGCCCATGATACTTCATATTCCTGTCCTGATGCCAAGATCTGAGACACTTCATGGAAACCCACCTGCTACTCATACATATGCAATTCAGAAATACAGCAGGATTAACACATCACTTCATTCTTCTGTACTTGAGTGGACAGCGTGAAATCCATTTTCACAAGTTTCCTGTGAAGATCTCATGGGATGAAATTCTATTCAACATCGGTGGTGGTCAACTTGAAAATACTTCCCTGTATTGGTTTTCCGTCTTTCATTCCTCCTGCCCTGTACTCCTTACCATCCTGTTCTCCAACGAACTATTTCAACTACCTCGCCTAAGATGTGATCTCAGTTCAGCTTTTGGGAAACCCAGAATAAGAACATACCTATTGGGTTAAGAGTGGACACAAATCTTCAACTTTCACTCAGTAAGCTTAAAATGCATTTTTCTGTTCCTATGCCACAGAGGTGAGAACTCTGCAAAACAATCATCTTTATTCTTGTATTATTATCTCTCCAAGACACATCACACCTAGAAGAACAATTAAACAAAAAATGCTTTGCTGGTTACTACTGACATACTCCCCCAACTGAAAAAATTAAAATATCCATTATCCAGAAACATAATCACATATGAGGTCCATGTGTATTGCTCTCCACAAATTCTTTTAACAGAGTTGATTCTAATTGAAAAAGAATAAGTTTCAACACTATATGCAGATTTGAATTGTTACTATTTGGGTTTAAAAGTTAAAAAAAATTAGTCAATAGTTAACTATGGAAATTTGTGCTGAACTTACATAGTAACACAGAGAAAAAAAGGAAAAGTGACTGAGATGAAGCAAAGAACTCTCTAATGGATGTGCTAATCCCTTGGTGATCATCAGAAAAAAACAACATGGGAAATGAATGGACCAAAAGCCCAATCCACTGCATCATATGGCCAAGCAATCATCGTTTTAAGAAATGGCATCTGCCGGCACTGCGGCTCACTAGGCTAATCCTCCGCCTTGTGGCGCCAGCACACCGGATTCTAGTCCCGGTCTGGGTGCCGGATTCTGTCCCGGTTGCCCCTCTTCCGGGCCAGCTCTCTGCTGTGGCCAGGGAGTGCAGTGGAGGATGGCCCAAGTACTTGGGCCCTGCACCCCATGGGAGACCAGGATAAGTGCCTGGCTCCTGTCATCGGATCAGTGCGGTGCGCCGGCCGCGGCGGCCATTGGAGGGTGAACCAACGACAAAAGGAAGACCTTTCTCTCTGTCTCTCTCTCTCACTATCCACTCTGCCTGTCAAAAAAATAAATAAATAAAAATAAATAAATAAAAAAGAAATGGCATCTACAGATGCTTACTCCGTCACTAGTTTGTGCCAGATACGGTCTCAGTGCTTCACTTCTGTATGGTTGGCCTCCACTGGCAGCTTTTAAAATCATATGGTTAATAATATACTTATAACAATAGCAGCTATCTTTTTTTTTTATCTTTTATTTAATGAATATAAATTTCCAAAGTACGACTCATGTGTTACAATGGCTTCCCCCCCCATACCGTCCCTCCCACCCACAACCCTCCCCTTTCCCACTCCCTCTCCCCTTCCATTCACATCAAGATTCATTTTCGATTATCTTAATATACAGAAGATCAGCTTAGTATACATTAAGTAAGGATTTCAACAGTTTGCTCCCACACAGAAACATAAAGTGAAAAATAATAGATGATTTTTTTAAATGATGATGAAATCAGATCAGACCTATTGTCATGTTTAATCCCAGTGAGAGTCAAGTTGGGAATTGATAATTTCTTTCTTTCTTTCTTTTTTTTTTTTTTTTACAGAAGATCAGTTTAGTGTACATTAAGTAAAGATTTCAGTCGTTTGCACCCCCATAGAAACACAAAGTGAAATATACTGTTTGAGTACTCGTTATAGCATTAAGCCTCAGTGTACAGCACGTTAAGGACAGAGATCCTACATGAGGCGTAAGTGCACAGTGACTCCTGTTGTTGACTTTACCAATTGACACTCCTGTTTATGGCATCAGTAATCTCCCTATGCACCAGTCATGAGTTTCCAAGGCTATGGAAGCCCCTTGAGTTCTCCGACTCTTATCTTGTTTAGACACGGTCATAGTCAAAGTGGAGGTTCTCTCCTCCCTTCAGAGAAAGGCACCTCCCTCTTTGAAGACCTGTTCTTTCCACTGGGATCTCACTCACAGAGATCTTTTTGCCAGAGTGTCTTGGCTTTCCATGCCTGAAATACTCTCATGGGCTTTTCAGCCAGATCCGAGTGCCTTTAGGGCTGATTCTGAGGCCAGAGTGCTATTTAGGACATCCGCCATTCTATGAGTCTGCTGAGTATCTCACTTCCCATGTTGGATCACTCTCCCCTTTATTTATTCTATTGGTTGGTGTTAGCAGATACTAGACTTGTTTATGTGCTCCCTTTGACTCTTAGTCCTTTCATTATGATCAATTGTGAACTGAAATTGATCACTTGGAGTAGTGAGATGGCATTGGCACATGCCACCTTGATGGGATTGAATTGGAATCCCCTGGTATGTTTCCAACTCTACCAATTGGGGCAAGTCAGCCCGAGCATGCCCCAAATTATACATCTCTTCCCTCTCTTATTCCCACTCTTATGTTTAACAGGGATCACATTTCAGTTAATTTTCAACACTTAAGAATAACTGTGTGATAATTACAGAATTAAACCAGTCATATTAAGTAGAACAGACAAAAAAAATACTATGAGGGATAATGTATTAAGTTGTCCATTAGCAGTCAGGGCTATGCTGATCAAGTCACCATTTCTCATAGTGTCCATTTCACTTCAGGAGGTTTCCTTTTTGGTGTTGAGTCAGTTGTCACCGATCAGGGAGAACATATGGTATTTGTCCCTTTGGGACTGGCTTACTTCACTCAGCAGCTATCTTTTGTTAAGCATGTGAGCTTAACATACCATGAGACAAGCACTATTCTAAGCATTTTAAGCCTTCTTAGGGGTGGGCATTTGTTACAGTTGTTAGTATGACCACATTCCAATATCAGAATGCCTAGCTCAAGTTTTGCTACTCTGCTTTCAATCCAGCTTCCTGTTAATTCACCTCCTGGAGGTAGCAAATTATGACTCAAGTATTTGGGTCCTTGTAACTCTCCTGGTGTCCCTGGATTGAGTTTCAGATTCCTGGCATTTGGCCTGACCAAACCTTGGCTGCTGTGGGCATTTATAGGGAATCAACCAGTAGGTGGAAAATCTTTGTCTCTTTCACATAAAATGAAAATAAATAAATATTTGAAAAATAAAACGTGTTCGTTAATAGTCACAATAACCACATAAGACAGGCACCCTCATTATTCCTACTTATTTGTGTGAAGCAGCACATTGGTGAGAGGATAACAACAGATAATGTTCCCGGTCTGTAACTTAAGGCTCTGAGTTTTTCAATTGTTAGGATTTCTGGAAACTCAACAGCTTTCCCTCCTCTCATGCCCCTCCACTTATTACTCTTCCTTGGCTCAAATCTTCTGTTAATATATCTGAGTTCCTCTCTTTGCTACAAAATCATGTTTCTCATTGGCCTCATTCAATCCTGGTTCAGGTTTCTATTTATTGCCTTCTATTTCCCAGGAATGTTGACTATTCCCTGGTCTGTCCCATCCTCCAAGATGTCATTCTCCTTATTGCCGTTTGGTAAAATTTCCTCAATATGGGCAAATGGATTTTTATTCACTCACTAGGGACAGACTTTGAAACAGTTTTCTTTCAAGGAGGTTTTTTCATCATGGGAAAGCCCAAGGTATAAACTTGGAATACTTCATAATTTATTTATGTTCATACCTCCTGAGAATATGTCTTGGCTTTTAAGAGTGGTATTGTGATCTATCATAAATAAACTCAGTTAGGTAAGTCTGTTTTCCAAGTAGCCATTCTGAATCATTTTCTTTCTACCATGCTCTGTGGCTTTAAAATCGCTTTCTGGTAAGAGTCCCTTCTTAGTTCCAAAATACACTTTTCTTTCTACAACCATATTACAGAATTAAGGCTCACTTCTTTATATTTCCCACTGTTTTTCTTAGTACAAAAAAATGCCATACTTTTTAAAGTTAATTTTTTATTTTAGAATGATTTTGTATCTACAGAAAAATTGTGAAGATACTACAGAGTTCTCATATACATGATTTCTCTTAGTAACATCTAATTTTAGTAATATACATTTATTATATTAATGAACCAATGTTGATACATTAATATTAACTAAAGCAGACACCTCATACAGATTTCCTTAGTTTTGTCCATTTTCCATTCCAAGATCTCATATAGGATATCACATTACATCTAGTCATCAAGTCTCTTTGGGATCCTCTTGGCTGATTTCATTTCCCAGACTTAGATTTATTTGATGACCTTGACAGTTTTGAGCATTTCTGGCTATCAGCTGGAACTTGAGAACTTGACTAGTGTTGTTCTTATGATTATGCTAGGAGTGTGCATTTTGGAGAGGAAGATCACAGAAATAAAGAGACATTTTTGTCCCATCATATCAGATGTACATACTGTCAACGTGATTTACCACTGTTGCAGTTGACCTTGATGACTTGGCTTAGTCATGTTTGTCAGGTTTCTGCATTTATAAAGTATCTTAGCCCATTTTCCATTGTTATCACAAAATACCTAAGGCTGGTACTTTGTGAAGTAAAGAGGCTTATTTGGCTCATGATTATGGTGGCTAGCGTCCCAACAATATGGTGCTAGAATCTGGCAAGGTTATCCTGGCCGTGTCACAGTGTGGCAGAGAAATGGAAAAGGAACTCACCACTTGCATAAGGGACCAAGTACATGGATTGTCTTCACTGTATACTAACTCACTCTCACAAGAACTAACTTTGTCCTGCAAGAAATATATCAATCCCATCCCTAGGCTGTGCCCTTTGGTCAACTAATTAACTTGAAGTAGGTTCAATCTCTTAATGTTTTTACCAACTCACCACCACCAAATTAGGGACCAAGTTTCCAGAATAGAAAACTATGGAGAACACGTTTGAACTACATTCATATCATAGCATGAAATTATCATTTTCCCCTTTTCCATAGTATACACTTATGGGATGCTGAATCATATTCACCCTTTTTAGGCTAGAGTCTCTAAACCATGTGTTTGGAAATCTGTATGGGAGGCTGGTTTCCTTTCTCCTATTTATTTACTTATTGGATCATTCATATAAGTATCCATTCATGGAAACATATACTTTGAGTTATATTTCAGTACTATTTTGGTTTTGCTCCAGGTTTTTTTTTTTTTTTTGCTATTGTTTTATTTGCTTTTAGCCCTTTTTACTTTCTGGTTCTACAAGATATTTGAGGCTCATCTGGTGTATTTTCAGTCCCTTCAGCCCCTTTCCTAGCATCAGACATTTTTCCAAGGAGCCCTAGTTCCTTTTGCAGGAGGACTATATTAGAGCCAGTGATCTGCTACAAGGTGTTCTCATTCCTCTCTGGTTGCTTCAAAGCCAACTCAACTGACAGCAAGAAAATATCTGCATGTATACTAACCCTTACATAAATGCATATCTATAAATACTTCCATATGTAACCATCTGTGTATTAAACTAGACTTAGTTAATATTAAAGTCTTCCAATGTAAGCCACCACCACGTGGATCATGCATCCTTGTTTCCTCCCTTATCTATAAACACCACCTCCAGTGGTAAGACCTCTTGCTTCCCCCATTGCCATCCATCCTATTCATTGTTGAATTCTAATAACAAGTATATCAACATAAGAACTGGTAACTCATACCCCCTTGGGAAAGAATGCTTTCATCCAGGGTGTGGGACAAGACCATATAGTCAAAATTTATGTTTAAAAGTACTTTTAAGGCTCCCTCTCCATTTTTAATGGATTTTTACTTTTGGTCTATTTCATAAGAGGAATAAAAGCTACAGACTAGAATAAACCAGGTATTATCTAGAAAAAGGCTTAGAAAGAAAAAAAAAATGAAATCCACAAATACAGCTGGTAGGATAGGCCTATAAGAGAAGTGAGTGCAATTTCAGATATGACTTCACCAACTCTAGGACAGACAGCTGTGTTGCTCATTTTGAAGACAGTACAAAGCTGACTTTGATTGACAGGATGTCTAAAACTGGTGGCAGGTAACAATAGCCCATTACTTCCTTTCCTTAGCATCCAGTCCTCACCCTTATCATCGCAAGGTGAATGTGGCAATAAGAACAAAACCAGAGGCTCCTTTTTCCTTATTTAAACTGGTTTTAATTTTTGGAGCTGTTTTAAAGTCACAGAAAAGATGTATATAGGCAGACTACACACAGAGTCCCTATATGCTCCCTGTTCCCACACAAGCACAGCCTCTCCCAGGATATCTTGCCCCATGTGGTACGCTTATTCTTACTGACATGCCTACATTGATAGATAAGTTTTATTCAAAGTCCCAAGTTTACATTAGGGCTCACTCTTGGTGTTGTAGTCTGTGGATTTGGACAAATGTAAAATGATTTGGTATTCACCAGGATGGTGTTACACAGAGTAGTTCCATTGCCCTAGAAATCCTCTATGCTCGACTTAGTCATTCTTTCCTCTCCCTAACCCCTGGAAACCACTGATATTTTTATTGTCTCCATAGTTTTGCCTTTGCCAGGAGATCCTGAAGTCAGGCAGTGTTAGTTCTCCAACTTTGTTCACGGGCTCCTTTTTAATCTATTTCCTTCTGAGTGTAATACAAAGACATTTAAGTATGTTGTCTTCTTCTCTTCATAGCTTTTCATCTCATTTAAGGAAACTTTTGTCAGAGGCATTTTTATGTTGATGCTCTGTCTCCTGATAGGAGGAAGCTGGACTTTCTATCAAGGTGAATAGGAGAGAGGAGGTTGGGGTAGAGGAAGGAGAAGAATGAGAGAGCAGAGAGCACATGCAGTGAGTGCCCTGCTGAATGTGTCTTCCTTGCTTCTAGACACTCTCCTCCTGGAAGATGTCAGGCAAACTGAGCAAGTGACTCAGTTCTGTGTTAGACCAGTCCTTCTCCTATGAGTTCCAGGACTGGGACAAATAGTTTCCACCAGTGCCTGGTGAAAAAGTTCTATGAAATATAAAGTTCAAAACCAAGGAAAAACTGCAAAGAAATGATTCCACAAATACTCAAGGATCATGGTTTCTTCAAATTATATATTTTTAATGTTAGTCACTTAGAAGAGTGAAAATGTAGTTTTTACAAATATAAGTATAGTGTATATATTATTCCAATTAGAAAAATTTCTTTCACAAATTTACTAGTAGTATGATGTGGGGGAGATAAGATTCAGAATGCCTGAAGCTTTAGTAGCTACGTTAAAGTGCCTTTCGTTGCATCCATGCAACTCATTTGGTAATTCATATTTTGGGATAACTTAATGCAAACTGTAATTTTAGATTGTTATCTAATTATATATGCAACACAAGCAATTTTCATTTGTGTTAATTTTCTCATGAAAAAATAAACACTTAAGATCTATGCTCACTTTTATGTGGACAAGCATAGATTTTGTTTTAGCAATTTACTGTTAGGGAAGTCACTCATATTTTACTTAAAATGATAATATTGCATTTCCAGATACAGAGAGCTATTGAGATAGTAGAAGTAAGAAATATTATGTTTTTCTTTCTAAAATACCTGGAAAAACACAAGAGTGTTTACAAGTCCCCACAAATAATGTAAATGATGTATTTCTTGGTTCTAAAAGTTAAATATTTATTTAGAGAAAGACTCTTTAAGGTACTTAATTAAGTAAAGCAAAGGACCAGACAGAATAATTTTTGAAAAGCAATAATCAATATACAAAATCTTTGTAGGACTATATATATTTTGAACAGTAATATAAAATGGACTTTCTAGTTTTTCCATAGCTTCCCATGGAAACTATTTCATTTATTTATTTATTTATTTATTTATTTATTTATTTATTTATTTATTTTTGGAAAGTTTTGTTTTCCAGAACTTTTTGAGTCATGATCATTACAGTTATAAATGGTACAAACAACCCACTTAAGAGATGGGCCAAAGACCTCAATAGACATTTTTCAAAAGAGGAAATCCAAATGGCCAACAGGCACATGAAAAAATGTTCAGGATCACTAGCCATCAGGAAAATGCAAATCAAAACCACAATGAGGTTTCACCTCACCCCGGTGAGAATGGCTCACATTCAGAAATCTACCAACAACAGATGCTGGAGAGGATGTGGGGAAAAAGGGACACTAACCCACTGTTGGTGGGAATGCAAACTGGTCAAGCCACTATGGAAGTCAGTCTGGAGATTCCTCAGAAACCTGAAGATAACCCTACCGTTCGACCCAGCCATCCCACTCATTGGAATTTACCCAAAGGAAATTAAACTGGCCAACAAAAAAGCGGTCTGCACCTTAATGTTTATTGCAGCTCAATTCACAATAGCTAAGACCTGGAACCAACCCAAATGCCCAACAACAGTAGACTGGATAAAGAAATTATGGAACATGTACTCTATAGAATACTATACAGCAGTCAAAAACAATGAAACCCGGTCATTTGCAACAAGATGGAGGAATTTGGAAAACATCATGCTGAGTGAATTAAGCCAGTCCCAAAGGGACAAATATCATATGTTCTCCCTGATCGGGATTATTCTATAAATTATAATATTTGTGTATTCTTACAAATTATACATATGTTTTATTGAAGAGAACTAGTTTCCTTTCTAATTACATTTAATACAAGATAAGAGTTTTAGAATAGTTCATTTTCTGTCCCCTACTTTCCAGTTTCTGGACTACTATGTTTTTGTACTGTAGGTCAAGGTGCATTTTAAATCCCAGGAGATACTATTTTTATCATACTGCTATATGATCAATATAAATTTAGAGGTACCTACATATAGCCCTCTGTTGTTCTTTTTTAAAATGTATGGTGCTTTCCATCTGGAGGTGCTTTCCATTTCCTCAAGATTCTGCTTCAGGGTTTCTTCTTTTTTCACATGTGCTGTGAATGCATTCCCTTAGTTTCATGTTTTTGAGTGCCTTTACTCAGCTTCATTGTTCCATATTATTTCCATTGGATATACATTTCAGGAGGATCTTTTTTCTCATCTCCTTGAAGATGGCATTTTGTTGTTGCTGTGAGCTGAATTGTATCCTCCAAAGATGATATTTTCAAATCCTTACAGGCAGTGCCTCACAATGGGATCTCACTTGCTAATGGGTCTTTATAGAGTCGAAGTTAAAATAAGACCATCAGGGTGAGTCCTTGTGCAGTATGAGAAAGGTCCTTGTTAAAAGGGGAAGTTTGGGGCCAGTGCTGTGTCGCAGCTGGTTAATAACCTCGCCTGAAGCGCTGGCATCCCATATGGGCGCTGGTTCTAGTCCCGGCTGCTCCTCTTCTGATCTAGCTCTCTGCTATGGCCTGGGATAGCAGAAGATGGCCCAAGTCCTTGGGCCCCTGCAACCCACTTGGGAGACCCAGAAGAAGCTCCTGGCTCCTGGGTTCAGATCGGTGCAACTCTGGCCATTGTAGCCATCTGGGGAGTGAACCAGGGGATGGAAGACTTCTCTCTCTGTCTCTATGTTTCTCTGTAACTCTGTCTTTCAAATAAATAAAATAAATCTTTTAAAAAATGAAAAAAAATTTAAAAAAAGGGGAAGTTTGGACATGGAGACAGGCCCGCACAGAAGGAAAGTGATGGCAAGATACACAGGGGTTGTGCAAACAGAAGATGGAAGATGCGTAAGGCAGAAGATTGATGATAACCACCAGAAATAAGGAAGAGTCACAGAAGGGGCACCCTATAATTTTAAAAGGGGCTATGGCCCCAAAGGCACCTTGATGTCAGACTTTAAACCTCTAGGACTGTAAGAAAATAAATTTCGGCCGGTGCCGCGGCTCAATAGTCTAATCCTCCACCTGCGGCGCCAGCACACCGGGTTCTAGTCCTGGTCAGGGCGCCGGAATCTGTCCCGGTTGCCCCTCTTCCAGGCCAGCTCTCTGCTGTGGCCCCGGAGTGCAGTGGAGGATGGCCCAAGTGCTTGGGCCCTGCACCGCATGGGAGACCAGGAGAAGCACCTGGCTCCTGGCTTCGGATCAGCGCAGTGCGCCGGCTGCAGCAAGCTGGCCCCGGTGG
Source organism: Oryctolagus cuniculus (assembly GCF_964237555.1). Classification (NCBI taxonomy): domain Eukaryota; kingdom Metazoa; phylum Chordata; class Mammalia; order Lagomorpha; family Leporidae; genus Oryctolagus; species Oryctolagus cuniculus. The sequence continues at coordinate 146,442,146 of NC_091436.1, read as the reverse complement.
CTATTGGAGGGTGAACCAACGGCAAAGGAAGACCTTTCTCTCTGTCTTTCTCACTGTCCACTCTGCCTGTCAAAATAAATAAATAAATAAATAAATTAAATTAAATTAAATTAAAAATTAAAAAAGAAAATAAATTTCTGCTTTTCTAGGTTGTCTAGTCTGTGGTACGTTGCTATTCCAGCCCTACCAAATGAATATGATCATCTCCTACCTTCCTGCATTGCTGTAGAAAAATTCATTCATACTTTAAAATGTTGTGTTACTTTTCTATTTTAAGAGTCTTCCTTTTGCCTATAGTTTTTGGCAGTTTGACTCTAACATTCCTAGATACAGTTTTCTGTACATTCAACCCATTTGATTTCCTTGTTTCTGTGACTGGATATATTCAACATGATTAGAAAATTCTTAAAAATATCTTTTCCAATAAGTTTTCCACAATTCCCTCTCTTGTCTCCATATGGAATTCCAAATACACATTATGCTAGTTCAGTCTCTTATGTTTTACTTTCTGTGTTTTCAATTTTTTCTGCCTATTTCAAGGTATTTTCTACTGTTCTAGCTTCCAATTCTCTAATCCTCCATCTTTGTTAAATTTATATTTTGAATCATTAGTTTTAGATTTTTTTTTTCTCTGAGTCCTGGAACTTCTACTTGGTTCTCTGTTATATACCCCAATTCTCTTGGGATACTTCCCATATTTTTACAAAACCGTATCATTGCCTATATTAATCACAGTTGCCTTAAAGCCTGCTCTGGATGACTGCAAAATCAGTATTATCTATGGGTATGTCTTAGCGCATAATTGTCTTCTTGGCTTTCTGTCATTTGGTTCTGTTTACCAGCAAGTCTGGCAATTTTGGATTACTTGCCAGGGATTGCATATGAAAACATATAGGTCATCTGGTTAAAGTTATCTTCCTCCATAGAGAATTTAATCACCTCTCACCGAAATAGATGTGAGAAGATCATCTTCATTCCATCAGGCATTGAGATTATGTGGGGCTATGATCCAGCTCTGCAGTGGTCATCTATCTTTAGTTTGCCCAGATTCCTACAGAGTAGCCCTTAGGCAGTCTCAACAGGAATCCGCCTGAAGTTTAACCATGTCCTCTCCATCAAAAAGAACATTTGATTCTAGTTTTCTTTACAATCAGAACTATAAGGCAAAATATTCAACCTGCTTTTTAGTATCCTATCAGCCCTTTTTACTGGATTTCTTGCACTTCTTGCTGTAGGCACAAAAAACTGAGGTACTGGAAAAATTTTTGAGAGAAAATTGAAGGTAAAACCCAGGGCTCACTCTGACTTTCCTTTCTCTAAGATCTTTGCTGCCTGAATATTGGCTGCCCATTTTTTGTCTGAGTGATTGAGTTTACTGTAAGTGTGAAGCTCCTACGTGGATACTGAACTTCACACAGATGAGACTCATGCAAATGTACCTAGGGGAAAATAATGTGTTGAGTGTAAGATTCAACTCAGTTATTTTTTTCCTTCTCTTCAGGGTCTTAGATCATGAAATATGCCTCCTTAATTGATCCCTATTGTCTTAAAATAGGTGTTTGGTTAAATGTATATTATTTTACTCCATTTTTCTCTGTTGTTTTCTGGTTGTTCTTTCCCAATATAAATTTAAACCCAGGAGCTTTCTCTTTCTCTCTCTCTCTCTCTCTCTCTCTCTCTTAAGCTTTGTGCATTTTGTTGCTTTTCTTTGTATTATTCTACCATTTCCATATACTTCTTATTTTTTTTTCACTAAATGATACAGGGATAAACATAGGATTTGTACTAATGATGTATATATAAAAGTAGGAGATAGTCTTATTGGGTGACTTGAAAAAGAAAGTCATCCATCCCACTGTACAATTATCTGTTATTTTTTTTTCACATACCCAAAACCCACAAAACACCTTTTGGATTGATCCCAATATCAAATCCATTGTTTCCATCACCTTTGAATTATTTGCCTTAATCCACTACTTTGCTTCTTTCTTAAGATTTCTTTTAGTCACTCAAAGTACTTCCTTTCAAACATGGGAAGCCAGGTGCTTCCTCCCGGTCTCCCATGCGGGTGCAGGGCCCAAGCACTCGGGCCATCTTCCACTGCCCTCCCGGGCCACAGCAGAGAGCTGGACTGGAAGAGGAGCAACCGGACAGAACCGGCGCCCCAACTGGGACTAGAACCTGGGGTGCCAGCGCCTCAGGTGGAGGATTAGCTTAGTGAGCTGTGGTGCCGGCCTACTACTTTGTTTCGAAATAAGTTATATAACAATCCATTAATCATATACATTTAGCAAAATAATAATCCTGGTTTAACCAAATATATAAATGCTCTGCTCAGTTCCAAACTAATTTATCCAATTGTCTGCTGACATCTGCTCTAGAAAGTCTAAAAGTTGGGGCTGGAACTGTGGCGTAGTAGGTAAAGCTGGCATCCCATATGGGCAGTGGTTCAAGTCCCAGCTTTTCCACTTACCATCCAGCTCTCTGCTATGGCCTGGGAAAGCAGTAGAAGATGGCCCAAGTCCTTTGGCCCCTGCACCCACATGGGAGAACTGGAAGAAACTCTTGGCTCCTGGCTTCAGATTGGCGCAGCTCTGGCCATTGCAGCCAACTGGGGAGTGAAGATTCGGATGGAAGACGTCTCTCTCTCTCTCTGTCACCTTCTTTCTCATGAAAAAGAAAGTCTGAAAGTTATCTTGTAATTAATATTTCCAAATAGAACTTTGGTCTTCCTCTGCCAACCCCAGCTCCTTAGATTACTCTTCTTGCTGAATTCTCAGTCACAGTTATTTTTTATTGAACTGCAAGAGCTCTTCATATACATACTTATTATAACGTCCCATATATATATATATACACACACACACACAGTTTGAAAGTGTCTTGCCCATTCTGTAAGTTGTATTTTCATTTTGTTCATTTCTTCTTTACTTTGCAGGAACTTTTAGTTTGATGCAATACATTTGTTCATTTTTGCTTTTGTTGCCTGTGTTTTTGGTGTCATACCAAAAAAAAAAAATCATTGTCAATTTCAACATCATAAGGCTTTTCCTCTACATTTTCTTCCAGGATTTTATAGTTCCAGAACTTAGTTTTAAATATTTAATTTATTTTGAGTTTATTTTGTATATGAAATGAGACAGGGGCCCAATTTCACTTTTATGTAGATATATAGTATTATTATATATTATTAAAGGTACTATTTTTTCCACATATTTGTGTTATTGGTACATTTGTCAAAAATCAATTGACTATATATGCATGGATTTATTTCTGGGCTTTATGTCGTGTTCCATTGGTCCATGTGTCTGCATTTATATCTGCACCATATTTTTTTCATTAAAATTGCTTTATAATATGTATTGGAAACAGGGAGTGTGATGCCTCCAGCTTTGTTCTGCTCGCTAAAGACTGCCTTAATCATTTTGAATCTTTTGTAGTTTCATATGAATTTCAGGATTATTTTAATATTTTTGTGAAAAATTCTCTTGGAATTTTGTTAAGGATTGATTAAAACTGGAGATCACCCTTGGTAATGTGTGCATGTTGACAATATTGAATCTTTTAATCCATGAACATGGGGTATCTTTCCAGATATGTATGTCTTCTTTAATTCCTTTCACTTCTCTCAGAACTCCTAGGACAGTATCTGGCTTTCTGATTAATTATTGAATAAATAAAGCTTTGAAAGGTCTTGAGTCATTTTCTAAAGCTCAAAAAGTTCTAATTAATTATTATTTCACTGAAGTAAAATGCAATTTTTCAAGTATGAGCAATTGTAATAAAAATGATTTGTTTTTGAGAATTATGTTTTGTTTTCATATATATAGCCAGTTATATTTTGTAGGAAGTCTGAAGTATTCTGGTGTAACCTAGACCAAATAGGGTTTATGGGACTTCCAGGGAGACTAAACTGTATTTATTACATGATTTGTGTATGAAAATGTGATCTGTGACTCAAGTAACAAAAAAACAACAAACTTTTATTTCAAAAGTAATTTTATATTGATGACAGGTTATATTTGAGTTCTGAGGAATTGTTAATTCATTGAGCCAGAAACCAAGTTTGTATTAAGGACATCTTGATTCATGAAACAACTGCATTAAGTCCTGTTGTTGTCTTAAGCATGCAAGATATATGGCAATAACTTCAGACTTGTGTTAGGGATGTATTTCTGCTGTGGCCATTAGGTTTGGATGCAATACCAGAAGGCATCTATACCATCATAATGATCCTTAATTGGATCTCTTTGCTATAGATTAGCTAAAAACACTATTGAAAAAGAAGATATTGTTGCATGTTTGCCTGTTATTTAGAAATAAACATAAGGTTGAGTCTCACTCTCTTTCTTGTAATTCATTGAGAATTATTATAAAGAATATATTTCTTTAAATGTGAAAATCATAATTTTATCTTTTGTTTATATTTTACAGGGGACTATTTAACTACATGTGAGATTAATAGGGATTATATTTTCTACTGTTTAGCCATACTTTTTTTAATTCCTTAAGTAAACATTTTAGTTTATTTTATTTAAATGAGGATTTGTTTCACAAAATGGACAGGACTTGAACATGTTCTTGTAAATAGGGTTTAATATCTGATTTATTCAAATATAGAGAACATCCAAATTTTTGCATTAATTCTCATGAGGTTAAAGTGTTAGTTCGATAGAAAATCACATAAAGTTAGTGGCTCTTAGGGAAGAGTTAAAAAGACTTCCATGTTGATTTATCAGCAGAACTTACAATATTCTTGAATAGATTATATTTTCTCTAAAATTCAGCAAAGAGTTTTCTCTTTAAAAATATTAGCAAAGAGAAAATGAGTTATAAATGTATTATAGTAGCTGAATGCTGCAAATTAGATTGTGTGCATATGTGTGTGTGTGTGTATGTGTGTTCTTCATGTTGTTCAAACACATTTTTCCCTTGTGAGCCTAATGTTAGGCATACGATTTCCCATAACAGGCTGTGTTGGTCAATGCAGAAGGTGTTCTGCATCTCAGAGGTAGCATAAGAATCATTAGATGTGATGTTGCTATGGCAACTGGTATGTCTCTTTTTTTAATTGAATAGCATAGTAAGTAGTCTTATAAAACCCACCAACCCATTACTTGCTAGTGCCCCAAGGCAGCTTTAACTTAAGCACTTTCTCTTTGTCTTTATTTTTTCAATCTAAGGGATTCAGGTGTTTGACTGTCTCTGTTTTATGAGTCTAATGTACCTTGGAACTTAAATCCTTGGTTTGTTGACCACAGATAATTTCTAAGCAGCAGCTAAATGCTGTTATAAAATCAAGGAAAAATATAAAATTTCCATTGTGAGAAGAACAAAGGCAACTTCTATGTATATATGTGTATACCAAACACAAACTGAATAAGATCCCAATAAGTTATCATCTGATTTCAATGGAATTTATCTACACACTGCACAATGTGAAGAAATAACTCTAGAAACACAAGAGCCACAGAATTCTGCTATAATAAGTCTTGGGCAACAGGCACACCTGTTTTAGTTTAAGTGGAAATTCTCCTGAAATCTAAGAGTACTATTTTCCTTCCTGACTCAAACACACTGCATATAGTATCTATGCCCTGTGCAGAGATGCTGCAAGAAGTCAAATGGAATCCATTATAACTCCCTCTCCACCCTCTTTACTTCCTAGGGACATAATCTTTTGGTTATTTTGCTGGTTTTTTTTTTATGTTTCGTGGTTAGCAAATCTCTCTAAAATGAATAAGAATTGCTGGTACTCTGTAAGAAAAGAGGACTACCATGATTTATTTGTGTGACAGATCATTGTGATATTGATAACAGATCATTCAGATAATATTAATCTAACATCAGCACATACTTTTCCCACTAAGTAGCATTATTTTACAAAATATCGTATATGGATAATGACAATTAAAAATAACTGCCTTGGGGCCGGCACTATGGCTTAGTGGGTAAAGGCACTGCCCACAATGCTGGCATCCCTTACGGGTGCTGGTTTGAGTCCCAGCTGCTCCACTTCTGATCCAGTTCCCTACTAATACACCTGGGAAAGCAGCAGATGATAGCCCAAGTCTTTGGGCCCCTGCATTCATGAAGGAGACCCAGAAGAAGCTCCTGGATCTTGGCTTCAGATCAGCCCAGTTCTAGCCGATACAGCCATTTTGAGAGTGAAACAGTGCATAGAATATTTCTCTGTGTCTCTCCCACTCTCTATAATTCTTAATTTCAAATAAATCAATAAATCTTTAAAAACAAAGAAATAACTGCCTTTAAGTTTTTATTGTTTATTGACTTTAAACAATAACAAAGAACGCCAAAATTGAGAGCTTATATTTTGTCCAACTTCCCAAAAATTAAAAATTTTCTTCACAAATTATCTAAAGGTAATTTGAAAACATGTTTCTATCTAATCCCTTAGCATTCTTAAATTCTGATGCAATTCAAATATAGATGATCCTTTTCTCAAATTTTCCAGCATCTTTTTATTAGGTGAATAATTTAATTTCTATTTAGGCCAAGAATAAATACGGTAGCTGGGTGGGTAGTTATGACAGTTTGCTCTTTGCCAGGCATTTCTCTGCCCAAGTCAGAGAAAGCCCAAAGGAAGCAAAGGGGATAAGAACAAGGAATTAACTCTAATAATAAAATGCATCTGCAGTATTCTTTTGAAGATGCACATCCCATGGAACTCAAGGGATGGAGAACTCAGGTAAATGATGTTGGGAAACACTTGCTCCTACTTGTCTTGCTAAGGATGCAAAGAATTCAAGGTCCTGATCACTCTTTACCTGGCCCTTTTTTATTTTTTTGACAGGCAGAGTTAGTGAGAGAGAGAGAGACAGAGAGTTATAGACAGTGAGAGAGACAGAAAGAAAGGTCTTCTTTCCATTGGTTCACTCCCCTAATGGGTGTTACAGCCAGCGCTGCACTGATCCGAAGCCAGGAGCTGGGTGCTTCCTCCTGGTCTCCCATGTGGGTGCAGGGACCCAAGCACTACAGCCATCCTCTGCTGCCCTCCCAGGCCACAGCAGAGAGCTGGACTGGAAGAGGAGCAACTGGGACTAGTACCCGGCGCCCCAACCGGGACTAGCACCCAGGGTGCTGGCGCCGCAGGTGGAGGATTAGCCTAGTGAGCCATGGCGCCGGCCTACCTGGCCATTTTTCAACGTTGTATGTGCAGCAAGCAACTTGAGGAACAGGATAATGTGCCCCTCTGGGACAAAGAGTAGCCTGACTTAAAGTTTGCTGTAAAGGAGCAGTTTCATGTCTCGGCGTTCCTTGGCTGTCAGGTAAAGACACTGCATGTGCAGCATCAATCTAGGCTCTCTGTATCACCTTGTGGGGCGGGAGACATGGGAAGACTGAACCTGGTGCTTATGTGATTTGCTGTGCTGTGGCTAATAAAGACCTGTGTCTCTGACTCAAGAGTCAGTGTTGGTACTTAACTAATAAGATTTTTTTTTTGAGGAAAGCACACAGCACCTAGTAAATTAATAGCATTCAATAAATATTAGTTATTTTATTATCTGTATTATCTAGGCATACTTTAAAAATCTAGATGAAACCACTATGAATATATTTATTTTTAAGTAACAGATGAATAAATAAACATATACCTATAATGTTTCCATGACAATAATATCTCCTCCCCAGAGCTCAGTGTCTGGGGGACTTTCTTGCACTGTTGTTACAGACTCATTATCTAGGTAGGAAAGGAGGAACAAGGTTCACCATGAATCACCTTATCCATTGGTACAGACCCCAGTGTGACACTTATCTGGAACTAAATTTAGATATCTGGGTGCTGTTTTGAAGATCGGTGAAGCCTGATTTGTGGTGCTAAGCAAAGCAATCAGGCATCCCTATGCCAGTCTCACATCTGCTAAAAGAACCAGCGGTCCTTTTCACTAGATGGCATCCCCGGGTTTGGGTTTGTGTTAACATATGTAATGGTCCTCAGCTTAGGCTTTAGTGCTAGCTTCTTTATTTCACTTCTGCAGCCTTGAGCAAGTTATTTTATCTCCGAGGTTTTTCATCCATAAAAGGAGATAATAATATTCCAAGATGCCATCAGAATGAAGTCAGTAAACGTACATATAACTATGTAAGTAAATGCCTTGCCTACTGCAGACAATTTGTCAATGGAAGTTTGGCTAATTTCTCTTTCTTAGTAGGAGAATCAGGGGTTTCATATTGCCTCTCAGGTTAATCACAGAGTAGGTAAGTCTCTTTTTAGCTCTTGTTTAGCTTAGAAAAATAAGCGTCAGCACAAAGACTACAGAAAGGGTTCTCAACCCACAATAAAGCATCTCCTGTTTGTCTCTCTTCAGAAGAGTTTGCCTGCTTTTGTATGAAATTAATGAGGATGGGTATAAATGAAGAGAATCAGAGAGGACAGAATAACAACACGTCTAATATTTTTGCTCTTTCATTGCTGTTGGTGGCATGACAAATACAGTTTCAGAGACCCCACATGATAGTCATAATTCTAAGAGGCTCCCCAAAGATTCATAGTGAAATATAGTTCCCTTCCTTTAAATGTGAGAGGAACCTTTGAATATGATAGAACATCCTACTTTCAAGTTACACAGTGAAAGGGATTTTTGCGATGCAATCAGCATTACAAATGCATTGACTGTGAGTTCAACAAAAGGGGGATTATTTGGATGGAGCTGACACAACCACTTGAGCCCTTCAAGTCTGGCTCTAGAGGATGAAGACAAAGTCAAAGGCTTGAAGCTGGTTAAGACTTGACTAGCAATAGAGAACAGGAGTATGGAGGGGTACACATGATCAGGTGGCTTCTAGGAACTGATAGCAGCCACAAAGACATTGAGCCTATAACTGAAAGACATTGAAGCATGCCAACAAGATGAATGAGATTTGGAGTAGATTTTACCCGAGTCGCCAAGTGAGAACTCAGTCTGGCTAACACCATCAGGTTTTTGAAACCCTGAGCAGAGGAGTCAGTCATGCTATTCTTGGACTTGTGGCCCACATAAGCTGTAGAAGAATTTATTTGTGTTGTTTAGATTGCTGGTTTTGTGGTAATTTATTGCAGAGTAATAGCCAACTAATGCACACTGGGTGCTATATAATAGCTTACAGAGAAGCCCAAGGCAGCACCTGGGGAGACCCTGAAGCACTATCCCATCCAATTTAGCATTAGCTCCATTTCTGTTACCCTTAGGCTCTTGAGCCTCCCAGATTTAGCAATTTCAATCTACACCCAAGGCTTGGGAATGGAGTCCTATAGTCTTTTGTTGGCATTCATCACTCAACAGGCCAACCTATTTTGAAATAGTTAGGTCATAAATTTTATTCTGCAGCAATTCACAGCATGCTCATTTATTTCTCCCTGTCTTCAATGTTTTAAGTCCTCCACAATTATATAAATCCTCCTGTATTCTAACATACTGGAATGATGACTCTTCTACTCAGCACCTATAAGGGTCTGCAAACTAGATAATCAAATGCTAATTAAAAGAACAATGATATAATAAATATTTCTTTTGCTTAAAATCCTATCCCAATCAATAAAGCATCTTTTGATTCAGCATCTACCAAGAAAGGAGGAGAAAGCTTACTAATTGATAAGCCACCAGAATAGAGTGAGATGACACAGTAGTAGGGGAAGATCTCTCCGATGAGAGAGTAAAAGGCTATGTGATCAGATTTGTCAAGAAGTGAGCATAGAGTGGGCTGTGGTGGGAATCAAGGAATTAATTAACCTACTATGACATGACTGGGACAGTAACATTTCACCACCCTAAACCGATCTCCAATCATATAGCAGGAATGTGTATCCTATGGTACATCAAGAGAGCTGTCATGTAAGGAAATGAAACAGTCTATTAGGACCATGGTGTGGGTGCTGGCACATGAAAAAGTGGAGCAAAGACTAATGTGAACCTTCCAATAGCCAAGCTTTTTTTTTTAAAGATAGGAACAAGAGAAGGAAACGATAATGTAGGTCTAGTGTAACTGATGACATTTGCATAGCAGAAAGTTCATCCATATGGACTGGCCCCTCAACAAGCTACCTGTTCTATTTTTTGCCCACAAAAATCAGTCATGCCATGATGCACATGCTACCCATGTATGCAAAATATGCAGTCAGCTACTGATTCAATGGAGGACAATGATAAAACCGGCAATATAGCCACAAAGGCCAATAAAGACATACGACCTTTCTCTTACATTGAAGGCCAATTTTCTCAACAAAGCTTGCAAGCTGCACATGGCAAGTCTGTATTTATCTTTTCTGCTTCACCTCCCTGTACCTCTTGACATTCTCCACTGGAGTCCCACCAAGTTTTTCATCCAGCACTCATCATGACTTCTCTCCACAGGGCATTTTCACAAGTTGTTCCACTTCCTGCAATCCTCTTGCTACGTTTTTCCCACAGTTAAATCCTACTCATCCTTCAGATCTCTAATCTAGGCTAACCTCTCCTGAGAAATCATCCCTGACCGCTTTACAACAAATTCATATAACTTTATGAATTTCTTTTGGGCAGTCCTTTTCATTGCAATTTCTTTCTGCTTTTAATACTGATTGATATTTGTCTTTTTCATTAAGTGGTAACTTCCAGGATTTGTATCTATTTTGCCTCATAATTTAATTACCACAGTCTCTTACAGTATTTTTTCATTGTGGGTATTCAAGTATTTATGGAGAAGAAGAAGAAGAAAATTTTGAAATTGAAGGACTGATATCATTTGAAATTTTGAAGATGGGCATTTGAAGAATTGAAAATGATAATATAAGCTAAATGAAAATCGAAAAAGTAAGTGTACTCAATTCCTGTTCTTTTTTTTTTTTTTTTGGCAGGCAGAGTGGACAGTGAGAGAGATAGAGAGAAAGGTCTTCCTTTTGCCCTTGGTTCACCCTCCAATGGCCGCCGCGGCCAGCACGCTGCAGCCGCGCACCGCGCTGATCCGAAGCCAGGAGCCAGGTGCTTCTCCTGGTCTCCCATGTGGGTGCAGGGCCCAAGCACTTGGGCCATCCTCCACTGCCTTCCTGGGCCACAGCAGAGAGCTGGACTGGAAGAGGAGCAACCAGGACAGAATCCGGCACCCCGACCGGGACTAGAACCCGGTGTGCCGGCGCCACAAGGCGGAGGATTAACCTATTGAGCTATGGCGACGCCGGCCTCAATTCCTGTTCTTTCTACAATGAATTTTTCTAGGTTATCTAAAGCCTCATACGTATAGTAAAAATCACAGAAAATTAAAATTATAGACATTTAAGAGTCAATATCTATGGGAAACAACAATAGGGCTGGAGAAAGGATATTAGGCAGCTTGATTCCTACTTTACATTTCTTACCCTTATTTTAAATGTATTTTATCATATTACATTTTTTATAACATACAGCAGAAAAATGACAATCAGGGCTATATACATACCCAGATTTTGAAAACTTAAGAAAACTGTGGGACCCAAGTTACATATCTAACCTTGAGTCAGGGATTGGATAGGGTAAGACAAATGTGAATAGGTATTTAAGATTGCTGACAATGTGTCCTAGATATGTGATAAACTCAAGGCTTCTGAGATAAAATGATGTAGTGGGAACCACAAATGATTTGAAGACTATCAAGGTTAACTACGGGTCATGAGAGTTCAAATTGTAAAGGTTAAAGTTCCAGTTCCCTAGATAGTTAAGGTAATTGGGGATTACAGTGAAAGTCACTGCTGTCTTGGATGGTTTATATATTTGCTCCCACACTATTCATAGTGGAGGTTGTCCTAATACCAAACCAAACTGGTTGTATGATCCAGCACAAGAGTGGAATAGAGGGAACAAATCATCAATGCATTGTAGGTTTCAGACAGAAGGTTACAAGAGCTGAACAGGTGCAAACATTTCTAACCTAATTGGTGAATACAAGCTAAAGTTTAGTATTGTTAGGAGAAAGTCTGATAGTGATGCAGGGACTTGGAAGGAGTGGGGTCTATATTAAGTCTGGCACACTAGACTTAGTCTAGTGGTCTCAGTGACTTTCTTAAGACTTATTTATTATTTTAAAATTTATGTAAGGTGAACAATGTCAAATATTTCACATATATAAATTTGAAAGGCAGAGAGAGAAAGAGAGGATGAGAGAGACAGGGGGAGAGAGAGAGAGAGAGGGGGAGAGAGAGAGAGAGAGAGAGATCTTTCATCTGCAGTTTCACTCTCCAAATGCTGGCGAAAGCTAAGGCTGGACCAGGCTGAAGCTAGTAGCCAGGGACTCCATCTGGGTCTCCCATCTGGGTGGAAGTAATTGGGCCACCATGTGCTGCTGCTCAGGAAGCTGGATCAGAAGCAGAGTAGCCGGGATTGGAACCGGCACTCCCATGTGGGATGTGGGTGCCCAAGCTACAGATTAACCTGCTGGGCCACAACACCCAGCACCTCAACGCTCTATTTGCAAACCAGGATCTTGCCTTTTAGGCCACATCACTGAGCATATCTAGTATAGGTCAGTCTCTTGTCCAACTTCAGCATAAAATCAGCTCTTTTCATGAAGACTTTCTGTTGACCACAGTCAGAAATAATCGCTTTCTCTTCCACCTCACTCCAATCTTTTTAATTTTTCAGTTTTGTAATGGTGTAGCATTTTATATCAAGTTCCCAAGGTATTTTTGTGTATTTCTTACTTCTTCCATTAATCAGTGAACTCTCACAAATGATAGATGAATTTCCCATAAAGTCTGACCATGAACCTTGAAGTATAGTAGTGAAAGCAGATTCAATAGTGGATTAAATGTGACCTGAGGACCCCGAGATGACAAAATTTCCCTGTTGCTTTTGAAACTGAATTGTCAGATACAACATGCCTAGTGACTATGTTTAGTGAGAATACAGAAATCAGAATGCATACTGCCATCTCTGTGCTAAGTCTATACATGCATACCGCCATCTCTATGCTAAGTCTATACTAAAATTATTTTCATTTATAGCATTTAGGGGAATGGAAATTCCCTTTCAGTATTTAAAGCACTGTGCATCTTTCTGTATCAGGTTTGTGTGTCAAGACACTAGAGAATAGCTTTCACAACTAAGAACTGAGAAGAAATTTGAAATGTCTTTTTTTTTAAATAACAAAAACAATTTGTGTCAGCTGCATACTTTAAGTTATTTTCTAATATTATGCCACTTAAATCATTATAAAAGTTACAAAATCCCCCCACAAAGACATACTAAAACTCTATATTTATTGCCTATATACTTAAATCCATAATGAAAACGTCTTTAAGAGATGAAACAGAAACAAAATTCATGTTGCATTCAAAGCAAGCAATGTTCAGTGATTTTTAAATATGTGCTAAGAAATTCAGAGTAACCTTCAGATTCAAGTTGTGATTTCTGAGAAATAAAGATGTGGGGTCTACTAATGTTCCAAGGAATTCCACTTTTCCTCTTCTCCTAAGGTTGTTATCTCTTATTGTATTATTATGGATGAAATTGGTTTAGAACATAAAAACAGAATTGATATTTCACCCTTGAATAAGGCAGAAGATAATATATGCAGGAAAGTTTTTCCAAAGCATGTCTGAGTATATACCTTTGAATTATACTGGAAAACATGTCATTCCATTCAGAACTCCAAATTAAGATGCACTATTTTTTGCTGAAGGCTATTTTAAATTAGGCTAATAAATTGCTACTCTCTGCCTTGCGTGATAATGCATTACATTATCTACTGATGTACATGTATTGTTTGACTCTAATGGTGTGGAAATTAAATGTTAGACATGGGCCAGATGTTCCTATAGATGAATATGAAGTATGACTCGGGCATAACTATGTCTCATCGGGACAGAGAGCAAGAATGCAACAACCAACAACAGTAATAACCACTCATAATTGTTCTCTGCCTCTAGTTTCCAGCAAGAACCAACACTGGGCAAACCTAGAGTCCCATGGATTCCCTGTCTTTGAAGAATGTTTGCACCTGTTCATGAGGAACGAAATCTTATTCCCCAGAGTACAGAATAAAATAAAATTCTGAGTATAGAACTACCTGGAGGGGTACCCAGACATGGTAAATACGTCTCATCTTCATTTGACAGAAAGGGGCAGCTTGGACTGGTTCCCTGGATTTTGTGCCTCGACAAGGCAGTGACATTTCCATGGGTCATTCCTCTGCTCTGTGCAGTTCACAGCAGCGTAGAGGAATATGGGACTTGGGGGAGGGGAAATGGCAAGCAAATGGGCCTTATGGAGAATTTTAATGAAGATCCCCTGCTGGTTTTAACCCCACTGGAATAAAAAAAGGAGGGGGGGTCACAATCTCCTATTCAAGGCTAACTTACAAATGGGCTCATAATTCAAATAGTAGAAACATGTCACAGGAGCAAGTTGGGGATGGAGCAGTACTGGGGATGTTACTATTTCTACTGGTCCTCACTGGACTACTATAATATGTAGATATATTTTGAGCATCAAAAGAGAAATGATAACAGATGAATGCATTCTGTCATCACTAAATGGGAAATGTGTGTGTGTGTATACATGCATGTATGTTTTGCAGGTCTGTGCTGAAGGATGTAGGATGTGGACTTCCAGAGGCTTTGAGGTGCTTGATTAAAAAGGTGGAGAAGCAAATCTATGGATGTGTTAAATACTATATGAGAACTCTGGAGAGAGACAAATGTGACTCAGTGAAACCATAGGTAAGTGTTTGCAAGAGTTTTCTTTTAAGAGAGTTTTTGAATACTAAGTGCATATCAAGGAGAAATGCAAAATGAAGAAATAGAAGTATTTATCCCTTCAGCAGTTATTTCAGCTGCAAGTATTATGATCAATTTTCATCCTCACTCTCCTGTGGTTTATTTCAAACACTGGGTAGTGAGGGATTCATTGTTCTACGTACTGGAGGTTTTGTTTTTAAGCCTCTCCTCTCAAACAGTGGTACTTCCTTTTTGGTTTATATGAATTAATTCATTTCTTCTTTATTTAACATAATTTCTGATGTTTATGGCCATATTCTTTAATTTTTCAAAAGGCACCTCACTGCTGTCTCTTGTTTCATTTTCTTTCTGATTTCTGTTTTTATTATGTCATTTTCCAAAAAACAAGCCATGTTTTGGAAATCTTTTCATTATTAATCATAGAAGTAAATGATTCATTTTTATCTCTTACATGAATTTTGTAAATAGATGAATGTAATGTTTTTCTGGATCTTCCTCTTGACTAAATATGAGCAGAAACTGATTTTTTCCATTTTAAAATACTATTAATTACATATTTAATATGTTTTCTTGGTGCTGTGAGTTCCAAGCAAATTAAAGGTGTGTATTCCTGCTTGCCAGAACCATTGAGGTCATGAAATGAATAATTCTTTGGAACCCTCATCTTCAGTGGGAATTGCATTCATTATCCTTAGTTCTAGACATTTTCCCTTCTTATCTTCTAATAAAATCAATTCTAATTGAGTCCTGTGATCCTACAAACAGATTATTTACAGACTACCCTTTGATAGGTCGATGCCGGAATTTTTGTGCTCAACAGGCTTCCTGGTTATTCTGTCAAATTCAAACACTGAAAATCTTTCTCTTGAGCTCCATCTCTATCTTGCCACAGCTGCTCATCTCTCCTAGGTTTACGCTTTTTCTGTCTTGACAAAAGATGGCGAAGATGGTCCCAGGGTGAAGGGAAAAGAAAGGCCACTCTGGCCAACATTCTCCTCCTAAGAGAATAATCACCAGCAGAATCTACACTAGTTCTCCAGATATGTCATCAGGATTACAGGCTAACACATTCCCTGGTCTTGTCTTTTAGAAATCCATTTACTTTGGGGTACAGAAAGAGAAGATAACCATGGCAGGATAAGATGGGAATCCAGGATCCTGGGAAATATTCAAATCCCAAGTTTTTTGTAGCTAGAATAGTAAATGGATAAAGAACATGAATTTTGGAATTAGGATTGAAATGGAAATCATTACCTTATCACTGACTAGCTTTGTGGTCTTGGTGCACTTGTGTATGCACCTTCAACCTCAGCTTTCTCATACAAATAATATCCATAGGACAGGTTTTTTTTTAAGATTTATCTATTTTATTTGAAAGTCAGAGTTACACAGAGAGAGAAGAAGAGGGAGAGAGAGAGAGAGAGGCAAAGAATGAGAGAGAGAGAGAGAGAGAGAGGTCTTCCATCTGCTAGTTCACTCCCCAATTGCTTGCAATGGCCAGAGCTGCACCAATCCGAAGCCAGGAGCCAGGAGCTTCTTCTGGGTCTCCCAAGTGGATGCACGGGCCCAGGGGCCCAGGCCATCTTCCACTGCTTTCCCAGGCCACAGCAGAGAGATGATGGGAAGTGGAGCAGCTGGGACTCGAACCAGTGCCCATATGGGAGGCAGGCACTGCAGGCAGTGGCCCAACCCACTGCACCACAATGCTGGCCCTATAGGACAGTTAGTATTAATGTCATACAGTCCCTTAACAATGAAGACACATTCCGTAGAAAACACTGTTAGGCAATTGTGTCACTGTGCAAATGCCATATGGTGCATTTGCACACACTAAGATGAGTAAATAATCCTTAGGAGATGAAATCTCATGGGGCTTCCATCATATATGTGGTCCCTTGATGACCAAAATGTTGTCATGTGTTGCATGACTGTACATGAAAATGTTTTTGTCAGTGTCTAGACCAAATTAATAAATTTGAAGTCTCTTTATGTCAACTCGGAATATAAAACCTCAGTTTTATCTCAGATGTTGCTGTTATTTCAGGGAATGAGGTTTGTTAATGCTTTCTCTAATTTCAGACCAATATTTCTATTTTTGGCATTGCTATCCCTGATTTTACACTCACAGTGCCAAAAGACATGTTACCCTAAGGTTTATATTGTGTTTCACAGTTCAGCAAATGTTCTCAATTGTAACTGGTTCATTTAAAGTTATGATTAAACAGCAGCCTATATGGTGGGGGAAGGTTGTAAGAGTAGAGATAAAACAATACAGTAAATGATGTAATAGTCTGGGGAAGACTTCATGAAATGGGGGGGATTGAATTGGACCTGATAAGTGAAATGAGATGGTGTTTGCCTCCTTCTAACTTCATTAATTTTCTTTTTGTTTAGTTTTCATACAACATACGAATATATTCTCCTTACATGACCTTCAGACTACAACATATAGTTAGCTCTCTGTGCCTGTGGGTTCCACACTATACTGATATGTACAGATCTTTTTCTTGTCCTGATTCCCTAAACAATACAGTGTAACAACTGTTAACAAATCACTTACATTGTATGAGCTATTATAAGTAATCTAAAGATGATTTAAAATCTATAGGAGGACTGTGTGGTTTATATAGGAATACCACACCACCTTATATGAGGGTTTGTCAAAAAGTTTATGGAGAAAAGGATTTTTATATATGGGGAAAGATGAGGATTTGGTTCCATTCCAGCATCTAGTAAATTTAATTTGACATGAATCTCACAAAAGAAAAAGCAACCAAGGTGAATGAAAGAATTGTGGAACTTCAGATTTTTTTCATTATATGGATTGATAGATACTAAAATCTTCTAGATTTAATAAAATGTTAGGTGGGAAGTTAGGAATTAACCTATGTTGGGGGGAGGGCGCTGAGGAAAACAGAAGTTTCTTCATAAGCACATCTTGGAAGCAGCTTAGTATTTTATACGAGGAAGTCCTACCCATAATCCAGTAACTTTACCGGTGGTCTCAGCCTTCCCCTGGAGGGAAGCTCCTCAGGAGAATCCTCTCCGCTCAGCCCCGAATTGATTCTAGCCTGGTGACGTTGGGCAATAAAACCTTCACAGCCTTTCCCCAAGGGAAGGCACCCTGGGGAAGCACCTCTGTGAAGCACTGGGTGGGCTCCCCAGCCTGACAGTAGTGAAACTTTGGGAGGAATTTCACCTAATTCGCATGCAGCAAACCCTTTGTCCTGGAGAAGAAGGAGGAGAAATGCCGGAAGAACTGGACACCTTTCTCTTTCTACCCGCAATCTCTAAACAAACGCTGCACTCAGCCCTCTGCCCTTTCCTGAGACACTCACCTGGCCTGTGAGGTGTATACTCTCCATCAAAACATGTTACCTTGCTTTCCCAGTATGATTGACTGGGCACTCTCTCAGATTCTGTCTAAAGACATGCCTGTCCATTCTGACAGATGCCCTACCCCATTAAGCATTGCTATCTTGCTTACCACTGCTCTCTGTCTCACATCTGAATTCTTTCTTGTGTGAAGACAAGAACCTGTTCCACTAATCTCCACTAACAAAAACACTTAAACCATCAATAAATGCAGTTATTATAAAATTATATTAATCTTGTTTTAGATAATTAGTCTCTATCTTTTCATCTGAGTTTATTGCTTTTATTATTTAACTTGTGATGATTTATAGCATATCTATCCTATTCATAATGAAAATAATCTTATTTTTAATCTTAGAATCTTATTTAAATTAATTGTTCATCCCGTTGTCCTGTTACCATGGTTTCTCAATCTCTACAATCTTTATTATGATTCATCCCTTCATTGCTTGCATTTATTCTTCAAGTATGTCTTTCCCTTTCTCCTTCCTTCCTTCCTTCCTTCCTTCCTTTCTTTCTTTCTTCCTTTCTTCCTTTTTTCCTTTGCCATAGTGAGAGAGAGGGAGAATGAAACAGACAGAAAGTGAACTTCCATCTGCTGGTTCACTTCCCAAATACCCACAACAGCCATGGATGCGCAGGCCAAAATCAGGAGGGAGCTAGGAATTTCATCCAGCTCTTTCATGTGAGTGGCAGGAACCAAGTACTTGAGCTCCTTCACAGAGTGCACATTACCAGAAAGCTCAGTCAAAAGCAGAAGTGGGACTTGAACCCCAAAACTCTAATATGAGGTTTAGGCATCTCAAGTGGCTACTTAACCTCTGTACCACAATACCAACCCTCAACCAAGTTTTTCAAAAAACTTTGATTGCTTTAAATTTCGCTGACCCTGTTTGATGTGTGGAAAGGTTTCTCTGTAAATAAACATGATCTTATATCACTGGCTTTGTGTCAACCTCTCTTGGAAAATGCTGTGTCCTATCAACTGGTAGATTCAGTTTTTATTGTAGGTAAATATTCCTGTTATGTTTTTCATTATTTCCTGAACTATTTTTAGGAATATTTATTTATTTATTTATTTATTACCTAGAAACTGTTTATGTAAGGTATACAAACTTTATGCTTTTCTTATATACAAATTTAGGAACATAGTGATTCTTCCTACCCTACCCTCTCTCTCCCCTGCATTCCCACCGTTCTTCCTCCCTCTCATATTTTTTTTACTAAGATCTATTTTTAATTAATTTTATACACATAAGATTAACCCTACACTAAGTAAAGAGTTCAACAAATAGTACACCCTATTTGTTGGCTCTTTACATTAGGTTTATACATTATGTTATGGTAGATGAACTATAACAAACAATCTATTGTACTTCTAATTATTTTAAACTTGTCTATTTTTAGTCACTGCAGCTGAAGCATCATCATCATCATGATTTGTTTCTTGCTGCTTCTCACTTATTTTATTTATACCACTGTTTGTTTTGCATCTTAGTTTTTTCTTACAATATTCCCTTTCTTCTCATTCTGATCTTTTGTTATATGATGTTTTCCTTGTTTTCCTGAACACTTGCCCTTATTTGCATTCAGTGAATGCAAAATACTGGCAGGGAATCCGCTTTGTTCCTTGGGTTGAATTCTTTCAAGTTGAATTATCTATGTTATTTTTTTAAATCAATGTCTTTCTCCACTTATTTTTGACTTCTTGGTGGAAGGCTGTGATATATTTTTGTAGCTGTCAAATATTTTTTCTCCTCTATCTTTGTTCAGTGTTCGTTTCATTCTAAAATAGTGAAGTGGTTTCTCCTTGACAGCATCCCCAGCCCACGATGTTTGTGATCCTTTGTCTTCTCCTGTGAACCAGATACATGGAAAGCAGGGTCAGGGAGGGAAGAGCAGTTGCAGCTGATTGCAGACCTTGTGGGGATCCCAGCAGATGTCCTTTCTTGGACTCCATTACAAGCTCTTTGGCATGGATTCAGCTCTCCTGAGATTTGGCTCCGTCCCCAATTTAGCACTGACGGAACAAGAGACTCAGGGACCCTTCCTGCTCTTGCCAAGCTCCAGATGTGGTTTGTGGAGCATCTAGCCAGTGTGTTATCTTGATTTTCCCAGGCACATCTATTCATTCCTTCAGCCTACTTCTCTTTCAGTTAGAGAGTATAGTAGCCACCCACCACCAGCACTTATCTGTGGTTTCCCTTCCTGAAGTTTGAGTTAATTAAACAGAGCTTTGCAGACATAGACAATTCATAAGTTTTACATTGCCATTTTGAGTACTTTGATGATGAAATCCCACACCACCTTGCCCAGATGTGAATCCTCTCTTTGTCTAGTGTGTCCACACGGAATGGGCTTCCCACTCTACTCAGTTATCTGCCTGACTGTCAGGCTGGCACAGTGCTTCAGTTCAAGTAGCCCTTATTCTACATAATATCTCCAAAGTGCAAGACTAACAGTGCTGGCAATTGGATATGTCAATGAGAATTCATAAATTACTTACTTTAAGTGAAAAGGTTAAAGCTCTCAACTTAATAAGAAAGAAAAATAATCATAGCCTGAGCTTGCTAAGTTCTGTGGAAGAATGACTCTTCCATCTATAAAACTGTGAAGAACGGAAAAGAAATTCGTACTAGTTTTGTTGTTACAGCTCAAACTACAAAAGTTACAGCCACTGTTCATGATTGGTAAATATTTAGTTAAGGTGTAAAGGCATTAAGTCTGTGTCTGATTGATAGTGACATGTTGGGTCAGAAAGCTTTGAGCCTGTATGTCTCACAGTTATTATTGTTAATATCTTACCATGCCTAACTCATAAACTTTATTACAGGTATGTTTATACCTATAAGAAGCAAACATAGTATATATGGGTTTGGCACTTTAGGGCTTCAGGCATTCACTTGGGGTCTTGGAGCATATTTCCCAAGGAGAAGAGGCTATATTACTTTTTTTTAAAGATTTATTTTATTTATATGAAAGAGTTACAGAGAAAGATAGAGACAGAGAGAGAGGTCTTCCATCTGCTGGTTCACTCCCCCAGATGGCCAAAACAGCCAGAGCTATGCTGATCTGAAGCCAGGAGCCAGGAGTTTCTTCCAGGTCTCCCATATAGGTGCAGGGGCCCAAGGACTTGGGCCATCCTCCACCGCCTTCCTGGGCCACAGCAGAGAGCTGGATCGGAAGAGGAGCAGCTAGGACTAGAACCGGCGCTCATATGGGATGCCTGCACTTCAGGCCAGGGCTTTAACCTGCTGCGCCACAGTGCTGGTCCCTGAGGCTATAGTCTTGAGAAGGATTCTCAGGATTTGTGCATGCTTCTTAAAGCATCAGCGCCACTTCTCAAGATGGCAGCCATGCACGGTTTCTGTCAACCGGGCTGTGACACAGACTTGTATTACTTCACTTGTTACCACTTTTTGAAGTTTAGAATCATTCCTCAACTCTTCATGCTGCTGAAAAATTGTTTCTCAGACTTTTTTGTTTGTTTTGCTTTTATCTATTGGAGGAGAAACATTCTGTATCACGGCTTTGTGGCATTGTCCTCCATCACATTCAAAGTCATTTCAACTATAGTTGCAAGATATTTATCTTAAGAGATCCCAATAAAACTACTAACACATTAAGATAAATAAGCATATATGTGAAGCACTTGAGTTCAGCGACTTGAATGATCAAATAGTAAAATTCATCAACATTGACTGAGTGTCCACTTTGTACAAAGTTCTGGGTCTAAGTAAGCAGGGACAGGAAAAGGCAAATACACTAAGGCTATTCTACAGTCAGCACTAAATACTTTCAGGAACAAGTCACAGACAAAAGGTAACCATAGGTTAAAGCAAAGAGACGGTACATCTAGTTAAGGTAATAATCAAAGGTATATTGGAGAACATGGAATTGAAATGACCCAGGGATAGATAGGGAAAGCAGATACATGTAAAGTAAAGGGATCAGCGTGAGATATGGAGATAGAAACCGCAGAACGAAGCTGGAACGAGCTAGCTAAATAACACACACACACACAGTTTTACACACATGGAGGCAGTAAGTAAAGACGCTGAAGGAGGCATGGAAGTGTAGTGTGGGTAACTGAGTTCCAGAGTTACTTACCTTTATAAGCAAAGGGCAATAGAGAGTCATGCATAATTGATATGAAAGAACATGATATGAACTGGTTAGTGAAGATGAACACTGTTCTGGAAAAAGGCTACTGGTTGAATCTTGGGAGTCTGGGTAAAATGCCACACACAGGACAATATAAGGATGGACCCTCCTTCCGTTTTAGTCACACTATCCAGGTGTGTAGGGCTACATGAGCCATCTGACCTCTTTTGGTTCCTTTGAACTCTGTAAAAATAAGAGTGGTAAACTTGGCTCCTGATATTTATTCTAGCTATCAAATAGCATGCTATATATTGAAATGAGGAAAACATGGGGAAATAGAGACTTTTTACTATGTAGTCATAATTTTGACAAAAAAAAAGTAGAGGAATAAATTATGGTTATTGGAGCACTTACAGAAAAAAAATTATATGCAAAAAAATTTGGCTATGTAGGCCAAGAAGCAGGAGATATTACATCCCAGGGTGATGCTAAACTTCTGAACTCAGGTTATTAGGAGAATATGGATGACTTTTAGAAGAAGTGTGAAAACCAAGCTAAAAAGCTATTTTGAGAAATAGGATCATTATACCAACATGGGATATTGGAAGGTGAAGGTTGTGAGACTTACAAATGGTGATGAAAAGATAGCAATGAGAAATGCAAGTTTAGCAGTACAGAAGAAAAATGTAAAAAATACAGGACTTAACTTTTTCAAAGTGGTTGTTGAGCTACAGAAGTGCACTAAGGACAGGATTTTGTTCCCCTAAAAACAATGTTGATGTCCTAATCCCTCCCTGTGATGGTATCTGGGGATGGGACATGTGAGAAGAAATTAGGTTTAGATGGGATCATGAATATGGGAACCTCATGATGGGATTAGAGTCCTTAGAAGAAAACACTAAAAAATATTCACTTCACTTGTAAGTACTCAGTCTTGCTCTTGCTCACTTGTTCTCTTTCTCTCTCTCTTTCCTATCCCCACCATATGAGGTCACAGCAAGGAGACAATCAGACATCTGCAAACTATAAAGAGGGCCTTCACCAAGAACTGAAGCCACTGCCATCGAGTGAAAGAAAGAACTATCTCGGCCAGCGCCATGGCTCACTAGGTTGATCCTCTGCCTGCGGCGCCAGCACTCCGGGTTCTAGTCCCAATCAGGGCGTCGGTTCTGTCCTGGTTGCTCCTCTTCCAGTCCAGTTCTCTGCTGTGGCCAGGGAAGGCAGTGGAGGATGGCCTAGGTGCTTGGGCCCTGCACCCGAATGGGAGACCAGGAGGAAGCATCTGGATCCTGGCTTCAGATCGGCGCAGCGCGCCGGCCGCAACGCGCCAGCCATAGCGGCCACTTGGGGGGAACCAATGGAAAAAGGAAGACCTTTCTCTCTGTCTCTCTTTCTCACTGTCTAACTCTCCCTGGGGGGGGGGGGACTATCTCTTGGCAAAGCTACCCAAGTGTATGGTATTTTGTTATAACAGCCTCAGCTAAGACAAAGTGGAATGCTATTTGAGAAATGGTGATAGGTAGATAGGGAGGGAAGCAGGAGGGAGAGAAAGAGAGAGACAGAGAAGGAAAGTGGGAAGGGAAGGGGAGAAAAGAGAAGATGCCTCATAAAGTCACTTAAAGGAGTGCTCAGTAATAGTTAAGATGAGCTAGAAAAAGTGTAAGTGGTAGAGATGAAGATGATAATGATAACAACTTGTCTGTTCTTTCAACCGATCCCTGCAAAGAGCTTACTGAAGGACACTACACTAGTTCTTTAGGAAGCAAACTTAAGTACCACCCTTATCTGATAAAGATATGTTATGTGTTGTATTTTTTTTTTTTGGTGAATTATGTATATCTATTAAAAGAGTTGTAGTAGATGCCTTGGGAATTCTGAAGGGAGATATTACTTCCAACTGGGAGATATCAGATGTATTAATTTATATAGTAGGTAACATTTTGTCTGGGGCTTGAAAACAGACAGAACTTTCTTAGGGAAAGACTGCTGTGGGGGCAATTCCCGATGAGATGAGTCACATCCCTAGAGCAGTGGGTCCCTTGTAGGAACCTAAGGCACCATCTGGCGGAGCTGTGGAGATTTCAGTGAAGGCCCTATTTGTGGAGGTCATGCACAAGGGACCGTGAGAAGTCACACCCAGGAAGGAGCATGCTCGGAGCTGGTGAAGACTGGAGCCATGGAGAAAGAGCTGCCTGATGGAGTTGTAATCCAGGAGTGATGCAGCCACTTCAAGAGCCATGATGCTGACACAGTCGGGGACAGCAGGAAAAATGCAGGCCTCCTTATGCCCATGCTCCAACCTCCAACTTAGCCTTTCGTCAGCTGATTCCAACCAGAAACAAGGGTGGCAGGGAGTCCATAGACGCAATCACTATGGACAGCCTCTGCAAGTAGAAAATGGACTAGGGTAGACACCCAATGGAGACTAAACACTGTAGCTACTGTGATGGAGGGGAATAAAATGCATTTGATAAAAAATTCATTTTGGCTAGAATAAGTGATACGTGAGGATGAGAAGTCATAAATGCACTTATACAAGTAGCCATTGAAAATGCTTGGGAAGAATGACAAGGGAAAGGGGAGAGAAAACCACTTGTAAACCGAGTACTTAACTCATTAGGGAATTCCGGTGCCTTTCTAGGAAAAAATTACAGATAAAACCAACAAGGATGCAGATAAATGATGTCACAATATAAGAGATCTTACAAGAGACAAGCTAGTTTTTAGAAATGTTAATGTAGGCCGGCGCCGCGGCTCACTAGGCTAATCCTCCGCCTAGCGGCGCCGGCACACCGGGTTCTAGTCCCGGTCGGGGCGCCGGATTCTGTCCCGGTTGCCCCTCTTCCAGGCCAGCCCTCTGCTGTGGCCAGGGAATGCAGTGGAGGATGGCCCAGGTGCTTGGGCCCTGCATCCCATGGGAGACCAGGAAAAGCACCTGGCTCCTGGCTCCTGGCTCCTGCCATCGGATCAGCGAGGTGCGCCGGCCGCAGCGCGCCGGCCGCGGCGGCCATTGGAGGGTGAACCAACGGCAAAGGAAGACCTTTCTCTCTGTCTCTCTCTCTCTCACTGTCCACTCTGCCTGTCAAAAAAATAAAAAAAATAAATAAAAAAATAAAAAAAAAAAGAAATGTTAATGTAACAGAGGCCAAGAAGAGGCATTAGGGAGAAAGAAGTGCAATAGTCCCTCTGTACCTTAAGGGGACTAGTTGCAGGAACCTTCCTCTTCCAGCCTCAAATATCAAAATCTGCATTCTCAAGGCCCTACTATAAAATGGTATAATATTTGATTATAACATATCCTCATCCTCCATATAATTTAAATCATCTGCAGACTATTTATAATGGCTGTTACAATGTAAATGCTATGTATGTAATTGTGATACTGTATTGTTTTAGGAATAATAGCAAGGAAAAAAGTCTGCACATGTTTGGTACAGGTACAATTTTTTTTTCTGAATATTTTTCAATTTGAGAGGCAGAAAAAGACAGACACAGAGAGACAGAAATAAAATGTCCCATCCACTGGTTCACTCCCCAAATGCCTACAACAGCTGAGGCTGAGCCCAGACGAGTCAGGAGTCAGGTCTCCCACATGGGCGGAAGTGCCTTTATATATTAATCGCTGTGAGAATTCTGTACACAGGAAAACCAGACACAAGACTTTACTAAGTTTACAGTCTTAAAGAGAAACTTTGACATTTGGTTTTAGAAGACTAGGAAGAATGGCTTTCAGGAGGGACATGGGAAGTTGTTAATTGCACCCACTGAAGTGTGTTGTAGCTATCTTACCCAGTCTCTCAGCCTCATGGCCTAGTAAGTAAGTTTCTTGAATCCCACATTGGAATATATTCATTCCATTCCTAGCTCTGGCTCCTAACTCCAGCTTCCCACTGATGCAGACACTGCAAGAGAGCAGTGCTGGCTTAAGGAATTCACATATGTGGGAGATACGGATTCAGTCCTCAGCCCCTGACTTCAGCCATGGCCCAGCCCTAGAGATTGCAAGCTTTGGTGAGTGAACCAGCACAGGAGAGTTCAGGCTCTTTGTCTCTCTGATTCTTAAATACATGTTTTCAAGTTAAAATGTGGGGCATGCGTTGTGGCATAGTGGATCAATCTACCACCAGTAATGCCAGCATCTCATATGGGTGTTGGTTCATGTCCCAGCTGCTCCACTTCTCTGTCCAGCTCCCTGCTAATTGCCTAGGAAAAGCAGTGGAAGATGGCTCAAGTGTTTAGGCCCCTGAAGTCACATGGGAGACCTAAATGAAGCTCCTGGATCTTGGCTTCAGTCTGGCCAAGGGATGGTCATTGCAGCCATCTGGGGAATAAACCAGTGTATGAAAGATCTATTCTCTCTCTCTCTCTCTCTCTCTCTCTCTCCCTATCTCTCTTTTCTCCCTCTTTGCAATTCTCACTTTCAAAATAAATATTTTTTAAAAAAAGGAATGCCATAATGGCTCTGTGTATAACACAGAAATCAACAAATGCTACAAATCAGGGTTCCCTGTCCTCAAAGCCAGCTGTTAAACAACTCAGAGCCAGTTGTTAAGCATTTAGCACTACACAACTGATCTGCTGCACACTCAGTTTAAAAACAGGTTATTCATTTAGCAATGAGCATGGCACTGTGTGAGATCATTATGATGACCTTCACCCTCTTTTCCAGTGATCAGGGGTGAATGTGAATTAAATAGGTACAGGCTTGCTCCTATTGAAAAGTCCAGAATGAATGGCTGTTCATTATACTAACTATATAAGGGTACTTCAAAAAGTTTAGAAAATTGGAATTAAAAGATATATATAAAATCCATAAGTATTAAAATCCATGCTCAACTTTTTCATACATTTTCATGAACTTTGTATAGAATCCTCATGCACATGAATTTCATTTTTTTACACCAAATAAGCTTACTTTTAAATTTCATTTTCCACAAACATTTCGAAGAACCCTCATTTTATGTTAATCAATTAGAGGGTATTCTGAATGATGCAATCTGGAAGAAGCTGAGGAACTGAAAATAAATAGCAATGTTTCAGAAAAATTCAGTGAGAAGAAAATGAATCCATTCCTTTGAACCGTAGCAATTCTTGATTTAGGTTCAATAAGTCTTACAAGTTGAAGTCGGTGCTCTCCTCCTGTTTGCACTCACTGCAAGGAATGAAAATATACACCACCCACCTGAAACCTGTCATGCTCACCTGTGCTGCTTCAGAAACCCTTTCTATTGCATCTGAAGTGGCTGCTAAAAATTGCCAGAACTTGTGTGTCTTTTCATTTTTGGAGAAAAGAAATATTCTCAATGCCTAATTGCCACTCTTCTCACCTTCAACAGGGGTCAAATTAATTCTATTGCCGAATAAAGAAAATTTTATTCAAAGAATACAAAATGAGAGCAATCAGTTCTGTCTTTCTCTTCATTTTCTCCTTCCAATCTTTTCTGCTTAACTGCTTTAATTTTTTTTTCCTAGCTGAAGTATTTTCAGTCATATGTGCATCATTTTGTAGGGACTATAAGGCATAAGTAGTTTAATAAGTGGGGATTTACCTATTTAATCATATTGCTCACATAATAGAGTCATTCAGCACTCATTCAATGACATTAAACACTTGTGATATGTTAGACACTGTTCTAGTTATCTTTTAAAAAAATATTTATTTGAGAGGCAGAGCGAGAACAAGAGTGGGGAGGGTGGGCATAGGGAGACAGGGAGAGAGACAGAGATCTTCCGTCAGCTGGTTCACTCCCCAGCTGGCCTCAATGGCTGGACCTGGGCCTATCTGAAGCCAGGAGCCAGGAGCTTCTTCCAGGGCTCCCACATGAGTGCAGGGGTCCAAGCTCTTGGGGAATCCTCTGCCACACTCCCAGGCACATTAGCAGAGAGTTGGAATGGAAGTAGAGCAGCCAGGACATAAATCAGTGCCCATATCGGGTATTGGAGATGCAGGCAGCAGCTTCACCCACTATGCCACAGTGCTGACCCCTGTTCTGGTCTCTTATATGACACACAATAATGGCTCATATGGTGCATTCTGAAACAGAGCAGGTACAACCATCAGACATCTAAGTCCCATCTGATTTAGTCCTGGTCCAGCTCTGGCTATTGCAGGCATCTGGGGAGTGAAACAGGGAATGGATGATTTTTGTCTATCTCTTTGTCTGTCTACCTCTCTTTCTGCCTTTCAGACCATAAATAAATAAATGAATGAATAAATAAATAAATAAATTTTACACTAGCTTAAAAACATTTTGAAAAAGAAAGTGTCAATTTTTACTGCTTATAATATTTCAATTTCTTGAGGAAAGTCCTAGGCAGAGGCTCAGTGAAGTTATCAGGACTCATATGTGCCTTCACAGAAAATGATGAGGGGGAGGTGGTTTTAGGATAAAAAAAAAATAAAAAATAAACCTGAAATATAGTCTTTGCAGAAGATCCGCGGGGGAGTCGAGGGTAACACAGGAGCGGTGTGGGGAAGGCTTACAGAGGGAGAGGCTTATATTCTCATCAGACACAACCTGCTTCACTTAGCAGACATTCAGAATCACATGAGCCAGAGAGAACTTTCTTTCTTTCTTGTTGAATGACCTAGAGGGAGATGGCCAGGGCCAGCTTCATGAGTCCATCCAAAAACTCAGCTCATCCATCCATAGTCCTGGAGAGGTGCCAGGAATGTCATCATTACCAGTGATGGAGAATTTCCAAACATTGCTGCACATGTGGTTTTGGTAAGTCTGCTCTGCAGAGACCCACCGCCTCTCTACCAGGTAACATCTTGGTATACGCTTCTGGTTCCTACTTCACATCCAATAGGCAGTAACACGGATACTATGCATCCCACAAAGCTCTGACAGGCTCTACTATACACCTGTAATTTGTTTTGCGAAATCAGTGTGGTTCTCTGTGGATAGGTTGGTCTTTCTCTTTTAGTTACACTATGATCTAGACGTCCTGAAATAAAGTTCATCCTACAATGATCTATAAATTGTTAGAAAAAATAAAATAAACTAAGGTCAGCTTTAGTGTAAAATCCCTGCTCTCCATTGCCTGACTGTCCATTGCCATAGATATGCAGGTTCCAAGATAAATCTGAGCGAGAGGACTCATGCTTTAGGAAGAATCTCTTCTCCACCCATACAACTCTGCATTAAGGTAAGCTCATTAACTTACGTTCATTGTGCCCACAAACAAGCAAGATCTCATATCCTCACTACTTCCCTTTCCCTGAATAACATTGTTAGACTAGCCTTTCCAGTTCAGTGATAAGATCTCATCACTTCCATTTAAACTGAGATTCAGGTAGACATAGCACTGGTACAAGGATGCAGTTTGAGTTATCACATTGGAAATCATGATACATGAAGAACAGAATAATAAATGTGTTCATTGGAAACCCTCCATAGCATGAGGTACACTATTTAATATGCTAAAATGCCTGGAATTGTGACATTTATATCATTTATAATAGCCAATTATTGCATACAACATCCCACTTAAGTGTCAGGTCTGTTGATTGAAAGTTATATTATGAATCTAAAGTGGATTTAATCTCCTATGTTGTAAATGTCAGTGGCAATGAATTTTGAAACAAGAAAAAAATGGAACTTTCATGATCTAGTGATAGTACTCCTTAGTCTCCACTCAAATGATTTAAAAACTTATGTTCAAACAGAAACTTGTACATGGATCTTTAAGGAAGCTTTATTCATAATTATCCCAACTTGGAAGTGAAGAGGATGTCCTTTATAGCTTAATGGATGAACTGGGGCACATTTAGACAATAGGCTATTTATTCAAGTTATGAAAGACATGGAGGAAATTTAAGTGCATATCATGAGATGAAAGGAACCAATCTAATAAGGCTACAGATTGCATGGTTCCAACTGTGTGATACTCTGGAAAAGGCAAAACCATGGAGACAATCAAAAGATGACAACTTGTCAGGGTTAGGGGGAGGCAGGGATGAACAGGCAGAGTACAAAGTATTTTTAGGACAATGGAACTATTGTGAAGGATACTACAGTGGTGGATACCTGTTCTTAAACATGTGTCCATACCCATAGAAACTACAACACCACCAGTGCATGCTAACAGAAACTATGGACTTTGGGTGATAATGATGTGTCAGCGTAGGCCAGTTGATTGTATAACAAACACTCTAGGATGTAGGCAAGAGAGAGGCCCAGGAAGAGGGGCAGAGAATTTGAAAAAGTTCACTGGTTTGAGCTTCTTTTTCAGAGGATCTTCTGGAAAGCTTATCTTGCAATATTGTACTCTGAGGCAGCTACAGCACCAGGACAAGGGAAGCTGCAAGAGATCAATCAGAATCAGATGGATGAAGACGTATTTCCGTGAGCAGGAAGGGCTCGCCTGTTCCCCCTTTTCTACATCTTGCATGTACAGCACAAGCAGAAAGGACCCCCTCCATGTATCCCCCTTTGTGCATATTGGGCAATTCCTTAAGATTCACTCTAAATGCCCTGGCAAACTGCTTCTCAGGGAGGCATCTTCAGGAACTCTTCCTTCCCACTGCCTCCTTTGTCACAGTAAACAAACCTTTTCTTTGAGCCGCTCCAGTTTGAGGCTTATTATTCAACAACACCTTAAGCAAACGGATTTTTTGTGTCCCTGAACAAAGTACCACTCTGGAGGGAATGTTCTGCAGTGGGGCAGTGGGAAAGGCTGTGACCTTGTGGCGGCAAGAATAGATGGAACTCACGGGGCCAGCGCTGTGGCGTGGCAGGTGGAGCTGCTCCCTGCAGCCCTGTGTCCCTTGTGGGTGCAGGTTTGAGTCCCAGCTGCTCTGCTTCCTGTCCAGCTCTCCGCTATGGCCTGGGAGGGCAATGGAGGATGGCCCAAGTCCTTGGGCCCCTGCACTCACATGGGAGGCCCCAGGTGAAGCTTCTGGCTCCTGGCTTCAGATCAGCACAGCTCCAGCCGTTTTGGCCATCTAGGAAGTGAGCCAGCCAATGGAAGACCTCTCCCCTCTCTCTGCCTCTGCCTCTCTGTGGCTCTGCCTTTCAAATAAATAAAAATCTCTTTTACAAAATAGATGGAACTCACTGTATGTTCCACTCACATTTGCTGTGAACCTAGAATTTCTCCAAAAATAGTCTGTTTAAAAGAGGAAAAGGGTAAATAGAGCTTTCTTGTAACAAATGCTAATATCTTCAGTGTACTACAGTTTCCAGCAACATAAATGCAGCCCTAAAATCCATCTGCAAAAATTTCAATTTCCAAATTAATATTTGTGTATGATACGTGCTATAGATGTAGAATACAGTTTTGTAGAATGTTCGTGAGTAATTTTGTGAAGCAAACAAAAGCTTCAGATCGTCCTTTCTTTGGGAGGATAGGAATATACATCCCATTTGTTCCAAATCTCAGGTAGTAAATAATAATGTCCGTGAGAACAAGGATGCTTCCATTAAAGAAGATGGAAGAGACGACTCTGACAGCAGAGGTATGCCAAGGTGGGGCAGCTACATGAGGTTCGTTATTTCATTGAAAACTCTAGAACAACATGGAATTCATTACTATTCGTGAGAAAGAGGTAGGATTTGATCTTGCAAACTTGCTTTGTTTTGAAGTCCCTAATTCTACAGCTACCTAAACTCCCTGGTTGTGGAAAAAAAATACCAACTTTCTTCAACTTATTGTTCTGAATTATTTAAGAAAAATGGGCCACTGACCTGAAACAGGGAGAAGTTTAATCCCCCCACCTCATATCCATGTGTTCCACCTTCACAGAAGTAACCACTTTCAGAAAATATCAGGAAAAAGATTGCATCTGTACTAAAAATATACAGATTTTTTTTGTCATTTTTCCTAAACAATCTATTTTTATAATAACCATTTACATCATATTTACATTGTATAGATATTATACAGAATCTAGAGGTGTTTTAAAGTAGATGGGAAGATCCTATAGACTACATGCAAATAATGCACCATTTTATGTAAGAGATCTGAGCACTCTCTGATTTCATTATTGACAGAAGTCCTACAACCAATTGCCCATAGATACTGAAAGTCTAGAAGTAGTGTTACAGGAAAATGGCAGCAGAAAAATTATTATTACCTCGGTTCTTTGCCTCACATGAAAGAATTTCCAAGTGGACAAGGCAAAAGCGATATTTGAAGGTTTAAAAG
Source organism: Oryctolagus cuniculus (assembly GCF_964237555.1). Taxonomy (NCBI): domain Eukaryota; kingdom Metazoa; phylum Chordata; class Mammalia; order Lagomorpha; family Leporidae; genus Oryctolagus; species Oryctolagus cuniculus. The sequence continues at coordinate 146,409,829 of NC_091436.1, read as the reverse complement.
CAAGATTTATTAGAGTCAAAGACCTTCAGCCAGAGTGGTATGGAAGGGGGCTCCAAGAGAGGAAAACCCAAAGGACCCCTTGGCAATGGGGTTTTTAAGTACAATTTTGAAGGAAAAAGACTTGGCAATCAGATTGGCATTTAGTTACCGGACGGAGACAAAACCCATCAAAAGTCCTGATTTACAATCCTTTATCTTATCTGACTTGTTCATGATAAAATAAAAAACCATACAGAAGAGTGGGATAGGTAATTTGTTTTCACAATAAACTGTGAGTTCAAGTGCAACCTTCACTCCTTTGCTATTCTCATGCTAAATTTGTAGATAGCAAAGGAAGGAGAATATTTTGTTTTTGCTATAGATAACCTTTCGGGGAGAAGCAAGAATTCTATACCCCAAATTCCACTGGGACCACTCTGACTGCCTATTAACCCACCTGACTCCTCACAGTAGGAAGAGACAGTAGAATAATCCTCAGGAAAGAGATGAATTAAAAATAAAAAGAGGGGCCGGCATCGTGGCTCACTAGGTTAATCCTCCGCCTGCGGTGCAGGTACTCCAGGTTCTAGTCCCAGTTGGGGTGCCGGTTCTGTCCCGGTTGCTCCTCTTCCAGTCCAGCTCTCTGCTGTGGCCCGGGAAGGCAGTGGAGGATGGCCCAGGTCCTTGGGCCCTGCACCCGCATGGGAGACCAGGAGGAATCACCTGGCTCCTGGCTTCGGATCAGCGCAGCCATTTGGGGGGTGAACCAACGGAAGGAAGACCTTTCTCTCTGTCTCTCTCTCTCTCTCACTGTCTAACTCTGCCTGTCAAAAAATAATAATAATAAAATTAATAAATAAAAAGAGAGCCAGAGCTGTGGCATAGTGGGTGAGGCTGCCACCTACAGTGCCGGAATCCCAGGTGGGTGCCAGTTCAAGCCCTGACTGCTCCACTTCCGATCCAACTCTCTGCTATGGCCTGGGATAGCAGTAGAAGATGGCCCAAATCCTTGGGCCCCTGTACCCATGTGGGAGACTTAGAGGAGGCTCCTGGCTCCTGGCTTCAGATCAGTGCAGCTCTGGCCATCGCAGCCAATTGGGGAGTGAACCAGTTCATGGGAGACGTCTCTCTCTCTATGCCTCTCCTTCTCTCTGTGTGTAATTCTTTCAAGTAAATAAATAAATCTCTTTTAAAAAATTAAAAATAAATAAAAAGCAGTGGTGTCTTCTTAATGAGGATAAGGCTAAAGGGGCTGAAGGAAGGAAGGGTGGAAGGAAGGAAGGAAAGAAAGGAAGAAAGGGAAAAAGACTGACCAGAAGTAAAGGTTCCAGTTTTGGGATGGTGGTAGGAATTGGGAAACAAGAGTGAAGAACAAGTCATAAATTGGAGAAAGGAAAGGATGGAAATTTTAAAGTTAGTTTTTTTCTTATACTTCTGAATTTCAGCTCAGACTTGAAACTGACCTCACTTCTTCTTTATGTGTTCCAATATGCAAAGTAGCACAGTAAAAGCAGAAATCCTATCATGCTGACTTCTGAGGCTTTGGATTGAAATATTGGGGTAGCCCTAGCCTTGGAGACCTGGTCAATTGGTTAACATCAAAGTCAGGATCTTTCTATGTCAAGTTACTGTCAGAGTAGGACCATGAAATATCAATTATTTTCAATAATTATTGGAAATTTCAAATCAAACTAGCCTTTCCTTTTTCATTGCCTCACTCTTCTCTGAACTCTTGCTCAATGTCACGCATTTTTGGCTTCCATCTTTGTGTTTTCCTCTGCTGAAAAAAGTGGCCCAACCTTCCATGGGTTTTGAAGCCAAGCTGCATATAAGACTTACCTGGGCAGGTTATAGAACTAAAAGTCCCCTCCACCACCATTAAACCAAAAAAACGATGGGATGAAGGTACCTGAGCAATGCTGTTTAAAGTACACCCCAAGTGATTCTGTGTGCAGAGTTGAGAATTTCTGAGGCAGAGCTGCTTTCTCTCTGAATAGCCTGTGGTGAAACAAAGACTGGAATGCCACTTCTTCAATTCTGAAACAGGATTTTAATTCTAATGTAGAAGCAAGGGCCTTTGCTGTGAGATAATTTGTCTATCAATAAAACTGCCTTCAAAATGTTTGAAAAAAGTAGAAAGAGTGCAGTCTCAGAGAAGAGTTAGGGAGAAAACAGCAGAGGAAACTATAAAATTGGAGGAACGCAGTGGATCTACATGGAGTGCGAAGATATGCACAACTTAGGACCCCAGTAGCCAACATCCTCCAAACAAGTGTTGGGAGAGTGACGTGAGACCAGCCAGCAGCAGCCCAAGGCACTGGCAAAATAGCTGCAGAAAGAGCCTCGAGGAATCCAGCTTGGAGCCCCAAGGGGGATAGTGCAGCTGCCAAAGTAGAGCAGAAAAAACAAAGAGGGGGTGCATTTCTCTCTCCCCAATCACCCTGCAAGGGCGTCCTGCAACAAGGTGACAAAGCTGCACCCGGCACCCAGCAAAGCAGAGTCTCTTGAGTCTGGTGGGGAGAACAGACAGGAGACAGGATGCTCATGACTGTGGGAGGCTTGTGTGCCAAGACTGTGAAAACACTGAGGCTGTGTGGGAGGACTCAGGGTGTGGCTGAGACACTGGGCAGTCACGGTGGGAGGCTCCACATGATCAGGGCTCCCTAGTTACCTGCCAAGGGACATTGCTGGAGAATCTGAGCTTATATCAAGAACTCTACAGATCCTTTGTGTGGTCCTTGTGGCAGAGTGGACAGATAATACATTCACTGGGGCTAGTGCCGAAACACTGGTCTCCTTCAAGGAGAAGAGCTCAGCTGTGTCTATGCCAACAGACAAGCAGAAACCTCCCTTCTGATAAAAAAAATAAAATAAAATAAAAAAGAAAATTTACCACTCCAAATCTGGGTGTGTCACTGCAGACATGCCCTTCACCTTGGAGCACAAAAAAGAGTTCCCTGGCCTCATCCAAAACACACCTCTAGATATCCCCTGAAAGCAGACACTTCACTAATCCACTCAGATATAAACCAAAGATAAAAGCCACTACAGCAAAAAAAAAAAAAAAAAAAAAAAAAAAAAAAAAAAAAAAAAAAAAAAAGACACCAAAGAGAAGAAACCAAAGAGTATCTCCACAAATGCTAACAAACACAGCAATTCAAGAAACGAGAATAAGGAAAACAACATGACACCACAAAAGAACACAACACTTCAATATTAGATTGTGAAGATGATGAGGTTGAGAAATGCCAGAAATGGAATTAAAAAAATTGATCGGGGCTGGCACTGTGATGTAGTCGATTAAAGCCCCCCCAGCCTGCAGCGCCGACATCCCAAATGGGCTCCAGTTTGTGTCCCGGCTGTTCCTCTTCCCATCCAGCTCTCTGCTATGGCCTTGGAAAGCAGTAAAAGATGGCCCAAGTCCTTGGGCCCCTGCACCTGTGTGGGAGACCTGGAAGAAGCTCCTGGCTCCTGGCTTCAGACCATCCTAGCTCTGGCCATTGCAGTCATTTGGGCAGTGAACCAGTGGAATGGAAGACCTCTCCCTCTCTCTCTGTCTCTACCTCTCTGTAACTCTGTCTTTCAAATAAATAAAATAATTCTTTAAAAAAATTGATCATGAGAATACTCAGAAATAATCAGAAGCAAATGCACAAACTACTGAAATCCATACAGGACATGAAAGAAAATTTCTCCCACAAAATTGAGATCATAAAGAGAAATCAAAATGAAAACAATTCAACAGAACAAACAAAAAATACAGTGAAAACCCTTAACAACAGAATAGGTAAAACAGAAGAAAGAATATCTGACTTATAATACAAAACACCAGAAATTATACAGTCAGACCAAACACAAGAAAAAGAACTTAGAAAACTGAAAAATAGTGTTGGGAATCTACAGGGTGCTATCAAATGACTATCATCTGGGTTCTAGGAGTTTGTGAAGACTTGGAAAGAAAGAGTATTACAAGGCATTTTTAGTGAAATAATAAGAGAAAATTTCTCCAATTTGGAGAAAGAAAGGGACACCAATACAGGAAACACATAGAACACCTAATAGAAATGTCCAGAAAAGATTATCATCATGAGACACTCTAATTAAACTCTCCACAGTAAAACATAAAGAAAAGAATCTAAAATGTGCATGAAAGAAATGGCAGATTACTTCCAGAGGATCTCAAATTAGACTCATAGCAGAATTTTCATCAGAATCCCTACAGGTTAGGAGAGAATGGTGAGATATATTCTAAGTCTTAAGAGAAAAAAATCTGTCAACCCAGAATACTATAACCTGCAAAGCTCTCATTTATGAACAAAGGTGAAATAAAGACCTTGCATGACAAACAGAATCTGAACGAATTTGTCACCACCCATCTGGTCTTACAAAAGATGCTTAAGGATGTGCCGCACACAGAAACACATGAACATGGTCATCACTATGGAAGAAGGAAAAGGAAAGAAATATCCTAGGGTGCTGGATTCTGTCCCGGTTGCTCCTCTTCCAGTTCAGCTCTCTGCTGTGGCCCAGGAAGGCAGTGGAGGATAGTCCAAGTGCTTGGACCCTGCACCCGCATGGGAGACCAGGAGGAAGCACCTGGCTCCCGGCTTTGGATCGGCACAGCGCACTGGCAATGATGGCCATGTGGGGGTAAGCCAATGGAAGGAAGACCTTTCTCTCTGTCTCTCTCTCTCTCTCACTGTCTAACTCTGCCTGTCAAAAAAAAAAAGAAAAAAAAGAAAAAAAAAAGAAAAAAGAAATCTCCTAGGAAAAGTACAAAAGAAATTCAAAGTAAACAATAGGAATACTTATGGGAAAATGGCAGGGCAAAATCATTACTTATCAATAGTCACCTTGAATGTAAAAAGCCTTACCTCTCTAGTTAAAAGGCACAGACTGGTGGAATGAATTTAAAAAATTCATCTATTTGCTGCCTACGAGAAACATATCTCACCAATAAAGATGCATGCAGACTGAAAGTGAAAAGATGGAAAAAGATATTCCATGCCAACAGAAACCAAAAAAGAGCTGGAGTAGCCATCCTAATATCAGACAAAATAGACTTTAACACAAAAACAGTTGAAAGAGACAAAGAAGGGCACTATGAAGTGATTAAGGAATCAATTCAACAGGAAGATGTAACTATAATAAATGTATATGCACCTAATTACAAGGCACCTGGCTATTTAAAAGAAATGTTAATGGCTCTAAACAGGGATGTAGACTCCCATACAATAGTAATGGGGGACTTCAATACTCCACTTTAAGCATTGGACAGATAAACCAGATCTTGTTGATCTGCTGATCGACAAGGAAACAGCATATTTAATTGACACTATAGACCAAATGGACCTAACAGATATCTACAGAACTTTTCATCTTACAGTTGCAGAATGTGCATTCTTCTTAGCAGTGCATGGAACTTTCTCTATAATAGATCACAGGCCAGGCCATAAAGCAAGTCTCAGCAAATTCAAAAAAAATCAAAATCATACCGTGCATCTTCTTGGACCAGAATGCAATGAAGCTGGAAATCAGCAACTCAGGAATATCTAGAATATATACAAACTCATGGAAACTGAACAACATGCTCCTGAATGAACAGTAGGTCATAGGAGAAATCAAAAAAATTTCTGGGAACAAATGAAAATGACAATACAGCGTATAAAAATTTATGGGAAATAGAAAAAGCAGTGTTAAGAGGAAAGTTTACAGCAATTGGTGCCTACATCAAGAATTTGGAAAAGCACCAAATAAATGAACTATCAATGCATCTCAAGGATCTAGAAAAACAACAGCAAACCAAAGTGAAAATTTGTAGGATAAAAGAAATAATTAAAGAAATCAACAACCAGAAACCAAAAAAAAAAAAAAAAGAAAGAAATCAGCAAAAGGAAGAGTTGTTTTTTTAAAAAAATAAACAAAATTGACACACCATTGACTCAACTAATAAGAAAAGGAGAGAGACTATCCAAATAAATAAAATTATAAGTGAAGAAGGAAATGTACAACAGACACCAATAAAATAAAGGAGCTACAAGGAGCTATATGCCAACAAACTAGGAAGCCTAGAAGAAACAGACAGATGCTTGAACACATACAAACTACCTAAAATGATCCATGAAGATATAGGAAACCTAAAGAGACCCATTACCAAGACAGAAATTGAGTCAGTAATAAAGACCCTCCCAACAAAGAAAAGCCAGGATCAGATGGCTGCACTGCTGAATTCTACCAGACATTTAAAAAAGAACTAACTTCGATTCTTAAGTTATTCAAAACAATTGAAAAGTAGGGAATCCTCCCAAATTCTTTCTGTGAAGCCAGCATCACCTTAATTCCTAAACCCAGAAAAGACACGACAGAGAAAATGAATTGTAGATCAATTTCCCTGATGAACATAGTCGCAAAAATCCTCAAAAAAATCTGACCAATAGAATCCAACAACACATCAGGAAGATCATTCACCTGGACCAAGTGGGATTTATCCCTGTTATGCAAGGATGACTCAACATTAACAAATCAATCAGTGTGCTACATCAGAAAAACAAATTGAAGAATAAGAACCATATGATTATCGCAATAGATGCAGAGAAAGCATTTGATAAAATACAGCACCCTTTCATAATGAAAACTCTAAGCAAATTGGTTATAGAAGGAACATTCCTCAACACAATCAAGGCAAATTACAACAAAACCATGGTCAGTATCCAAATGAATTGGGAAAAGTTGTAAGCATTCCCACTGAGATCCAGAACCAGACAAGGATGTTGATTCTCATCATTGCTATTCAATATAGTCCTGGGAGTTTTAGCCAGAGTCAATAGGCAAGAGAACTAAATCAAAGGGATTCAAATTAGGAAAGAGGAAGTCAAACTATCTCTATTTTCACATGGCATGATTCTCTTTATAGAGGATCCAAAAGACTCCACCAAGAGACTATTGGAATTCATAGAAGAGTGTGGTAAAGTAGCAGGGTATAAAAATCAATACACAAAAATCAAGAGCCTTTGTATACACAGACAATGCCATGGCTGAAAAAGAAATTCTAAGATTAGTCCCATTCACAATATCTACAAAAAATCAAATACTTTGGAAAATTCTAACCAAGAATGTCAAAGATCTCTATGATGAGAATTACTACACATTAAAGAAAGAAATAGAAGATTTAAAAAAGGAACATCTTCCATGTTCATGGAAGAATCAATATCATCAAAATGTCTATTTTTCTGGAAGCAATTTACAAATTCAATGTGATAACAATCAAAATATGAAAGACATTCTTCTTGAATCTATAAAAAATGATGTTGAAATTCAAATGGAGGCACAGGAGAGCTCGAATAGCTAAAGCAATTTTATACAACAAAACAAAGCTGGAGGAAACACAATACCAGATTTTAAGACATACTACAAGGCAGTTATAATCAAAAAAGCTTGGTACTGGTACAAAAACAGATGGATAGACCAATGGAATACAATAGAAATGCCAAAAATCAATCCAAGCATCTACAACCAACTTACATTTGACCAAGGAGCTAAAACCAATCCCTGGAGCAAGGACAGTCTCTTCAATAAATGGTACTGGGAAAACTGTGTTTCCACATGCAGACGTATGAAGCAGGACCCCCTACCTTACACGTTACACAAAAATCCACTCAAAATGGATTAAAGACCTAAATCTATGATCTGAAGCCATCAATTATTAGAGAGCATTGAGGAAACCCTGCAAGACATTGGAACAGGCAAAGAATTCTTGGAAAACACCCCAGAGGCACAGGCAATCAAAGCCAAACTTAACAAATGTGATTACATCAAATTAGGAAGTTCTGTACTACAAAAGAAACAGTCAGGAATGTGAAGAGGCAACTGACAGAATGGGAGAAATTATTTGCAAACAATGCAACTGATAAAGGATAATAATCAGAATATATAAAGAGATCAAGAAACTCTGCAACAACAAAACAACCAACCCAGTTAAGAAACAGGACAAGGACTTAAACAGATATTTTTCAAAAGAAAAAATCAAAATGGTCAACAGACAAATGAAAAAACGCTCAGGATCACTAGTCATCAGGGAAATGAAAATCAAAATCACAATGAGTTTTCACCTCACCCAGTTAGAATGGCACTTTTACAGAAATTAACAAACAACAAATGCTGGTGAGGATATGGGGAAAAAGGTACCATAATCCACTGTTGGTGGGAATGTATACTGGTAAAACAACTATGGAAGTTAGTTTGGAGATACCTCAGAAATCTGAATATAGACCCATCATATGACTCAGCCATCCCACTCCTGGAAATTTACCCAAGGGAAATGAAATCAGCAAGTAAAAGAATTATTTGCACCCCCATGTTTATTGCAATTCAATTCACAGTAGCTAAGATGTGGAATCAGCCTAAATGCCCATCAACTGAATAATGGATAAAGAAATCATGTGATATGTACCCTATGGAATACTACACAGTGGTAGAAAAAAATGAAATCTGGTCATTTGCCCCACAGTAGATGAATCTGGAAAGCATCATCCTTAGTGAAATAAGCCAGTCCCAAAGAGACAAATACCATATGTTCTCCCTGATCTATGATAAGTAATTGAACACTTAAAAGGAAATCTGTAGAAGTTTTGGGATGGGAATGGGGGTGGGAGTGCAGAAATGGTGGGAAGAATCACTATATTCCTTTTTTTTTTTTTTTTTTTTTTTTTTTTTTTTTTTGACAGGCAGAGTGGACAGTGAGAGAGAGAGACAGAGAGAAAGGTCTTCCTTTGCCGTTGGTTCACCCTCCAATGGCCGCCGCGGCCGGCGCGTTGCGGCTAGCGCACTGCGCTGATCCGATGGCAGGAGCCAGGATCCAGGTGCTTTTCCTGGTCTCCCATGGGGTGCAGGGCTCAAGCACCTGAGCCATCCTCCACTGCACTCCCTGGCCACAGCAGAGAGCTGGCCTGGAAGAGGGGCAACCGGGACAGAATCCGGCGCCCCGACCGGGACTAGAACCCGGTGTGCCGGCGCCGCTAGGCGGAGGATTAGCCTAGTGAGCCGCGGCGCCGGCCTTCACTATATTCCTAAAGTTGTAATTATTAAATGTGTGCTCATTAAATAAAAGGTTTATTTGGGAAAAATGTTTAAAGTTTGCAATTCATTATTCTTAACACAAAGAATACCATATGCACAAGAATCTGTATTTAAATAGATCTGGCACTTTTCCTTATTTTTCAATCAGTGCATTATCAACATCCGTAAGAGAAACAGCAAGAAATGAGCATTTCATTTGGGTGATTATTTCAATGTGAGAGCCTATAATTCCATTCTAAACAACACAGGTATACACAGCTATAGTCTGCTAAGAACAAAAATGAAACACATTAAGTTCACAAGAAGAGCTTCCAAATACGGAGCTATTAAAACCATTTCAGGTTTTAGAAGGTCATTGTTATTTCTGGGACACAGCTAGCAATATCACAAAGCTACAGGATCCTGAAAAGTGTTCCTGCTCCAGAACATAAAAAAAATCTGCAAAGGATTCCTTGTTCCTAGAAATAGGCGATTTTGTGAGGAATAATGATTATTCATTTTTGGAGAGGATGTGTCTCCAAGACACTCTGTTGTATGAGTTAAGTATTTGTTAGTTGAAAAAAAGGGAAAGAAACATGAAGCTGAATGAAAGTGAAAGGGGCATTAAATGTCAGTGTTGGATGGCACAGGCAGGATGTTTCCTTAGGCACAGCCCAAGTTTCTCTCCCCTTGGGCACTCTGCCACTGGGGTTGCTGAGCAGGCACATTAGTGACGATGTGCACATCTGGGTAAATGGCATCCCTGTGACCTTCAGTATTCTCAAAGTGTATTCAGCTTGCAAACCACCTTTGGTGTTGACTCCCCTTTGTCTAGTATTTGCAAGAAATTTTCATAGTTTTAGGTCACTTGGTAGAGTTTCTCAGAATCTCTATTTTCAGTTTTTATGCAAATTTATAGCATATTCATCATAGAAAAAATTCTGAAGTGTCACCTTTTATGTGAAGATTTCAAAAACTTAAATTCTTTTTTTTTTAACTTTTATTTAATGAATATAAATTTCCAAAGTACAGCTTATGGATTACAATGGCTTCCCCCCTCATAACTTCCCTCCCACCCGCAACTCTCCTTTTCCTGCTCCCTCTCCCCTTCCATTCACATCAAGATTCATTTTCAGTTCTCTTTATATACAGATCAGTTTAGCGTATATTAAGTAAAGATTTCAACAGTTTGCACCCACACAGAAACACAAAGTGAAAAATACTGTTTGAGTACTCGAAATAGCATTAAATAACAATGTACAACACATTAAGGACAGAGATCCTACATGAAGAGTAAGTGCACAGTGATTCCTGTCGTTGACTTAACAAATTGACACTCTTGTTTATGCCATCAGTAATCACCCTAGGCTCTTGTCATGAGCTGCCAAGGCTATGGAGGCCTTTTGAATTCACCGACTCTGATCTTATTTAGACAAAGTCGTAGTCAGAGTGGAAGTTCTCTCCTCCCTTCAGAGAAAGGTACCTCCTTCTTTGATGACCTGTTCTTTCCACTGGGATCTCACTCGCGGAGATCTTTCATTTAGGGTTTGTTTGTTGGTTTTTGTTTTTTTTGTTTGTTTGTTTTTGTTTTTTTTTGCCAGAGTGTCTTGGCTTTCCATGCCTGTAATATTCTCATGGGCTTTTCAGCCAGATCTGAATGCCTTAAGGGCTGATTCTGAGGCCAGAGTGCTGTTTAGGACATCTGGCATTCTATGAGTCTGCTGTGTATCCTGCTTCCCATATTGGATCGTTCTCTCCCATTTTTATTCTATCAGTTAGTATTCGCAGACACTGGTCTTGTTTATGTGATCCCTTTGGCTCTTCGTCCTATCATTATGATCAATTGTGAACAGAAATTGCTCACTTGGACTAGTGAGATGGTATTGGTACATGCCACCTTGATGGGATTGAATTGGAATCCCCTGGTATGTTTCTCACTCTACCGTTTGGGGCAAGTCAGCTTGAGTGTGTCCCAAATTGCACATCTCTTCCCTCTCTTATTCCCACTCTTATATTTAACAGGGATCACTTTTCAGTTAAGTTTCAACAGTTACAAATAACTGTGTATTGATTACAGTATTCAACCAAAGTATTAAGTAGAATAAACAAAAAAAATACTAAGAGGGATAACGTATTAAGTTGTTCATCAACAGTCAGGGCAAGGGCTGATCAAGTCACTGTTTCTCATAGTGTTCATTTCACTTTAACAGGTTTCCTTTTTGGTGCTCGGTTAAAAACTTAAATTCTTAAACTGACTCAACATGTTTTTAAGACTCCAACAGTTACACTCCATTAGTAACTCTTCATAATCCTTTATCTAAGAGCTATGTCTCCTTCTGGCATGTAAGGAGGTTGAGAGTTACCACGATGTCTTAACACCATTAAGCAGCAAGCTGAATTAAACCAAGTAAATAGCTGATCTGTAAGAGAGGTGAGGACACAGGTAAACCTGGGGTGTGGGAAACACAGATAGAGGGAGTCATGGTTCACAGGAGCAGAAACTCACGAGCAGAGGCCTTCTTGGAATTCAGAAGTGAGAAGGAAAAACTAGAATCATCACTGACAAATTGATGGAGGCTCATTGAAGACAACTCTGAGAGCAAAATACTCCAGGGAGACTCTGTCCTAGGGAGACTCTCACCATTTTGTGAGATTTACATCCAGAAGGTTGACTAAGTTCCCACAGTAAATAGAGGAGAAAATTTCCTGTGGTTCTAGCAGGGAGAGGGGGCAAGGAATCATTTTAAAATAGGTCAGAGTACAATGTCCTTCTTAATCAGGTTGGCCTCAAGAGAAACTAGTTATTCAAAGCCTAACTGGCCAGGGTGTTTGCCTAACCTAACTGACCAGGAGGTTTGTAAAAGCCACTTCCAGCCCCATCTAACCTTCCATATAGGAGAAATGTCAAACTCCAGCCCACTCTGGCCATCCTCAAGGGGGGAGGGGGGAAAAGCTGAGGAGCACTTAGTTCACAGCCCAGAAGCACAGGATCTAAGAAACTGACACCTACTTACCAGGATATAGACTGATTTCCCTCCACTCCCACACCCCACACCATCTTCCTAAGGCTTATTTATAGCAGTTCCTTTTCCTAAGTACATCATGTCCAGTTATGAAGAAATAAATTTCAAGACATTCTAAAAGGCAAAACCACCATCTGAAGGGAAAGAGCAAACATCAGAAACAGACACTGCAGAGATGTTTGAATTATCAGACTAGGGATTTAAAACAATGATGTTTAAGATGCTGAAAGCTTTATTGAATAAAGTAGACAGCATGCAAGAACAGATGGGTAAGGTGTTCAGAGAGATACAGATCCTAAGAGAGAATAAAAGAGAAATGCTAATCAAAAACATCCCAGCAGAAATAATGAAGAATGCATTTGGTGGATTTATCCACAAACTCGACACAGCTGAGGAAAGAATCTCTGACCTTGAGGATCTGTCCACAGAATCCGCAAAAACTAAAAAGAAAATAAAGAGAACAAAGACTCTGAAAAAAGAAAATAATATCCAAGGATATTAGATCAATTACAAAAGGTGCAAAATATGCCTACTGAGAGTACCAAAAGGAGAAGACAGTGAAAGAAATATTGAAATAATAACAGCTGAGCATTTCCTTGACCTAATATCTGGCCACAAACCACAGATTGAGAAAGCCCAGAGAGCACTATGATAAATGTCACATAAATAAATCAACAAACAAGCCAAACCTATGCATATCATTTTTTATAAAAGATTTATTTATTTACTTGAAAGAGTTAAACAGAGAGAGAAGAAGAGGCAGAGAGAGTGAGAGAGAGGTCTTCCATTCGCTGGTTCACTTTCCAACTAGTTGCAACAGCCAGAGCTGTTCTGATACAAAGCCAGGAGCCAGGAGCTTCTTCCAGATCTCCCACACAGGTGCAGGGGCCCAAGGACTTGAGCCATCATCTACTACTTTCCCAGGTCATAGCAGAAAGCTAGATCAGAAGTGGAGCAGCTAGATCTTGAACCGGCACCTATATGGGGTGCCAGCACTGAAGGTGGCAGCTTTACCTGCTACGCCACTGTGCCAGCCCCTGCATACCATATTTTTTTGAGTTAGACAGTGAGAGAGAGACAGAGACAGAGACAGAGAGAAAGGTCTTCCTTCCATTGGTTCACCTGCCAAATGGCTGCTACGGCCGGCGCGCAGCGCTGACCCAAAGCCAGGAGCCAGGTGCTTCCTCCTGGTCTCCCATGCGGGTGCAGGGCCCAAGCACTTGGGCCATCCTCCACTGCCTTCCCGGGCCACAGCAGAGAGCTGGACTGGATGAGGAGCAACCGGGACAGAATCCAGCACCCCAACCGGGACTAGAACCCGGGTGTGGGCACCACAGGCAGAGGATTAGCCAAGTGAGTTGCGCCCGCCTTGCATACCATTTTTAAATTACAGAAAGCCAAAAATAAAGAAAAAATCCTGACCAAAATAAATAACAAAAATAAATACAAAAGAGGGTAAGCAACACCCTCTCTCTAGACGACCAAAGAGAGAATCACATCTGACTTCTCCTTAGAAACTATACAATCAAGAAGAGAGTGGAGTGAAATATTTACAATGTTGAAAGAAATTTTTTAGCAACCTGGAACTCTGTACTCTGTGAAATTATCCTTCAAAATTGAAGGAGTAATAGACTTTTTTTGACAAACAAAAATTGAGGAATGTGTTGACAGTAGACTTGTGTTTCGAGAAATGTGTGTGAGTGAAATGAACATTTTGAAATTTGACTACTTTTTATAGCTTTTGCCTATACTCTTGAGGAACAGTGCTTTTTATATTTACTACTTGTTGAATACTCTATTTAGTAGAGGATTAAGCTTGTGAGTATAAAGTAAATTGAAAGAATGTCACTGCAAAAGTTAAAAGAAAAATAAGAAAGGAAGGAAGAGAAAGAGTGGGAGCAAGGGAGAGAAAGTGGTGTGGGAAGTATCATGTTAATAAAACTGTGTACATGAAATACATGGAATTCATTCCCTTTATATAAATTAAAATTTTTAAAAATAAACATTGAACAAAGTTCTTAGAGAGTAGGAAAATAATCTAAGCAACAAACTCATATTTGGGCCTCGCACTCTGGTGTAGTAGGCTAAGCCAAATAGGTGCCTGTTTGTGTCCCAGCTGCTCCTTTTCTGATCTCTGCTTATGGACTGGGAAAGCAGTGGAAGATGGCCCAAGTGCTTGAGCCTTCTTGTAGGAGACCCGGAAGAGGCTTTTGCTCCTGGTTTCAGATTGGCCCAGCTCTGGCCCTTGCATCCAACTGGGGAATGAACCAGTGGACTGAAGACCATTTTCTCTTTCTCTTCCTGCCATTGTCTGTAACTCTGCTTCTCAAATAAACAATTTTTTTAAAGAAACTCATATATACACAAAGAAAAATGAGCATAACCAATGAATGAATAAACAAGGTAAAATTAATAAAAATTGGGGGCCTGGTGCTATAGCACAGCAAGTTAACACCCTGGCCTGAAGCACCAGCATCCCATATGAGGGCCGGTTTGAGACCCAGCTGCTCCACTTCTGATCCAGCTCCATGCTATGGCCTGGGAAAGCAGTGGAAGATGGTCCAAGGCCTTGGGCCCCTGCACCCATGGGGGAGGCCCAGGGGAGGCTCTTGGCTCCTGGCTTCGGATCGGTGCAGCTCCGGCTGTTGTGGACAATTGGGGAGTGAATCATTGGATGGAAGAACTCTCTCTCTCTCTCTCTCTCTCTCTCTCTCTGCTTCTCCTCTCTCTGTGTAACTCTGACTTTCAAATAAATAAATCTTTAAAAAAATTAATAAAAATTGAAGTTCCTTAACCTTAATTGATAACACTATATTTAAAATAATAGCAATGTTATATTTGATTATTGTGTTAGTATGTGTGGGGAGCAACCTGGACTGGACTGAGTTACTGGAATTAAGACTTATTCTATGCATCTGCTCTCCCACAATATGGCGCTGGGAGAGAAGAAAACAGCTTCTACACAGCTGCCTCCAGTTCAGCCAATAAACAGCAGGACCTGCTCCTGATTGGAGGAGAGCAGCGTACTCAGCATGTGGGCAGCCAAGTTAGGATTGGCGGAGGAGGACTATAAAGGAGGAGAGAGACGGCATGCACCAGGAACATCTAAGGGGAACATCTAAGGGGAACACCTGTGCAGCCCCCAGAGAGCCGGCCAGCGGTGTGCCGCTCCCCCGCGGAAGTGGGGAATGTGGCAGGGGGAACCGCCCTTCCACGGAGGTGGAAGGGACGGTAGCCAACCCGGGAAGAACCAGCAGCCAACCCGGGAAGGGCCGAGCAGACGAAAGAACAGCGCAGGGTCCTGTGTCGTTCCTCCACGAAGACGGGGAGCGACAGTATGCTTTATAATGCTCTAACAGAATACAACAGTCTAGATAGCTCATAATGAACTTAAGTTTATTTTTCACAGTTCTGGATGCTAGGAAGTCCAGGATCGAAGTACCAGTATATGACAAGGACATTCTTGCTTCAACTTCTGGAAGGAAGAATACAGTAGCTCACATGGGGAGGGGTTTGGGAGGAAAGGGGCCAAAAAACAAGAGAGGAAGCATTTCCACATTTCCTCTTGTACCTCAAGCCCTTGTAAAAAGCTTCTAATCTTTAATGACGTATGAAAGATCGCATCTTTTAATGCCATTACATTGGGGATTATGTTTTTACTTACAAATTTTGGAAGGGGCATAAACACCAAATAAATAGCAATTATGTGTATGCTTATATATATCATATGTCTATGGGCTTATGTCTGATCATATATAATTAAAATAAATGACTGATACAAAGAACATGAAGGGGGAACTAAGTTTATAATTGAACCATATGTGATGTAATACAGTATCATTTGAAAGTGTATTTGAATTAGATGTAAATCAATATTGCAAATTCTATGGCATCCAACAAAAAAATAAAATGGAAGTATAATTTTTATACTAATAAGTTAGAAGAGAATATGGAATTATAGAAAATGTTCAGTTAAAACCACATATGGCAGAAAAACAATAGAAGACAAAAATAAGAACAAACAACAAGAAAAGAAATAAAATGATAGCAAATATGGTAGATGTTAATTAAACTATATCAAAATTACTTTGTACATCATTACAAAATGAACCAATTTAAGAGATGCAAGATTAATCAGAGAACAATACCCAATTCCATATAGTCTACAAGAAACCCTCTTTATATATAAAGATACAGACAGATGAAAAGTAAATAGATGGAGAGAAATAAATTATGCTAAACTTAATCAAAGAAATCAGAAATAGCTCTGGTAATTTCAGAAACAACAGACTTCAAAGTAAGGGAAGTTGTCTAGTAAAGACATCATTTAATTCAATAACAACTTCAACCAACTGTATATTATCCAACAGCAACTGAATACACATTCTTTTCAAGCTCCCATGGAACATTCTTTCTAGGGCATAAAACATACTATAATAAATTTAAGAGAACAAAAATTATACAATGACTCCTTGGAGACCACATGGAATTAAACTAGAAATTAGTAACAGAAAGATACATGGAAAATCCAAAATACATGAAAATAAGTAACATATTTCTAAATAACAGATGGATTAGAGAAAATTATCAGGAGAAATTTAAAAAAAATTTTAAGTCATTGAAAAGGAAAATTAATGTTAATCAAATACTGACATTAATAAGTAAATTATTTAATTATGTTTAATTAATGTTTAATTAACATTAATTAAATAATTTATATTTAAAATTTCACTAAATAATTCTTTCTCATATTGAAAGTGTATATGTTGTTAGATTTATACTTTGCTATTTCAATTTTGGTGGTGTTAGTGTTAAATGACATTGTTTTTTTCATCTCAAATTTCTCTGTTCATGCTGGTATATAAGAAAGTGACTGACTGTTATACATTATTATTATATGATGCAACTTTGCCATAATTGCTTACTAGTTTCAGGAGTGTGTGTGTGTGTGTGTGTGTGTGTGTTTTGGCCAATTCTTTCAGATTTTCTACACTACATATCATGCTACCTGTGAATAAAAACAGTTTTCCTTTAGAAAACTAGATAAAGAAAATCAAATTAAATCCAAAGTAAGCAGAAAGAGAAATAACGAGTTTAGAAAGAATGACATGAAAAATATGAAACTAATTAGAGAAAATCAATGAAACCTAAAACTGCTTCTTTGAAAAGATCAATGAAATCAATAGTTATCTAGCCAAGTTAACTAAGAAAAAAAGAAAGGACAAAAATTGAAAGAAGAGACAACACAACAGATCTCATGGATATTAAAATTATAGTAAAGGAATAGTATTAACAACTCTATGTCCACAAATTTGTTAACCTAGATGAAATGGACCAATTCCTTGAAAAACAATTTGCCAAAAATCTCACAAGAAGTAACAGGCTACCAGAATAGGCTTCTGTCTGTTAAAAACTGAAACAGTAATTAATAACATCCTAAACAGAAAGCACTAAGCTCAGGTGGGTTTACTTTTAATTCAGCCAAACATTTATAGATTGATGACAATTTCTACAATCCTTTTAGGTGATAAAAGCAAAGGAAAGGGAATACTTTTTATCTGTTTCTATGAGACCAGTATTACCCCAACCAGAATTACCAAACCCAGACCAAGACATTGCAAAAAAAAGGATACCACAGATTAATATCTATCTTGAATACAGATGAAAAATAATTTTTTTTGACAGGCAGAGTTAGACAGTGAGAGAGAGAGAGAGAGAAAGGTCTTCCTTCCGTTGGTTCACCCCCCAAGTGGCCACTACGGCTGACGTGTTGCAGTCAGCGCGCTGTGCCAATCCGAAGCCAGGAGCCAGGTGCTTCCTCCTGGTCTCCCATGCGGGTGCAGGGCCCAAGGACCTGGTACATCCTCCACTGCCTTCCCGGGCCACAGCAGAAAGCTGGACTGGAAGAGGAGCAACCGGGACAGAATCTGGTGCCCCAACCGGGACTAGAACCCGGGGTACCAGCACCACAGGCGGAGGATTAGCCAAGTGAGCCATGGCGCCATCCTGAAAAATAATTGTTAAAACAGCAAATTGAATGCCACCACTAAGTGAGATTTATCCCAGATATGCAAAGTTGGATAAATACTCAAAAATCAATTAATGTAATAATCCCATCACCAGGGTAAAAAAAGAAAATAAAAAACCTAAAGTTATATAAATAGATGTAGAAAAATATCATTTGATGGAATTTAATATTCATTAGCAATAAAAACTCCAGAACTTCCTTAGTATGATAAAGAATATCTACAAAAAATCAAAGCTGGCATCATATTTATTGCTGAAGAAGCTTACTCTTTCCAGCTAATGTGAAGATCAGAAACAAGGCAAGGACATCTCCTTTCGTCATTCCTCTTAGATATTTTACTAGAAATACTAGCTGAAGCAAAAAGTCAAGAACGGAAGTAAGTATACCAATTGGGAAAGAAAGTAAAACTCTTTTCATTTTCAGACAGCATGATCAGAAGCGTACAAAATCTGGAATAATTGACTAAAACACATACCTACCCAGTCCTGAAATTACAAATCAATTATGACAAAGTTGCATCATATAAGAATAATAAAAGCCAGTCACTCTCTTAAATACCAGCAAGGAACAAGAGGAATTAGAGATTGATATCATTTGTATCATCAACATCATCAAAAATGAAATATTTAACTATAAATCTAACAAAATACGTACAATTTCCTTTTTGAGGAAAAACCAACAAATGAAATCAAAGATGATATTTTGTTCCATGCTCATGAACAGGAAAACTCATTTTTAAGATGTCAGTTGTTTCCAGCCTGATTTATAGAAATCCAGCAAGTAACTTTTCTGAATATCTACAAACTCATCCTAAAGTTTCTATGGAGATGCAAAAGTCTCATATTAGTCAATACAATACTGAAAAGGAAAATGGTCACTATCCGATTTCAGGACTTACTGTAAAGTATAGAAATAAAGACAGAATTACACCCAATATAGACAACTGATTTTTGACAAATGAGTAAAGAAACCAAAATAGAGAAAAGATAGTCTTTTCCTCAATGGTTCTAGAACAACTGGATATACAAGAGCAAAAAAGAAAAAAAAAACAACTTTGCACCTTTTATAAAAATTTGAGAGTATTTTAGGCATGGAAAGCCAAGACACTCTGGCAAAAAATAAATAAATAAATAAATAAATAAAACAAAAACCAGCAACAAAAAAAACTAAATGAAAGATCTCTGTGAGATCCCAGTGGAAAGAATGACCATCAAAGAAGGAGGTACCTTTCTCTGAAGGGAGGAGAGAACTTCCACTTTGACTATGACCTTGTCTAAATATGATCTGAGTTGGCAAACTCAAGAGGCTTCCATAGCCTTGGCAACTCATGACAAGAGCCTAGAGTGATTACTGATGCCATAAACAAGAGTGTCAATTTGTTAAGTCAACAACAGGAGTCACTGTGCACTTACTCCTCATGTAGGATCTCTGTCCTTAATGTGCTGTACATTGTGATTTAATGCTATAACGAGTACTCAAACAGTACTTTGTGTTTCTATGTGGGTGCAAACTGTTGAAATCTTTACTTAATATATACTAAATCGATCTTATCTATATAAATGATAATGAATATATAAATGAAAATGAATCTTGATATGAATGGAAGGGGAGAGGGAGCAGGAGATGGGAGGATTGCAGGTGGGAGGGAAGTTATGGGGGGGGGGGAAGTCATTATAATCCATAAACTGTATTTGGAAATTTATATTCATTAAATAAAAGTTAAAAAAAATACCTCAAAATATATCACAGAGCCCAATGTAAACTGTGAAACTCCCAAGTTCCTAGAAGATAACATAAAAGAAAATCAAGATGATTTTGGATATGGTGATGACTTCTAAAATAGAACCCTAAAGGCACAAACCATGAAAGAAAAAATGGTGAGCCAGTGCCGTGGCTCACTAGGTCAATCCTCCGCCTGCGGTGCTGGCATCCCATATGAGTGCCAGGTTCTAGTCCCAGTTGCTCCTCATCCAGTCCAGCTCTCTGCTGTGGCCCGGGAGGGCAGTGGATGATGGCCCAAGTGCTTGGGCCCTGCACCTGCATGGGAGACCAGAAGGAAGCACCTGGCTCCTGGCTTCAGATTGGTGCAGCGCCAGCCGTAGCGGCCATTTGGGGAGTGAACCAACGGAAGGAAAACCTTTCTCTCTGTCTCTCTCTCTCTCACTGTCTGTAACTCTACCTGTCAAAAAAAAAAAAAATGGTAAGCTACATTTCATTAAAAATAAAACTGGGGGCAGGGATGGGGTGATGTTTAATACAGCAATTAAGACACTGCCTTGGGGTCTGGTGTGGCGTTTCAGTGCTGCCATCCCATGTCGGTGCCGGGTCCCATCCTGTCTTCCCTACTTTTGATCCAGCTCACTGCTAATGGCCTCAGAAAGGCAGCAGAATCTGGTCCAAGCACCTGGCTCCTGGCTTCAGCCTGTCCCAGCCCTGGCCTTTGCAGCTATCTGGAGAGTGAACCAGCAGATGAAAGATTCTCTCTCTCTCTCTCATTCTCTTCCTCCCTCCCTTGCTCTAACTTTGACATCTCCCCCCAAAACACATGCAGGTGGCAAACCATAAGAGGAAAAGATACTCCATGCCTAGCATTAGGGAAAGGAAATTAAAACAGCAATGAAATAGCAGCATCCACCTGTTAGACAAGGCTGTGGGACATGTGAGGAGTCTGAAGGTTAATAGACAGATTGGTCCTGGTGGAAATTTAGGGTGCAAAATGCTTTTCTCCCTGCAAAAGGTGTTTTTAGCAAGATCAAAAGTGCCTGCCCTACTTCCTTAGAAACCTTCAATCCTATCATGGGTATAACAAGGGAGTGGTGATTCCTTCTGAGCTCCCAGCTTACTGTAAAGCAAATTAGGTGTCCCACCTTCTGATGGCTCTTTATTTTATCATGAGCAAGCCAGGCAAGATACAAAGTTGCAAATCAGGTATTTTAATGGGTTTTCTCCCAGCCTTGTAACTGAATGCCAAGCTGATAAATTCTTTTCTTCCCCAAAATTGTTTTCAAAAACCCCACTACTACCAGCCCCTTTGGGTTTTGCCTCTCCTGGGGGCCCCCCTCTAGGCCACTCTGGCAGGAAGTCTTTGACTCTTGCTTTTAAATTTCTCTGTTTGTCCCCTTGGAAATTCTTCTTCCATATGAAACAAAGAATCAGGGTAATATTTTCTCCACAGCCATTTCATTGTAACAGAACAAGTCTCTCATTGTTGCTAGTAGAAATACAAAATGGTAAGGATACTTTAGAACTGGGTGGGGAAACCTTTATTCTGATAAGGATCATTGGGATAGCATCACTGGAGGGCCATACACAGCTATCAACTTAACAATTACCTTGCAATGCATCTCTATTGAATTTCCAGTCCCACCTGTGGTTGCCTTAGCAGCATCAGACCAAATGACTTTCTGGGCCTGTGCCACAGATATTCTCCACCCTTGGTGATAGTTGGTGGTTTCTTATAAAGCTAAACAGCCTTTTAAATCAGCCATTTTACTCCCTGGTATTTCCCTAAAGGAGTTGAAAACTTATGTGTACATAAAAATGTGTATATGAACATGTATAGTACGTTTTTTTTTTCATAACTAAAAACTTGAAAGCAATCAAGTAGTCCTTCAGTGGGAGAATGGATAAACAAACTGGGATGCATCCAGACAATAGAGACAATACTCAAGCTTCAAATAAATTACCTGGGTCCAGCACTGTGGCATAACAGGTAAAGCCGCTGCCTGCAGTGCCCGCAGCCCATATGGGTACCACTTTGAGTCCTGGCTGCTCCATTTCAGATCCAGCTCTCTGCTATGGCCTGAGACAGCAGTAGAAGATGGCCCAAGTCTTTGGGCCTCTGCACCTGCGTGGGAGACCTCGAAGAAGTTCCTGCTCCTGGCTTTAGATCAGTGCAGCTCCAGCCCTTGTGGCTGTTTGGAGAGTGAACCAGTGGATGGAAGACCTCTCTCTCTCTTTCTCTCATTCCCTCTCTCTCCCTCCCTCCCTCCCCCTCTCTCTCTCTGCTTCTGCCTCTCTGTAATTCTGCCTTTCAAATAAATAAATAAATCCTTAATTTTTTTTTAAAAAAATTACCTATCCACACTATCCACATGTTGAAAAAAACATGGAGAAAACTTAAATGCATATTACTAAGTCAAAGAAGCCAATTCAAAAAGTCTATATACTACTCGATTCCCACTATATGATGTTTTGGAAAAGGTAAAGCTATGGAGACAGTGAAAAGATCCATGGTGCTAGGGGCTGGGGTTAAGGAGAGATGAATAGGCAGAATACAGAGGATTTTTAGAGTAAAAACAAAAATATTGCTGTATATGATACTGCAAGAGTAGAAGTATGTCATCATAAATGTGTCCAAACACAGAGTGTAAAACACCAAATGTGGTCCCAAATGGAAACTATGGATCCCAGGCGACATGTGTCAGTGTAGGATCATCAACTCTAACAATTGTACCCCTCTGGTGTGGAATGTTGTTGATAGGAAAGACTATACATACGTGTGTGTTTGTCAGCGGGAAGGGACTGTGGAAAGTCCGTATTCCTTCCTCTGAATTTTGCTGAGAAACTAAAATTGCTCTTAAAAATAAAAGCTTAAAGATAGAAAGATTAGGTAGATAAATAGATGAGAGAGAAGGAAGGAAAAGAGAGAAAGGTAAGAGAGAAAGGAAGTCGATGAGGGAGGGAGAGAAGGAAGGAGGGAGGGAGAGGAGGAAGGGAGGAGAAGGGAGGGAGAAGGAGGGTAAGAACCTAAGTCCTCTGTTGTCATGAAGAGCCATGGGCGATATGAAGAGTGTGTTGCAAGGAAGGACTTTAGGTTCCTGAACTACAGGCTCCATTAGGGTTGGCTCAGCCAAGACCCCATGCTAGAGGTAAAAATATTTGCAGAAGCTGGGTCCTCCTTGTGAAATAGCAGCCAGTGGAAGATGAAACTTTAAAAGTTATAGGCATATTTGTCATTGATTCTATGGTAGAAAATTAAAACAGACTATCAGATAATTGAAAGAATAACTATAAGAATTATATTAAGTACACAGAGTTAATAGTTTAGAAATAAAAAAGGAGACGGAATTGCAAACCCACCCCATGTATTTCTTAGCTAAACAAATACGATCTTAATCTCCCTTCCACATTTCCTTGTTGTGTAACATCCAGCAATTTCCAAAACAGCTCCAAGCCTTTAAGATGCCCCTGTAGGGTGGACACAATACCTCAAATTCACAGATGCCTGGGAGTGATTCAAACAGATAAGGTTTGTAATGTACATAATATAGCACCTGGCAAACAGGGTAGAAGAGACCCAATACAGATTACTTTCCGCTTCACCCAAATCCTCAGAAATGTGAATACAAGTGTATCAACTCAGGACTCCACAGAGCAGAATTTGAGGCTATACAAGGGTACTTCAAAACTTTCCTAGAAAATGGAATTCAATTGTGAGTTTACTTTGGTGTAAACAAATGAAATCTATACATAGTATTTTTATAATGTACATTTTCCATGAAGACCCCTTGAATCTCTCAGACTCTGAAGTAAACTCATATTCCAATTCTGATAAACAAAAACATCTTTATAAGGAAGATTTGGGTGTGTCATCTGGTGCTGCTGTGTGCCTTGCTCTAAAATCATTATGATGCTGAGTGTGCTTCAGTGGTCTTGAAAATGGATAACATCAAAACACTACACAAAGGCAGCAGGAAATACCACATCTTTCAAAAATGCTCTGAAATGTTGAGCATTCTGGTGTCACAGAGATTAACAGTAAATTACAAAATAAGCACATGACAGTGGTGTATTTTTTTTAGTGGAAATGGGCAAGGTGGGGAATGAAGAGATAAGAGGCATCTTCTTCCTGAATTTCTGATTGCCAGGTCATGAGTGAAACAAGAGGCATAATCAAAAGTAGATTCAGAGCACAGCCCAGAAGTTGCTCAGGATAATGGAGGCTTTAAAGGGCGAAGGTCAGTTCAGCCCCTTCCGCGTTAGCTTCTATTACACTCACAAAGACAACGATAAGTGTGTTTCTAGTTAATAGAGTCGCCACAAAAATCAATATGGAACAATGGTTAATACATACTGCAAATGCTACCTGAACCAAATACCTTCAAGGAAAACAGACTTTCAGAAAAGGATGGAAACGTAAGCAATGTTGTCCAGCTGTATCATGTTATTCATGCAGAAAATGAATCCCAGAGATGTGAAAGACACCTGTTGGTCGGTTTCACAGCCAGAACCCTCCAAGACCTTAGGGGTTCTCTTACTGTTGGGACCCTGCAGGATTTAGGAGTGCAATTTGAAAGAACTTAAGTATTGCTACAGATTTCATTTTTTTAAAGATTTATTTTATTTATTTGAAAGACAGAGTTACAGAGAGAGGTAGGAACAAAGAGAGAGGTCTTCCATCCACTGGTTCACTCCCAGATGGCTGCAACAGCTGGAGCTGTGCTGATCCGAAGCCAGGAGCCAGGAGCTTCCTCTGGGTCTCCCACGTGGATGCAGGGGCCTGAGGACATGGACCATCTTCTACTGCTATCCCAAGCCATAGCAGAGACCTGGATCGGAAGTGGAGCAGTCAGGACTAGAACAGGTGCCCATATGGGATGCCAGTGCTTCAGGCCAGGGCTTTAACCAGCTGCACCACAGAGCCAGCCCCTAGATTCCATTTTGTAATAGGTCCAGAGAAAGTTAGATGGGCCTCACAAAATCAATGAAAGTCAACTTTTACCAACGAAAATGTTCTTATTCTAATTTAAGTGGCCTTTTGTTACAATCTATAGTTGTGTTCAAATTCACAAAGCACTGAAGGGTAGAAGAGAGGAATGAGTTTTTCACAGTGAACTTAAGTGAAGTGGTTTGATAGGAAAAAATTATTTTCTACTGAGTTTTATACAATTTGGCAGCCACATTCATTTCTCAAAAAGAATCACCTACAAATCCTACAGCTTGGAATTCAGAAGTAACAATGCCCCAAAGTCTTTCATTGTTTTGACCAACTCCTGTTTAAATTTGTCTTCTGGATGTACAGATCCTGACAAAGTTTTGCTCAAGCCTGTGAAAGCTTTCTATGAAGTTGCAAGGGAAAACAAGGCAAAAGAATATGAACAGCAACCCCGACAGGCAAGACCAGAGCTCTGCTCCCTGAGACTTTCCTGGTGGCTGAGCCCAGGTCTTGATGCCTGGTGATGAATACTTGCATGCATACAGCAGGAGATGAAATGATCTTCTTGGCCCTTGCCCAGACACAGATGTCATGGTTCTGACCTTCAACATCATATTCCAGCCCCATTTTGCTGAAAATGCTCCCATGCCACATTCTGTACATCAACTCTGCCTTAAGTGTGGCAAGGGATTTCTAGGGTCTGGGAATGTGCTCATATTTGGTGATGTCTTCCTTTTGTAATTAAAGCAATTAGATGGAGATACAGCTTAAAAAGACAATGAGGGCTGGACAAAAGCTGAGAGGACAGATGGGTAATAATCCCCACTTTTACCAGTTCTGTCGATGAGAATTTTTCAGCAAAATGGAAGCCTCTGGTGAATGGGGTAAAAAGGGTGGGATTTTTCCTTTCTGTTTGCTTGTGTGCTGAGAGAGATAGCAGGATGATATTCATAAGAGTAGGCAGTGTCTGCAGAATAAAAAGGACCCACTAACATTTGTGGCTATCAGCAGTGCTCTGCTGGAATGCGCTCTGTACTCATGCAGCCCTTCTTTACCAGGGTCAGGGTATATATGGGATATCTGAGATATCTGTCAACACCTCCATCAGTTCCCAGGCCTCAGCTCTCGAATGGGTGGAGCTTGGGAAAAGAAATGGGACAGCTGCTATTCCAAATGGACTCTGGAAACCAGATTATTTAGAGGACTAGACAGATAAGAGTTTCATAAACTAGGATTTGGAAAGCTTCAGCAGTGGACTTGAGAAAAGGAAGCCCCCCATACCCCAGTATTAGGACATTGGAAAGTGGGGATACATTTGCTAAAATGAAATGAATTGGCTTTTTTCAGGTTGTATATACCCTACCCAACATCCTTAATCCCAACTGCATGGCTCTGAAAGGATGCTGCAGGCACTGTGGTCTCAGGGGACCACAAGAATGCTGGAATGCAGAAGAAGTCTAGGGCTGCTAGTGTCAACTGCCATGCACTCTTCTAGGTGGAGGTTTTGGTGGACTTGTTTCCTCCTGCAAATGTGGCAGGAAACATCTTTAGGCTCTCAGTTTTCATGGTCTGTGTTTCCAGAGAGAAAAAGAGACAGAGAGAGAGAGGGAGAGAGACAGAGAGAGAGAGAGAGAGGGACAGAGAGAACCTGTACGGTTTATCTGTCAACCAGATCATCACAAATTCTTCCAGACTAGATGAATAATACCTTAACGTTCGCTTTTGGTCTGCTGACCCATTGAGGCTTAAAAATGGAGAAATGGGATAGTCCTGGTATATACCATGAAGGTAAAAAGAAATGTTTTTCACCAAGAATCTTTGGTCACATGAAAGGAAAACCGCAGCTACTACTCCTTGAGATAATAATATATAATAAAATAACAACACTAATCTTAATTCACAATATATTATTATATTAATAATATATTATTTATATATTATATATTATTGACTCAAGAAATAGTAGCTGTGCTATATATCTCACAAACATATACATACTGTTATAGATTTAGTGACTTGCTTAAGATAATCTACATGGCAAACTTTGGGACCCAGGCAGGGCTGTCTGATTTTAATATCAAATAATATAATAATATAATATCAAACATTAAACAATATCAAATATCAAAGCCTTTATATAAACTAATGTAATTTATCTTTTTTTTTTTTTTTTGACAGGCAGAGTGGACAGTGAGAGAGAGAGACAGAGAGAAAGGTCTTCCTTTTGCCGTTGGTTCACCCTCAATGGCTGCCGATGCCGGCGCATGTGGCCGGCGCATCGCGCTGATCCGCAGCCAGGAGCCAGGTACTTCTCCTGGTCTCCCATGGGGTGCAGGGCCCAAGCACTTGGGCCATCCTCCACTGCCTTCCCGGGCCGCAGCAGAGAGCTGGCCTGGAAGAGGGGCAACCGGGACAGAATCCGGTGCCCTGACCGGGACTAGAACCCGGTGTGCCAGTGCATCAAGGTAGAGGATTAGCCTATTGAGCCGTGGAGCCGGCCTAATGTAATTTATCTATAGCACTGAGTTGCAATTGATTCTGTGTTGCCTTATACTCTTCATTTTCTATATTTCCTTAACTCCATTATAATACCTCAAGGGCAGGAGCCCTATTCTCTATTCTTTCTCGCCCTAGGAGCCATTTAGAATCTAGAGAAGTGTCATCACTATACTTCCTTGTGAAGAAAGCCTGTTGTATACATTTACTGATTATCTGACAGTATTATGAGACCTCAAGTCTTTGTTGGATTTGAATGACAGATTATTTGCTAACAGATTATTGAGGGCCTTGTATGAAGCCGTTAGTGGAGACAACTGCCCACTGAATGCTCACCTGCACCCTTGCATTTTCCAGTCCTCAGCTGAATAGGAGACATGTGAGTGCTGGGGAGTGGATTGTGAATAGAAATGACACATGTCCCTTTTGTTCCTTCACTATGGGGACATGTGATGATGGTAGAAGACAATAAAAGCCTGAATTTCTCAGTGGTCAAATGAATAAGAACTTTTTCATCAGACTTTGCTAGACAAAGATACACACTTGAGTTTTTCAAAGCCTCTGAAACTTGGAGTTGCTATGTTACTGCTGCAAACCTTCTCCTTTTCTTATTAATATGCCATCCCATAAGATTAAGATTTTATCTTAAACCAACATTAGAAGTTTTTATGCAGGGAAGTAGACCTTGAAAATATCTTCACTATCAAACTGGCTCCTTTTAAATCCTGTCCTCATGCACTCTCTCTTCCTGTCATTTCCCAAGGTCTTTTATCTCTCATTCATCACTCAACAGCTGATTTTTAATCACCTATTTATCTGCTTCCATGTATTTGGTGTGAACAGTCAAATGATTTATCTATTTGTTAAATACTAAGATAGAGCATATTTTGTGCCAGACACTATTCTAGTGTTTGTCAAATATTTATTTAATCCTCATGGCAATACATGAAAACACTATCATTATCCTCATTTTGCTTATGAAGGAAATTGGGGTCAGAGAAGTTAGACAACTTGCTCAGGGGCACAGCTCGCAATGGGAAAAATCTGGATTTGAACCTAGGTAGTGTGGCTCTAGAACTTGCACTTTTAGCCACCAATCTGTGTTGATGATGGTGTTTTAGTATAATGAATGCTAAGAATATAGTTTTTTTTTAAATTATTTTATTTATTTGAAAAGCAGAGTAACACAGAGAAAGGGGCACACAGAGAGAGAGAGAGAGAGAAAGAGTGAGAGCAAGAGCAAGAGAGAGAGAGAGAAGTCTTCCATTTGCTGGTTTAGTTCACAAATGACCTCAAGGCTGGGCCAGGCAGACAGCAGCAGGCAAGATTTTCATCTGAGTTTCCCACATGCATAACAGGAATCCAAGCACCTGGGCCACCTTCTGCTGTTTTCCCAGTGCATTAGTAGGAAGCTAGATTAGAAGCAGAGCAGACTGGTCTTGAGCCAGCACTCTGACATAGGATGCTGGCACAGCAAGTGGTGGTTTAGCCCATTGAACCACAATACCAGCCCTGAGAATAGAGTTCTGCAGAGCTTAATGTCCAACCTGTCCTTGCCCCATGGGTCTTATTGAAGTTAGTATTTCCTTCTTATTTACCGTAAACATCATTGAAATTAAGACCAGCATGTTCTAAAGAAAATGCTGAGTGAACTTTGCTGAGTACAATTTGATACCATCTCTAAATTCCTTTAATATTTTCTTCCTGTTCCCATCAAGCCACTGCTCAGCCCAGGTCTATATTTACTAAGTTATATACAAGTGTTATTCATCTTGGTATGCCACAACTCTTACTTCACTACATCAGCACGCAGAGTAAATATTTGACAGATGATATACATGAAAGAATAAGTAATTAATGCAGCCCAATACATTTCCACTGCTAAAATTTACGCATCTTTGGATAGCTTTTGTGAAACGATCAGGCAAACCATCCAGTAGTTAGTATATTCTCTTTTTGTTTGACTATAAACTCTAATAATATGAAATTTTGGACAACTGTTGTTTAATAGTTCATATTGTGATTTCCAACTATGAATGATCTATTCTGGTCTGAGAATCTAATAACAGAGACTGAAAGTGGAGGACATTCATTCAGATTTACTGTGAACTAGATAGTTGCCATGGACCAATTGTTTGTGTCTTTCTCCACATTTCAATATTGAAGCCCTAATTCTCAATGTGGAAGTATTTGGAGATGGGGGCCTTTGGGAGGTAATTAGATTATGAAGGTGGAGCCCTCGTGAATGGGATCAGTGTCTCTTTTAAGAGACACAGAGAGATGACCTTCTTCTGCCTTGTGAAGATACAGGAAGGCAGCCACTGCAGACTCAGAAGCAGGCTCTCAGCAGGAATGGAACATTCTGCTACCTTAATCTTGTACTTACCACCTCCAAAATTGTGAAAACTAAGTATTTATTGTTTATACTACACAATCTATGGTATTTATCATAGCAGCCCAAATGAAGATGGCATTCTTAAACTGTCCACATAGCAGTCCATATGGACTCCATAAGGACATCACAGTCTTCTTGCATGTAGGCGTAACAGACAGAACTTCAGCATTGCACTTTAAGCCATTTGAAACAAAGAAATCACCAACAGCATAAAAATAAAAATGTGAATCATATGGCACTGAATAGACTGTGAAATGGAATAGCACAACAGCTGAAACCAGAGGCAGGGTATGATCTGCACTGACCCCAGTTGGGGGTATGTGTGTTGGATGACTCAGTGTTCACTGATTCTTTTTTTTTTTTTTTTTTTTTTTTTTTGGGACAGGCAGAGTGGACAGTGAGAGAGAGAGACAGAGAGAAAGGTCTTCCTTTTGCCGTTGGTTCACCCTCCAACGGCCGGTGCGGCCAGCACGTTGAGGCCGGCGCACCGCGCTGATCCGAAGGCAGGAGCCAGGTACTTCTCCTGGTCTCCCATGGGGTGCAGGGCCCAAGCACTTGGGCCACCCTCCACTGCCCTCCCGGGCCACAGCAGAGAGCTGGCCTGGAAGAGGGGCAACCGGGACAGAATCCAGCGCCCTGACTGGGACTAGAACCTGGTGTGCCGGCGCCGCAAGGCGGAGGATTACCTTGTTGAGCCGCGGCGCCGGACATTCACTGATTCTTGCATGCATGTCTGCAACTACCATGGAAGTGCCACAAGTACTGATTTGAGGGTTATAGTGTTGAGTATGCAAATTCACCAACACAGGGTCTATGAACAATGAGTGTTATGGATTGAGTATTTGTGTCCTAAATTCATTTGTGGAAGACCTGCTCCCCAGTGTGGCTGCATTTGGAGATGGGACCTCTAAGGAATAAATTAGGTTTAATGAGGTAACAATCTGATAGGATTAGTGTTCTTAAAAAAAAGGATTTTCCTTACCCCTACTTTTCTTCCTCCCTCCCTGAATTCTCTGAGGACAAGGCCATGTGAGACAGTAGCCATCAGCATTTCAGGAAAATAGCCCTCATCAGAAATTGAATCAGTAGAACCTTGATTTTGGACATCTCTGTCGCTCCCCCTCTTCGTGGAGGAGCAACACAGGACCCTGCGCTGTTCTTTCGTCTGCTCGGCCTTCCCCGGGTTTGCTGCTGGTTCTTCCCGGGTTGGCTACTATCCCTTCCACCTCCGTGGAAGGGCAGTTCCCCCTGGCCACATTCCCCACTTCCGCAGGGGAGCGGCACACCGCCGGCTGGCTTTCTCGGGGGGCTGCACAGGTGTTCCTTCAGCTAGATGTTCCCCTTAGATGTTCCCGGTGCATGCCGTCTCTCTCCTCCTTTATAGTCCTCCTCCGCCAATCCCAACTCGGCTGCCCACACGCCAAGTACGCTGCTCTCCAATCAGGAGCAAGTCCTACAGTTAATTGGTTGAACTGGAGGCAGCTGCGCAGAAGCTGTTTACTTCTCTCCCAGCGCCATATTGTGGGAGAGCAGATGCATAGAATAAGTCTTAATTCCAGTAACTCAGTCCAGTCCGGATTGCTCCCCACAATCTCAGCCTCTTGGATATGAGAAAACACAATTTTGTCATTTAAGCCACTCAGTCTATGGTATTTCTTTATGGCAGTCTAGGCATGCAAGGGCAGTGAGGGTTGACTATGCTGCTAAAACTCTATTTTCCGAATGTAGAAACTTGGCCATAGAGATGATTTATAACTAGCACAAGATTATATCTACTACTTCATGGACCAGTTTGCAAACCCACACAGCCTGATTCCAGATGACAAGCTTTAAGCACTGGAACTGGATGCCAAATTGCAAACCCCCCTACCCCCATCTCCCAACTAGACCAACTGCCCTTCCCTCTCCCTCTGCCAGGCTCTATAGGAGCTGGCTCTGTAGGGTAGCTTGTAAAGCTGCTGCCTGCTGTGCTGGCATCCCATATGGGCGCTGGTTCATATCCCGGCTGCTCCACTTCCGATGCAGCTCTCTGCTATGGCCTGGGAAAGCAGTAGAAGATGGCCCAAGTCCTTGGGCCCCTGCACCCATGTGGGAGACCTGGGCTCCTGGCTCTTGGCTCCTGGCTTCAGATTGGCAGCTCTGGCCATTGTGTCCAATTGGGGAGTGAACCAGCACAGGGAAGACCTCTCCTCTCTCTCTCTCTTTCTCTCTCTCTCTCTCTCTCTCTCTTTCTGCCTCTCCTCTCTGTGTGTAACTCTGACTTTCAAGTAAACATAAATAAATCTTAAAAAAAAAATGGCTCCATGAAATCCTCAGGTTTGAGCTCCAAAGTAGGCCCCTTCCCTTCCCTTTCAGATAAAATGTATAGATTCCTTTTGTATATTTCAGACTCCCTGATAGCTCAAAGCATGAAAAGAGAATGCAGATACGGCACATTCCTTTACTTCTGCCTGTTGTAACATCAGTGCTCTCAACCCCTGCCTGCAGAGCCAATCACCTCTTGGAAAGTTGCTCTCCTTGGCCATGTTGTATCCATTAACTATGGAGAAAGTTTCCCAGTGTACTTTCCAGATTACTACATTGTCAGAATAGAAATCATTCAGTTACATTCTTTCCATATGTCCACATGTGGCCAATGCACTTCACTGAGTGACACTTCCACTGATTCTTAATGCGTTGGAGATCATGGACCACTTTGATAATCCAAGGGAAATTCTGGACACATTGCCCCAGAAAAACACACTTGCAAAATGACTCCAGATTTTATGCATGAATTTCAGGGGCTCAGGGCCAACATAAGCCAACTCTTGCTTCTTAAAGCCCCACTATGGAGAGCTATCTTGCAGCCACTGCCTCTGTGCTACACGGTAGTAACGGCGGCAAGTGTACTTATCAGGTGGCAGGATCAGCATTCATGTGAAGGTGGGTTTGTGGCCCCTACAGCATGCCTTGCTGCACCCTGTTAACCCCGTTATTTCACATCCTCATCGTCATTCCCACAGTCCTTTAGCCCTTTGTAAATCCTTCTCCTCTTTAAGAAAGAGGGGAAAAACACAACATGCACTTCGTTCGAGAAAAAGAAATGCTCCGTGTCCCTATGGAGGGGCACTGATTTCTGAACCTTGAGAAAGGGTGATGCTGCCACACAGCCAGCCAGAGTTTCCAAGGGCAACAGAAAGCAGAATAACAGGAAACCAGTTCAACAGCTGACACCAAAGTGCTTTTCCATATGTAAGGCGGCATTAAACCCACAAGAGACAGTGGGAATAAACGTTGTGCTTTCTTTTCTTTTTGCTTAAAACCAAATGGGTCAGGGAGAAGCTCTGGATGCTTTAAAAAATGCACTTATAATTTTGGATCCAAGTTGTGTGAGTACCCATTGGAGACAACTGTTCTCTCACGGCCTGCTTTGAATAAACAATCCCAGCTCTGTGTGATATTACTTCTTAACCAGATTCTAGCATTGAACTGTTGGCTCGCCATGGTTACTTGCATTTTAAACCAGTGGCTCCTTTCCTTCCCCTTGGCTAAGATTCCTGCTTCCTTGGCAGTGGCTCCTTCTCATTTGAACTCTTGCCCTCTTTTAATCTCCACCAAATTTTAGTCTAAAAGAACCTTTCATGGGCACCTTTTGTTACTCTGAGTTCCTTTTTTCTCGTGTGAGAACCAGCTGGGGTTGTGGGTTACTAGAAAACACCCAGCGGCCTGTCTTGCTGCCTGGGAAGCCTGCAGTGACAGGCTGTGTTGTGGATGTAGTCCTCCCTCTCTCTTTTTGTAAACGAAGGAAGCACAAGATGCAAGCTGTTTGCTGCAAACAAAATGTTTGCTTTCTAAATCAAGGGAACACACATACATATTTGCGTCTGTCCGTGTGGTTTCACTCTTGTCCGAAAACAGGGCCTCTCCTCTTTATTTGTTTCAGTGTATAGTTCTGTTGAAAGTTATTTCAGATCCAAAGGCAAGCAAATGAGTTCTGTTCCCGTGCCCTCCTGACTTCCCACACCAGCCACAATGCAGCGAGGCCTTCCAGGACACCTACAACCATAGACTGTTTCTCTTTCAAAAGGATAGCTTCAACCCTTCCTCTCATTTTCCAGTTAGATCATCTGTGTCCTTTGTCTGGGGTCAGCCAATGATTCATAACATGCTTCACGGTCCCCTTCCTCTGCTTCTCCCCTCAGCCTGGTCTCAGGCCACTCAGTTCGGTTGTTCCCCTCTCTTCCCCCAGCTGTGCCTAACCAATGAGCAGTGACAGATTCTTTCCTGGAATCCAATGCTCCAGCTCTCGGCAGGATCTTCTTCCTGAATCTCAGAGCCTGTAGAGGAGCCAGCATCACAAATCTCATCTCCTCCTGCAGCTGGCACCAGCTTGCGACCCAGTGGTCAGGCTGCCCAGTGGTCAGGCATGCCTGTTCTCAGTCTTGTTTCCTTTCCTTTCTGTTCAGCCATTGTCAGTGACCATCTTGTCTTCTACTTGATTCAAACAATAGAAGATGGCTTAAGCTGCTACTTTACTCATACTCACTCTTTTTTCATACCCTGGTAAATATTTCTATACTATCAAGCAGTCTTGAGGGTGAGAAAATGTTCTATTTCCCAGAACCAATGGCTCCATTGGGTGAGATCTTGATATAGACCTTTCAGGGGCAGAAGGCTGTGGTCCTCACTTTTTCATAAGTCACAGCCACTTGCTCTCAAGCGACTCCTGCTGCTCTGCTGTTAAACCTGCTTAAACAATCTAAAAGTGAGAACAAGATTTCCAAATTAGCTTTCTCATTCTGCATAGCCTTCTCCTTACCATCCAACTTCTTCCCATCCTTCTAACACCATGCTTGAATTGTCTGTCTCAGTCCCTTTCATTTCTTCATCTGTCCGACTTTGCCTCCTTATCTTTCTCCTCTTGTTTCCAGTCCCATTATCCTTTTAAGAATTCTCTCAGGAAGGTTAATACACACGAGGATATTTCCTTTACCTTCAGTCTCCCTAGCCCTCTACTACAAACAGCCTGCTTTTTTTTTTAAACTCTAGTTTTCTGGTTATAATATTCTTTGATTTTCCTCTCCTTGCAGGCCACTGCTTCTTTTGTGGCACCCCTTCAGAAGGCTCAGACCTTAACCTGATTATGTTAAGTTTATCAAATGTTTGTCGGGCACTGGTTCCACTATAGCCCAAATATAACAGGATGTAGAATGGGAATTTCCTCCTAATCGAGGGAATTTGGCTGAAGCTTCAGTCCTGAGGATAACAGGCAATTGGCAGGGCTGTCAGTCACTTGGTTGCTAACATATAGAAAAGAATTCTGGAGAGCTGGCAAACAACCACTTCCCTGAGCTTCATCACTGCACTGCCTTCACCTCCCTCCTGGAGCTCTCTGATTTCTCACTCACCCAGAAACTAAAGGATTAATTCCTGCATTGTCAAGGCCTTGCCGGAATATTGCCTCAACCTCACAGTCTGATTCATTCCAATGCCCTCCATAGTGTCTGTAAACGTATCTCCTATTGTCACCATCAGCAAGTGCCTCTCTGAGCCAACCAGCATCTACACAATCCTCAGCGGGGTTTACTGAGGGGTGATCAAACTGGAACTTTGTTCTCCCACTAACCTTCACCATCCGTCCTACACAGGCAGAAGACATGGGTTCCTGGAGCCAGACACAGAAGTAGAAGGAGAGAATCATTTGCCTAAAGACATGTGCAGCTACTTGGGGAAGTGCACATGAGGAAAGGAAAAGAGGGCTCTCCTCACCCAACCAGGAAAGGAGGCTCCCAGAAAGCTCTTTGTGCAGATGGTGAGACACCAAATCATCCTCTCCACTCGGGCACTATCAAGCTGCAGAAGTTTGCAGCCTCCGTCAGTGCATCGGCATTTGATGAGAGGGGCCTTGGGAGCACTTGACATTTAGGAGGATTTTGTGTGCGTCCCCTGAAGCTTGACAGTGCTTAAAAATAGACACTGGTGTCTGCTGCCAAAATGGGCAAATTGGAAGATAATAGGCTGGCGGGAGTTGCCGTCTATGTCAGAGCAGAGCAAAGAGAATATGGTTGCACAGCAGAGTGCCTGGTCTGGCGGGGGAATGTGGCATGAAGTCACCTCAGTGCTAATGGGTGCTTTACAAGTGCTAGGGATGAGGGCCTCCTGGCTGGAGGGATCCCTGTGGGCAAGCCCTAGAAGGGTGTCTCTCTAGGTCAGCTGGAAAACACAGCAGCCACGTCATGAAACAATGACCTGGATCAATCTGTTTGGAGACACTGGCTGAAGAACTCAAAAAGAAAAAGAAAAAGTAAAGGAAGCTACACCTAAAAGTGCAGCATTTACAAGCCTGCTCTAGTGGAGAACATACTCATCATTTATTATTAGCCAAGAGAGGATGACAAAAACCAGCAGCTAAATAAAGGCGTGAAAGGAGAAGGAGAAGATCTGAAGGTTAAACTCACGCTCCTCTCCTGCCACAGGCCCAGAGCCACAGGTTTGGCCTGAATCAGGAGAAGAAAGACAGCAAAATTGAATCTGATGTGAGACTGGAATTTTGATGTAAACTTGCCAGAATTTTTACTTCCTGAAAATGTTACATGCACCTAGACATTCTTATCATTGAAAATTGCTGAGGCACTACAGAATCATGTCAAAAAAAAAAAAAAATCAGAGGAAGAAAGGGAGATGTGACTAGCCATGTCAGAAAATGGAGAAAAATAGGGTTATTTTCTTTTTATAGCCTGCTTAGTAACTAGTTATATGGTTTTCAAAAATTTAGATGACTGATACACTTTTAATACTAACGTTTTTTTGTTTAGAGTATTTCCAGTTTCATGTGACAAAATCCTGACTCAAATAGTCTTAAGGAAAAGACCTAGCAAGATGAAGAATTCTATAGGTATTCTATAGGCATAATACGGGACTTCAAAACAATGTTATCAAGGCACTGGCTTTCTCATTATTTGAAATTAATTTCTCTGTTTGGCAGAATTCTATATGCATGTTCTTTCTCAACTTGTAGGCATAGTACATCATACCATTCCAGCTTAATAAATCTTGCCAAAAAAAGTGTGGGTCAACACAGCAATAAATTACCATTGGTTCTCTAACTGGCCCAGTTGTTTTTGGATTCTGTCTTAACTCCAGAGCCTTTTTACCCTAATTGGTGAAAGATGTTATATGCTCCTCTCTGGTTGGGAAGGATGAACTAGCCTTACATGAACCATGTGAAATGAGTTCCCAAAAGAAAAAAAGGGTTCTGTTAAGAAGGGAGATTATCATAACAAACAAGGATAACAGAAGAATGTTAGGATCTTCATTACAGCCTCTTATGGGATGCTGTTGTCTATTTTTTGCTTTGGTTATGTCACTTTTTGCTTCATACATTTCGGGATTCTCTTATTAAGTGAATATATTGACTCTATAATTATTATAAAGTGTCTTTGCCTCTAGTAACAATTTTTTTTGTTTTAAAGTCTATTTGATCTAAAATCAGTACATTGGGGCCATTGCAAGCTGCCACCTGCAATGCCAACATCTGCTTCCGATCCAGCTCTCTGCTATGGCCTGGGAAAACAGTAGAGGATGGCCCAAGTCTTTAGGTCCATCACTTGTGTGGGAGACCCAGAAGAAGCTCCTGGGTCCTGGCTTCAGATCAGCACCACTCTGACCATTGCAGTCATTTGGGGAGTGAACTAGTGGATGGAAGACTTCTCTGTCACTGCCTCTGTCTCTCTGTATGTAACTCTACCTTTCAAATAAATAAGTAAATCTTTAAAAATAAATAAATAAAATTGGTATGGCTAAAGAACAGGATGAGGAAGTCAAAACAGCATGACTTGATGAGGGACTGGATTTGGAGAATGTAAGAGATTGCTATAACTTCGAGATTTGAGTTTGATTGACAGGATTATCACTAAGATTGAGAAATAAAAGAATAGATGTGAGCATTAAAGAGGCTGGTTTTTTGTTGCTGTTGTTTAGGATTATTACAAGTATATAGATTATGAGAGGACCAAGATCTCTGGCAGAACCAAGTCATTGATAGGTACTTTATAATTATTTGCATATAACTCCATTTTGAAATTTTAAGCTTTATCTGGCATATAGAGTCTATTTTTAGTTCCCTAACATTTAACAGAGTTTAGCTCAAATTAGATGAAATTCTTGCACACTAAAGGCTTGATTTAGAAAACTTGACATTGTCATAAATGTCCAGCCATTTTAAGCTAAATTTAGTTCCTTGGTCATAATATGCATGTTTGGTTTTATTTTTGAAACAAAGTTAGTTGAACAACCTGCTTCCTCTTCTTGGAATCTCTTTCTCTTCTTTTCCTATCATTCTTGTGGCTAAATCTGCTTGTCTTACACTTCTCAGATCAGCTATCACCTGCAGCAAAAAGCCTTTTCTAAAGACTCGGGATTTTCTTTGTAACTCCTTCCATTCATCTGAGTGCAGCCCTTGTTGCATTGTATTGTTTAATAGTCTGTCCCATAAGGATAGACATTGTTTCCTTGTGTACTATTTTATGACTAGTAAATAGCAAAATATGTGGATACTCCACAAATCCTTTTTAGAATCAATTAACTCATAAATTTATATTTAATTATTTATATTTTATTTATTTGCTTGAAAGAGTTACACAGAGAGAGGAGAGGCAGAGAGAGAGAGAGAGGGAGAGAGGTCTTCCATCCGCTGGTTCAGTCCCCAGTTGGCTGCATCAGCCGGAGCAGCGCCGACCCAAAGCCAGGAGCCAGGAGCCAGGAGCTTCTTCAAGGTCTCCCGCACAGGTGCAGGACTTAGGCCATCTTCCACTGCTTTTCCAGGCCATAACAGAGAGCTGGATCATAAGTGGAGCAGCTGGGACTCAAACAGGCACCCACAGGGAATGCTGGCACTGCAGACAAAGGCTTTACCACAGTGCTGGCCTCTGATAAATAAATTGATTTAGTCATAGGAAATAATTGTCTTTCACATTATTTATTTTACATTCTTAAATAAGAATATTTAGGCATTAAATGAATTGACTCTTGGTCAAAACTGAGGAATGAGAAAGTCTCAGATACAGATATCTCCAAAGTAGATGTCCAGAGAGAGAGATAAGAGTTTCTTTCTGAAGCCTTTATCAACTAAATTCTTTAATAGTATCAAAATTCCATTCATTCCATGAGATGCTCAATAACATGAGTCAAGTTGGTTTAAGAATGATTGCTGCAGCTGGCACTGTGGTATAGCGGGTAAAGTTGCCACCTGCAGGGCAGGCATCCCATAGGGGTGCTGGTTCGAGTCCTGGCCATTCTATTCTGATCCAGCTCTCTACTATGGCCTGGGAAAGCAATGGAAGATGGCCCAAGTCCTTGGGCCCCTGCACCGGTATGGAAGACCTGGAGGAAGCTCCTGATTCCTGGCTTCAGATCGGCGCAGCTCTAGCCATTGTGGTCATCTGGGAATTGAACCAGCGGATGGAGAACCTCTCTCCCTCTCTTTCTCTCTCTGTCTCTCCTTTTTCTATGTAATTCTGACTTTCCAATAAATAAATAAATCTTTTAAAAAAATGAATGATTGTCTGATGAATGATACCATTAGCTCCATTTGGTAGGTTTGAGCCTGGCTTCTCATTCAAACAGCATATTTCCATTAAATCTAAGATAGCATTCATTGTTACTATGCACCACTATTTTAAATATCTTCAAACAAGGAAAAAAAAAACCTGCTGCATTTGCTGTGATACAGTGATTGAGAAAAAATTGATTATAAGACACACTTCAATTTCGGAGACATTAAAATGTGAAAAAAATGTATGTCTTAAATACGTTAGATGACAATTTATAGACTGTAGAAGCATGTAAGATGTCATCTGTTCCAGTCTTCATCAATTTATAAACAAACAGAGAACCAAGAATTTTAAGCACAAAGCAACTGAGCAAGTCAATCTATCTTAGAGACCAGGTGGGTGGATTTGTGCCAGTGTTAGCGTTTCAGAATTCTACGCACTAATATTAGTATCAGAAAAGAAGTCCAGGAAAATATGTCATCATAAAATGACAAATATCTCCCTCATACATTACAGATAGTTCATTTGTTTTAATAATAAGCTGTTTAATTTTCTTATACACAAATTCCAGAATCCCAACCCATGTCCCAGTTGAATCATGGGTTTTCCTAGAGAGACTTGAATCCAGTTTTTGGCAGCCAAGGAAATAACCTAAAGATACACACATACACACACACACACACACAACCCTAATGATGTATCTGATTTTTTTCCTATTACTTGAAAGGCTTCCACTGAAACCATAGACCCAATTTTGTGACATGAGATATTCAATATTTCATAGGAGGAACAAATAGAATGAACAATTCAATTTTACCATAATTATTCCATTAAAATCCACTATTTCTAATTATGACTTTCAACCTTTCAGAGAGGGTGGGTAGGGTGGGAAGTACCATTAAGCTCTTAAAACTCTATATGTGAAACACATGGAATTTGTTCCCTTTATATAAATAAAAAAGTTTTACTCTCTTGCCTCATAATGCTACAAGTTTTGTCTTGAAATCCACTGACTCCCTTTTCCTTTTCTTCATTTTCTCCTTCCCTTAACACCACAGTTGAAAAACTCCCCCTCAACTCCACCTCCTCTCTGATTCCCCACCCACCTGGAACCTCAGGCTCTCCTTTCATTACCTTGCTAATAACAAAAGCATCTTCATTTTCTCTGGAACTCATGCAGAAGAAACATTTTCAGCTCAACTAAATAATTATCCACCTACTTCATATTTCCTCCTAAGGAAAAAAAAAAATCCTGATTGACTGAAAAATCACCAGGTTGTTGTCACCAGAATCCTTAATATGAAACCTTCCTTACAGTCTTCCTTCTTCATCTTCCTGTTTTTGATGTGGGCAGTGGCAAAATAGAAGGAATTTGTGGGCTATATTAGAAAATGCCACCAGATAAAGAAAGGCACATTTAATTGCACAAGTCATTGCGAAAACAACCAGCAAGTGACTGATGCGCCAAAGGGAACCGCAGAGCGGGAGGGGTGTGTGGTTAGCAAAGCTTGCCACTAACCCTTCCAGCAGGACTGGGGAAGGTGCTCACAGCAAAGCTGGCTGTGCAGGTGGCAGCTGGGACAATTGGCAGGGACTGGCCCCTAAAGGATGACTCACCCAAGCAAGTAATGACAAGGCCTTCCTCAATAGATCCGGATCCTAGCTGCTTCCCCATCTTCAAATTGCAGAAAACATGCTGCTTGGAAACAATGAGACGAAATCATGATTTTCTTGAAGACCTCTCACGAAGCAATCTCAAGACTGTTGGTTAATTCCTCCTGCTCGTAAATACTTACACACACACACACACACACACACACAGGTACAGACACACAAAACCAATTTTTAATCCCCAAAAAACCTTTTCTAAAGCCAGAGTTGGCTCCTGAGCAAACTGTGATTTAGCAAGTTTGATTTTCTGTCCCCTCAGGTCTACAAATGCCACCTTTCTTCCTCTTATTTTACCCCAGTCCCTCATTCCTGTTTTTTCTGGCTGCTTTAAATTCCTCCCTATTAACAAATAACTGTCTTCTTTGATGCATGCTGCTATAAGAAAACATTTAGACTAGATAATGTAAAAACAACAGAATTTACTTCTGGCAAGCTGAGAAGTCTAAGATAAAGGTGCCAGCAGATCTGGAGTCTGGTAAGGGCTCACTCTCTGCTTCATAGACAGCACCTTGCTGCTGCACCCTCACACAGAAGAGTCTGGGCATTCCCTTCAGCCTCTTGTATAAGCACTAACCCCATTACCAACTGTATCACTTCACAAAGGTCTTACCTCAATGCCATCACAATGGGTATTAGGTTGTAACATGAATTTTGGAGGACACCAACATTCAGATTTTTGTAGCACTAAATATTTGAAATATACCAAATCTGAGGCCTCTCTAATGACAAGTCTTCATAGGCTGAGTAATTCAATATGAAATCTGGATTTGTGAGAATTTGGAAATAATCTCATTCTTTCTTGTCCTCAATAACTTTGTGACATACATTTTTATCATCTAAGGATATTATCCATGAATATTTTGAATTTGGAAGCTGAGAGTGGGCATTTACCCAAGTAATTAAAACACCCATATCCCACATTGGAGTGCCTAAAATTGACTCCTAGCTCTGGCTCCTGACTCCAGCTTCATGCTCATGCAGACCCTGGGACACAGCAG
This sequence comes from Oryctolagus cuniculus, assembly GCF_964237555.1. Classification (NCBI taxonomy): domain Eukaryota; kingdom Metazoa; phylum Chordata; class Mammalia; order Lagomorpha; family Leporidae; genus Oryctolagus; species Oryctolagus cuniculus. The sequence continues at coordinate 146,367,997 of NC_091436.1, read as the reverse complement.
TGAGAGTTAAAATAATTGAGTTCCTTCCAACCTTGTGGGAGACTTGGATTGAGTTTCTGGCTCCTGGCATTGGCCTGTTCCAACCTGGGTCATGTTGAGGTTGAGACATCATCTAGGTATAGACACTGGAGAAACTCTTACACCTGTGTACACCAGAAAGCAGAAGAAAATGTTCATAGAAACAACTAGAAGCAATGAGTTTCCTTTGACAGGAGAATAGATTTAAAAAAATTGTGATATAATTATTTAATGTAATATACAGGATTGAACTATAGTGACATAAATTTTAGCAATATGATGCAAAGTGAGAAAAAGCAAGTGGCATGGGGCAGATATTCTATGTGTTACTGTGTTTAATGCAATTCTCAAAAACAAAACAATGAGGGCATTTAACACAGTGGTTAAGGTAACTGCTTTGGACACTTGCATTCCATATTGGAATGACTTATTCAAGTCCTCCTACTATTATAGACACCGGAAGGCAACAGTGATGGTTCAAGTAGTTGGGTCCCTGCCAACACCATGGATGATCTGGATTGAGTCCTTGGCTTCAGACTTCAGTTTAACCTAGCATTGGCTGTTGCAGGCATTTGGGGAATGAATCAGTAGCTGACAGCTCTGTCTCTCTCTTTGCCTCTCAAAACAAAACAAAAAGACAAGCAAAACCAACTAGTCTGTCGTTTAGACATACTTATATGATGAAACTATAAAAATAGGTTAGGCAATAATAACGCAATATCCAAGTTGTTACCTCTTGTGCAAGATGAGGGTAGAATTCCAGTGTGCAAAGGGAATTTCATAGGGGGAAACATTATGACCAGGTTCAAGTATCTGTAATGGATAATAGTTTCACACTTATTCACTGTATTTTCACAACCTACAACTTATATAGATAGATAGATTGATAGACAGATATACATCACATATTTTTCTACCAAATACAATATTAAAGTTTAAGTTAGTTAAAATCACTCAGTGCAGAAATTATAGGTTGGGTTGTGCAATATAACCCCATAAATAACTTCTTCAAAATAGGACAACCAACCATTTTTGTCCATTAGGAGAGAACGTGCTGTTATTCTGTATTAGAATTGGGTTCAGAATGAAGTGAAATTCACCTAAAGAGGTTGTTCCTCACAGCTTACCAGGATAGCAACCATCACACCAATATTGTTCAACTTAGCGTCACTTGCCTTGAACATACACCGGCAATAAACACAGGGCAATTAGGAGATAGCATGGAATCTGTAAAGAGTTCTTTTTCCTTTCTTTCTACACACTTAACTGGAAGGGGCATAATGTGATTGTGAAACAACAATGAGAAAGCAAATGATCGGCTGTGTTTATTTGTTCCATAAGAAAAACCTTGATTCCTTTATAAAATCAAATTTTCAAAATCATGTGCTTTTAGGCTACAGATTGGAAAAATTAAGGTAACCAAAATGATTTGGCATACCTTGGCCACATATCAGTTTCAAGCAAAGTTATAACGATTTCTTTCCTTTTTTCTTTCTCTTTATTCTAACTAGGCTTTCCAAGTACCAGCGTATCCCTCATTTCTAGTCTCAGCTGACTTTCAATAATCCTTGCTGGAGTGTTAATTGAAAAGTAGGATATTAACTGATTATAGCTTAGTATGATTCCTCCTAGGGTGAATTTTATTTTCATAGGGGACTCATAAAGGTTGGTGTGGGTATCAGGGAATGCAGGCTCAGAGATGACCTTCAGGAGGCTCTAGCTAACTCCTACACCTGACGAAGCAAATAAAGAGTATTTGTTATGCAGTGTATGAAAGGTTGGCAAAACCTTGCTTCAGGCCCTGTTCAAACATCCAGGCTCCGTCTACCACTTTTGGAACTGAGCTGCAATAAAACCTCTTACTTTCCTGACCCAAAAGGAAATATTTTATAACGTATAGTGTAGAGAATTATTTGGTCAATATTTAGACCTGAAATATCCTGAAAGGTAAGAGAAAAATAGATTTGGAGAGAGTACAAAGGCCAAAATATATCAATAAAATGCTTAATAATGTAAAGAGAAGGAACTTTTCAAGTGTCCAAGCATAAATGTCAATAGTATTTCAGCAAAACCCAAAAGGCTTGAAGTTGAAGCAAGTGTGAATAAAAGGGAATATACGTGACTCCAGAGGAGAATACAAGCCTGTGGGAAGTGTGTCTCTATTTACAAAATAATTGTTCCACCACCCTTGTATTTCACGTTTCTTTGATGCTAACAACTGCTTTGCTCGATAAGAAACAGCATTAGCCACTATAAAAGAGGTATCCCTGAGTCACGCTATTTAAGCCAGCAAAAACTTGTCACTGCTGAATACAACTCTAAATGTTCAGTGGTGGTTGTAACCTGTATCGTGTTCATCTAAAGGTGCTATGTAAAATGAAGATTTTAGAACTGTAGCTGAGGCAACTCCAGTGCACCAGTTCTGGGATGTAACTTGGGACTCTGCATTTTCTGGGTACCTTGGGTGATTCTAATGCATGCAGTTGGCAAAGGCAAACAGGCTTCAGAAACTCTAACCTAGGGTTTGCATTGAACACTGACGCCCCTCCTTATGTCCTCTCAAACTACTTTTTGTCCCAACCACTGAGCCCACTTCCTCAGTAGCTCTGTGGATCCCTCATTTCCGTCTGGGTAGGTGTTCTCTCACAGGTGCCTACAGGAACCCACTCTGTACTTCCACAGGCACAAACTGGACATGATAGGAGACCTAACACTCTAAGGGAGACCCCCTGACCAATACAGGTAGAAGCCACGAGGTAGATATTCCCAGTCTCCCATTCCTCAAGAGGACAATTTTCAGAAGCTCATTCTCTGTGGTTCTCCTAGAGCGTCACAGCAGGAAGGAACCCAGGTGCCCACAGGGATGACCAGCTACGAATGCACCCTTTTCCAACCTTCCACTCTCCCCAGTCCCCTAGTCCTCCTCCCTGGAGTCTTATCAAAAGAAATTACCCAAATGTGGGTTTTTGTTGCAGATCCCGCTTTCTGCAGACAATCCAGACTGAGGGAAGGGTCTGTAAGGGGACCCCTCCCCAGAATCTCTCAGCACTGCTTCTTTCAGAGCAGCCCAAGTTGATCTGTTTTGCTTATTACAGTTCCCTGTTTTATTTTCCTTAAATATAAAATTGTGGAACTAAAAGACGCTTGAAAATACCCAATCTAACCGAAAAATCCGCACATCATGGCTGCAAGGTACCGAATTTCTTTACTACTACAGCCTGAAATGATGTACTTAGCATCCAAATGTTAGTTTTCTTATCTACCTCATAGGGTTGTTGGAAGAACAATATGGAATTATGAGTGGCTGATAATATAAGGCAGAATTGAAAGTATTAAGCCCTTTGTTCCAGACTCAATCCCTCCATCATTACAGTTGCCATTAGGTTCTTGTTTGACCCCCATGAGTTTGCTTATACTAAAAAGAAACTGGATGAAATTCACAAACAAAATTTACAATCGTTAGTTAGGAATCATGTGATATCATTGCAAAATTTGACTTCACAAGTTTAAGGAAAGGAAAGGAAAAGGAAGGAGAGAGGAGAGAAGAGGAGGGAATAGGGGAAGGAAAGGGAAAGGTAGTTCTCAATAAAAAGGCATGATTTGATGATGTCTGCACCCTTCTGTCACCAAGGAACCCAAGCAGTCCACTTTTACTCTTTACTCCATAGTTTCTTTTCTTTGGGTTACCTGATAGCCAGTTGTCATTCATGTACTTCCCTCAATGTGACACTAGGCACTGCCTTAGATCATTCCAAAGCTTCTTCCAATAAGACAAGACATTTAAGACTACAGACTCCTTTGTTATAACAAAAACTATTCTAGCACATTGTTGCTGGACCCACAGATTTCTTCATTTACTCCAGAATTTTTGTTGTATAGAGGAAAAAAAAAATAAAGCTATTATAGTCATGTATCACAGCTTTACATTCAAATTTTTATTGAAATATAACATACACAGAGAAATACATAAATCGGGGCTGGCACTGTGGCACAGTGGGTTAACGCCCTGGCCTGAAGTGCCAGCATCCCATATGGGCACCGGTTCAAGACCCAGCTGCTCCACTTTCTATCCAGCTCTCTGCTATGGCCTGGGAAAGCAGTGGAGGATGGCCCAAGTCCTTGGGACCCTGCACCTGCATGTGAGACCCAGAGGAAGCTCCTGGATCCTTGCTTTGGATCGGCACAGCTCTGGCCATTGCGGCCAATTGGGGAGTAAACCATCGGATGGAAGACCTCTCTCTCTCTTTCTCTCTCTCTCTCCTGGCCTCTCCTTTCACTGTGTAACTCTTTCAAATAAATAAATAAATATTTAAAATTTTTGTTTTAAAAAATACATAAATCATAAATGTACAGTTTGAGGAAATTTCATGGAATAAATTCTGCTATTACAACCAGTACGTATACCAAGGAATATATGCACCATCCAAATATCCTCCCTACTCCATGCCCAGTCAAGATTCCCTCTCCAAAGCGAGCTGACAGACTGACTTCTAAAACTATCAGGTTTGTGTACATAAGATCATAGTTTGTACTCAAATGAGTCTAGTTTCTTTCATTCAACATTGTAAGATGCATCTGTGCATTGCTTACACCAGTAGTTTATTTTTCATTGTTGTATATAGAATTCACTTGTACTTTACTAGATATAATTAATTTATCTTATTGTGTTGCACATTTTGGTTGTTTTCAGATATTTGTAAATTTGAAAAAAAACTGTTTTGTTGTATTTAAAAAAAAAAAAAACAACAACACTGTGTTGTAGCAGATAAAGCCACTGCCTGCATTTCTGACATCCCATATGGTTTGAGACCCGGCCTGCTCCACTTCCGATCCAGCTATGACCTGGGAAAGTGGCGGAAGATGGCCCAAGTCCTTGAGCCCCTGCACCTGTATGGGAGACCCAGAGGTAGATGTTGGCTCCTGGGTTCGGATCAGTGCAGCTCTGGCTGTTGGGGACAAATGGGGAGTGAACCAGTGGATGGAAGACCTCTCTCTCTGCCTCTCCTTCTCTCTCTGTGTAACTCTGATTTTCAAATAAATAAATAAATCTTAAAAAAAAAAAAACTTCTGCAATCCTTTGGAGAAAGTGGAATGTAATATTTTGAAAAAAAAAAAAACAGTTGTGATACACATTCTTGCATCTGTCCTTTGGTATACTATACTTGCAATACTATGAGAATGCACTTAAAATAGACTCCATAGACACACATGTTCATCTGTGGATCAAAATGCTTTCGAAAGAGGTTGGCAATTAATACGATGATTTAAAATTTATACACTATCAAGTAGGAATTATTATAAAACTACAATAATTAAAGCAGTGTGGTAAATTTTCCAATAAACAATGGAGTGTACTATGGAGTCCATCCAGAATAGAACTCCTTGGATGAAGGACCTTGTAAATGTTTAGGGGAATGCATATGATGAAAAATCTGTGCATGGAATTCAATTTTTTTCTGGACCAAAACAAAGTCATGCCAATTAGTTAGAACATGCCTGAATAGGATCTAGTTTGGAGTGCTGTAGAAAAAGCCTTTATCAGATCAGCATTAACACTGCTAAAATCGAACCAAGAAAGAACATCAAATTTGTGGTAGAACTTGCATGGGGGAATAGTGAAATCATCGATTCTGTATAACAAGTTTATGAAGACAGAGTTCCAAAGAAATGAGCAGTTTTCAAAAGGAGAAATTGTTTTAAAAATGGAGGGGACAATGTGAAAATGAAGCCTTCAGTGGCAGATCATCATCATCAATTTGCAAGGAAAAAGTTAAAACTGCCCATTCCCTGATTGAAAAGGATCAACAACTAACAGCTGAAACTATAGCCAACACCATAGACATCTCATTTGTTATAGCTTACACAATTTGGACTGAAAAGTTAAACTTAAAAAAAAGACTTGAAGGGAAGAGAGAAAAAAGCTTTTCCATCCACTGGTTCATTATCCCTGTGGCCCCAACCACCAGGACTAGGCAAGGTGCAGGGAACTCCATTCTGTTTCTTCACATGGGAGTCATTTTCCACTAGTTCCCCATGCATGTTAGCAGAGAGCTGGATCAGAAGCAGAGTAGCCAAGACTTGAACTGGCACTCTAATACAGAATTCAGTATTGTAGAATGTGGCTTAACCTGCTGCACCACAATGCCAGTCCCAGTAAACTTTATTCTCAATGAGTGCCAAAGCTCTTGCAGCTAAGTAAGATGCACTTCAGAGCAAGACTTCCAATGGACAATTTAAATAAGTGAGGTCAAGCTGCTGAGGACTGTCTTTGAAGATATGGACCAAGAAATGAAATATGAATTAAAGCAATGGTTACCAAGAAGCAGAAGATGTCCAGAGAAAGCAAAAGTGGACTGGTCAAGAGCCAAGGTCATGGAAACAGTTCTTTTGAATGTTCAAGGCATTTTTGATAGTTGACTTTTCAGAAGAGTCAAAAAATATTAACATCTGTTATTAGGAGAGTGTGCTGAGAATGTTACCCAATGCTTTAGCAAAAAAAAAAAAAAAAAAGAACTAAAATTAAAATGCCAAGGAAAGCTTCACCTGAGAGTCCTTATTCCTCTCATCAAACAAGGGAAATTTCAAAAGAGGTTCAATGGGAAATCACTAGGCTTCTACTCTTCAGTCCTGATTTGGCTCCTTCTGACTTCTTTTAGTTTCCTAATCTTAAAATATATTTAAAGGGTATTTATTTTCTTACAGTTACAATAATAACAAGATTGCATTGATTCCTAGGACCCTTAGATTTGCAGAGATGGGATAAATGATTGGTATCACTTCTTGAAAAACTGTTATTTCTTATAAAATAGAGCTTATGTTGAGAAATGTAGTTTATATCTATCTTTTAATTCCATTTTCCACAAACTTTTTGAAGTCCCCTCATGTATATATGAATATTAAATTCACAATAATGATGACACCATTGGCAATGATAGAAAAGGTGGTCTTTTAAATGTATGGTACAAGGCCAATGGTATAGATAGATAGAAAAAATGGTCTTGATTCCTGTCTCACAAAATCATTTTCATAGTTTATCCTAGGCTTTCAGTCTTTACCAGGTATCTAATATACCAGAAAGGAAAGAAGACACAAAGCTTTATCAGTTGCACATGTCTTTTAATACACTTTATTTTTTATTGCAATTTCAGAGTTGTAGTTCAGATAATCTACTTTCTGATATCAAGACTCAATATTTATGCATATTATGGAAAATCTGCTTTCTTCTTCTTCCTTTCCTCAATGCACCGCCTCATTTTCTTCCCCATGTGCATTTCCAGCCCATCCTTGCATAATTTTCTCTTTTATTCATCTAACTATATATTCATATATCAAGGGTTACAATTAATACCTCACATGACAAACATAACTTTAGAGAACTATTTAAAATATATTGTTTTAAAAAACCTTGTTGCCAAGATAATTGTTAGATATTATATTAAATATAATTATATGGGAATTTCTTAAAATTTGACAGAGTTGGGAATCACAAGCCATTGATATTCCATGGCAACAGGCAGCTGGATTTTATTTTAAAGCATTTGTCTGTTTGAGGAAGGGTAGTTCTCTCAGGTTTGCCTTTATCCTCACATGACCTGATTCACTGGTGTGTATTACCTGTAATTCCTGTAGGAATTTACATTTAAGTTTCCTGTTACCATGAATGTTTGAATAGAGTAGCTAGACATAAAATCATGTTTTTAAGAAATTATAGATGCATAAATGTCAATATTACTTTCTATTTATATACAGTTTCAGTGTTCTGCATATGGTAGCTAAGAATATTTTTTCTTTTTTAGTTTTTGGGCATAAATCTCTTCTTGTTTTTGTAGGAACATTAGCTCAAATTTGCAGATACTGTGTGCTGCAGATAAAATTATTGCATTTAAAACCATATGTCTCACTAAACTGTTCAAGAGGCATCAAGCCTTTCCTAGCTGAAGATCTTTAAAAATACAATTTTATGCTCAGTTAAGATGGAAAAGAGCATTAGGTTTGAAGATAAACCTATTCACTATGGAAGCATTTTGCTAAATTATTTCACCAAATTACGAGGTAGAGATACATTAGTATAGTATGAGTACAGTATATTAAAAGACAACCCTTTCAACTTTTGCATGTCTTCCTCCACATTAAGCAATGCTAGGGATTATAACCCTGGTAAAAGCAGGATAGGTCTGGAATATGGCATGTCCTGGTCCCTGTTTATATACATATTCATTTTTATCTTTTAAAGTTGTAATAAGGACCTCAATTCAGAAAGTGGCTATGAATCATTAAGCATTTTACAGGAAATGTTGCTCTACTTTTAGGCCATTAATACATTATGAGTACAGAATGGCATAAAACTCTATTGCTATTTAACAAAAAAAAATCAACTTATCTTCTCCTCAGAAGCATATCTCATACAATAAACAATTTAAATGATAACCAAAGTGAATTTGGATCTCAATTTTACAAAATTGGCTTCACTCTACTGTCTAACGTGTGCATGTTTGTGTATGTGTGCATGCACACACATATCCATAATCCTTTTCTTATTCAAGTGAGTACTAAAAGATTAGTAGGAAATAGAGAACTGGAAGTAGCTAAAGATTACACAACATCAGTGAAAATTTTTGTATTTCAGAGGCAACTAGTACTCTACACCATTTAGCCAATCTGCCTTGAAAGCAGTTATGTTAAAATGTAAAATTCTACATAAGTATTTTTCAATGATGGGAAATAAACAGATGAATATTTGGTTTGGTGTATAAACACTGAAATGCAGTGTGAGGCAATTTCTGACGCAGGAGTGCCTGACCACAAATTACTCTGATCAGCATTAAGATATAACTACATTTAGGACTGAGACCTCATTCCCTAACCTACGTTCCTCTCCTCTCCTCTGTACTTGGTATTTATTTTGAGCTTTAAGAGTAGAGACAAAGTGTGACATCTACTGCTTTCCTCCCCACATCTCCATTTCTGCTTCTTCTGTTGCCCTGGTGCCTAAAGAAGGAGGGAGACAGGAGGTGGTGCTGATTATACTCTTTTCGCATTCTCTTAGTCCTTAGGTTGATTCTCAGAGCTCTACAGTCCTGAAATACAGTTCTTCCTCAGCTAAACTGCCTTCTCTCCAGCCCGGGTATCCATCCTAAAAACTGTTCTTCCATTCTCAACAGCCATAAGTCCTTCACTGATTCACAGCTACTTCTTCCTGAACAAAAAGTTTCCACAGAGTTTCAAAATTTACATCTTTGCTTTGCAATCTTCAGAAGCCTTATCAGCAAATACTTGATGAGTTTCAAACATAAAAGGTCTTATGAAAATTTCCTCTTATATTGGCACTACATTAAATCCAAAATATATCCCCAGTAAACCAGCTGTCAAACATACAGTTACTGTTCCTGGGTCATCAGTGTCGATGGGGAATCTGTGCAATGTTATGTAGTGGGGCTTTCAGTTCCATAGGATACCTAGAGCTACAAGGCAAGATTTTGGCATGACCCCACTCTGTTTTCCCTGTCCTCTCAGGACACTTCTCTTATGTTATCATCATCAGACTTCAAGTGCTCACAAAGATGGACTATGATTTGAATCCAGCCAGTTCTCTTTCTCTTCTGCATTCCCCAAATTTATATCTTTATTATTGCTAAAATTTACATTGAGGGACAGGCTTTTGGTATAGAGGTTAGGCCAATATTTGGGACAGCTTCATCATATCAGAGTATTTGGGTTTCTGTCCAAGCTCTGCTCTGATTCCAGCTTCTTGGCTAATGCGTGCTCTACGAGGCAGTAGTTGATGTTTCACCTAGTTGAGTTCCTTCTATTCATGTGGGAGACCTGGACTGAGATCTTAGCTCCTGGCTTTGGCCTACACCAGTCCTAATTGAAGGCATTTGGGGAGTGAACCAATGAATGAGAATTTTATTTGTCTCTTAAATAAGTAAACATTGTCTCTGGACTGTTCTCTATGTCTCAATTCTATCTTCATGGAGGCCGTAAAAGTCTAGTTTTATATTTTACCTTGTGCCTCCTTCTTTATTATTTTCTAAAAGATGCGTTTTTTAAAATTTATTTGAAAGGCAGAGAAGGAGAGAGAGAGAGAGAGAGAATCTTCCATCCAGTGGTTCATCCCCAAATAAAGCAACCATAGGGGCTGGGCCAAACTAGAGCCAGGAATTTCATCCAGTTCTCCTACATTGGTGGCAGGGGCCCAAGCACTTGGGCCATCTTCTGCTGCTTTCCCAGGTACACTATCAGGGAGCTGGATCAGAAGTGGAGCAGCTGGCTCTTGAACCAGTATCCGTAGGGGATGCTGGAGTCACAGGTGGAGGTTTAACCTGCTATACCACAACACCAGTCCCCCTTTACTGGTTTGTATGATGGTGCTTACATATTCTGACCATTTACATATTTAGTAAGTTTTCTTCCAGTCTCTCTTTCTCTTTCCTTTAACCAGGACATTTTTTGAAAAATAAGACTACAATGGCTATGAATCATTTTGTTCTTTCCCTTCCCTGCTCTTTAATTTCCCAATCTCTCTTTCCACATTCATATTCCCAGCAATGCCCTTGGCTTTTATTAAAGCGCCAAGTTTCTATGACCATCATCCTCCTGGAAATCTACAACTAGAGATTGTATCAGTGCCTCAATCTCAACGTGTCTGACACTAGGTTCATTTTCCTTTTTCTAAAATGTTCTCTACCCTCTCCTGACCTGGTCAAACAGTTCATTTAATTTTAGTTCTCTTTTTCATTCTTTGTGCTCAGTAAGGACCAAAAGAGTTGCAAAGCAGTAGGATATTGCTTATCTTTTGACTTAGCAGTTCGCCGGCTGTCTATAGCACGTCCCTCATCGGGCACTCAGGAGTAACAGGTAGAGATGGCTAGTTTTCATCTGGATGTTTCATTTGTGTTCCATGTTGTATTATCTTCTTAATCAAGAGGGAGCTTGCAATTGCTGTGGATCTTCCTTCTAGATGAAACTCATTTGTGTTCACATTTTCATTTCAGACAAGAGGAAAGGCAGTGCCAATTTAAATTAAAATCTCAAGACATTAATTTACCCAGCCAGACATTAATTCCACAGACTGCTCTTCCTTAAACATCATTATTTCCTAATTAACAGACAGGATATGTGTTGTATTCTAAGTGGGACTAATACTAGAAATGGGGTAAGAAACGGACAATCTTTTAAATTTTATGCATTTATTCAATTTATTTTAAAAATGGGGAGCGGTAAAGAGAGGGAGAGAAAGAGAGAGGGAGGGGGAAGAGAGAGAGAGAAAGGGAGAGAGAAAGAGAGAGAGAGAGGGAGATTCCTTTGGCTGGTTCGCTCCCCAAATGCCTGCAACAGTTGACTGTAGCAGATTGAAGCTAGGAACTGGGAAATCAATTCAGGTCTTCCATGTGGAAGACAGGGACCCAGATACCTGCTATTATCTGCTATTATCTGCTATTACCTCCTAGGGTGCATTAGTAGGAGGCTGAAATTGGGACAGCAACCAGAGCTTTAACGTACACACTCCAATATGGGATGTGGCCATTGCAAGCTGTGTCTTAATCACTACATCGAATGCCTACCCAGAAACTCTCTTTTAAAAACAACCTATTAAAATATGAAACTGCATCTATTTTAAGTGTACAGTGCAGTAGGTTTTAAAGTCTTATATGCCTATGTAACCACTTTTACATTAGGTATGGAACATTTTTTAAAGCCAAAAAGCTCCTTTATGCACTTTGCATTAGGGTATCTCATAGTTTCTTAATGCCAAGGAAAACATTTAACTGCATTCTGTCACTTGTATGAAGCCATAGCATGCCCATCATTGTGATACAGTGGGTTAAGCCACCACCTGCGATGCGGCATCCCATATGAGCACCAGTTCAAATCCAGGCTGTTTCACTTCCAATCCTGCTCCCTGATATTGTACCTGGGAAAGCAGTGGAATGTGGCCTGAGTGTTTAGACCCCTGCCACCCATGGGACACCCAAAAGCCCAGGCCATTGTGACTATCTGGGGAGTGAACCAACAGACGGAAGTTCTCTCTCTTTCTCTCTCTGTAATTCTGCCATTAAGGTAAACAGATAAAATTTTTAAAAAATGAAAAATATACCATATCGTTTGAATTCTTCTAGGTCTAAATGCCTTTTTTGGAAAATATTTATTTATTTATTTGAAAGGCAGAGCTACATAAAGAGATACAGAGACAGAGATGTACCTTCTGCTGGTTTGCTCCCCAAATGTCCACAATGGCCAGGGCTTGGTCAGGCCAAAGCCAGGAGCCAGAAGATTCATCTAGGTCTTCCACATGGGTGACAAGGGCCCAGGGACTTGGGTCATCTGCTGCTTTCCCAGGCACATTAGCAGGAAGCTGGATCAGAGGTGGAGCAGCCAGGACTTAACCGTCACCTGTACAGGATGTTGGCATGGCAAGCTATGTCTTAACACACATGCATAGCGCCAGCTCTTGGCCTAACTTTCTTTGTGTTTTTAAGGTTAAACCCCCTGTTGCGTGAATCTTGTTTTTATTTTCTTTGAAGTTTTTAATTGCATCAATATACTATAACTTGTTTATCTACTCTCTTTATACTCTCTTTACTTGTTTCCATTTTGTTACTATAATGAACAAAGCTCTGGGAACATTCACAACTTTTCCTTATATGGATCTGTGTCTCCATTTCTTTGAGATAAATGTCCAAGAGTGGAATTGTAAGATTACATTTAACTTGATGAGAAACTTTCAAACTTTCCAAAGTGCTTGGTTTCACTGATGCCAAATCAGTGACATTGATGATTATGGTCTTCAGTGTTTTTATATCTGACTTATTTTGAAACTACTTATTTTATTAACTACCAAGAATGGCAGGCTGAAATAGCCAGCTATAATAGAGAGTTGTATATCACTAATTTCAGTTGGATGAGATTTTTCTCCAGGTATTTTTGAGGCTCCATTATTTGGTAGATGAAATTTTCCTTTTTATTCCTGATAATATAGCTTGTTCTGATGTGTGCTGTGATCCAAATTAGTCTAGCAATTCCAGTTTTCTCTTGATGAGCGTTTTCATGTTATATTGCTTTACTTTTTTTTTTTTTTAATTTTCAAGTTGTTTATTTGAATGGCAGAGCGATAGACAGAGGGAGAAATAGAGATCTTCCATACACTGGTTCACTCCCAGAAGACTTGCAACAGCCAGGTCTGGGTCATGTTGAAGCCAGGAGCCAGGGACTCCATTCTGGTCTCTTACATGGGTGGCGGGTACCCAAGTACTTGTTTCGGCTTTCATTGCCTTCCCAGGCACATTAGCAGGAAGTGGAATCAGAAGCGGAGTAGGCCAGACTCAAACTGGCACTCCAAAATGGGGATGCCAGCAATGCACCACAACATCAGCCCTGGGTTTTCCATTCTTTTACTTTTAACCCCTCTATATCTTTCTATTTATTTTTTCCTGTAGAAAACATATAGTTGTATCATGCTTTTAATCCAGTCTAACACATATGCTTTTTAATTATAATTTTTGACTGTTTATATTCAATACAATCATCCATATGGTAGGGACTATATCAGACACCTTGATTTTTTTCTATTTGTTTCATTTGCCATTTGCTCCTTTTTTGTTTACTTTTCTGCTTTCTTTTGGATTAAATGAATACTTTTCACTATTCTACTATTTAATTTTTAAGCTTATAATACTTTTGGTCATATGTAGTTTTGAATTATGTACCCTGCCTTCAAAATATTATAGCACTTCACGAATAATGTAAGAATCTTAAAACAGAATACTTACATTCTCTCTTCTTGCCTTGATTTTCATTCTATCCATCCAATTTTAGTTAACCTAAGGCTCTATTATTACCATTATTATAATCTTTTTCCTTCATTTGTATCAATGTGGATAGCTTATAATGCTAAATTTTTAAGTTAATTAATTTTTTTAAATTTTGTAGTGTCTAATTTGGTTTTAATCCAATAGAGTGACTTTTCAAAATGTCTCTTTCCCATTCCTAGACTTGGTTGTTTTTCATTGCTTTTTGTTTTGTTCATGATTTTTGAAAAATCTTATGCGTAGTTGTAAAGCTAGTATCAGTCATCTGCTAATCTCATAATCCATATAATCTGTGTGACTTTCTACTTACTGGTTGTCTTCTTTGCCACAAGGTTTATTATCCTGCTTCCTAACCTGTACAGGTGCAATCATTTTTATTAGATGCTGAACACAGCGAATTTTACGTTGTTAACTGCTGGATTTTAGTGTTGTCCCTTAGAGTCTTGGGCTGGTTATGACAGCAGTTACATTACTCATAATTCAGATTAGTCTTTCACACCTTGTCTCTAATTGTTGTTTTGGTTAGTTCAGGGTCACCTGTACTCCCTGTCTGGTTAGGTGTCCTTGTTTTTAGTCTGAAAAGTCAGTTTAAACAGAAATCTGGGGTGATTTTAGTGCTCACCCTAGTTTTTTCCTTCTTTTAGGACCACTCTCTTGCTTTACTTTTTAATCTAATATCTTAAATAGATGCCTGACATTTTTTTTGTCTGTTTTTATAACTTGTGGATAAATAAGTTAATTCATCGTGGCTGGAGGCAGAAGTCTGGTCTAACATCTTTTCAAAGAGACATAATGGGTCCCTCCCAAATTTCTTTGCTTGTAAAGCAGCAAAACAAAAAAACTTCTTACCCCAAAGTTTGTTTCACCTCCGTCAAATGGAAAATTTCCAATAGGCTGAATGGTTTTTATGCTTACTTTTTGAAGGAACAAAGGTTATCCTTTGTCATCCATACCATTTATTCAGGAAATCTGTTGAACATTATGCATATTAAACTAGTTAGTTAATACTATGCGACAAGTTGCCCTTAAACTTAATTGACTTAAAATACCTATTTTTTTTTCTCACGAATCTCTGGGTCAATTAATTTGTTATGCTGACCTGAGTGAGCTTTCTAGAGGGTCACACATTGACCTGTGGTTAGCTGCAGATCTGCTAGTCATGTTTGCTGCCCTTAGCCGGGCTCTCTCCTACAGCTCAGGTTTCAGTTGGGAAAACTGGATTAGCCCAGCCATATTCCATGTGCTCTACATTTGCCTGGTCTTATGGTATTGTAAATTTTCCAAGAAAACCAATGGAATTGTTGACATATTATTGAACTGCCATGCATTACTTGCATTCTTTTGACCAATGCAATAAATAGTGTTAACCCATATTCAAGGGCTGGAGAAACAGATATCTCCCTACAACTCTATCTTCATGAGAAGAGCTGTAACATTTTGCAAAGAATTTAGAAACAAAGAGTAGCAGGAAATTGGGACTATTTTTACAATTTATCATAAACTTTATATCATAAACTATCATAAACTTTACCTTTCTAAAATGCTTTTATATTTGGAAGATGACTGCTTTCAAAAACATCACAATGATCTGAAGTTTTCTCTGCTAAGCTTCACTAATCATTATGACTCACTCTAGCATATGGGCAAGAGAACACCAGGAAATCTCATTAATCAGTTATTTGTGTCTGTCTCCTCTAGCTTTTGCCAACTACTGTCTCTATGTCTTTTACCGTGTTTTTACCAAATTTTGCAAATACTTCATAACTTATGATCAAGAAAATACTGTTTAATGAAACCTATACTGAATGTCTTAGAAGAAAGATTTTAATAGCACTTTGTACCACTACCTCTATGGCATGTACCAAGTTTACTTTTTATCTTAGCTATTTGTTTAATAGTATAATTATAGTTACACCCTGTAGTTCTTGAGGTAAAAAATTGTGCTTTTTACTTTGTGTCTCCTACAAGATTAGTTCACAGCCCTTTATGTAAGAGCCATACCATTGAAAAGGCTGGTGAAAAGTAGATTGATTTCTATATTTTGCAAATAGTTTTCTAATCAGCAGGAAAAATGGCTCTAATTATAATTTTAATCAATCCTATAAATACAGGGGTTCTTCAAAAATCTCATGGAAAATGTGTACAAAGAAAAAACTATACATAGATTTTTTAAAAAAGTTTTCACCATAATAAAATTATCTTTGCATCTTTTCATGAACCTTTAAAATATCTCATACTAATAACTCACATTTATTATGTTCTACATCAAAATACTATTCTTATACTTTTTAAACATTGAATACAACTTCTGATTCTGCATTGTCACCTACCACTTAGCTTCAATCCATATCAGAAATTTATAGCCAACATCTGCTATATTACCCCTTCAGATTTGGGAAGAAGAATAAAGAACAGGGTTTTGGAAACAGGTTAAACTCAAATCTCTCAATGCTGCTTCTCAAATGTTCATCCTAGGATTCTTTACCTACAAATTGAAATGTACCAATATTGAACTCATAACGAAATGAAATTGAGATAAATAAAACACAAACACATGTTAGGGGCCAATTTCAAATTCACTAATTATATTCCCTCCTCATGGAATGCAGGCCTGCTTTCATGGCAAACCCTACAGACCCTAAGTGGGCTCTTGGATTTTACATATGTGGTTTGGAAAGTAGATGAACTTGAAGGAGAAGAGAGACATTTGGCTCCTGTTTGTCCCAAATCTCTTTCCATTTCATTCTAGTTTTTTAAGAGATGTCTTGTCAATAATCTGAAATGTTGAAGACTGGCATGTAGTAACATGTGCAGAGCTGTGGACCTCTCTCCCCAACTCTCTCAAACTAGGTGCAGAATGCTATAGAGGATAGGTTGGGGAAGGTCTTAGCCTAACTTCTTCCCCTTGCAGAGAGCCTGAGGGTCCGTATCCATTGCTCAGGAACAGCTTGTTCCCGTCATTCTTTCTCTTTCCGTCTTTTCTCCTATTGCTAGTAACAAGTGATCTATCTTTGGTATTCTTCATACTTCAAACTTTCCGTAATTCCTAACATCTAAATCATCAAGACTTACTTCAGATTCCCACAGTTCCTTTTACCAATAATGTCATTTTTGGCTGCAGCAAATGTTTAGTTTTCCCCATAAGATCACAGCAGTTCTGGAAAGTTTTGAGAGAAGATTGAAGGGCATTAGATAAGATACACAAAATAAACATCACCACCCCCTCCATTGCCCACATTCTAATCCCTGAAATCTGTAAATAAGTTACCTTACCTGGCAGAAAGCACCTTTGCAGATTAAGTTAAAGTCCCTGAGTTGAAGAGATTTTTCAGAATTATAGAAGTGGCTCCACCCCAACCTAGCCAGCCTCCTTTTTGAAGGTGGATGAGACAATGGAAGGCCAGGGAGATGTGATGTTGCTGGCTTTGAATACTGAAGGACCACCAGGCAAGGAATGCAAGTGTTCTCTAAATAATAGAAAATAAAACACAGGATCCTATTCTGCACTGAAACCTCCAGAAAAGCACACAGCCCTGCCAAGACCTTAACTTTAGATCAGTAAGACCCACATTAGGCTTCTGATCTATGGACTATAAAAAATGGATAAGAGTTGTTTGTCTGCATTGTGTGCAGTAAATTTTTACAGTAGCGATAGGAAACCAGTGCAGTGAGGATAGATAGGGATAAGAAAAATAGTTTTTCCCAAGAATTTCTAGCTGTTATCAGATCATCATTTTGGGGATCCTTTACCCAGATGTAGAAAGATTCTTTTCAAAGCCACTGAATACAAGCCTTCCCAGGATCATGCAATTTTAGGTAACAGTCTTTAACAGGAATGTTTGTCTCCATTTATAATGTTACATCTATGCATATGCATATGTGGGATTAAAATAAGTTAGAACAAGAGAAATAGAGGTGGAACAGATAGGTAATATTATAAACTTTCAAATTTTCATCACTACCATTGCCCATAAGCCTTGGTAAACTGGAGCTGGTGTCCTGGAGCAGCAGGTTAAGTTGCTCCTTGCAATATAGGACTGCCTGTCCTGGCTGCTCTGCTTCTGACCCAGCTTCCCTCATGGACCAGGGAAGGCAACAGAAAATGGCCCAAGTACTCAGGTCTTGGCCACCCATGTCAAAGACCAGGATGCACTTTCTGGCTGCTGGTGTTAGCCTGGCCCAGACCTGACTATTGCAACCTTGAGGGGCGAGAACCTCTAAATGGAAGATCTTTCTGTCCCTCGACCTCTCTCTGTTGCTCTGTTTTTCAAATAAATTACTGAAAGAATCTTTTAAAAAAAAAAAACACCTTTTCCAAATGCCTTCTGTGAGACAGGTACATTGTTATTTACTGAAGATATACAAAATTAAACATTTGGCCGTTGCCTTAAGTGAAATATTTATTTGAAGCTTTGATTATTTAATGTTTTCTGAATACTGATCTTAGGAGGACCTAGTAAATGACTCAAAATCATAATCATTTGCCATTTTATGTTTTATAATAATATCTCATTTTCCCAGTTAAAATGGACCTAGAAAACACTAAATCACCAAAGCGGAAATCTGCCTTATTCACCATCACATACCTACAAAGGCAAAATTTTTATGTGATGAAGTCTGGGAAAAATCTATAAAATCTGGAAGAGCAAAGGGATCAGTCCCAGCAAACAATCACTTCTGCTTGATGAAGGTCATGTTGTATACTCACAACTGAACATTTTGCAAATGTTCATTCCACAGAGAGAGGAAATCAGAAATTGTTTTTATAACTAAAAAACCTATATATACTGATGACAACTGGTCCTACAAAAGCAAACGATCTGAGAAGAAAACAAAGTCTGCTACTTGAAGTTGTGTATTTTCTATAAAGTTCTTTAACTTCTATGAGATTTGGGTTTTTAGTTTTCAATTTTTAAAGCATGTATAATCAATTTCCAAATCACAGAAAAGCTATCAGTATTACATTCTATGAGTAGAAGATTTTAAAAGTACCTAGTGATGTATTTGGTACTAAAACATCAATAAGTGCTCTTTCATTCTATCTCATCTGTTCAAACTCTACTTGGCAGTTGCAACACAGTGATGCAATCTTTGAATATAATAATAATCCCACACTTAAGATTTGCTGACTTTCAAATTTTGTGATTTGCAAGTTGAGTGAGCAACCTGCCAAGATTTACACAAAATGTTTTCAACAGTGCAGCTATAAGTTAACTCTCTTTTGTTTCATGTTTCAGTTTTAGATGTTTCATAAGCAATTCCTTTAGAAAGCAAAAAAAAAAAAAAAAAATTCCTAGTACATCAGCATTTTCCAAGTATATTAGGATTTGAACTGCTGAAAGACAATATGTCCTGGAGGAGAGATTCTCCACTCACAGAACTTGAGATGAAAATTGTCTGTCCCAGTTCTACAAATCAGAAAAAAATTTACAGTGTGTTTCTGCTAATATGTTTCTGATGTTGAAATTGATGGGAACATTGAAGTACAATGTAACCACTTCATTAGCTCTTGAAAACAAAACTAAGCTTTTTTCTTTGATCACTTCCATGTTTCAACCCACAGTAAAGGTGTAGTATTTACATATATGTTTGTGTATATGGTAGAATCATGACAGTCAAACAAGCCTATTTTTAAAAATATTTAATATATTTTACTTACATGCATGTATAAAAATGAATTCAGCATTTTTCTATTGATTTTGGACAAGTTTTCTTGGTGGCTCAGTTGAAGAACAAGAATTTTAAAGTCAGACCCTTTGTTTTCTCTCTTTCTCTGCTTGATCACTCCATCACTAGTGATTCACATTTTGATATGCTTTATAAAGCTATGTAAATCTAAATTCATTTAATCTGGTTACAGATTTTAAATGACACAAAGAAATAATGAATACAATGAGATACTATGTGTATTAGGGTTTGCTAAGGAAACCTCAAAAATGTTAGTAGGTTCTTATCAAATTAAATACTCAACAGCAACATTAGCTATGGAGGTGTTCATTGTATTCTCCAATACTTTACAGAGAGCAAACCGAAATTAGGAAGCTTACACATTTTTTCACAAAGGCATTAGAAAAAACAACCTAGTGTATATGAAAGCCTGGGAATTAAAGCACATCCTTTAGTAGAGGAAACGAACTCAGTCCCTACACTAGATACTTTAGAGAGGAAAGCGGACTCCCTTAGTGTCTACAAATGGCACCCCAAAATATTGATGTAATTAGTAATTTTTGTAGTTCATAAATTGCATTTGAATTTGACCTACTATTTAAAATTTCTATGTTCAGCCAAATGACTTTGTGATTTAAAAACATTTGGTATTTTAGATAGTAATTTAATATGTAGATATTATATACTTACACATGCATATTATTTTTTCTTGAAAACAGGGATACTATTATTACATAATATTGGGTTCATGGTATTGAAAGTGAGGAAAGAAGAAGGGTATATTATTACATATGTGATATGATTCAATGAAGCCAATATTTATAACTATACCAAATATGACATTCATATATTTTTATATTATCTCTCTATATATATTAACCTCCACATATGCAAAAACTATGGCATTTTTCTTTCTGTTTCTGGCTTATTTCATTTGGCATAATGATATTAATCCATTTTTCTGCAAAAATTATGATTTTATTCTTTTTATGGCTTAGTAATATTTACCTGTTATATATTCACATTTTCTTTATCCAGTCATCAATTGAAGGATATCTAGCTTGATTTCCTATCTTTGCTATTCTGAATTGGACAATAAACACGGGAGTGCAATATTCTATTTCATATGATGATTTCATTTCCTTTGGATATATTCTCAGATGTGTGATAATTCGGTCATATGGTGAATCTAGTGTTAATTTTTTCAGGACCCTCCATAGTGTTTCCCATAATAGTTTTACTAATTTGCCTTCCCAGCAACAATGTATTAGGATACCCTTTTCTGTACAGTTTTGCCAGTGTTTATTATTTTTTTGGCTTTTTAATAATAGCCATTCTAACTGGAATGAGATGAAACATCATTGTGTGTGTTTTTTTTTAACTTTTATTTAATGAATATAAATTTCCAAAGTACAGCTTATGGATTACAATGGCTTCCCCCCCATAACGTCCCTCCCACCCGCAACCCTCCCCTTTCCCAATCCCTCTCCCCTTCCATTCACATCAAGATTCATTTTCGATTCTCTTTATATACAGAAGATCAGTTTAGCATACATTAAGTAAAGATTTCAACAGTTTGCTCCCACACAGAAACATAAAGTGAAAAATACTGTTTGAGTACTAGTTATAGCATTAAATCTCAATGTACAGCACACTAAGGACAAAGATCCTACATGAGGAGTAAGTGCACAGTGACTCCTGTTGTTGACTTAACAAATTGACACTCTTGTTTATGGCATCAGTAATCACCCTAGGCTCTTGTCATGAGCTGCCAAGGCTATGGAAGCCCCCTGAGTTCACCGACTCTGATCATATTTAGACAAGGCCATGGTCAAAGTAGAAGTTCTCTCCTCCCTTCAGAGAAAGGTACCTCCTTCTTTGATGATCTGTTCTTTCCACTGGGATCTCACTCACGGAGATCTTTCATTTAGGTTTTTTTTTCGCCCCAGAGTGTCTTGGATTTCCATGCCTGAAATACTCTCATGGGCTTTTCAGCTGGATCCACATGCCTTAAGGGCTGATTCTGAGGCCAGAGTGCTGTTTAGGACATCTACCATTCTATGGGTCTGCTGTGTATCTCACTTCCCATGTTGGATCATTCTCTCCCTTTTTTATTCTATCAGCTAGTATTAGCAGGCACTAGTCTTTTTTATGTGATCCCTTTGGTTCTTAGTCCTATCATTATGATCAATTGTGAACAGAAATTGATCACTGGGACTAGTGAGATGGCATTGGTATATGCCACCTTGATGGGATTGAATTGGAATCCCTTGGTATTTTTCTAACTCTACAGTTTGAGGTAAGTCAGCTTGAGCATGTCCCGAACTGCACATCTCTTCCCTATCTTATTCCCACTCTTATATTTTATTTGAATTTCCTTGATGGCTAGTGATCCTGAGCATATTTTCATGTGTTTACTGGAAATTTGTATTTCTTTGTGGGGAGCAACTGGGAGCAACTCGGACTAGACTGTTACTGGAATTAAGACTTATTCTATACATCTGCTCTCCCACAATATGGCGCTGGGAGAGGAGTGAACAGCTTCTACGCAGCTGCCTCCAGTTCCACCAATAACCCTCAGGAGCTGATCCTGCTTCTGATTGGAGTAGAGCAGCGTACTCGGCGTGTGGGTAGCAGAGTTGGGATTGGTGGAAGAGGACTATAAAGGAGGAGAGAGACAACATGCACCAGGAACATCTAAGGGGAACATCTATCTGAAGGAACACCTGTGCAGCCCCCGAGAGAGCCGGCCGGTGGTGTGCCGCTCCCCCGCAGAAGTGGGGAAAGTGGCAGGGGGAACCGCCCTTCCACGGAGGTGGAAGGGTCGGTAGCCAACCCGGAAAGAACCAGCAGCAAACCCGGGAAGGGCCGAGCAGATAAAAGAACAACGCAGGGTCCTGTGTCGTTCCTCCACGAAGACGGGGAGCGACATTTCTTCTCTGAAAAAAATGATTATTCATATTCTTTGGCTATTTCTTCACTGGATATTTTGTTCTGTTGTTGAATTTCTTGAGTTTCTTGTATACTCTGGATATTAATTTTTTATCAGGTACATAGTTCACAAATATTTCCCCCATTCTCTCGATTGACTCTCTACTTGGTTGTTTCCTTTGCTGTGTGAAGCTTCCTAGTTTATATGATCCCATTTGTCCATGTTTGCTTTTATGGTCTGTGCTTTTGGAATCTTATCCAAAAAGTCATTGGTTGATCAATGTCTTAGAGTATACCCCCTATGTTTTCTTCTAGGAGTTTGATTGTTTCAGGTCTCAAATTTTGATCCTTGATTCATTTTTAGTTGATTTTTATATAGATTTTAAGATAAGGATCTTGTTTCAAACTTCTGCATGTAGAAATCCAATTTTCTCTACACCATTTATTGAACAGACTGTCTTTCCCTCAGAGAACGTTTTAGGAATAGTTGTCAAAAATGAATTGGTTGTAGATGGATGGATTTGTTTCTGGGGTTTCTATTGTGTTCCATGGCCTATGTGTCGATTTTTATGCAAGTACCATGCTATTTTATTTACAACAGCTCTGTGTTGTGACATGAAATCTGTTATTGTGATGGTTCCAGCTTTATTTTTATTGTTCAAGATTGCTTTGGCTATTTGGCGTATTTTGTATTTCCATGTGAATTATAAGATAAATTATAAGATCATCAAGGATATTGATCCATAGTTCTTGTTTTTTGCTGTTAGAATTAATATAATGCTTATTTCATCTAATAAGTTTGGAAAAGTTCCCTACCTTCCAGTTGTTTGAAGTAGTTTGAGAAAAGGTTGTGTTAGTTCTTTTTTAAAAGTTTGGTAAAGTTCAGTAATGAAGCCATCTGGTCCTGGACTTTTATTTCTTTGGAGACTCTTATTACTGATTTAACCTCATTCTTGGTTACTGGTCTGTTCAGGTTTTCTATGTCTTTGTATATCAGTTTTGGTAAATTATGTGTACAGAAATCTAGTCATTTCTCCTAGGTTTTCCACTTGTTGGCATATAGCTGTTCATAATAGCTCTTAATAATTCTTTGGATTTCTGTGGGATCAATTGTATTATCTCATTTTCATCTCTGAATTCCCTTTTCCTTTCTCTCTCTCTCTCTCTCTCTCTCTCTCTCTTCCCTTCTCCCTCTCCCTCTCTCATTAGTCTAGCTAATTGCTTATCAATTTTATCTTTTTGTAAGATCAGCTCTTCATTTTATTCATCTTTTGTATTTTTAAAATTTATATTTTCTTTATTTATTCTCAATTTTTTACTACTTTTTTCTTTCCACTAATTTTTGATTTGGCTTGTATTGTTTTTGTAGGTCCTTTAAATGCATTGTTTGATTATTTATTTGATATCTTTCCATTTATTTGACATAGACACATAGGCAACCATGGAAATAAATTTTACCCCTAATACTGGTCTTGCTGTAACTGGTAAGTTTTGATACATTATGTTTCCATTATCAGTCGTTTTAAGGAAATTTTAAATTTCCCCTTTGATTTCCTTAATGAATCACATTCATTTAGGAATTTGTTGTTCAGTTTCCAAATATTTGTGTAATTTATAGAGTTTCTTTTGTTGTTAATTTCCCACTTTATTGCATGGTAGACAGAAAAGATGCAAGATATGAATTCATTTTTTAAAAATTTGTTGAGACTTGTTTTATGGCCTAGCATATGGCCTAGTCTCAAGAATGTTCCATGTGTTAATTAAAAGAAGGTATATTCTGCAGCTATGGGATGGAATGCTCTGCAAATGTCCATTAGGTCCCTTTGGTCTACAGTATACAGTAACTCAGTTGTTTCTTTGTTGATATTTTGACTGGTTGATTTCTCCACTGATGAAAGCAGGGTGTTGAAGTCCCCAGATATTATTTTGTTGGAGCCTATGTCTCTCTAGATCTATTGACATTTGCTTTATGAAACTGAATGCTTTGCTATTAGGTGCTTATATATTCTCAATGGTCATATCCGCTAGTTGATTTGATCCTTTAATCATTACATGTTAACAATATTTGTCTCTCTTTTAACAGTTTTTATCTTAAAGTCTATTTTGTCTGAAATAAGTATAGCTACTCCTGCTCATTTTTGGTTTCCGTTTTCATAGAATTTCTTTTACTTTCTTTCACTTTGAACCTGTGTATATCTAATTGGTGAAGTGTGTTTCTTTTAGTCAGGATTCAGTTGGATATATATCTTTAAATGCATTTAGGTGGTCTGTATTGTTTTACCGGGGGATTTAGTTCATTTATGTTCAAGATTATTATTGATAAGTAATGGCACAGTCCTGCCATTTTTCCTTTAAAATTCCTATAGTTTGTTTTGAATATTGTTTCTTCTTTTGCTAATTGCTTTCTACCTTCTCAATCTTTTGTGACACCAATTGCTTTTGTGTGTTTTTTTTATGTACTACATCCTTAAGTATTGCAAGGCTGCCTGTATAGTGATGAATTCTTTCAATTTTTGCTTTTTTTGGATGGTATTTATTTCAATTTCACTTGAGAGTGAAAGCTTCACATGTAAAGTATTCTGGGTTGGCATGTTTCTTTCTGTTGGAACTTCGATTACATCTCTACAGTTTTTCTTGGCCTGTGCAGTTCCTTCTGAGATAGCTGTTCTGAATCGAATGGGAGTTCCTTTAAACCTTTTTCTCTACAGACTTCAGGATACTACTATCTTTACATTTTACTTTTGAAAGTTTGATTGTGGGGGCCAGTGCCATGGCCCAGTAGTTTAAGCCGCCTCCTGCAATGCCTGCATCCCATATGGGCATCTGTTTCAGTCCTGGCTGCTCCACTTCTGATCCAGTTCCCTGATAATGTGCCTGGGGAAGGCAGTGGGAAATAGCCCAAGTCCCTGGACCCCTGCACCAATGTGGGAGACCTGTCAGAAGCTCTACAACATTCTTTTTTTTCATTCCTTCAGGAATTATCAGGATTCAAATATTGGGTCATCTGATGATATCCCAGATATCTCAACACTGTTTTTGTTTGTCTTAATTTCTTTTTCTTCTTCGTATTTATCTTCCTCTTATTCTTTTTTGCATGGCTGAGATATTTTGAATGACCTGTCTTCAAGAACAGAAATTCTTTCTTCTTCCTGGTTTGCTGTTTGGGCTTTCCAATTTTTTATTTTCAAGTTATTGAGTTCCTGATTTCTAATATTTCTGTGTGGTTGTTTTTCAATAGCATCAGTAGGCTCCTTGGGTGTTCCTGTGCCCAGTATGGTCACTGATACTGCTGCTCTGCAGGTTCACAGTAATCTCCAGAGGAGGGGACTAGAATGAAGGTCTTTCAGGACTTGGGAGCAGGCCTGACACAGATTCCCAGCTACTATCCATGTCAGGAGTTGGAGTCGTGAGATTAGTGGTGTCTCACAGACTCCTAATCACTACCCACTACAGATATCCAAGAGTAGTACTAACACTGAGTAGAGAGTGTAGATGCCATCGTTGCTGTCTGAGAGGGTGGCTGGGTCCATGGCAGTGACCTGGGCTCTGTGACAGCAGAACAAGCAACCTTAGGCCGCTCTTCATGGGCTACTTGGCAACTGAGTGGTGTTCAGGGACCTCAGGGCTAAACAGCAAATGAGCAGTTCCACTCAAAACCTGGCATATTCCACAGGAAGGGCTGGAGCTCTGGGCCCCATGCTGGGTCTGGGAAGAGCATGGAAAATCTGGGCCAGAGACCCCAGTAAACAGCGACAATGTGCTGCATCAGAACCGGAACAGAGAGCCCGGTTTAAAGACCCAGAGGGCAAACTCCTGTTGGACTAGGTGGGACTCAGAAATCTCCCAAGCCAAAGCTCTCAGAAACTGTGCTGGCTGGGATGAGAATGTTCTGGCAGCTGCTCGTGGGAGAGGCAGTAGTCCAGAGTGGTACCCAAGACAAGCATGGCACAGCAACTCTGGCTGCTTATGTGGGAGGTTCTGGAGCCCCTGGTGTGGAGCTTAGACTGCCAACCTTGCTTTATGCTAAGATTGGAAGCAGACTGATTTGCTGTTCCAAATGAGCACATGGCTGTGAACATCTTCATCTTCCCAGATGTGTGCACCATCCAGAATGTGGCCACATTCTCTATTGGTTTCTGCCCATACTGTAAGAACCATCCCTATGCCCAGGGAGCTCTGAGCCTCTGTAGTCATATTGGGCAGACGCACAGGAACCCGGACTGAGTCCTGGTGTGCACAGATTCCAGCCACAACCAGTGATGTTTCAAATAGTCAAGGGAGGAGAACTCTGAAGCAGAGGCCTCGAGTTCTCCATGGAGCTCTCCTTGCTGAGCTGCTGGTCTATAGTGAGTGGATTCCCGACTACTGAGGATTGCCTGTGTCAGGGATTCCTGCAAATGGGCTCTGCTGAAATTTGCTGCTCACCCTTTCCACTGCAACAGGATTCCCCTAGGCTGTGAGGCCGAGGATTCAGATGCTGCTGGTTGGGTTTCTTGCTTTACCTATGCTGCTTTGCTTGGACGCACATCCTATTGTGAGTCCTGTTGTTCTCTTTCTGAACTGGGGCCTCTTCCTCTGGCACTCGTCTTGAGATGTAGCTGCTGTGGGAAAGGGCAGACACTGGACTTCTGTCTAGAGCCACCTTGAATTCAAAACCAAATGTGTGGATTTTTTTTTTTTTTTTGACAGGCAGAGTTAGTGAGAGAGAGACAGAGAAAGGTCTTCCTTTTTCCGTTGGTTCACCCCCCAAGTAGCCGCCATGGCTGGCGTGTTGCACCTATCCAAAGCCAGGAGCCAGGTGCTTCCTCCTGGTCTCCCATGCAGGTGCAGGGCCCAAGCACTTAGGCCATCCTCCACTGCACTCCCAGGCCTCAGCAGAGAGCTGGACTGGAAGAGGAGCAACCTGGACTAGAACCCCGGGGTGCCAGGGCCACAGGCAGAGGATTAGCCTAGTGAGCCGCGACTCACTAGGTGAGAATTTACTGTATGGATTTTATATTAGAAAATTACTAAAGTGCATTTAGTTTGTTTTAGGGTCAACTGTATGTTGGGAACTTTTTAAAGGTTTATCAGGTGATTTTAATGAGTAGGCAAAGGTGAGAAATAACGCCCTACACTAGTGGTTACTGATACACAATCTTGGTAGTACGTTAGAATCATTTGTGGAGCTTTAAAAAATACTGATGCCCAGGGGCCAGCATTGTGGCATACCAGGTAAAGCTGTTGCCTGCGACTTCAGCATCCCATACATGCGCAGTTTGTGTTCTGGCTCTTTCACTTTCAATCCAGTTCCCTACTAATGGCCTGTAAAATGCAAGGGAAGATGGGCCCCTGCAACTGACATCGGACACCTGGATGGAGTTCCTGGTTCCTACCTTCAGCCTGGCCCAGTTTTGGTCATAGTGGCCATCTGGGGAGTAAATCAGAATATGGAAGATCTCTCTGTCTCTTTCAAAATAAATAAATCTTTAAAAAATACTGATGTCCAGGACACACCACAAATTTATTAAGAATAAGGAAGGTGAAACCTGGGCACCAATATCTGTAGCACTCCCCAGCATGTGCTACCTGGGTGGAGAAGCGCTGCCTATACCTGAACAATGATGTCATTATTAGGATGTATGTTAGTTATTAGATGACTTACCAGACAGCTTTACAATTCAACTCACTGCAGCTGGGACTCAGATGCCTCACCTTTGTTTTACTCATGAAATTAACAAGATTAATTTCAGCTGCTATCATACCTTTACTAAGATGTATATTGTGTCAGTAACAGAATTGCCTCCAGTGTTTCCTATGTATTTATTTTCACAATATTTTGAGCACTGATGGTCTACTGTGGGAAAATAGTAATGTCATTTCATGTGAGTGACTTTTGTCCTGGAATTGACCTTGAGCATTTCATGACCTCATAAGCATTACAGTCTCTCTCTTGCAGTTTGATGAAAATTTTAAAACTATTGACATGTTACATATCAGGGAATTTAAAATTTAAATTTTAAAATTTAAAATTAAAGTTTATTAGGTAAACTTATATCTTTCACGGTCACTACTCTGCTAATATATATCTGCTAACATTTGCTAATCTCAACAGACCTTTTAAATATTGTGGAGAAGTACTGAGTCCACATTACTGATGGTATCACCATTTTTCTGAAGTTCCATCATACTTGAACATTAAAGAACTATGGGGGAAACTTCAGCGTTTCTTGGCACCTTGATAATGCCTATCCTTAAAGTCTGTATTTTGCTCAGTGTACTTTCCGAAACAGCAATGAAAGCACATTGGTCTGGAGTCACTGTGCACTTGGACTTGGTAATAACTGTAGCAGTCTTCAGTACTAGAGACTGTGTACATTTTACTATGTGCTCATTATTGACTCTCCCTGTAAATCTGCTTCAGAACAGAATCCTCAGACAGCTGGATTTGAAATGAGTCTCTGTTAGACATGAAATCAGATTCACAGTCCTTCTGTGGTTTCATGCAAGAGCTCCATCTGGAAATGGGTCATCCCTTCCTGTCTCAGCATATGTCCCAGCACCACAATCTCCCAGTGATTTGAACACTACTTCCAGATTCAGTATAGTTCTCTCTCTCCTTACGATTATTCATCTCTCAACAGGCGTCCAAACTTCAGAAAGCCACAAAGAGTGTGGAGAAATGAAACAGCATCTTCATTATAATTAAGTGATGCTGAAATATTACTCTGGTCTATATGTTGTTCAGAGTTATGATGAGTTTTTATTTTTTATGATTTTATTTCCCTGCCAATCAGCTGAGTTCCTTCCATTTCCCTATAGATTAGCATTTTAGTGTCACAAATTGACATTCATTCATCGGACTTGACAAACAAGAGATTTTGTTACTGTTAATTACAAGGTTCTGAATAAAATAATTGAATGAAATGGTTTACATTGGTGAGATGGGCAGAGGGCAAGGGATGGATCTGCTCATTATAGATTTGAATATATAATGAATATATATTATGTACACACATTGGCATGTCTACAATACAGATGGCTCTGTGCCCTGAGTGAGGAAAAATAATTTACTCACAGCATTGTTTGCTTTTGATATGGGCCACTAGCAATGGTCAGACCTGACCCCCAGGCATTGACCCCTCTTGCTATGGAATCCAAAACTCTAAATGCCGGTTTGTGGACCATGCTTGTGTCACCACAGATGAAAACATAATGAATGAAGTAGAGTGGACAAGACCCCAGGAGTTGATCACCCTCTGACTCGGGTTGGCATCTACCATGGAGACTTTTCATAATAATAATAATAGCAAGGGCATCGTTTCCTTCACACCTCCCCCATCCTAATCCCTATTTTTTTTATGTATACTCTGTGTTCAACTGAAACAGCCTGCTGCTATAGGCTTTAGAAGCTGTGAATCTGGAAGTCTAATTTCAGACAAGAAAGAATGGAAGGCAAGGAGAGAGCCCAAAGCCATAATCCCCAAAGAACAACCTTGCTTGCATATCTGGGGCTGCTATTACAAAGATTTATCACAAATGCCATTAAGACCTATGAATCTTAAAAGTTAAGTTTTGTAGGTGTCATCTCATACACTTGTCAGAGTTGCAGACTCTCAAGCCCCTTATTTCTGATCCAGCAGGTCTAGGTTCAGGCTTGGAATAAGGGGATTCCATATATCAATGCATATATATGTGTGTGTGTGTGTGTGTGTGTGTACATATATGAGACATAGTACATATGAGTACATATGAGACATGTACATTATATGAGACATAGTCATTCTGTGGTTGGCTCACTGAGGCATAAGAACACAGAAATAGGGACTTTTTAAAGATTATTTTGAGAGGTGAATTTTAAGGTACATTTGTTATCTTTCCTTTTTGCTTATTTTGGATACAAGATAATCCTGACCCTCTGAAACCTGAAAGGTTTATGGAGTCCTTTCCACTGCATTGTGCCTGGGTGCAAAGATTGGCTAGGATGTGCCAGTGGGGATACATCCATTCACTTAGCTAATAACAGTTCAACTCTTGTTCAGCTGAAAATTGTGATAGGTACTGGTGGGACAAAGACAAAATTTTGCACTTGCCCTGGAGGAGTTTTTAGTGGAAGGAACAGTGACATGAATTAATTAATTTAAGTAATAGATCAAAGCGTCATGAATACATGTAAAGATCACATGTAAAAGCAAAGAGGTAGGAAATACCCTTTTAGTTTTCTAGATACATCAACAAATTTGGAATAAAGCATTAATGGTAGGGAGTGGTAGGAAATAAGAGCGGAAGAAATCTTTGTGACCATATTACAGGCTGACATAAGAAAATAAGAGTTTGAATCTGATCATGCGTAACACAAAACAATACTGGAAGTAAAGAACATGTAAATAATTGAATGAATGCACAGTACATTAGTGGCTAAGATGGCTAAACATTCTGCAGATAAGCATTCTTCTATAGCTAAGATATGGAACCAATCCAGATGTTCATCAACTGATAACTGGATGAAGAAACTATGATATAAATACACAACAAAATACTACTTGGCCATAAAAAATAATGAAATCTTATCTTTTACAACAAAATGGATGCAATTGAAGACCATCATGTTTAGTGAAATAAAGCAAGTCCAAAAAGACAGATACCATATGTTTTCCCTGATTTTTGGTAACTAATATGCAGAGTACAAAAACTGCAATGTATATGAGTGAAATTGACATTTTGAGATTTTACTATTGTTTATAGCCCTTGTCTACACTCCTCAGTAACAGTGGTTTTGCTACTTGTTGATTTTTTTAGTTAGTGATTGGTTAAGCTTGTTATTCAATTATATAAAATTGAAAGAACATCATTGTAAAAGTTTAAAGAAGGTGGCCAGCACTGTGGCATAGTGGATTAACCCACTGCCTGCAAGGCCAGCATCCCTTAATGGGTGCTGGTTTGATTCCTGGCTTTTCCCATTCTGATCCAGCTCCCTGATAATATGCCTGGGAAAGCAGCGGAGCATGGTCCAAGTACTTGACCCTCTGCACCTATGTGGAAGACCTGGAAGAAGCTCCAGGCTTCCTGGCTTTGGCTTGGCCCTGCCCTGGGCTTCGTGGACATTTGGACAGTGAACCAACAGATGGAAGCTCGCTCGTTGGTTCTCCCTCTCTCTCTCCTCCTTTTCCTCTTCCTCTCTCTGTAAGTCTGCCTTTCAAATAAATACAATGTTTCTGTGTGGGAGCAAACTGTTGAAATCTTTACTTAATGTATGCTAAACTGATCTTCTGTATATAAAGAGAATCGAAAATGAATTTTGATGTGAATGGAAGGGGAGAGGGAGTGGGAAAGGGGAGGGTTGCGGGTGGGAGGGACGTTATGGGGGGGAAGCCATTGTAATCTATAAGCTGTACTTTGGAAATTTATATTCATTAAATGAAAGTTAAAAAAAAAACAAATAAATACAAAAATTTTAAAAATTAAAATAGAAAATAAGAAAAGAGAGATGAGGGAGGATGGGAGCAAAGGAGAGTGGGGTGGAAAATACCATTATGCTCTTCAAATTGTTTATATGAAATACATGAAATTTGTTTCCTTAATATAATTAAAAATTTTTAGTTAAAAAAAAGCTATCAAAAATCCATGAAGTTTTGTGAAACTTGCTAAGGTTAGTCTAAATAATGTGTATAAATTCTAAGGTTGAAAAACAACTAACTGTAAGAAACAAAGTTAGAGACCTTTTTAAAGATGTGTTTATATATTAATTTGAAAGACAAAGTGATAGAGACAGAGGGAGGGAGTAAGAAAGGGAAGGGGGGAGAGAGAGAGAGAGAGAGAGAGAGAGAGAGAATATCTCCCATCTGCTGGTTCACTCTTCATATGGCCACAAAATTTAAGGTCTAGGCTAGGTTGAAACCAGGAGCCAGGGACTCCATGCTAGTCCCCATGTGGTTGGCAGGGACTCAAGTATTTGGGCCATCTTCTGCAGCTTTCCCAGGCTCATTAGCAGGGAGCTGGATCAGTAGCAGAGCAACTGGTAGTTGAATTGGAGCTCTGGTATGGGATGTGGGTGTCGCAAGCAGTGGCTTAACCCCTGCACCACAATGCAGACCCATTAGAGATCTTTCTCATGAGATTCACTATGATGACTATAGTGATTCAGGTGATACAATATTTAAGGATAACTAAATAAACCCGTGGAACAGAATAAGGAGCAATAAATAAATGGGCCCAAATATGAAATTATCACTTGATTTGTAGAAATGACACTAAACAGCTGTGAGAAAAGTATTGTCTTTTCAATTAACAGTATTAGACTCATTAAATATTTATATAGAAAACAAATGTTTACTTATACTTTACTCCATTCATAGAAACTAATTTCTGGTGGAGTTAATAGATAATAGATAAAAAGGGAAAGCTAAAATAATAAGCATTCTGGAAAATAGCATCTTCCATACATAGATTTGCTTTAGTTTTTGTATTTTGGGTTGTTTTGTTTTTTTTACAAAACACCAACCAAAATGAAGCCTTGATAAATTTGACCACATTAAAATTTAAAGTCTATGTTTATTTAAAGATAATACTATAAAAGTGAAAATGCAGGCAACAGAGCTAAAAAAAATCTTGCTATGTGTAAATCAGTAAAAGAATAATGTGTCAAGTACATAAAGAAAATTCTACAAAAATTTAAGGCAAAGAAAGCAGCCATCTCTTAAATGTTCAAAACACTTGAACAGGAATTATACAAAAATAAGATATCTAAATTGTCAATAAATGCATGAAAATAGAGCCAATCTTATTAGTATTAGAGTGTAAGTTAAAATGATAAAGATAAAACCATATACTTAATAAGTGGCTAATATTAAATACAAAAGCAATATTAAGTACTACCAGTATTTGGAATAAAGAACAGTCTAATAGACTGCTGATAGAAGTTGACAAATGATAAAATCATTTGACAAAAGTGTTTGGCAATTTTTACAATGACAATCCTACATTCTGAAAATGGTACTCCCAGGGATATACCCAACACAAGTGCACACCTGTTGTCCCCAAATGGCAAATTTTAAAAAGTGTCCATGATGGCATTATATAATAGCCACAAGCTGAAACATTCAAATATCTATTGATGGCAGAATGGATAAGTAAGTTGTGGTATATCCACACTATTGAATATCATAGAGCAATGAGAGTAAGCAATTGTTCATCCGACATGGATGAACATCAGCTTTATATTGAGGCAAATGAAGAGAGACCCAAAAGAACAGACTGATATTCTTTTCCTATAAAGTCTCCACATTGGACAGCAACAGAAGTCCTATGAGTCACCTTTGGCGAACAGCACAAAAGAGGTTTTTAGAGTGCTAGAATGATTTTTTCCCAATGTGTAGCGGTTACACATGGGTGATCATTTTTTAAAATAATTCACTGAATTGTTTACTTGTGATTTGTGCATACATCTGAGTATAATTTTTTTAAAAACTGAAACCATTTCATGATGATTTAACCAGAATAGAGTGCCATTTTCTCAGAAGGGACATGACTTTTTCTAGCATTATCTTGAAAGGAAATTTTTTTCTTGTGGGAATTTGTTTCCTGTTAGTCAATGCTTTCAACAACAAATATTGAAGTGATTTGCCTTAAAAGAGAGAAAGCGAGATTATCATACAAGTGCAGGAAGTAGATGATAAGAGTCTAAATTACATAGAGAGACTAGAAGCAATGTTTCAAAGATAGAAATCACAGGATTTGAAGTTCAATTATCCATATGGTGTGGGAAAAGGAAGATAAAAGTCACTGTTAAGTTCCTAGCCAAATAGATTTGAATCATTTTACATTTCAACAAAACACATAATGAGTTTTTGTGGGGGGACATATTTGATTGGAGGTATAAGAGAGTTTATCTACATGGACATACTTTTATGTAATTAAAAATATTTGTCTAGAACTTAGTAAAAAATAGAAATAGAAATTTGGATCCTTCAAATGCATACTTTATGTTTCAAATATAAATTTTATGGCTAGAGCCTTAAGAATGGATGCAATCCTCCCTCCCACCCAAGGAAAAAGTGCAGTGTGAAGAGGGGAAGAGTAACTGACAGAAGCTGGGGCATAAGTTAAGGAGATTTGAAGAAAGAAAACCATTTGTTATTTATCTTAACTCGTTTTTATCTTAAGTGTTCCTAACAATTTAATTTTTTTTTTTTATTTGACAGGCAGAGTTAGACAGTGAGAGAGAGAGACAGAGAGAAAGGTCTTCCCTCCATTGGTTCACCCTCCAAATGGCCACCACGGCCGGCGAGCTGTGCAGATCCAAAGCCAGGAGCCAGGCACTTCCTCCCGGTCTCCCATGCGGGTACAGGGGCCCAAGCACCTGGGCCATCCTCCACTGCCTTCCCGGGTCACAGCAGAGAGCTGGACTGGAAGAGGAGCAACCAGGACTAGAACCCGGCGCCCATATGGGATGCTGGCACCGCAGGCGGAGGACTAACCAAGTGAGCCACAGCGCCGGCCCCCCTAACATATTTAAACACTAAGTTGACGTAAGTATTTATCACAACCTCATGTTGTACTTTAGCATCTATTCTCTAAGAAAATTATCATTAAAAGTATTACAAATGTTCCCCCAAATTTTATCACTCAAGTCAGAACTACAGGGTTACTAACAAATAATATTATATTGAACCTGTTATAATAGTGTGCTGAAATATTTTACAACTTAAATAAAATTTGCTTTAACTTATCATGTTTTTTACAGCCTTTTGAGTTTATTTCAGAGGTGTGAGTCAGATAAAATCTCCTGGAAAAGGGAATATATTTTAAGAACCATATTTCTAATCAGCAGGGGATATGAAATATTCCCAGATTTTTATAAAATGATCAAGAAACAGTTATCAAACTATCTAAGTTGCTAAAAATATGACTTTTTTCCCCTGAAGGTTACTCATTCATCCTAGTTTACTGGTGATCCAAAATACTCTCTAATCTCATGTTTATCATCCTAACAAGGAGAGAAAAGTATTCTATTTTCCTCTTTGTAAATCCATAGTCCTGACTATCTAGTGCTATGTAGCAGATTTACCCAAGACTTAATTGCTTAAAAGAATTCCTATTTTCTTTTTTAATAATGGAACGATTTTATTTTTCAATGAAGTAATATTTATAACTAAATACCAAATGACATGAAATCCATAGAATTTTTACATTATATTTATGTATTAAATTCCAAAATAAGGGAAAACATGATATTTGTCTTTTTGGGTCTGGCTTGTTTTACTTAGCATAATGGTTTTCAATTCCATACATTTTGCTGCAAATGTCAGAATTTGATTCTTTTATACAGCTGAGTAATATCCCATCATATATATATTTATAATTGTTTATGTAAGCATCAGTTTATGGACATCTAAGTTAATTCCATATCTTTGATATTGTGAATTGAACTGCTAGTAACATGGTAGTGCAGATAGCTCTTACATTTGTTGATCCATTTCCTTTGGATATATTCTCAGGAATTGGGATAGTTGAGTCATTTAGTAGTTAAAAACAGGCAAAGATTATTAAGGTATTTTTCTTTTCTCTTTTTTAAAATTTTTTATTATTATACAGAAAACAGATTTAATGTATTTGACAGGTACAATTCTAAGAAGATAAACATACTACCCTTACTCCTTCTCTCCCTCCCCCAGTCCTCCTCCTTCCTTCCTTTTTAAAAAAAAAAATGCAATAATGTAATTTTAATCCACTCTATAACCACAGGATTCATGCACCACTAACCATGAATTCAAAAGTAAAAAGAAGAAAGACCACATTTTCATAGGCATACAAACAAGCGCTAAAAACAATCAACTCGGAAGATGTCTGTTTCATTCCTGTATATTTTTATTGTATTCTTTATTAACTACTACAGAAAACATGTTATATTTGTCTTTTGGGGACTGGATTATTTCACTAAGCTTAATGGCTCCCAGTTGCATGCATTTTGTTGCAAAAGACAGGATTTCATTCTTTCTCTATGGTTGAATAGGATTCCATAGTATATATACACCAAATTTGCTTTAATCATCAGTTAATGGACATCTGAGTTGATTCCACATCTTAGCTATTGTCAATTGAGGTGCAATAAACAAAGAAAAGCCCGGGACTGGATGGATTCACTGCTGAATTCTACCAGACATTTAAAGAAGAATTAACTCCAATTCTTCTCAACTATTCAGAACAATTGAAAAAGAGGGAATCCTCCCAAATTATTTCTATGAAGCCAGCATCACCTTAATTCCAAAACCTAAAAAAGATGCAGCAGAGAAAGAGAATTACAGACCAGTTTCCCTGATGAACACAGATGCAAAAGTCCTCAATAAAATTCTGGCTAATAGAATGCAACAACATATCACAAATATCATCCACCCAGACCAAGTGGGATTTATCCATTGATGGAACTCAACTGGTGGATAAACTAAGTAGAGGACAACTTGGCAGACATAGCTAGAATTCCAGGTTCAATGGCAATTTTCAACTGGATCACCTGCACATTGACCTCTTAAACTTTGCACTCTAAGAGTGTTTAAAGTGATTCAGGATTCAAGAGACAGGGTTTTCAGAGGCTGAATGTAGAAAACCAGTACAGCATTATCTTGGCTATGATCATGCCAGGTAGTCAAAGAAACCACTCAGATTCAAGAGCAGGCAGAGACTTTAACTCCTGGTGGGAGGAGTACCAACAAATTTGAAGTTTTCTGTAAGCCACTACATACATGTGATAATAATCTGTTAATGATCTTGCCTATGAAATGTTCATGTATACCAACTTCGATTCTAAAAATGAAATAAAAAGTCTGAAAGTCTGAAAACAGTCAAATTTTATGAAGTACATTAATTGATATATTTTTTTCATGTAGATGATTGTATCTAGATCTAGACATAGCAATATCTAGAATGGAAATTTTAGAATAAAAATGAAATAGTCATCCTTCCATGCAAAATAATCCCAGACTTACTCCTATCTAACTATAACTTAGCATCTGTCACTCAACCTTTCCTCATTCCCCCCCACCTCCCTCTCCCCAATTTCTGATAATCACAATTTTGATTCCTTGATTTACAGAAAACAAATTAGATTCTTCCATTTAGAAAAATCATTTTATCTTTTTTCATCTACCAATCATCAACAGTAATACATACTCAGAATTTTCTACATGCTTATATGTTCATGTATTTCATTTTGGTCCTTAAGTGTTAGGGAGAAGACACTCGATACAATTGTGTTTCCCTTGTGTGTTACGCCTTGTCTTTAAGGCCAACCGAAATTGAGTGTTAACTACTGTCAAGCTTTAGCTGTAGATACAATAGACAGTGTATTTACCATCTAGTTTCGAGAATAAATCAGTGCCATACCTAGTTTGAGTTCCAACACTCATTTCTGTTCAGATGATCAGCCATGCTGAGCTGGCAGCTGTG
This sequence comes from Oryctolagus cuniculus, assembly GCF_964237555.1. Lineage (NCBI taxonomy): Eukaryota > Metazoa > Chordata > Mammalia > Lagomorpha > Leporidae > Oryctolagus > Oryctolagus cuniculus. Next base: position 146,330,153 of record NC_091436.1, on the reverse strand, counting down.
GAAAGCAGGGACGATCGCCCTGACGTGATTGGGCAAGGCAGGATAAGTGCTGGCACAACGCACAGGTCTGGTTTTCAATCATCTTAATAGCATCCTGCTGAACCAGAGTACAAAGAACCTGATTGGTATTTGTCTGATACTGATTAGAGATATTTGTACAAGACCTTCATTTGCATTGTTCTTAAGAAGAATGGACCTATCCAAAAGGAGGGGATGAGGAGTCTGGATTCAGATTTCTGTATATTTGGCATGATATATTTGTATTCTTAAATCATTTTATTTCTCTCAAATTCCCTGAGGATGAAGTCAAGGTTTTTTTACTGTCATTTTAAGCACCTGATCTGGCATCTGCCAACATCTTCAGTGCTGTCTGCACCTCCACCACCCCCAATCATGCCCCAACACGCAGACACACACACACACACACACACACACATCATGCCACTATGAACTCCAGCTGAACAGAACTATCTGTCATATTAGGAAATGATGTTTTCACTTGCTTTCCCCTACAATTGTTCCATTTGATTGAGGAACCTGGGAAACCTCCAAGGAAACCCAAAACAACAAGAAGGTAGAAGAATGCCCCAAACCAGTATTGAATAGTATAAAGTGTTCAGATGACATCAGCAAGGGGCCCAAGGTACTGGGTAAAAGCAGTTACTATCCACAGAACTGGTGAGAGAGAATCCAGCACCTATCTGGGCCCACTGAGAAGCCAAGGCAAGGCCAAAGAACAGCATCCCAAGCAGTATCCAGGAGATGCCAACAAATCCTGGAGCATATAGTTGTATGATTAGGCTGGCACCTTAGCAACTGGGAGTCCATCACTCTGTCCTCAACCTTAATTTCAAAGTAATGTTTTCTGAACTTGCAGAGTACTTTGTAGGGGTTTCAAATAAGGAGCAATATTTTGGGGTAGAAGGTAACTATGAGGATTACTGGTTAAATATATAGTAAAAATATATAGAGAGTGATATGTCATCATAAAAAGATTCATCCACTAACTTTTTAGCATATGCTGAATCAGTGTGTCCATATATATGGCCTCTTAGGAAGATCTAACTATATACTTAAAGTAACACTTCACACCAAAATAATTTGACCAAAACTGATGCTTCAGAAATGGCAGCCATACCCAAAATGGGGCAAAACTGATGCTTCAGAAATGGCAGCCATACCCAAAATGGGGCAAGAACATGTCAAATGATTTTGAGCTCCATAATTCAGGGTATAACAAAAAAAAAGTCTATTAATATATCATTTGATTTCTCTGCCCTTGAAAAAACTTAACTATCTTTGTAGGCTGTTTTTACTTTTTTAGTTTATAAATTACTTATTTTCATTTTTTGACAGGCATATGTTAAAACATCACGCTGAACCATTTAAATATATACAATTACTATTTTTGATGTAAAATACTTTTTTTTTAAACTTTTATTTAATGAATATAAATTTCCAAAGTACGACTTATGGATTACAATGGCTTCCCCCCCCAATAACGTCCCTCCCACCCACAACCCTCCCCTTTCCCACTCCCTCTCCCCTTCCATTCACATCAAGATTCATTTTCGATTATCTTAATATACAGAAGATCAGCTTAGTATACATTAAGTATGGATTTCAACAGTTGATGTAAAATACTTTAAAAGATAATTATGTGAGGACATGAAGAGTTTAACTTGTTTGACTATGGCAATCTTTTCCCTATGTATTTATGCTTCTAAATAGCATATTATACACCTTAAACACATAAAATTTAAAAATAGTTGTGTGTGATGGCCAAATGAGGGTATAGCCACAGTAACGTAAGCTGCTCCAGGATATGAGAAGAACAAAGGAAGGACTATGTCTCTGTGGGTCTAACTGATGGAAATTTTCAGCAAGGAAGTAAAAAAACAATGAAGACTCTGTGGGACAATAGGAGAGAATTTAGGGATAGGCTGTGCAGCCACCACCTTCCCACCTCAGGATAGGAGTAATCACCACATGCCCTGCGGCTCACCCTGGCACTCACTGACTCCTACTTCAGTCTGGAGAGCTGACTGAGGGCTGAGCAATGCTGGGCTTGGAGCAGGGCAGCCACAATGCTGTCCTTTCCTCCTCTCCCACACCCACAGAGTTCCATACTTGGCAGCAAAAAGCAGCACAGTGTGCCTCTCTCTTGCTCCTTCCCACCAGGACAACATGTGGGATAAAGGACAGTTTCTCTGCATCCTGCAACTGTGGAAATTTTGGGACATTAGGCCCAGAGCTTTGCTCATAAACTTTACTTGTCTCAGGGGGATTCGCCTAAATTTCTAGGGGCTAACACCAGAAGCAGCCCATAAAAAAAATCAGCTCCCACCCTGGGAGATCTGGGTAATAACTCCAGTATACCCTGCAGCACTAACACTACAATTCATTCTAAATTTCTCTGTGCCACTGGAATCTACCTGGTGAACATAGGGAAGAATCTACCTACGCTGCATTGCACCTCTCAGGACCCAGCCCATGGAACATTTTCTAGGACAGGCCACATATTAGGACACAAGTTGAGTCTCAGAAAATTTTTAAAAGGATTGAAATTATACCATGTATCTTCTCAGACTATATAGGAATAAAACTAGAAATTAACAAGAACAACAGAACACTCATAAATACTTGGAAATTAAACAATATGCCACTGAATGATCAATGTGTCATTGAAGAAGTTAAAAAGGAAATGAAAAAGATTCTTAAAATAAATGAAAATGAAAACACAACATATCAAAATCTGTAGGATACAGAAAAACAAGTATTAAGAAGGAAATTTATAGCATTAAGTGCTTACATTAAAAAGGGAGTAATGTCTCAAAGATTTAATGCTGCCTCTTCAAGACTTAGAAAACAATAAAACAAATCCAAAATCATCAGGAGGCAAGAATTAATAAGGACCAGAGCAGAAATAAATGAAATTGAAACTAAAAACAATACAAAAGTCCAACAAAAAAGAAAGTTGGCTTTTGGGGAAAAGAAAATAGATTAACACCTAACCTAACAAAGAAAAAAAAGAGAAAAATAACTCAAATCAATAAAATTAGAGAGGAAAAAGGAGACATTACAACTGATATCATTGAAATACAAAGGATTACAAGAAGCTACTATGAAGAAATATGTGCTAATAAACTGGAAAATTTCAAAGAAATGTATAAATTCCTGGATTTATATAACTGATCAAGATTAAATCAAGAAGATGTGGACAACCTAAATAGACCCATAACAAAAAATGAGATATGACAGTAATTAAAAGTCTTCCATCAATGAATAGTCTGGGTCCTGATAGCATTATTTATTTTTTTTTTTTTACAGGCAGAGTTAGACAGTGAGAGAGAGAAGGAGAGAGAAAGGTCTTCCTTCCGTTGGTTCACCCCAAAAATGGCTGCTAAGGCCAGCGCGCTGCGCTGATCCGAAGCCAGGAGCCAGGTGCTTCCTCCTGGTCTCCCATGCGGGTACAGGGCCCAAGCACTTGGGTTATCCTCCACTGCCTTCCCGGGCCACAGCAGAGAGCTGGACTGGAAGAGGGGCAACTGGGACAGACTCAGCACCCTAACTGGGACTAGAGCCTGGAATGCCAGTGCCTTAGGCGAAGGATTAGGCTAGTAAGCCATGGTGCTGGCCCCTGATAGCTTTAATAATGAATTGTACAAAACATTTAAGGAGTAAGCAACTCTAGTACTCTTCAAATTACTCCAAAATATTGAATAGGATGTAACTCTGCCAAACTCTTTTTAAGAGGTCACAATTACTTTGAAACCAAAACCTAACAAAGATAGGACACACAATTTGTTAAGTCAACAACAGGAGTCACTGTGCACTTACTCCTCATGTAGGATCTCTGTCCTTAGTGTGCTGTACATTGAGATTTAATGCTATAACTAGTACTCAAACAGTATTTTACACTTTATGTTTCTGTGTGGAAGCAAACTGTTGAAATCTTTACTTAATGTATGCTAAACTGATCTTCTGTATATAAAGAGAATCGAAAATGAATCTTGATGTGAATGGAAGGGGAGAGGGAGTGGGAAAGGGGAGGGTTGCGGGTGGGAGGGACGTTATGGGGGGGAAGCCATTGTAATCCATAAGCTGTACTTTGGAAATTTATATTCATTAAATAAAAGTTAAAAAAAAAGATAGGACACAAAAAGAAAACTACAGATCTATATCTTAATGAACATAGACACAAAAGATTCTCAACAAAATACTAACAAATCAAATCCAAAACCATATAAAAAAGATCATACATCATTATCAAGTGGGATCTACCCCAGAAATGCAAGGCTGTTTCAACATTCACAAAGCAGTAAACATGAAAAACCACACCAATAGAATGAAAAACAAAAATTGTATGTTTATCTCAATAGATGCAGAGAAAGCATTTGATAAGATTCAATACCTCTTCATGACAAAAGCACCCCACAAATTAGGTATAGAAGGAATATCCCACAAAATTCTAAAGCCTACATATGACAAACCAAAAGCCAATATCATACTGAAAGAAGAATAGCTGAAAGTGTTTCTCCTCAGATTTGGAAAAAGACATGAATGCCCACTTCCACCACTTTTATACAATATACTACTGGAAGTTTTAGCAAGGGGAATTAGAGATGAGAAATAAATAAAGGGCATCAAAATTGAAAAAGAGGAAGTCAAATTATCCATGTTTTCAGATGAAAAGATGCTGTACGTGGGAAAACCTAAAAACTCCACCAAAAAGCTATTAAAAATTCAGTAAACTTGCAGGTTAGAAACATACAAAAACAGTAGCTTTTTTGTACACTAGTCATGAACTCAAGGAAAGAGTAATCAATAAAGAAATCTCATTCACAGTAGTAACAAAAAGCCAAAATATTTAAGAATAAATTTAATTAAAGAAGTGAAAAGTCTCTACAATGAAAATTGTCAAACATTGATGACAGAACTCATCAAGGGCACACAAAAAAATGGAGATATTCCCTGTCCATGGTTTGGAAGAATCAATATCATTAAAATGTCTATACTATCTAAAGTAATGTACAGATCCAATGCATTATTATTAAAATACCAATGGAATTAGAAAAATAAATCCTAAAATTCATTTAGAATCACAAAGACCACACATAGCCAAAGCAATCCTGATCAGGAAAAAATCAAAACCACAAAGAAGCATCACCTCACCCTTATCAGAATAGCTAAAATCCAAAACACAGAAAGTAACAAATGCTTGTGAGGATATATACAAAGTGGTACACTTATAAACTGATGGTGGAAATGCAAATGAATGTAGCCATTGTGGAAAACAGAGTGCAGATTTCTTTTTTTTTTTTTTTTTTATCTTTTATTTAATGAATATAAATTTCCAAAGTACGACTCATGGGTTACAATGGCTTCCCCCCCCATACCGTCCCTCCCACCCACAACCCTCCCCTTTCCCACTCCCTCTCCCCTTCCATTCACATCAAGATTCATTTTCGATTATCTTAATATACAGAAGATCAGCTTAGTATACCTTAAGTAAGGATTTCAACAGTTTGCTCCCACACAGAAACATAAAGTGAAAAATAATAGACGATTTTTTTAAAATGATGATGAAATCAGATCAGACCTATTGTCATGTTTAATCCCAGTGAGAGTCAAGTTGGGAATTGAAAATTTCTTTCTTTTTTTTTTTTTTTTTTTTTTTTTTTTTTTTTACAGAAGATCAGTTTAGTGTACATTAAGTAAAGATTTCAGTCGTTTGCACCCCCATAGAAACACAAAGTGAAATATACTGTTTGAGTACTCGTTATAGCATTAAGCCTCAGTGTACAGCACGTTAAGGACCGAGATCCTACATGAGGAGTAAGTGCACAGTGACTCCTGTTGTTGACTTTACCAATTGACACTCCTGTTTATGGCATCAGTAATCTCCCTATGCACCAGTTATGAGTTTCCAAGGCTATGGAAGCCCCTTGAGTTCTCCGACTCTTATCTTGTTTAGACACGGTCATAGTCAAAGTGGAGGTTCTCTCCTCCCTTCAGAGAAAGGCACCTCCCTCTTTGAAGACCTGTTCTTTCCACTGGGATCTCACTCACAGAGATCTTTTTGCCAGAGTGTCTTGGCTTTCCATGCCTGAAATACTCTCATGGGCTTTTCAGCCAGATCCGAGTGCCTTTAGGGCTGATTCTGAGGCCAGAGTGCTATTTAGGACATCCACCATTCTATGAGTCTGCTGAGTATCTCACTTCCCATGTTGGATCACTCTCCCCTTTATTTATTCTATCGGTTGGTGTTAGCAGATACTAGACTTGTTTATGTGCTCCCTTTGACTCTTAGTCCTTTCATTATGATCAATTGTGAACTGAAATTGATCACTTGGAGTAGTGAGATGGCATTGGCACATGCCACCTTGATGGGATTGAATTGGAATCCCCTGGTATGTTTCCAACTCTACCAATTGGGGCAAGTCAGCCCGAGCATGTCCCAAATTATACATCTCTTCCCTCTCTTATTCCCACTCTTATGTTTAACAGGGATCACATTTCGGTTAATTTTCAACACTTAAGAATAACTGTGTGATAATTACAGAATTAAACCAGTCATATTAAGTAGAACAGACAAAAAAAAAATACTATGAGGGATAATGTATTAAGTTGTCCATTAGCAGTCAGAGCTATGCTGATCAAGTCACCATTTCTCATAGTGTCCATTTCACTTCAGGAGGTTTCCTTTTTGGTGTTGAGTCAGTTGTCACCGATCAGGGAGAACATATGGTATTTGTCCCTTTGGGACTGGCTTACTTCACTCAGCATGATGTGTTCCAGATTCCTCCATTTTGTTGCAAATGACTGGATTTCGTTGTTTCTTACTGCGGTATAGTACTCTAAAGAATACATATCCCATAATTTCTTTATCCAGTCTACCGTTGATGGGCATTTAGGTTGGTTCCAGGTCTTGGCTATTGTGAATTGTGCTGCAATAAACATTAGGGTGCAGACCGCTTTTTTCTTTATCAATTTAAACTCCTTTGGGTAAATTCCAAGGAGTGGGATGGCTGGGTCGAATGGTAGGGTTATATTCAGGTTTCTGAGGAATCTCCAGACTGATTTCCATAGTGGCTTGACCAGTTTGCATTCCCACCAACAGTGGGTTAGTGTCCCTTTTTCCCCACATCCTCGCCAGCATCTGTTGTTGGTAGATTTCTGTATGTGAGCCATTCTAACCGGGGTGAGGTGAAACCTCATTGTGGTTTTGATTTGCATTTCCCTGATTGCTAGTGACCTTGAACATTTTTTCATGTGCCTGTTGGCCATTTGGATTTCCTCTTTTGAAAAATGTCTATTGAAGTCCTTGGCCCATCTCTTAAGTGGGTTCTTTAAAAACTAGAAATAGACTTGCCTTATGATCCAGCAATCCCACTACTGGGTAATACCCAAAAATATACACAATATATCAAAGAGGTACTTGCATCACCATGTTTATAGCAGCACTGTTCACAATTGCTGAAATATGGAATGAACCAAGATGTCCATCATCAGATGAATGGATAAAGAAAATATGGTATATTTACACAATGGGATATTATTCAGCTATAAAAAAAAGAATGAAATTCTACCATTTGCACCAAAATGGATGCAATTGGAGAACATACTGTGGAGTGAAATAAGACCACCTTGAAAGACAAACACCACATATTCTCCCTTAAATTTTTTTTATTTTAATTTTTTTTTATTTGACAGAGTTAGAGAGAGAGAGAGAGAGACAGAAAGGTCTTCCTTCTGTTGGTTCACCCCCAAATGGCTGCTACAGCCAGAACTACGCCAAGCCAAAGCCAGGATCCAGGTGCTTCCTCCTGGTCTCCCATGTGGTGCAGAGGCCCAAGCACTTGGGTCATCCTCCACTGCCTTCCCAGGCCACAGCAGAGAGCTGGACTGGAAGAGGAGCAACCAGGACTAGAATCGGTGCCCATATAGGATGCTGGCGCCCCAGGCGGAGGATTAACGAAGTGAGCCACGGTGCAGGCCCCAGGAGCTAAAACTTAAAAAAGGAAGAAATGTATATGTGTATAAGTATTGCAGCAAATATAGTTTTGTAAAAATTTGTTTTATATAATTATTGAACCAATGATTAAGAGCATTATACTACCATGGCTTTAATGATGTGTGGTTACTTTAATATCTAGTACATATAGGTGAAATGGTAATTCTACCATTTGATTATTGTCTAGAGCCATTGTCTATATTCCCACTAAACTAAGGCCTTTTATTTTTTACTTCTTAAATTTCTTATTTGGTTAAGTACTAAGTGTTCTTATTGTCATGTAAATTAAAGATATGTTATCTCAAAATCTAAAAATGAATGAAAGTAAGGGAAACAGAAGGAGGGTGGGAGGGAGAGAGGGACAGAGGGAAGGAGGAAGAGAATATCATTATGCTCTTAGAATTGTATCTGTAAACCACATGGAATCTTTAAAAACTAATTAAAACCTTAAAAATTTTTAAAAATAAAAAAATAGCCAAGACTATTCCAAATTTAAGCTAGCAGCTGGGAACTCAATTCAAATCTCCCATATGGTTGAGCCTTCCCCTGTTGCCACTCAGGGTGTACATTAGCAGGAAGCTGTAGTTGGAACCAGAGCAGGGACATAAACCCAGACATTCTAATACATGATATGCACAGCCCAAGTAGTATCTCAACCACTGAACCAAACACCTACCCCGGGAGCTTTTTGTTAGCCCTCAAACCAAAAGAGGCTAAAGACTGAACTGAAGTTGACTCATTCACACTGGCCTGCTGTCAATCAGACCTGTTAGGGTCAAGGAGGCCAAATAGAGGGAAACTCCAATACAAACTTAGCTTAAATCTAGAATTGCCAAGATCCACAAGAACCTTGAGTATTTTCTTTCTTTCGTAACACTATCAATATCCTATGTATAATGGAAGATGGAGGGAAAGGGGAAAACCAATGCTTTTTGTTGTTGTTGTTGTTGTTATTGTTATTGTTTATTTGTTTGTTAATACAGACAATGCTTTTACAAGCCCTCATGGTAAGGATTTTCCTCTCTCCAGTCTAGGGAAGACCTATGTAGCCACAGCCTCTGTCTTTTAGGGAAGTGGATGGGAAGTCATTGCCCCTCAGGTAGATTCTCACGTAGGTCTTCTCTGGGTTATAAGCGGAGGTACATGAGACTGCTGCCCAGAAGGCAAAACAGATGATGCCTGTGTAAAACGCAGTCAGAGCCAAGTCTGATTGTGCCACATGGTCATGGAAAGTCACCCCTCAGATCCAAAGATGCCAACTTTTGATGAAGAAAGGGTGCATATTCTCAGTACCACAGTTAGTCCTCACTGGGGAAATCACACTATTTTCTAAAGTTAAATAACTTTAAATGGATGTGGCAAACAAATCCTGAAATGACTTAGGCCATCCACAGTACTTGGCAGAATTGTTCACTCGTCATCCTGTGGTGATCTGGGTGCTTTAGTTATTTGTTTTTTAATCTGACAAATGATGAAATTGGCTGAAACTATTTTAGGGTATCTGTAGTTCAAAAACTCCATCGATCTCTAGCCCATTCCCTCTCTCCCCTGAAAAAGCCTACAAATATACATGAGCTTTAATACACAGAGTTTGTGAAAAACTAGAGCAATGAGCTCCATGTGGAGATCTGAATTATTCTGATGAGGATAATGACAGGCATCCACAGCAAAATAAAAAAGGCAATAGAAGGAGGAAGTGGAGGGAAAGCATAAAGGGGAATGAAGAGAAAGCAATTCCTTGGGAAATTCTAAGATTCATTTTTCCCATCACTATAGCAGTGTTCCAAAGTCTGTGAAAATTAACAGATAAGAGTGAAATTTTGCTTCATTACTCATTTCAGTTGGATGGAAGCCAAGTTTGGACAGAGAAATGGAAACTATTTCCATGTACAGAGGGGGCAGCCTCCTGAGAGCATCAGTAGAAGGAGGGATGGTTCAGATCCAAGGATCTCAATTCTGAATTCTTAGGTACTCTGAAACAATCTCAGTGCACTTTATATGACATAAAGTCTGAATCTGGGTCCTTCCCAGAAACAGATTCTGAGACAGGGCTCCAGGTCTATAGTGAGTTGAATGTTGCCTCACCCACACAAGATATGCATACTCTAAACCTGTGATTAGATCTAAAAAGGGATCTTTGAGATGTAGTTAATCTAAGATTCTCAAGATGAAATAATTCTGGATTTGGAGGACCCTAAATCCAATGTCAAGTGCCTTTAGAAGATGGAGACAGAGAGACATTGGACTACAGAAGAAGAGGAGATAATCTGATGGCAGAGATTGGAGTTACCCTACACAAGCCAGGCAATGCCTGGAGGCACCAGAAGCAAGAAGAGGCAAGAAAGGATTCTCTCCCTACAGTGTTCACAGGCAGCATGGCTAACCCGATACCTTGATTTCAGATTTCCTGTCTCCAGAACAGTGGAATAATAAATTTCTGTTGTAGTGATTTGGTATGGCAGCTATAGAAAACTAAAGCAAAATCCAAGTAGGTTACTTAATAGAGAAAAGAAAGTATGGGTACGGTAAATGGAAAATGAGAAAGAGAAGTGTAGGTAGCCATTAGAGATGCTTATCTGGCTGTCAGTGTGGACAGTGGAGGCTTAGAGATGCTTATCTGGCTGTCAGTGTGGACAGTGGAGACTTAGCGTTACAGGAGAAATCCTGGAAGCCAGCACAAAAATTTCCTTCACAGAGTTAATGCATCTGAGGTATTTATAGACCAACCCAGTGAGCCATCAGCTAAGGGTAACTCCAAATAGATGTGAGTTCCCCCAACTTCTAGACTCCCATCTAAACAGAAAAGTTAGCTCTAAAAGAAGAATGACCCCACATGAAGAAGTGTAGGTACTGTCAGTTGATGTTCTGGCCATTGTAGATTTTTTGAACATATTAGGGTTAGTGAGATGTGGTCAGGCCAGACATCAGCTTGAAGAGGCAAACCAGAATGGATGGTTAAAGGTTTTTACTCCACAGTTATTTAGGGACAACATAGAACGTCACATGGAGCCACTCATGGGAAGCACTGGCATCCGTCATGTGGCAGAAAGAGAAGGAACACCTATGATCTAGCAACTTTCTAAAAGAAGGCTTTCCCAAGGGAGAGTAACTAGGTGGAAGACTGGCTAATAGTAATTTTAGCAGGCACTGGGAAATTAGTGGCTTTATCTAGTTTTCTAGATAAAGTCCTGGGGTGCGTAAGACAGGTGGATAGTGGTCTTAAGTAAGAGAGCTCCAAAAGACAGGCAGATTGGAGTATACAGTTGGTTGGCCAAGAAGAGAAAATGATTATCTTCTAAGCAAGGCCTCAAAATTTGGCCACAATAGTATAAAAAGAACTACATTCAGAATCTGCAAAATTCTGCTCAAAGAAATAATGAAGAATTAACTAAATGGAGAGATATTTGATGCTCATGAGTAGGAAGACTTGATATTGTCAAGAAGTCAGTTCTTCCCAATTTGATCTATAGGTTCAATGCAATCCCAAGCAAAACCCCAGAATGTTATTCTGTGGATATTGAGAAACTGATTTCATGTAGACACAAAGAGAAAAGATCCAGAGCGAACAGGACAATAATGAAGGAGAAGAACAAAGGTGAGTACTGACACTATTTGACTTTAAGACTTCCTATAATTCTACAGAACCAAGACAGTATGGTATTGACAAGGAACAGATAAATAGGTCAACGGAATAAAACAGAGAACCCAGAAGTAGATTCACATAAATATAGTCAACTTATCTCTGACAAAGGAGCAAAGGCATTACGTTGGAGAAAAGATAATCTTTTTTTATTTATTTTTTATTTTTTTTAAATTTTTTGACAGGCAGAGTGGACAGTGAGAGAGAGAGACAGAGAGAAAGGTCTTCCTTTTGCTGTTGGTTCACCCTCCAATGGCCGCCGCGGCTGGCGCGCTGCGGCCGGCACACTGCACTGATTCGATGGCAGGAGCCAGGTACTTCTCCTGGTCTCCCATGGGGTGCAGGGCCCAAGTACTTGGGCCATCCTCCACTGCACTCCCGGGCCACAGCAGAGAGCTGGCCTGGAAGGGGGGCAACCGGGACAGAATCCGGCACCCCGACCGGGACTAGAACCCGGAGTGCCGGCACCGCAAGGTGGAGGATTAGCCTAGTGAGCCATGGTGCTGGCCGAAAAGATAATCTTTTCAACAAACAGCACTAGAACAACTGGACATCCCATGTAAAATTAGAAATCTAGAGACAAATCATATCATTCACAGAGATTAAATCAAAATAAATCTCAGAGCTAAATGTAGAAGGCATGATCCATTAAAGAAAGAATTGACAAGCTATACTTCATTAAAATTAAAAATCCATGCTCTACAAAAAGTATTGTCAAGAAAATAAAAAGAAAAAATACAGATTGGGAGAAAATATTTATAAAGACACTGTGACAAAAGACCATTATTTTAAAATATGCACAGAACCCTTAAACTACAAAATATAAAACAAAGAACCCATGTAAAAACAGGCCAAAGATCTTAATATATTTCAGCAGTTTAGAAACACATGGGTGGGTGTTTCACATAGCAGTGAAAATGCTGCCTGGGATGCTATATTCCCATTTTGGAGTTCCTAGGTTCAAGTATCGCTTTGCTTCCAATCCTCTTGCCAGTATGCACCCTGGGAGGCATCAGGTGATGGTTAAGGACTTGGGTACTGTCACCCATGTAGATGACATGGAGTGAGTTCCAAGCTCCCAGCTTTGTTTTGGCCCAGACATAGTTATTGCAGGTATTTGGGGAGTTAAATGTCAGACTGGAGACCTCTACTTCCCTTTCTTCTCCTTCTCTTTCTGCCCCCTTCTTTTTATCCTCTCCTTCTTTTCTGTCTCTTTCTCTCTCCTTTTCAAATAAATAAGCATTTTTAAAAATATATAAATTCGAAAAATAGACATTTGAAAATATGTCTTACCTTATGTCATCAAGGAAATGCAAATTGCAACAAGGAGATACTACTATGTAGCTATTAGATTGCCCAAAATCTAGAAGGCTAGCAGCATTGAATGCTGGCAAGGATGTAGAGATACAAGAATTCTCATTTGTTGTTGATGGGAGACAAAACTGTACAGGAACTTTGGGAGAAAGTTTGGCAGTTTCTTCCAAAACTAACATACTCCAACCATGTGATCATAATCATGATTCTTGCTATTTACCCAAGGATTTGAAAATTTACATCTACAGAAAAACCTATCAATACATATTTCTAGAAGATTCATTCATGATTGTCAAATACTTGGAAGCAACCATTATGTCCTCCAGGAGCTGAATGGGTAAATTGTACTACATCCAGATGAAGGAATATTTTTAAAATATTTATTTTATTTATTTGAAAGATGGAGTTACAGAGAGAGCTAGAGAGAGAGAGAGAGAGGTCTTCCATCTGCTGGTTCACTAGCAAAAAGGCTGCAACTGCAGGAGCTGAGCTGATCCGAAGCCAGCAGCTTCTTCTAGGTCTCCCACGTTCCGTGAAGGGGCCCAAGGACTGCTTTCCCAGGCCATAGCAGAGAGCTGGATCAGGAGTGGAGCAGCCAGGACTCGAACATGAGTCCATATGGGATATCAGCATTGCAGGTGGCAGCTTTACTTGCTTTGCCACAGTGTCGGCCCCCAGATAAAGGAATATTATTCAGCACTAAAAAGAAATGAACTATCAAACCATAAAAAGACATAAAATGAAACAAATTCATTTCAGGAAGTGAAAGGTTCCTATCTGAAAAGGCTACATACTGTGTGCTTCCAATTATACGGCATTCTGGAAAAGACACAACTACGGAATGAGTACAACAGTAAGTGTTTACAAGGTTTTAGTGGGGGTAAGTGATGAGTAGGTGAAGTACAGAAGACTTCTAGGACAATCAAGCTACTCTATGTGATATTGCCATGGTGTATATGTTTGTCACAATTCATAGGCTGCACAACACCAAGACTGAACCCTAATGTTAACTATGGGCTTTAGGTAATAATGATGTGTCAATGTAGGCTTATCAGTTTTAACAAAGGTATCACCCTGGTGGGGTATGTTCATAATGGGAGAGGCTATGTATGTGTGGAGGTAGGGATTAAGGGGTAAATCTCTGTATCAGCCTCTCAGTTTTTCTAGGAATCTGTTTTCAAAAAAATTTGGAAGCATTTGGCTCATCACATAAGCCACTGCTTGGGATGCCTGCATCCTCTATCAGAATGCCTGGTTCAAGTCCTGGCCACTCTGATTCTCACCAGGCTTCCTGTTAATGTGCACCCTGGGAAGCAGCAGATGATTACTCAAGTACTTGGGCCCTGCCATCCGTGTGGTGAACCTGGATTGATTTCTGGGATCCTAGCTTTGGCACTGTCAACACTGGCTGTTGTGGGCATTTGGAGAGTGACCAGGAGATGGGAGATATCTCTCTCTGTTTCTCTATGTCACTATCTTTCAGATAAAATGAGAATAAATAAATGAACATTTTAAAATAAATATTGAAAGACACAAAATATATTAAATGAAAAAAATTTTATAAGGAAACATGTATAAGGCAACAACAAAGTCCGCTATGAGAAAAGTCTACTTTAACACTCACACAACAGTGAAAATAAAATCAAATTTCCATTATAATTTATCAAGCCTTTGGAAGCACTTACATTCATCCACTGAAAATCCCTTCAGTAACTTAAGAAACTGATAAACATTATTCATCTTTGGCCCTTATCTCCTTATCAAAATATGAAAAAAATCCTTATTCATGTATCCACTTATTCAGTCCACAATATTTATTCAATGTATGCCATATACCAGAGACTAGAGTTTCAGCATGCAATGAAAAAAACTGACAAGACATCATTTCCTTGTAGAGTTCACCTACTCTGTAATAGGGAGTTGACAATAAGTGAATAAAGGAGTAAATATATAGAGTGTGGTGGACATTAACTCTTCACTGATTCAAATGTCTTCCCATCCAGCATAATAATGAAAATAAAATTACATGAAAAACTTATCTCAACATCAAATAGCAAAGATATCTTTTAATAGTTAGGTGCTGTGGAAGTATCACTTGACAGCTGGTTTTAGAATACTGCTGCGGCCAGTGCTGCAGTTCACTAGGCTAATCTTCTGCCTGCGGCGCCAGGCACTCCAGGTTCTAGTCCTGGTTGGGGTGCCAGTTTCTGTCCTGGTTGCTCCTCTTCCAGTCCAGCTCTCTGCTGTGGCCCAGGAAGGCAGTGGAGGATGGCCCAAGTCCTTGGCCCCTGCACCCACATGGGAGACCAGGAGGAGGCACCTGGCTCCTGGCTTCGGATCGGCGCAGCGTGCCAGCCGAAGCAGCCATTTGGGGGGTGAACCAATGGAACGAAGACCTTTCTCTCTGTCTCTGTCTCTCTCTCTCTCTCACTGTCTAACTCTGTCAAAAAAAAAAGAAAAAAAAGAAAAAAAATACTGCTGCATTCTGTTCGCCTCTACACTGTTGGCTTGGAAGAGGGTATGTACTTTTAAACCCAGAGAGCAGAGGTAACAGATCCTGTTTGCAAGGGTTGCTAAGGGACCATTCCATATAAATTAATTAGTAAAAATCAACCCTGGTATCAAAGGGCAAAGAAGGTCTACCACTTGAGAAGGAAAATTACTCCCTGATGGCTGGAAAAAGGCCATTATCTGGTTTTTCATGCACACCAGCAGCATTCTAATAGTGCATAGTTCTATAGTTTTCCTTTGGTTTGGGGCTTTTTCCTCCTTTCAGCCTTTAGAGTTTTCCATAGTGTTATTTATTCCTTCTGAGTTTTTTTTTTTTTTTTTGACATGGGGAACAAAGAGAAGATTAGGGTAATTAGGAAAGGCTAGATCTTTTTATTTTTCAAAAAGTGAAGAGAAGATAGGCCTATCTTCACCACTACAGAGCAGAGTGAAGAGTTTATTAGAGTTTTAATATTAACTTAAAAATTCCTGAAAAATCTTATTGGAGCCAGGCACAAGTCCAGAAATTGTTATCAGAGACAGAAACATAATATCTCTGAAATCTCTGTGGGAAATAGAGCCATTTTAGGAAGCTAAGAATATTTTGCATTTACAAAATTTAAATGTTGCTATAAAGAGTTTTGCTGATTTCTAAATATTTTTTAAAATGATGCTTGTATGTCTTCATAAAATGCTTAATTTTCATAAAAGCCACAATTTAGAAAATGAGCTAAAACTTTCACTTAGATAACTCATAGGAAGTTAGCTTTTAGGATCAAAACATCAAGACAGAGTAATAGTTCATCCTATGTGAAGCTAATTGAATTCATGAATAATCATGATAAAGAAAAAAAGTACAAACTTCTGGTATTCAAGGCTTGTAAACATCACAAGGCATTTAAAGCTAGGGAAAGGAGGGAAAAGTGTAAACAGAATTCACTTTTTCTTTAGCTTTTTTTAATGCCATCATATTCCTGAACCTTGCAAAAAGCTAGTTTTTAAAGTAAACATTGGTAAGACAGTTTTACTCTAAATATACATTGACACAAACTGAGTCAAAATTAAATTATGATTTGCTAGAGCAGTACTTTTTCTAACTTAACTTCAAGAAGACTTTTTTTTTCTTTCTTATAGCTAGTTCTCCAAGAGACAAATACAAAAAGGGAAAATTCCTTATATGTGACATGGACTTCAAGCTATTCAGGAGTAAGGTAATACTTGCAAACTCCAATTTCAAGTCAGCTTCATCTTGAAATGAGATCTTTTGTTTTTATTTTGGAAAGAGTAGATTATGTGTAAACATCAATTGTCAGATTTCCTCTTCTCCTCCTCCTCCCTTCTCCTCCTCCTGCTCCTCCTTCTCATCCTTCTACCTCTATTTTAATTGCTTGAAAGGCAGAGAGACAGAAAGAGAACTCTTCTATCCTCTAGTTCATTCCCCAAATGCTGACAATAGCCAGGGTACGGTTGCACCAGTCTGAAGCCAAGAATGCAGGTTTTCTACATGGGTGTCAGAGACTCTACTAATTGAGCCAACGTCTGCTGTCCCCCAGAGTGTATATTAACAGGTAGCTGGAATGAGGAGAAGAGTTAGCACTTTAACCTAGGCACTCTGGTGTGGAATGGATCATCCCAATTCATGTCTTAACCATTATACCAGATACCCACCCCCTTTTTTGTCTTGTTTTAATAAAGGATGAGACAATATCATCTTCATGTCCTCTCTCCTGCTGTTCTACAAAATTTGCCCTCACCCGACTTCCCTATACTAAGCTTGATTATTTGGTAAAGAAGTAACCCTGCTGATAGCGCAATGGAGGCAAATGAACTGTTTCATGTCCCACATATAAGTAATTACCAGAACAGTGGAAGAACCTAGCACATGAGAAAGATTATTTTTTTTTTTTAAATTGTAAGTGGTCATTCATGATTGTTTGAAGCGTATGTAGTTATAAGCCATGTTTATGTGTATTTGTCATAGCTGGGAAGGTTAGAATTTTACCTTAAGATGTAAAACTCAGACATCAGTGTGCACAGTGAGACTTCTAAAATCAAAGGATAATAGCAGATATTTTCCTATCCTGTTGTAACAGCAAACTTGAACTAGATTTGAGGAAAAAAATCAATGTATCTGAACATTATTGTCTGATAAGAAACATTTACGTGATGTTTATAATACAAGCAGGAATTCCTGCTGGCTTTTATGAAACTGGATGTTTAAAAAGACAACTCTAGCCTCTTGGCTCTTGCCTTCAATTTGTTTACCTTAATTCAATTCAATGCATGATTTATATGAAACCATTGATGCTGCTCTGGTCTCTACCAGCAGCTTTTCTGGAACTTAAGAATTAACTAATGTCTAAAAAATCAAAACAATAAGGTAGAAAGAGATCAGAGTATAAAGACAGTCTTCCCGTTGCTGATTTTGCTGTGAACTTGGCTTGGTATTGGGCACATTTGTTGGTTTCTTCTTTCATTTCTAAACTTTTGCATGAATGGGGGCCACTGTGAGGAACTGGAGAATCACTGGAGCACTTCTCAGTGGGAAGGGTAGGTGCTTTCCCACGGAAGCCTCAGGCCTCCTCTTGACCAAAGCTGCTGCCAGGACGTGGGGGGAAGCTGGCTTCTGACTGATGGCAGTAGGTCAAAACAACCTAGCAGGACAAGGATATCTCAACTGAAGAATAGTGCATTTCCCTTTGCCAAGTTGACTTCCATGTTAGCAGAAGGTCGCGTTCAGCTTTTACTTCTCAAACACTCTGGAGCCAGTAACTGTGCCATTAAATGTCATACATATGTGAGACCCAAATAGAGTTCCTGGTCCCCAACTTCATCCTGGCCCAGCCCCTGCCGTTAAGACCATTTGTGTGAACCAGTGGATGGAAACACACTCTTTGGCTCTTTCTCTCTCTCTCAAAACTAATGAACAGCCATATTGGTCTCTGTCTGCCTATGCCTACTTTTTGGCCTGTATGAATTTCTTTCACAAGGAACTTTAGTGGTAGAAAAACATGTATGCAAAATAGAATAAGCTTTGAAGTGTTAAAATGTATGAAATCATTATAAATCTATTTCAATTAGTGAATAGTTTATTTTAAACAAAAACCATCCAAATCATAAAGGAAATGAGTCTTTTTAATTGCAAAACAGAATTTTTCATAGCTCTTCTATGAGGCTGTGTCAAAGAGTTTTAATTATCTTAAAATAATATCAAAAAGTATGCATGGACTCCAAAAAATTAGCACCAAAATAAACTTATCTTTTCATTCCATTTTCCCCATGAGTTTTTTGAACTACCCTCATATTATGAGTATCAGATAGGCAAGAGTTCTATTTGCCAAGACCTAAAGAGTATTGTTTATAGACATCTACTTTCTATTTAGCTGTAGACTTCAGTGTCTAAACAAAGCCCACAGTTGCCCACCAGCAGCCACCAATGCTACAGCATTGGAGGCCCATGACCAACATCTAATGTATAGCAGGCTGCCCAAGAGAACCTCCCTGCCATCCCTAGCAACAGCTCCCAAGTGGCTGACAGCTCGGGGCTCCCCCTAGGGGCAGCCGGACCTCTGTGAAGGGAAACAGCTGAGCAGCGCCCTGAAAACTCAGGCCCTTGCGCTGCATCTTCCTGGTGCCTGGTGGTACAGCTTCATCTCTGCCCACGTGCAGATCATGGCACCCTGCTCTAAAGCCAAGAAGTTCACTTCCGTGAATCCCAGTGGAGAAACAACTATATCATGATTTCCTCCCCATGGGGCTCTCCTCTGATTCCCTTACAATCTCCATGTTTATTGTTCTTGGTTGTTCTTGCAAAACTGAAACAAAGATCAAGGAGTGTGATTGGGAAGTAAGGGGCAGAGCATCAGTAGAGCAATGTGACAATGTGGGTGTTTTATTCTGAGGGCTTCATTGCAGAGCTCTCCCCTTCCCTTTTTTTAATTTAAAGGCTTATTTATTTATTTGAAAGTCAGACTTACACATAGAGAAAGCAAGGCAGAGGGAGAGAGTTTTTCTATTCACTGGTTCACTCGCCAGTTAACTGCAATGGCTGGAGCCGCGCCAATCCGAAGCCAAGAGCCAGGAGCTTCTTCTGAGTCTCCCATGGGGGTGCAGGGACTCAAGGACCTGGGCCATCTTCTACTGCTTTTCCAGGCCATAGCAGAGAGCGCAATAGGAAGAGGACAGCGGGGACTCGAACCGGTGCCAAATATGGGATGCCAGCACTGCAGGTGGCAGCTTTACTTGCTATGCTACCGCAACGGCCCTGTAGCTTGCTCTCGTCTAAAAGCTCAAAGGATTGATTTCACCTCGGCAACATGCCTTAAGTTTAAGAAGAATGTATCATCCAAAGAAGGATCTAAAGAAACCCTGTAATATTTTGGTAATCACTATATTCATGCAGCATTATAGAATTTACAGTTGCAAGTGGTGTTGAGCTGAATCTGTCATTATTCTGATTATCCTTTGAGCAGTGGGTTATACTTTAGAAAGAATCTTACAATAATTTTCTTCACCACCTCAGTTCTTTTTTTTCTATCTCCCCTTATTGGTGAGGATATCCCAGGTTATATTATTTGAAACTGCAACTCACTCTCCACCTATATTCCCTGCCTCCCCACGATGCTTAATTATCTGCAGTGCTTGCATCACTCCGGGTTTAGTTAGGGGCACCCGACCACTTTCATTATGGAAAAGGGTACATTATAGAGTAAAACCTAGCACAGTGAAGCTGGGAAATGAGCATCTGCAGAAGAAGCTCCTGGCTCTTGACTTCGGATCAGCACAGCTCTGGCCATTAAGGCCATCTGGGGGGTGAACCAGCAGATGGAAGACCTCTCTCTCTCTGTCTCTACCTTTCTCTGTAACTCTGTCTTTCAAATAAATAAAATAAATCTTAAAAAAAGAAACCAATGTGAATACAACAGACAAAAATTTATATACTCATAGAGTTTAGGAAAGAAACATAATTTAAGAGTATAAAGTATAAAATGGAGGGTTAAACATTGTTTTTTTTTTTTTGTTATTTATTGTCATGTGTGTCAGGAACTAAAGGGTATGACTCAGCACCATGAAACACATGTCCCAAAGCTTGAGTTCAACAGACTCCTCCAAACCCAATCCATGTGCCCAAGTAAGTTCTGTGAGACTGGCTGGCTTGGGTCAAGGTTCTCTGAAATAATTGTGGTGGAGCAATGGGATAGATGACCCTGATATTCTAGAATAGGGCCTCACAGGGGCCATGTTATTTTGCCAGGGTTGCCATAACAAAATACCAGAAACTGGGTGGCTTCAACATGAGAAATCTGTTTCTCACAACTTGGGAAGCCAAAGTCCAATATCAAGGTATTGGCAGGGTTGATTTCTCCTGAGACCTGTCTCCTCAGTTCACAGATGTCCCCTTTCCTTCTATGTCCTCATGTGGCCTTTTCTCTGTATACTCCCATCCCTATATATCCTCCACTTCTTAAAAGGTCACTAATTGGAATGGATTAGATTCCCATCTTCATGATCTTATTTTAGCTTAACATTAATTAACTCTTTAATAGCCTCATCTACATATGCGACCATTCGCATGGTAGGGTTATGGCTTGAATATATTAATAAGAATGCAATTCAGTCTACACCAAGGGCTAGGATTTGGATCAATCTCTCTCAAAGAGAATGACCACAAATAGCCTGATAAAAAACAAACAAAAAAAACCTCTTTTTCCTCAACAGTCAAGACAAAGGTTGTTCAAAATCATTGCATCATAAAGTGTCAATTTCACTCCCATAGATTACCTTTTATGTGCTCTATTAGTTACTGCAGACCAGAAAGAAATTAGTGTAGGGTTAATCTTATGAGTATAAAGTTAACTGAAGATAGCTTTTTGTGAAAAATAAGAATGGGAAAGGGAAAGGAAGGAGGAAGAAAGGTGGGAGTATAGGCAGGATGGCGGTTTGTTCCTAAATTTGTGTATTTGAAATGCATGAAGTTTGGATTACTTAAATATTTTTTTTTTAAAAAAAGAGAGAATGACCACAATTATACAGGGGAGAAAGACTTGTTGGGAAGCTAACCAAAATTTCCAGAATAACCCATAAAACTCTCAAAGGTCAGCTCCCTCTACCCATGGATTTTAAAAAATCAACATCATTAATTGCACTGAGCTTCCCTAGGGCAAAAAACTACCAGACATGGTCTCCTGGGCTTTATTGTTTTGTCAAAGCAAACATCTCCAAATGTGTATTCTAGGAGCATTGGTCTCATGACATACTCTACCTGAAGAAAACAAAACAGAAACAAAATATGTTGTTTAAATAAATAATGGTAAACCCTGCATAACATATTTATCAAGACATTGACCTCAAAGCATTATATTTAAATGCTCCAAGATAATCCAGAGTTTTAAAAAAAAGTTTAAAAAAACGTAAGACTTCTCAAGTTTTTGTGACAACAGAGTTTTCTCCAAATAAAACCTATTAAAATTCCCATGGAATACATATTAGGAAATGCTCTTCTTATGAAATGTTGCATTTTATTCAAAACTAGAAGAAAGAAACTACAGAAGAGCAAAGAGCAGGTTGAATGATACCAAATGGATAAGTTATGAGATGTAGAGTATGGCATTACACATTAGTCCAATTTTGTTTTGCTTTTTTTTTTTTTTTTCCAGAGAGATTTGAAGTTTCCTGCTCTGGGAAATAAAGCTAATACAGTTCAATTCTAGTCTTTGACTCACACAGAAATATAGCTCTATAGTTCATTTTATAGAATCTTGTGAAACAGAACACCTGAAAGCATGTGGTCATCATCTGTTCATACGTGTGGTGGGCACAGGTTGAAAGAGACAGAAACAGGAACAATGGACATTAAGGTTCAGAAATAATGATGTGCCCCTGCCAAAAAGATTGCACACTAAGAACTCTGCAAATCAGGAAAGTAAGGAGCCAGTGACCAGAGGAAAAAAATCAGTGGCAGCAGCCCAGAGACAAGAAAGGCCCAGAGCCTCAATTTGCAATGTCTGTGTAGGCTTGTGTGCCAAGAGCTCAACTCCACCCCCTTGCTCTTGGGACATGCTTTCCAATTTGAAACACTTGGACACCATAAGGAGTGGATGCTTCCAACATATAACCCAAGACATCTGTTAAAGCAAAGTAAAACAGAAAAACCTGAAGGTAATTTGGAGACTTCCAAACACCTGTGAGTCAGACACCACGCAAACCTCCCCTTCTTTAAAAGCACAGATGAGCTTGAACCTTCTGGGCATTTCAGCAATTTACCATCTGTACTAATAACCCTTTTCTGCGGTACAGAAAGTCTTCTAGGAGGATGTAAAATCCAGGATCCAAGAGAACGAAACATGTTTACACCTGCTACATCTGTTCAATCATTTCTAGGCTCTGTTTCACACTGGACTTTTCTGTGCATGCACACTTTTGAAATCATTCTTGTCCATTTAAGTTTCACACATGCTCCAGATAAATGGAGCAAAAGAATAGAGAAGCCAACCTTACGAGCTGCATGATCTGGAGGGAGAGGGGAGTGTCACTAGGTTCCTAAATCTGTATATATGAAAAACATGAAACTTCTATAACTTCAATAAAATTTTAAAAAATAAAGAAAGAAGAGCTCCATGGCCTGGTGTTGTATTTTCAGAGAATATGATCTCTGTTTTTTTTTTCTTATCTTAAATGATCATGGAATCTGATTTGTCATTAATAAAGGTAAGTATTGATCTGGGTAAGCAGTGGAATAACAGAAGATGAGGAGGGCATAATATCAGCTCTGTTGGAAAGCAAAACCTTTAGACAAGCTGATTGCCTCTGACAACAATAATAGGTTTAAAAAAGAACAGTAATAAACTACCTGGACAAGGCACAAAGTCATTCCTCCAGGAAGAACATAACCTCCTTTAATTCTTTACCCTATTCCCAGGAGAGCCAGACACACAGGAATGTGCCATAAAGATACAGTCAAGCCTTAAGAAAGAAATAGTCTGACTTGGACAAACCAGTCTATAACAGTGACATCCTTAATGTGCTCAATGGCTGAGGAGAGAACACAGACATGATGCTGAGATGTGCTCAGCAAGTTGCACGACACCTCCATTAAGGTAAATAAAAGTGATCTTCAGAAAGTCCATGGGAAATACATTTTATGAGAAAAATATGCACGCCTTTCAAATTTTTTGCACCAGAGCAATCTTTTAATTCCATTTCCCTGAGGGTGTCTCCGTAGTCTGCCCCATAAAGTATGGCACAGAACACTCAGAAAACTTTGAAGATGGGTTGGGTTGTAGAGGTCAAATGGGCTAACAATTTTATAATAACATTGGTTACTTCTGACCTGTTAGGAGCATTTTGGTCAAGACATTCAAGGAAAATCGCACTTAAAAACTATGTGGATCTTTTTTTTTTATTTTATAATAGGAATGCTTTTGGTATTCATAAGGAAAAATTTGAGGGTTTTATAATCAATGTATAGCAGTTAAGTGGATAACAGAGCCTGTTTTAAGAGCAAACATAATTCCACCAAAGATGTTTTTGTCTATTGCTTTATCTGTCCAAAAATCAATTGACTCCAAAGCAGAAAGTGCTTAAGCTAAATCCTCCAGTTCAGTGTTTAAACCCTCTTTCCTTTATTTTAAAATGAACCAGTCAGGACAAATGAAATCTCAGAGACTGGCCTAGGCATCAGAGACAAGGGCCTGGCGGGGATAAGAATCCCTTTCCTGCCTTTGCATCCCAGTTTCTGCACATAGTCCTTTCTGTTATGGTCCCTAAAATCTTCTTTGCCCATCCCACATTTTGCTCATATAAAAGATCAGCCTTTTCTCTGGATGACTTTCAGGTCCTAAAATTGTCTTGAGTGATTCCAAAGGTCTGTATTTTCTACCCACCCATAAAAGGATGGACACACTGCTCAGCAGTGTATTGTGTCACTTTGCCCAGTGAAACTAAAGACTTGTGAATCATCATCAGGAGACAAACGTGTGATATATCCATGAAGCATCCCACTAAATGCACATTGAAGAAGCACTTTGTCCCAAGTCAGTCATCCCTGCATTTGTAGAATATGTGCATGCTGCAACTTCCTTTCTGGGACTCTGGAGCCAATTTATGGAGAAACCAATGCCTAACAGCAACAGTTTGTGTTTATACTTCTTCCTGTGTACTGGGATTTCAACTCTCTTATTATTATAGGGGAAATGCATTATAAGTAAACATTGCTATACAGGCCAAAGAACAGAATTTTATTACTTTCCCTGAAATGATAAAACCAAAAGCTCTAACATTTCAGGTCAGTTAAACTTGGGCAGCTCTAATGCCATTGTCAGCACTGCAAAGCAACCACACAGAGGGTCTCTGACAGAAACAAGATTCAAACCAATATTGTACTTTTTTTTTTATAGGCAGAATGGACAGTGAGAGAGAGAGACAGAGAGAAAGGTCTTCTTTTGCTGTTGGTTCACCCTCCAATGGCCACCGCGGCTGGCGTGCTGTGGCCTGCGCACTGTGCTGATCCGAAGGCCGGAGCCAGGTGCTTCTCCTGGTCTCCCATGCAGGTGCAGGGCCCAAGCACTTGGGCCATCCTCCACTGCACTCCCTGGCCACAGCAGAGAGCTGGCCTGGAAGAGGGGCAACCGTGACAGAATCCGGCGCCCCGACCGGGACTAGAACCCGGTGTGCCGGCGCCGCAAGGCAGAGGATTAACCTATTGAGCTGTGGCATTGCCCCAATATTATATTTTTTTAAAGCTAGTATTCACTTTACTACATTTAGCTTTAAATTAACATATTATTCTAGGGCCCAGTGTTTGCATAAAGTTATGACACCCACCTCCCAAATCATAGTACCTGGTTTGTTTTGATATCCAGTTTTAACGTCTCATTTCATTTGTCTTCTAATACAGACCCTAGGAGGCAGTGGTGAAGGCTCAGATAGGTGGGTACCTGTCCCATTGTGGGAGACCCAGATTGAGTTGTCGGCTCCCAGTTTGGTCGCTATCCAGGCTCCGGCTGTTGGAGGCATTTAAAGAGTGAACTTGTGAATGGGAGCTCAGTCACTTGTGTTTGTTTTCTCTCTCTTTCCCTCCCTCATCCCTCTCATGAATAATTTTATTAAAGAGAAAAGACACATTCTAGCATGTCAATAGAGGACCGTTGTTGACATTCACTGTTGATCTGGGACTAGACATGTTCACATTTGTAATATCTTTATATCATTTATAAAAGTGGGAAACATTTGAACCTTAGGTTAACTGAGTATCAGGAAGACAAAGACTAAGATTCCTGCAATCAAAATATGGGGCAGGGCCTAGCATTGTGATATAGTGGGTTAAGCTGCCACTTGCAATGTTGACATCCCATAGAAGCACAGGCTCAAGTCTTGGCTGCTCCACTTCCAATCCAGCTTCCTGCTAATGCGTCTAGGAATGCAACAGAAAATGGCCCAGTTGCTTGATCCCTCCCTCCCATGTTGGCGACCTGGATGAAGCACCTGAGTTCAGCCTAACCTAGCCCTAGCTGTTGCAGCCATTTAGGGAATGAACCCGTGGAAGGAAAAAATCAATCAATCAATAAATATATCTCTCTTTTCTCTTTCTCTAACTTTGCCTTGCAAATCAATACATCTTTTAAAAATGGTATCTTTCACCTCCTTGCTCAAATTTATTCCAAGGTATTTAACATTTTTTGTAGCTATTGTAGATGGGACTGTTTTTGGAAGTTCTTTCTTAGCTATGGCACTGTCTGTGTATACCAAGGCTATTGATTTTGTGTGTTGATTTTATATTATGCCACTTTATCAAACTCTCTTATGAGTTCAAATAGTCTCTTAATGGAGTCATTTGGTTTCCCTATAATTAGGGTCATGTCATCTGAAAACAGGGATAACTTAACTTCCTCTTTTCTAATTTGTATTCCATTGATTTCTTTTTCTTGCCTAATAGATCTGGCTAAAAATTCCACAAATGTTTTGAATAGCAAGTATAAGTGGACATCCTTGTTTGGTTCTGGATATTAGTGGAAATTTTTCCAGCTTTTGCCCATTTAATATGATGTTGGATGTGGGTTTATCATATATTGCCTTGATTATGTTAAGGAATGTTCTTTCTATACTCAATTTGTTTAAGGTTTTTATTATGAAATTATGTTGTATTTTATCAAATGCTTTCTCTGCACTTATAGACATATGGTTCTTATTCTCCAACTTGTTAATGTGATGTATGACATTTATCAATTTGCATATGTTGTACCATCCCTGCACACCAGGGATAAATTTCACTTGGTTCAGGTGAATGGTCTTTCTAATCTGTTGTTGAATTCAGTTAGCTAGTATTTTGTTGAGGATGCTTGAATCTATGTTCATCAGTGATACTGCTCTAAAGTTCTCTTTTGTTTTTGTATTTGTTTTCTGGTTTTGGAATTAATATGTTGTGGTCTCATAGAAGGAGTTTAGAAAGATTCCCTCCCTTTCAATTGTTCTGAATAGCTTGAGAAAAATTGGGATTATATCTTTAAAAGATTGGTAGAATTCAACAGTGAATCCATCTAGCCCTGGGCTTTTCTTTATTGGGAGGATCATTATTACTGATTCAAACTCCATCTTGGTTATTGGCCTATCTAGGTTTTCTGTCTTCAAGACTAAATTAAAGAAAGAAATAAAAGAAGGCACAGAAAAATGGAATAATCTTCCATGTTTGTGTATTAGAATAATTGATATTATCAAAATGTTCATACTACCCAAGACAATTTGTGTATTCAATGTGATCCCAATGTGATCCAATGTGATACCAATGACATTCTCAGATCTAGAGAAACAATGCTAAAATTAACACAAAAGGTCATTAATATCTAAACAATCTGAAACAATAAAAATAAAGTCAGAAGCATCACAATACCAGATTTCAAGATATAGTGCAGAGCCGTTATAATCAGAACAGCCTGATACTGGCACAAAGACATGTGGACCAATGCAACAAAAGAGAAACCCCAGAAATCAATCCACACCTCTTAAACTAATCCTTGATAAAACAGCTAAAATCAATCCCTGGAGGAAGGACCACCTGTTCAACAAATGGTGGTGGGAAAATTGGATCTCTGTATGCAAAAGTGTGAAACAAGGCCCCTACCATACTCCTTACACAAAAATCCACTCAAAATGGATCAATAACCTATAACCTAATACCATCTAATCTATAACCTAATGCCATCATATTACTAGAGCAGAACATTAGGGAAACTGCAAGACATTGACATAGGCAAAGACTTCTTGGAAAGGACTCCAGAAGCACAGTCCATAAAGGTAAAAATAGGCCAGTGGGATTACATCAAGTTAAGAAGCTTCTGCACTGCAGAGGAAATACTCAACAGAGTGAAGAAGCAACCAACAGAATGGAAGAAAATATTTGAAAACTGCAACTGATGAAGGATTAATATCCAGGATGTATAAAGCGCTCATGAAACTCAACAGTGAAAAAAACAGATAATCCAGTTAAGAAATGGGCAGAGGACTGTAACAGGCATTTTTCAAAGGATGGACTTCAAATGGCCATCAGAAAAAAATGAAAAAATGCTCAGGATCACTAGACATCAGATACATGTAAATATGAACCACAGTAAGGTTTTGCTTCACCCCATTTAGAATGTCTATTATATAGAAGTCAAGAAACAATAAATTCTGGTGAGGATGTGGGAGAAAGGGTACCCTAATTTATTGTCACTGGGAACGTAAACTGGAAAGCCATTATGGAAGTCAGTATGGAACTTCATCAGAGATTTCAAAATAGATCTGCCATATGACCAAGCCATCCCACTCCTGGGAATTTAAACAAACGAAATGAAATCAGCATATGATAGAGTGATCTGCGCCCCCATGTTTATGGTAGCTCTATTTATCATGTTTTCTGTGATCTGTGGTAACTAATAAACTACAAACAATGTAATGTATATGAGTGAAATTTACATTTTGTATTTGATTATTGCTTACAGCTCTTGTCTCTGCTATTGAAGAACAGTATATTTTTTCCTTTTCCTTTTTTTTTTTTTTTAAACTTTTATTTAATGCATATAATTTTCCAAAGTACGACTTACGGATCACAGTGGCTTCCCCCCCATACCGTCCCTCCCACCCACAACCCTCCCCTTTCCCACTCCCTCTCCCCTTCCATTCACATCATGATTCATTTTCGATTATCTTAATATACAGAAGATCAGCTTAGTATACATTAAGTATGGATTTCAACAGTTTGCTCCCACACAGAAACATAAAGTGAAAAATAATAGATGATTTTTTTTAAATGATGATGAAATCAGATCAGACCTATTGTCATGTTTAATCCCAGTGAGAGTCAAGTTGGGAATTGATAATTTCTTTTTTTTTTTTACAGAGGATCAGTTTAGTATGCATTAAGTAAGGATTTCAACAGTTTGCACCCCCATAGAAACACAAAGTGAAATATATTGTTTGAGTACTCGTTATAGCATTAAATCTCAATGTACAGCACATTAAGGATAGAGATCCTACACGAGGAGTAAGTGCACAGTGACTCCTGTTGTTGACTTTACCAATTGACACTCCTGTCTATGGCATCAGTAATCTCCCTATGCTCCAGTCATGAGTTTCCAAGGCTATGGAAGCCCTCTGAGTTCTCCGACTCTTATCTTGTTTAGACAAGGTCATAGTCAAAGTGGAGGTTCTCTCCTCCCTTCAGAGAAAGGTACCTCCTTCTTTGATGACCTGTTCTTTCCACTGGGATCTCACTCGCAGAGATCTTTTGCCAGAGTGTCTTGGCTTTCCATGCCTGAAATACTCTCATGAGCTTTTCAGCCAGCTCCGAATGCCTTTAGGGCTGATTCTGAGGCCAGAGTGCTATTTAGGACATCTGCCATTCTATGAGTCTGCTGAGTATCTCACTTCCCATGTTGGATCACTCTCCCCTTTATTTACTCCATCGGTTAGCGTTAGCAGGTACTAGATATTTGTTGAATTCTTTACTCAGTGGAGGGTTGTTTATGATTAAAAATAAAGTGGAAGTATATTGTAAAAATTAAAAAATAAGAAATGAAGGAGGGTGGGAGCATGGGTAGGAGAAAGGGTAGGGTGGATAGAATCATTATGTTCCTAATCTGTGTATATGAAACACATGAAATTTGTTCAGTTACATAAATACAAAAATTTGAAAAATAAAAAAAATGTTGGAAACAGATACCTCTCTTGTGACTCTTCAGGCTGTTGGCAGTACTTATAGTGGTAAAACCAACCTACCCTACCATATCCACTCAAATCCTACCTTCATTATAGTAAGCTAACACCTAGGATTCAATTTATGAAAGCAGAGCAGGTTGCTTTACATACATACAAGTATATTTTGCTCTTCCAAGGTATGACTTAAAAGGCTCTACAGATTCTAAATATTCAAAGTTATTTCCTCTGCAATTCTCTAAACAATCATCCTGACTGGAATGAGATACTGTCTCCTAAAAAGCCATCATCAAGATCTAAATATTTAACCTGAGTGGAGTATAACAAAATTAAGCTAATCATGATGTCATTCTTATGAAACCCTGCTTTGTGTTTTAGAAAGCCTTTATTTAGTAAACATAAATTTCATACTTACAGTTTTTGGAAGAGAGCAGCTATTCCCCCTATACCTGCCCTTGCACCCCACTCCTGTCCCATCTCCTACTACCTCTCCTATCCCATTCTTCATTAAGATTCATTTTTAATTATCTTTATGTACAGAAGATCAACTCTAAAGATTTCAACAGTTTGCACCCACACAGAAGCACAGAGTATAAAGTACTGTTTGAAGACAAATTTTACCATTAATCTTCATAGTAAACTCATTAAGGACAGAGGTCCTACATGGGGAGCAAGTGTACAGTGACTCCTGTTGTTGATTTAACAACTGACACTCTTATTTATGACATCAGTGATCACCTGAGGCTCTTGTCATGAGCTGCCAAGTCTATAGAAGCCTTCTGAGTCCACAAACTCCATCATTATTTAGACAGGGCCATAAGCAAATTGGAAGTTCTCTCCTCCCTTCAGAGAATGGTACCTCCTTCTTTGATGGCCCATTTTTTCTGCTAGGATCTCACTCACAGAGATTTTTCTTGTAGGCCATTTTTTGCCACAGTGCCTTGGCTTTCCATGCCTGAAATGCTCTCATGGGCTTTTTGCTAGATCCGAATGCCTTAAGGGCTATTTCTGAGGCCAGAGTGCCGTTTAGAGCAAAATCCTTCTTTATATGTCAAAAGATAAAGCTACCTGGACCCTTTCAGATTCCTATGTCCCTCATTCCCCAACCATACTCTAGTGTTCTCATTATAGCCAAAGGTCATATATGAGTCTCATGGCCCTAACAAGCAACTTCAGCACTTCAAAATGAGGATTTCCTACTCAGGTCAGTGGCTTCTGACTGTACTTCCTGGCACTTTCAAGCTTCTAAGCCTTTCTCTCTACATTCATGATGCTTTCTCTCCCTTCATAATTGGTCCCCATCCTTGTGCTTGTAAGGTTTATTTTGACCTCTTCAAGCACTGATCCCAGCAGCCTGAGTTCTTGGTAATGCCTCTTCTTTCTGAGTCCTGGCTATTTCTGGATCACATATTGGATAATATACCACAATCTGTTTTCTATTGCTCTTTAATATTTTTCTCCCTAAGCAGGCTTCCATTGTAGCTCCTTTTCACTTTTTTCCCATAGCTTTTGAGATTTGAATGTCCAGAGGTCAAATTTTTGACCCAAAATAAAAGGAGAGGAAGTGAACATTTATTTTTTCTATAGCATTCACTAAGCATCTACTATGTACTAATTAAGTATGAATTGCTAAACTAATCTAGATTATCCACGGACCTTACCCATCAGGAGTTTATTGGGCCAGGGGAGGAGAGAGGGAAAGACAAGATGCCAATCTTTTTGCCAGCTTGCTTCGTTATGCAGTCACTGTGATTTTCACATCACATAGGATTTTAGTTGCCAAAATCATAATCAGTGATTATGAAAGTCCATTTATGTTACCATCCTCAAACACTTCCCTTGCTGACAAAAACCTCAGAAATAATTTGGTACACTTTGGTAATTGTGTGAGTTGAGTGCCTACTATGTGCCAAATATGGGGCTGCTTCTCATATCATAAATTTCTTTAAGCCACAAGTAGTGATTTATGATATATTCACATATTTATTTTAGTCATAAATATGAGCAATCTCAATCAAAACTAAATTTTTTCTTCCTGTCCCCGTATCTATACCCAAACCTCAAGATCAAATAATGTTTCATTTGAAGACAGGAGTTGTGGAGAGACTTGCATCATTGTTCCTTCATTGCCCCCATGATTCTCTAGATTCAGATAGTCTGGGCCTTGTGGTGTGAGATGGACACCAGCTACTTTTCACTTAGTCTGACTGCATTTTTCCAGGCGAGAGGACACCAGATGTTGGAGAAAGAGCCTGTTTTTTGTCCCAGATGTAAATGAACTCAAATTTTGATTCTATAGTTCACTGATGCTGCTCAGCTTTTGGCAACTGAAAGAAAAGCAACATATTTCATTGTGATAATGTAACCTTGCATCAGGATACATCACTAGGCAAGCAGAACACAAATTTTCTGATAATCCTCATTTGTCTCCTCTTCCCCTGCCCCCACCCAATGCTGTTATGTACTACGTTGTTGAGGTGGATTTGTTCTGAGAGGAGGAGTATGGTAGGGGCAAGAGGCAGTAACGGATTTGGCTATAGGCAGTTTTTCAGGGTTGTAACTTTTCTGTGGCAATAGACAACCCAGGAATTGTAAATTTCCTACTGTCTCACTTAGGCCTTTAGAGTTGCTGCATTCATGTGAGCAAGTATGATATCATTCACATAATGTATGACCAAGAACTGATCTTTAAGTGTGCTGGTCACATGAGAAACGTATCTTTGGCAAATGGCAGGGCTATTTTTTATGCCTTGTGTGGGTACTGTCCACTGAAATCTTTTTGCAGGGAGCTGGAAATTGGGCTTCCATACTGTAAAGGCAAAGTAGGTCTTAACATCTTCTGTGATGGGAACAGAAAAGAAGCAATCTTTGATATCAATGGTAACTATGTGGTATCCGTTAGGAAT
Organism: Oryctolagus cuniculus; assembly: GCF_964237555.1. Lineage (NCBI taxonomy): Eukaryota > Metazoa > Chordata > Mammalia > Lagomorpha > Leporidae > Oryctolagus > Oryctolagus cuniculus. The sequence continues at coordinate 146,297,599 of NC_091436.1, read as the reverse complement.
GGCCCCTGGATGGGGAATGCCAGCCTGGAATGTTCCCATCTTTTTTATGATTTTATTGATTGCTCTCAAATCCTATAGTAGCCTATATTTTCCCTGTTTCTTTGGTATCACAAAAATGGGTGTGTTGTGAGGGCTAGTGAGGGCTCTATGTGTTCCTTTTCCAATTGTTCCTGTACCAATTCTCTAAGGATGCCAAGTTTGGGTTGTAATATTGGCCACTGCTCTACCAAAATGTTTCCTGTTTTTGCCCATTCAATGGAGATTGGGCCAGGCAGTTTCTGAAGCCATCCAATCACAACCTGTTGCCAGTCAGGCTCCATTGTCATGTGGTTTCTGAAGCCATCCAATCACAACCTGTTGTCAGTCAGGCTCCGTTGTAATGTGGTTTCCAAAACCATCCAATCATAGTCTGTTGCCAGGCAGTTTCTGTTGCCAGCGGCCATCTTGGCATGGCCTTCTCATTCCACCACAATACATGACCCTATAAGAGGTTTTAAAAAGTTCATGGAAGATGTGTATTATGAAAAACTATGTATGGATTTCAAAATTTGGGGTGCTAAAATATACTTAACTTTAAATTTCATTTTCCGTGAATTTTTTGATGATTCCTCATGCATGGCAGCCTTGGTCATTCACTTTCTTAAGCCATTACAGTGCTCTCCCAGAATATGTCCCAAGACTCTCACGGATGCTTAACACTAAGGAGGGACAGAAAATTATATGTACTTTGCTGTACCTAAATATAATACCTATGATGAACTTTCATTTATAAATTAGGAGCAGTACAGAATGATCAACAATAATCAATATATTAATATATAGGGCAATTATAACAATATAATAAAAGAAATTTTATCACATTACTGAGAATAGTAGCCTATTTAAAACTTGTGAAACATTTCTTTCTTGAAATTTTCATTTAATATTTTTGACTTGTGCAAGAAAAAACATATTTTTGACTATATCTGACCTCATGTAAGTAAAAATGTGAAAATAAAGAGCACAGATAGGGGTATTGTTGTGATTTAGATTTTTAGATTCAGTTTCCTAATCTGTAAAATGGAGACAATAATAGTTCCTACAAGATTGTGAGAGAGAAAGAATTTACTGAAAGTGACTGATATGTGGCTAGCATTCAACAAAATAGTCACCAGATTGCCTCCTTAATTGTGTCAGCATTTTAATAGACTAGCTCATAGTTAAGACTGAGCTACTAATTTTTTTTTTATTTTGCCTGTGATCCCCAGAAAAAAATATTTTCAAACTTTACCTTTTTATCCATGGAAAAAGCATTTTCATATCTCTTTTTTTGCTTTCAAAATATTTCGAAACTCAATTTTGAATATCATTTATAAGAGTAGTGCATACACACACACAGAAATGTTTACTTTTATAAGCATACATCCATGTAATTATATATACCATTTAAATAAATTAAGCTGATATTAATTGTCTCATTAGGATTCCTGTTAGCCAGAACTGGAGTCAGGGATCCTTGAGAAATTTAGCTGACTTGAGTTAATTTTAATTCTTCCTAGAGATTTTATTATAACTACTAATTTGATTGTACTATATTTTGCACAGTACTGAAATCTTCTGATTGAATAACATGATTATGAAAGTCTTGATAAGGAAGAAAAAGCCTATTGTATTTTTTGTATTTTATTTGGAATCTTTTCCCCTATGCTCTGTCCCCATCCTCTCCCCATCCTTAATGTTTACCCCAATTCTTTTCCTTTTTCACTTTGTCTTTGTTTCTCTTTCTGTCTCTCCCCCCACTCCCATGTGAATGTGTGTGTGTGGGTGTGTGTGTGTTTGTTTGTGTGTGATTAGCATCTCAGCTGACCATATCTGTTCCATATCTGTTAGAAGGTTCTTGTCCCCCAGGTAGAAAGGATGTGTATTCTAGAATCAGATGGACCTTCATACAAATCCTGATTTCTTACATGCTATATGATCTTGGGAATGGTATAATTCAAATTAACTTCTGTTTTCTCAGCTGTAACAGTGCAGTGACCCAAGTGCAATCATCAACATTTACATGGTAGCATATAATAGGACCATTTAAAATGCAGTAGTATTTTGGGATAGAACTATGATTTATATTAACTTGTAATATTGACTTAATAGACTTTTAAATAAAATATATTGTGTAAGGAATTATGATTTTTTAATTTAGTTTTGACAAGAGCTGTTTTATTACTTTTATTCACTGTTTTGTATAAAATGTGGATGTGAGAGTGCTCTTCAAGAAAGATCATTCCAACCCTATCTCTTCCATTTATTAGATGAGCAACATTAGAGAAATCACTTGGCTTCAATGTGTTTCTTTGTGAATTCAAAAGGCTGAAAAAGATACTTTCTAAAGTGTTACAGCTCGAAAACTTTAATTCTAATTTTCCTTTACTTAGTTAAAATATTATCAGTTCCTTAATGACAACATTTTCCAATCAAGCTATACAACATCATATCTACTAATATAGCTTAACAATACATACTTGGAAAAAAAACTACATGTATTTCACCAATAAAATCTTTATAATTGCTCTTCATCAATATAATATTTTATGCTTTTGTTGTCATGTAGAACACAGGATATACATATAATGTGTGTGACATGCATGACACATACATGTTTTAAAATATATTTGTCATCTGTCAGACTATCAACTACCTAAATCTCGAGTGGATGTGTAACATTCCATAGGCAGAGTCCAGAGAAAATTCCATTACTGACATTTCATAAAAGCTACAAAACCTGTGACTATTTTAGTTATTTTTGCCATTTTTCTGCCAGTCTCTAAATGCTATATTCTTGTTTTATTCTTTCTTTCACTGATTTAAAGCCACATATAAAGGAGATACAGAATAATTTGTAAGAAGCCAGCATAAATTTTTTGTTGAAAAAAGAATTTGTCACTACATTCTTGTCTCAGTTGTCACAATTCACTGCACAAAATAGTCTTGTATTCCCCTATGTATATCTTTCTGAAACTTCTCCAAAACATTAGTACATGAAATAATTTTATGTTTAAGATCCCTTTGGGATAATTGTTGGATAGTAATGGCATTTCATATATTTAATGTACTTTCAAAATTAAAAGTCATTTAAATATCTCTATCATAAGACCAGTGATTTTCAAAGGTGATCACTCTAGATTAGTTTGCCACATTTCAATTGCATCTATTGCAGACAGAAGTGGACACAGGCTTAGAAATTTGTAGTGAAAGTATAAGCATCATTGTACATGTGCCACACCTGTTTTTCTAAGGAAACTGCATTTGGTTGTACCAATATACATTATATGCATGCAATGTATATGGTCTGAAGGGTTTTGTGATATAAATTTGCATAAAAGCTAATTTTATTAGCATGCAGGTAGGTATTGAGGTCTTGAGAAAATTGAACAGTTGAGAAATTAGATCCATCATCAACTTGTTGAAAGACTGCCTTTTCCAAAGGTATCCTGATGCAGCAGAAGATGTCATTTTGAATCACTTTTTCTAGCTGGGTAAATTTGGGAAGTCATTTAACCAGTGTAACTATTTTTTCACATTCAAAATGTAGGTAACACTGTCTATTTCTCTGACTATGGCCAGATGTGATAAGATATAAATGCAGGTAGTCCAATGAAATAAAAAGGACATTAAAAAAGTTTTTTTTTTTTTTGTTCCTAAAGAATAGAATTTAAAAATATGTCTCAGGAATTAAGAGTAATTCTAGTTAACTCATCAAGTAACTGTTTCCTGATATAACTGTCTAGTATCCTAACAGGGTGTGAGACATCATGAGTTGCTAGGCAACACAGGAAAGCAAATAAGGATTCCATTTGACTGGGCTTCGAGAATATAAATCAGCTGCAGAGGCAGAGCCTGAAGAAGTAATCTGCAAAGAATTTTGAGTCTTGCTTAGTCTTTACAATCACACTGTCATGGAGGGAAAACCGGGGTTATCATTCTGTTTCCCACCTCAATGTTTTACAGACGAAGACGAAAGATCAGAAAGGTTATACAATTGCCTAAAGACAGATGTTCCTTAGTGGAACTGAGATTTTCTAATTTCAGGTTGGTTTTGTTTAATGCAATGAGGGGACTGTAAGACATATTTCTTCCATGATGAAATATCTACAACATACGTGGCAGATTAGTCTGTGAGTTCATTAAGGTGGATGACTTCTTTATTTTTACCAGTGTTCTTATCCTAGGATACAGAACATAGTCATAAATAGTGCTCACTAAACATTCTTCACTGGAGAAATCTACCTTTTTAATACAAGGTATGGACAGTATACTGAGTTGGCTTTACATAAAGAACAAAGGGTAGGGGTGGGGGAAGTTGGGCAGGCCCCATGGCACAAGTAGGTCAATCCTCCGCCTGGGGCACTGGCATCCCATATGGGTGCCAGTTATAGTCCTGGCTGCCCCACTTCCAATCCAGCTCTCTGCTATGGCCTGGGAAGGCAGTAGAAGATGGCCCAAGTGCTTGGGCCCCTGCAACCACATGGGAGACCGGGAAGAAGCACCTGGCTCCTGGCTTCAGATCGGCCCAGCCCTGGCCATTGTGGCCATCTGGGGAGTGAACCAATGGAAGGAAGACCTTTCTCTCTGGCTCTCCCTCACACTGTCTGTAACTCTACCTCTCAAATAAATAAGTAAATAAAATCTTAAAAAAAAAAAAAAGAACAAACGATTTACAGTGAGGTTTTGTTTTTCAGTAGCGCTAAATCAAAGAAATACTGTTTCAGGAAAATGTTGATCTCTTTCCGTTCTTTGTCTCTGGAAGATCTCTGAAATCTCTTTCAATGGAGTTTGTTTACTCCAAATCGCATCTTTGTTGCCTTCAGGCATTGCCATGTTTGAATGTTTACCACTCAAATGGAGCACAAAAGTGTTTTCTTTTTTAGGTAAGATCAGGCAAAGAGGTACTGAATGAATAACACTTGATTGGGAATGGTAAATAACCATGTAATTAAACTGTAAACACTGTGTGTGGTGATTTTAATGTAATTTGAGGACTTGTAAATTACATGGTCATAAAATGGCACTTGGGCTTACGCTTTACAAAAATATCCATGTTTGTATGAGATTAATTAGTGCAGTTTGCATAAAGACATTGAGTAAAGCATTTTCAGAGCATTCTCATTGGTAAGGTTTTCTTGTTTATACGGCTTGCTTGAGTGTTTTTCTTTCTCTCTTTCTCATTTTTAAGAAATTATTATCATTATCTACTGATTTATGTAGCTGAAAATTAATCTATGGTAAAATATTGGTAGGTTAAAGTTGTGCTTACAAACAGATCTTATTTTAGTTCCTGAGATGGGCTGGTTATTTTACAAACTGATCACGTGCTTACTTCTTTTAGTTCAATTCATGGTTCAATAGACGCCCAGATGGGCTTTTGTTGGAAGAATTCTACACACCTCAAGGAGTCACAGACACAAAAGTTCGGAGGAAATAACCACAGAAGAGTGGTCATTCAAGGTCCTTCCACTGCCTTTGCCTCATGGCAGAATCCGCACAGCAAGTGTGTAGTGTTAGCTGGGGGAGACCTGAGATGGCCCTATCATCTGAGGACCCCTTACGTTTTTCCATCTGCAGGAAATGCTCACTTTGAAAAATCACACTCATGCTACCACAGCACTGTTGGGAATTCCCCGGTTTATGGTATGATGAAATAATGATGATGGTGATGATGATGTATAATTTTATTGATGACTATTTGCCAGATGCTCTGTTAAGCATCTTACAAGCATGACCTCATTTAGTTCCTACAATGCTATGAAGCTGGCATTTTAAAATTATTATTATTATTATCACTTTACACATAAGGAATTGAAATATAAAGAGATTAGCAACCTGTTCGAGGTCCTGGAGCTATGCCGGGGCAGGGATGAGAAGAAGCCCTTGGTCTGTTTTCAAAATGCTTGTTCTTAAATTCTTTGTTACATGGCTTCGGTAGATTAGGGCTAAGCCTCTTGAAATCTTATATACAGTCAGCTTCAGGTCATTTTTCATCAGATACCTGATGTCTCAGGCAAGTTCATTTTTTAGCCAGCAATTGGCTACTGAATTGCACACCTCACACAGATGAACTAACAATCCTAATATGCAGGACAACAGTGAAACTGGTCTCTTCTCACCTTCCCTAGATATTGGCTGCTTCCTGACCTTTGGGAGAGTTCTGAGAACAAAGTACATGCCATCACAAGACAACCACTCCCAGAGGTTCAGGACTTACGAGAGATTTTTTCATAGGAGGGGCAAGGTATGAAACAGTGTGATGGCTGAAACACCTGCTCATGCCATCTGGAATTATGATCCTAAATAGTTATGTGGTCATGTGACTCACTCAAGTGAGGAGAAAGTATTAGCCATTGTCCTTGCTTTTTCAAACTGGGAACCTGGTTTCACCCAAATATTCCACTTATCATCCTAACTGCCTTGAAAATTTGATCCAAAGCAGGTATTAGCTTCTAAATGACTGTTTTTTGATGCATAGTAAAAGATAGGACATTTAGGGTCAGATTTCCATAATCTCTCAGATCATTAAAAATAATAAAAGTAGCCAGCTGTGTTTTAAAGGGACACCAGAGAGCTTAAGTGTGCCATGGATTTGTCATTTCATTCATTTATTCAGTATTTTGAACATCTACCAGGTGTCAGTTGCTGAGATTACAAAGATGAATAAAATATAAACCCAAGTTTTGTCAGTAGAGAGCTGTATATTGATTTTGGTTCAGAAGTGACTATTACTCACACAACATATTGCATATCCGTGAAATAGCAACAAATGAGGAACAATAGGGGAGCATAACTTTTTAGCAGGCTGAGCTAATCATAGATGGTTATGTTGATTTGAACAGCAACATTACCCACACTTTCTCTGACGATCAAACTCCTGTGCAAGATTCGACACACTTTCCTTTCCCACATACTGTTGATTATTACGTCCAGCTGTTTTCTTCTGTTATACACTTGAAAATACAGTTCTTTCTTTAAAGCTTCAGCATCCCATCCTTTATCTCGACCCTACTCTCCTTTTTTCTACCAAATAGCAGCTGATAAAATATTAATGTTCAAAATTCCAAAGTTTTCTTCAGCTTCATAATTGTGAACATGCCAAAGAGAGGTCTCTCTGATGGCTTTTAGTCAGTGAATCTGTTGCCCTTTTTTCTTTAGGTGCTGAAGAAAAGTATTACTTTTCAGTACGGTACAAATGTTCAGCTTTTGCTCACCGAAGCAAAATTTTCAAGTATTTGATTCTTCCCCAGATTATTGTACTCCCAGGTAAATTAAATGTCAGCATGAGCGATAGCTTCACCCATTTCTGTAGCTGGCTTTATTCAATCCAAAGAAATCATGAGAGACTAGGCCAGCAAAGCATCGCATGCTCTCTGAGGAAGGTTTCCAGCTACACTCCAAAGGCTACTTGCAGCAGGTATGGTCTGTCCAAAACCAGAAACATTAAAGGAGAGCTAAGAGCTCAGAACACTCAATAGATTTCAGAAATGGGATGATGTTAAATCCTACACTTAGGTATCGCATAAAAGGAATCATCCATTCTGTATGGCACCAAATGAAGTAGGAGCTCAATTCTTAAACTTTATTGCATTGTAAGCTATTTGTCACATATTCTTGGACTTTGAAAAATTAAAGAGAAAAATAAAAATAACCAGCTACCTTGAAACCAGATAGAATAGAATGTAAAAGAAAGGAAAAGAACGCTCTTCTCCAAACTTCTCCCACAGAGCTTCCTTTTAGAATTACCTTCCCTTTCCTACTGTCATCCTTATTCCCTACAAGATCAATTTCCCAAAAGGTGGAGCTCAGCTGGTTCACCCTGAGAATCCGGGTACTTCACCTGCACATTCCAGGCAGACTGAAATCTGAGCACCAGAAACAATCCCGTATCCCTTTGTGCTGGCAGCTCAAACCCCCTGCAGGTGCACATGGGAGATTAGCTTGTGCATACAGTGCAAGGGGAATGGCTCATCCTTCATCTCCATCCTCATTTTTCTGCCTCCAGCTTCAAGGGTGTAGTTTAGAAGGAAAGACACATCATCTGTAATGTTTCCTAGGTTCATTTCTAAGAAAGAGAGATTGCTTTAGTTAGCATAGAGCTGGTCTTCTTTGTGTAAAGTTAATGGGAGAGGGAGGAAAAAGAGGGATGGGGTGTGGGTGGGAGTGTGGGTACAGTGGGAAGAATCACTATATTCCTAAAGTTGTACTTATGAAATGCATGAATCTTCTATTCCATAAATAAAAGATTTCTTTGAAAAAAAAAAAAAGGAGATTTTCAGTGGACCATGATCTGCCTGGAGCAAGGTTGCTGGATTGGTTGCAGCCACAAGCAGCAGCACAGAGGAGTGCATGCAGGAAAGAAAGGGCACCTCACTCAGAGAGTGGCCCAAGCCCCAGGGAGGCTCCAAGTTCTTCCTGGGGTTATTCTCTGGCCTGGTCTCCTTCATGGCTCATTACTTAAGATCAGGGAGTTTGAAACTAAGTGAAGCAGAAATCATAATGGGTCCTCATTTGGAAAAGGCTTTGAGGAAAAAATTAAAACATATAAAGTAATAGATTCCACTTTCTGGAGCAATATGGGGGAATATAGGAAAATTTGTCAGCCTAGCACCATGGTGCAGTAGGTCAATCCTCCGCCTGTGGCGCCGGCATCCCATATCGGGGCTGGTTCTGGTCCAGGCTGCCCGTCTTCCAATCCAGCTCTCTGCTGTGGCCTGGGAAAGCAGTGGAGGATGGCCCAGGTGCATGGGCCCCTGCACCCGCATGGGAGACTGGGAATAAACACCTGGCTCCTGGCTTCAGATCGGCACAGCTACAGCTGTTGTGGCCATTTGGCGAGTGAAACAGCAGATGGAAGACCTTTCTCTCTGTCTCTCCCTCTCACTGTCTGTAACTCTATCTCTCAAATAAATAAATAAAATCTTAAAAAATAGAAAATATTGCAAGTCCCCTCACTGAAAGCCAGAGCATCACATATCCAAAGCTGTGTGCTTCTAGTCTTTCACATATGTGTTTGTTTTCAGTACAAGAAAGGCCTCCTACTTCTTGTCCATCACTTTCAGAATCGTGGAGTATCTATGACATCTTTGAAAGCCTTGAATGTTGATTCCAGCAGGTTCCTGGGTTTTTCCCTACACACATGCAGAAGTTGGCCACAAGAGTTGAAGTCACTCATATTTGCAGCAGATCCTCATCTTGCATGCATGGGCTCTTGGAACTTGGTCTGAGAGAAATCCCAAGGTTTGGGAGGAAAACAGTATGTTTTGAAACTGACTTGGTTGAAAACACTTGGCGTAATGCAATGATCCATGAAGGAGAGCCGTATCTGGGAACAGAACCAAGCTCCCCCATCAAACACACTGGAACTGCAATCTGGTCTGTTGACACAAAAGGAATATCCCACTTTTTCCACTGTGCACAAAATTAGACTATTTTTGAAGCGAAATTAGACTCTCAGGCAGCATGATCTCGTCAGAATAGATTCAGATTCTTACCAGCTGCTGCCTGTGTTATTGCCATCGCTGGGCCAATAAGAGCATACTGCTGAATTTGAAATGCTCCTTGTCCGTCTCTGGACTGCTATTTTGGCCACTCTGAGGATAGATAGCTGATTTTAAAAATGCTTTCCATCAAAATGAATCTCACATTAGTATGCACTTCATGTTCATAACTATGTTACCCTAAGTAGCTTTTTAATATTTTATTATAATTAGTATATGTAGCTCTGTGCCCCTCTCAAAACTAAGTCTTTCTTTTATTAACCCCAGCTGTTCTGATTCTGGAGCAAAAGTATAGCATCAAAGTAATAAACCAATCAGCCAACCAATATTTATCGAGCACCTATTGATGGTCATAGCAGAGCAGTCCGAGATCAGAAACTCAAGTACGTAATCTCCAAGCAGTTTTGCACCATGGCTGACTCTGTGAGTTGCAAGGTGGGGACAAATGCACACCATGAGACCAGGACCCAGGGCTTCCTAAGTGCTCTGCACACTGCGTCCACCCCATGAATATTTGATGAAAGGCAGAAGACCTGGGATTTGGCTTCTGATTTTCCTCTATGCTACCTTGGTGATGGGCCAGTTGGAGTAATATGTGAAGCATCACCTTCCCTTTTTATTTCCTGTTAGCTCAAAACTTAAGAGTAGAAGCGAGCCTGGACTTCTAGCTCTGAAACACTTTCCCCGGGGCCCATTCTGGACCCTCTTGTCTCTTCTCTCTCACCACTTCATGGGTCAAATGGATTTCCTTGATTTCTGCTAAATTATACCTGTCTTCTTGAGGTCCTATACTGATTCCCGAAATCTACTTTTGGAGTGTGATCCCTATCAGATACCTTCCACCTTCCACTGCAATGGTGTAAAAGTGGATTATAGGACCGGCGCTGTGGTAAAGCCGCCACCTACTGCACCATCATCCCATATGGGCAATGGTTCAAGCCCCAGCTGTTCCACTTCCAATCCAGCTCTCTGATATGGCCTGGGAAAACAGAAGATGGCCCAAATCCTTAGGACCCTCCACCCATGTGGGAGACCCGGAAGAGGCTCCTGGCTCCTGGCTTTGGATGGGCATAGCTCTGGCCTTTGCAGCCAACTGGGTAGTGAACCACAGGATGGAAGATTTCTCTCTGTGCCTCTCCTTCTCTCTGTGTGTAACTCTGACTTTCAAATAAATAAATAAATCTTTTTTAAAAAAGAAAAGTGGGTTAAGGGTACAGGCCTTAAGCTGTCAGAATTCTTACCCTAATGCCCGTGAATAGGTCGTTGTTTTCATAAGATGAAAAGCCATAGTTTTCACTAGATTTGTACACACAATTTTTTTTTTGACAGGCAGAGTGAACAGTGAGAGAGAGACAGAGAGAAAGGTCTTCCTTTTTGCCATTGGTTCACCCTCCAATGGCCGCCGCGGCCGGCGTGCTATGTCCGGTGCATCGCGCTGATCTGAAGCCAGGAGGCAAGTGCTTCTCCTGGTCTCCCATGCAGGTGCAGGGCCCAAGCACTTGGGCCATCCTCCACTGCACTCCCGGGCCACAGCAGAAAGCTGGCCTGGAAGAGGGGCAACCGGGACAGAATCTGGTGCCCCGACCGGGACTAGAACCCGGTATGCCGGCGACGCAAGGCAGAGGATTAGCCTAGTGAGCCGCGGCGCCGGCCCTGTACACACAATATTAAAAACCAGGCCCTGCAAATTAGTGTATGTGGGTCCAAGCAAACCATATGCCAAGAGGAGAGCTAGAAGCTGTGGACAAATAACCAAGATCCTATGTCCTGACACCCCATGTTATGGTCTGGTTGGAAAATGAAAACAAATTTGGAAAAATTAGCCCACATATGTCACTTTAAAAATGATTCTCCTCTCTATCAAAGAGTGATAAACCTTGTTCACATTGTGATCTTTTAGTTTTAGAATATGACTCAATCCCAGTGGAAAGAACGGGGCCATCAAAGAAGGAGGTACCTTTCTCTGAAGGGAGAGGAGAACTTCCACTTTGACTATCACCCTGTCAGAATAAAATCGAAGTCGGCGAACCCAAAAGGCTTCCATAGCCTTGGCAACTCATGACTAGGGCCTAGGGAGATAACTGACACCATAAACAAGAGTGTCAAATTGTTAAGTGAACAACAGGAGTCACTGTGTACTTACTTCTCATGTGGGATCTGTCCTTAGTGTGTTGTCCAATGTGAAGTAATGCTATAACTAGTACTGAAACAGTTATTTTTACACGTTGTGTTTCTGTGTGGGTGCAAACTGATGAAATCTTTACTTAACATATACTAAATCTATCTTCTGTATATAAAGATAATTGAAAATGAATCTTGATGTGAATGGAATGGGAGAGGGAGCGGGAGATGGGAGGGGTGTGAGTGGGAGGGAAATTATGGGGGGGGGAGGCCAATGTAATCCATAAACTGTACTTTGGAAATTTATATTTACTAAATAAAAAAATTTCTGTGAAAAAAAAATGACTCAAGTTATGAAGGTATGTTTTAGTATACTTCTTAGGAAGTAATCTGATAGAGGTAAAGACTGTCTGTTTTGATCTTTGCCTGATTGACAAGGCACTCTTGTATCCATTATCTACTGAATGAATAAGACAAAAAGAGCTGGAGATATCTATATTTTTACAGTTACTTCTAACTTATGTCTAAGGTTGCCATGGCAAATAAAGTTCTGTGACTCATTTTCAAATCTTATGGAAAGATGAAATATTGAAATATGGAGTAATCCACTGAATTTCACAATTACAAATGGAGAATTTTTCACACTGTGCAAGACTGCCCAAAAGCAATGGTGTTGAATGTCTTCTAATTTATGAAATAAAAACAAAAGAAAAATAAAAGATGGGGACGAATTGATCATCAAGTAATATAAGTACTGCATAGAGAGGCTTTGGACACCTTTGAAACAAACTCATTCTAAATAATATCACTCTATTTTTACAAATATGATGCAGTACATTGGAACCAGGCTTTTGTTGTCTCACTAAACATATGTCTAATTTTTAATGTCATGCTGCATGAACACATGAAAAACTTGGAGAATCAACATAAATGAAACCATAAAAATTATTAAATTACTCAAAGCCTAAAGAATAAGTGTTGTGGGACTATGAAAAAGAAAACTGAATAGGCCATTGATAACAAATCTTCAAATATACCAACCATTTAGAAATTAGTACCAGTCTACTTTCCACCTTGAATGATAATAACAAGAAAAAAAAATCTGATGAACTACAAGGCAGTGTAAAGTGAGTGGATGAGATATAAAGCAGGGTAATAGCACACAGCATCTCCTGAAACATTAGTTGAGTTCCTTCTCAAAAGCACTTTAGTAACCAGACACATTTCTTAGTAGCTCTGACTGGGTGATCTCTCATTTCCCCCTGCATCCTAATGGGTTTTTAATCTAATAGAAAACAAACAAAGACTTTTGAATATTCTCAAGTAGATAGAGAATTTCCCTCTTCAGCGTCACTACTAGGTTCTTCTGTAACATATGGTGGTAGTTGAAAGGATTTAATATCAAAATAATCTTGCTGGTCACTCTAAAAGAGATCCCATATGCATCAGCGGTAAAACCTGATTTCTTATTCCTGAGTGGGGACCAAAGAGCTTATCTTGTTTATGTGTGTATGATCATTGCATTTCCAAGATTAGACGCTCACTATTGCAAATGGCAATTAATAAGATGATGAGTTGGTGCTAATGTGCCTGTGTGTGTGGACAGTAGAGATAACTTAAAGTGCATCTAATGCCACTAATTTATTTAATTTATTTACCATCTCCTTCATTTGGTTTTGGAAATACAATGATTTATAAATAAAGGACTAACACTTGAGGAAATATTTTCTAAAATTTTATAAAAAATTAATTGTACCTGAAAGCAACTTAATTCAGTATGCAGTAAGCGTGTTTAATATACATACTTTGATTACTTAAGGACTGAATTTACAAAGGTTTATTTCCCATAAAGTATAAACCATTTACCATTACAATCATTTTTTTTTATTTTAGTCCAAGTAAAAATTTCACAGAACTTACTATTTAGAGTCCTTGTTACAAAAGATTTTTAAAGAGCCTCCCCCCTCAAGTAAAACTTTATCACCATCACTCTTTTTATAGGAAATTTATTTATTTGAAAGACAGACTTATATGGGGAGAGAGAGACAAAGAGATGTCTTCCATTTCCTGATTCATCCAGGGCTGGGCCATGCCAAAGCCAGGAGCCAGAGCTTCTTCTGGGACTCCCACATTGGTGCAGGTGCCCAAGCACTTGGGTCATCTTCATGGCTTTCCCATGCACATTAGCAAGGAGCTGGATCAGAAGCAGGGAAGCCAGGACATGAATTGGCACTCATATGAGATGTTGATGTCCCAGGAAGTGGCTAAACCTGCTGTGTCACAGCATTGTCTCCTATCATCATCATTCTTAGTGTAGGCAGAAGCTATAGTGCTTGATGGTATTGCAGTATATGCCCTTCAGTAAGGGCCTGCAGAGTTTGACAATCACATGGCCTCATTAGGTGTTTTTCTTTAGGCCTAGGAGAGATTCCCAGGGGCCAGGGCTATGTCTTGCAGACAGTTATGTTAGTTGGAGAGAAAATAGCAAAAGTCTTCCCCTTGGGTACCTTTTTTTAGCCCAGGTTCACCACCTCCCTTCTATTTCCTCCCTCAAACATTAAAATTACATTATATGACCCAAAAATTAATAATAAGTTATCAACATGTCATTTAGTTATCCATCCTTTAATTATGACTACATTCATTTTTTTATCTAGAAAAATTTTTAACATAATTTTAGTTAATCTGCTATTGATGAAAGAGGTCTGATTCTGTCTTATTTGGTGCAGTAAACAGAGAAAAAAGAAGTCTGAAAGAGAATTATGCTCAGTCCTACATTTAAAAATAATGTTTAAAATTCATTAATTTATTTAATTGAAAGGCAGATAGACTGAGAGAGAGGTTCTGGTCTGCTGGTTCCCCTCTCCTACCACCACCATCAAATGCCCACAATGGCTGGACCACCAATCCTGGTCCCTGACATGAGTAGCAGGGACCCCATTTCTTAGCTCCATTGATGACAGGGTCTGCACTAGCAGGAATCTGGGGTTGGGAGTGAAACCAGGCATCAAACTCAGGCACATTGATATAGGATGTGGGCATCTTAACCCATATCCTAACCAAATGCCTGCCAAACACCTGCCCATAGAAATATTTTTTTGAGTTTTCAATTTACAGAGAAATTGAGTGGGAAGTACAGAGTTTCTACACGACAACTCCCTCAAGTTTTTCCTATTACTGTGCATTTTTATGGTCCATTTGTTACAATTGGTCAGTCAATACTGACACATTATTACTAAGGCCCACAATTTACTCTCAGGTTCATTCAGTGCTATACATTCTATGAATTCATCGACTCCACTGTTTTGCCTGTACATTTGTATCAATTGTTTTGCCATCTCCTGTTTTCTCTCACCATTCTTACTTCCTTCCCTTCCACATTCCATTCCAATTCTCTAGCCAAATACTAGAATCACTTCATATCACATTCTCTTGTCCTTTCTCCCTTTGCCACACTCACTTAACAAGACTATATTTCTCTGTCTGGTCAAGCCGACACTCTTGGACTATCACATTGATGGTCCCAACGTAAATTCAGGATTGTTTCCTTCAAGTGGCCAGGCAAGTGCACTGGATGGCTCAGTGCTCTCCATTTGCTCTGTCACAATTTAGCTGGATTATTTCAGACTCTTTTCCTTAGTCTTCCACTTGGTCATCCTCTATGCTCCCTCTTGGCTGATGATACTGTTTCCTACTTCATCAGAACTCAGGGATGCGATCAGAAAAATGCCTCTTACCAACCAGCTCTGGATCTGCAAACTAAACGATCCTGTAAGTTACCATATATGAACAGTTGTTATCCTAGCCAATTCTTCTTCAGTATACTAGATTCCATTCTTCTCAGCTATTCATGGACTAAGATACTCTCCTCCTTTTTCTACATTTTCAGATGTTTTTAATCTCTCTTGGATTATTCTTGTTGATATAAAATCTGTTCTCATTTAAAAAGAACAGAAAATCTTCCCTTCACTGTGGCCATGGTGGTTGATTTTATGCATCTACTTAGATTAGCTGTGGTCCTCAGGTTCTGGTTAAGTACCAATCTAGCTGTTACTGTGAAGGGATGTTTTAAAGATTGATTAACATTTAAATTGGTAAATTTTAGTAAATACAATGATTCTCCACGATATGGGTGGGCCTCATTTAGTTGGCTGAAGGTCTTCAGAGCATGGCCATGCTCCAAAGATGGGTAGAGCCCATGTTTAGAATAGCTTGGGGATAGTGGCAATGGTCCCAGAGAGGGATTGTTCTCTAGTTATTTTTTTAAAGCTTTTTACTTAATACTTATAACTAAGATATGCCATGCTAATTAATCATGATTTATGTTTTAGCCTCTATCACCTGTCTCTCCCAGCAGGTCTATATATCCCCATGGGCCAAAGGTTTTGTTTTGTTCAATGTTGTATATCTAGCATCTAGAACAGAGCCTGGCACAAAGTAGGTATTGAATAAATATTTGTCTAATTAAATTTACTTTTTCTCATTGGGTCTGCTGTACAGCATATTTTACTATTATGATTCTATTAATACTACTCAGCTTAAAACAACCAGCTTAAGTCATGTTGCCTTTTCCTACCCTTACAGAGCTCTTGAGGTACATCAAGTCTGTTTTCCCCACCACAGTGGTCAGAGTGAGTTGAGACACAAGTGTCAGTCACTACAGCTGATGTAGATAGAATTTGTTAAAGGGGATGGGCAGTTGGCACAGCAGTTAAGACATATTCCACCAACCTGCATCACATATTGAAGTGCTTGGGCTCAAGGCCCAGTTCCACTCTGATTCCAGTTTCTTGCTAATGCATACCCTGGGAGGCAGCAGGTGATTGCTCAAGTACTTGGGTCCCAGTCACTTACATGAGAGTCATGGATTGATTTCCATCTCTTGGCTTCAGCTTGTCCCTGACTCAGCTCTTATAGCCATTTGGTGAGTGAACCAGCAGATAGTTGATTCTGTCCCTCTCCTTCTCTCTTTCTCTATTCTCTCTCCCTTTAATAAATATGTAAATGAGTATTATTTAATTTGTAAAAGATATCAATATGTGACTCTCAATGCTACCTTTTAAACTTACAGCAGGAGGGCCTTTCTCATGACTGATTGAATCTTCCATCCAGGCATGTACAAAACCACATGAATGTGCTTGGCACATTATTTAGTTATGTGTAATCTAATATAACATCTAAATGAGATAGTCACTTTTCTTTCCCACATAAATGGTCACTGCCCCATGGTATGCAGTTCACGGCTGAACCTGAAGCACTGCTCCACAAATCTCTTCAGACACCACACACCACAGCTCCTATGTATGCCATTGCATCTACCTGGCTTAACAGCATGCCAGTCCGTGCACATCCCAGGTAGCTGAGAGAATGAAGGGGAGAAGAAGAAGGGAATAAAAAGCATAGACAGCTTTTTTAAAAAAGGATGTGCCTAGAAGCTGCCACATGAAAATCTTCTCTTACACCCTGAGGACCACAACTTGGTTGCATGACCCTTGGCAATTGTTCAAGAGATTGAGAAAAGTCACCTTCATTCTAACTGAACACGTGCACAGCTAAATGTACCATTCCTGTGCAGGAAGAAGAGGACACATGTATAGGGACATTTGGTAGTTTCTTCTAAAATATGTGTGATCATGTGAAGCACCATGGAGGGGTGAGAACTGTTTCCCCACAGCCTTTGTGAAGTAGGATGATCATCCCTGTCCAAGACTAATTCTACTCCTTTAATTTCTTGAACATCAACATTGCTGTCCCCTAACACAGCTGAGTAGCCAGCACCATGCTTATCAGTTAACCCCCTTTCTTTTAATGTTCCTGACAAATGCCAACCTCCTTGATCAGCCTCTTTCCCAGGGTGGATACAACACGAGTGAATACTCTTCAACCAGGTCAGCTTCACAGTGGGGGCAGTCCCACAGAGCTCCACATTCAGAAGCCGCTTTCTCTGGGGACAGAGGCAATGGTCCCACCTACTCCACTTTATTCTTCTCTAACTTTTTAAAAATATTTTTACTTAATATCGATAATTAAGTAAGAAGTACCATGCTAATTAATTAAGAATTATGTTTTAGCCTCTATCACCTGCCTCTCCCAGCTGATCTATGCTCTCCATGGGTCAAAGGTTTTTCTCTCTGGCTTTCTATGTAGCATCCTCTATAGACATCAAATTCTTCCTAATGCTGTCTTGAATTTGTTTTGTAAATAAAGTCTGATGAAACAGAGCAGCCCCTTGGTTCCTACTGACTCCAAAGGCCCACCCACTCCCTTGTGTGCTGGTGCCCAGGGCCCCAGCTGGCCTTCTCCTCCCTTTCCCACCCCAAGGATTAAGGTCTGCTGCCATCCCCCATTTCTTGGCACCCAGAAACCTGCTGAACCTTACTCCCTGGACCATCCCAGCCACTACTGATGCTCTGCCCCTACTGGCCTGCAGAGAGGGTCACCTAATAGGAGACCCTTGTGTCAATTCAGGGCAGGACAGAGTGATCTCATGTCTTTTAAGCGGACCACTTAATGAGGGTAAGCCACCCATACCCAGCCAGATACAGATACACACAGAGATTGCAATTTTTGGGGGGTCACCTGTCTGCTGTGGCTAGGGAAGGAGAGATGGACTTCCCATGCCTTGCTGCAGCAGGGTACATCTGCAGGGGCCAGTGGGCTGGCTGCTCTCACATACTGATTCATAAAACAGCACACTGGGTACCTGTGAGGGTCCTCACTCACACAGCAGGGATTCCTGTACCCAAGACACATGACATTAAATATATTTTTTAAAAGGTTAAGGAGAGACCATGGAAGAAATACATTTTACATTTTAGTACATTTAAGGACACTAAAAGGCCCTCCCCATTGCTCTTTGAATAAGGGGCCCTGAATTTTCATTTTGCACTGGGCAAGGCAACTATGGAGCTGGCCCTGGTTTCAGCTTCCTTAATTAATCCACATTCCAATCAGACTTGATCATGCTATCCCCCCAAATTGCTTTGATGGGCACATTACATTATCATGTAAACTCTATTTTAAAATGTTACAGCCCATTGGATTGCCTCTACAGTGGAGGAATGATGGCCATTCTATTTTGCTTGTTTCTATTTGGTCAATAGCTTTGCTTCTGTGCTATCTGGAATACTTCTCCCTCTCTCTCACAACCCTCTCTGTGGTGATGATCATTCACACATTTGCCTCTGAATCTCCTCAGCACCTTATCAGGGGTCTGAGCAGAGAGGGTCTGCAACAAACCCGGTTGAATATTCCAGGTGTGGAGGAATCAATCAAGAAAGGCTGGAGCTTGTGGCCAGCCTTTTCCAGGCAGGAATCAGCTACAAACTGTCCCTCCCAAGTTCACACAAGATGCCAGAAGTGAGTAGAGGACTTCTGATGTGTTTGAACCTGTGCTCCCAGATCCGGTTGCTTTGTCATGCACCAGGCAATGTGCCCTTGGGTCTCTCATCACCTTCAAATCAAGGAGCATCACACTGGAGTATCCCCAAGCCCACATAGCTGGGTGTTGTCTTCCCTTAGAGAGTTTTTGTTCATTCACCCAGGAACTTTAGTTTTTCATTTAGAAGACAAAACAGTAGGAGCTTGCTGGGAGATGAATCAGAGCTTCCAGAAGTAAGGGGGCGGCTGGGGGGACCCATTCAGTTCTCACTTGCAGCCCATCCTTGTCTGAGCATCTTCAGGCTCCTAATTGTCTCCCTCCCCTTTTCCATGTCTGCCTCACACACTGAGCACTCCCAGACAGCTGTACAAATTGGCTCTGGAATTGTCAGGCAGGCAGAATTCTAGTGAGTCTGAAAAATGCACACTTCTGCCTACGTTTATTAATCAGTTGCTACTTTACACTCATCCTTGTCTATCTTATTTTGCTCAATGTTGCCCTGGGCAATCTTCAGAAAGAGAAAAGCTGGGCTAGGTCCTTTGTGTTTTACATTCCTGGTTCTGTAACCTCATATTAAAAGTCACTTCTAGATTTCCTTTTTGGAATCTCTGTCTAATGTCTTGCTACCAGGGTTTTTGTTGTTGTTGTTATTGTTGTTGTTGTTGTTTGTTTTCTAAAGTCAGAGTACAGAGAGAGGGAAGGAGATCTTCTGTACACTGTCTGGTTCACTCCATATTTATATTGTCATTCATATTAGGTTGTGAGGCACAGAAAGCATCACTTCCTGGAAGTATTTGCATTTTAAACCCCTTGCCTAGAGAGGGCAATGCTGGACCTGAAGGAATCACATTTCCAGCCTCCTGATTTTAGATCCTGTAGAACCAGATGGGAATGGTATTTTAGGGCAGAGGGATTCCTTCAAATCAGATTTAGAAGGAAAGATCTTGGAATTATTAACCCTAACAATCCTCCTCCTCATGTCACTATTGCAGGAGAACTTCATTTCTGCAGCAAATAAACATTTAACATCCACTGCCAACACAGCTGGCTCAGGGAGCTCCAAGAGAAAGTGAACAGGAAGAATAACCAGAATGCTTTAAATTGTCTTCTTGGTTTTCTAGGCTTGAGTTCTGTGAACACTTGCTGAATTTTTTTAAAGACTTATTTACTTATTTGAAAGGCAGAGTTACAGAGGCAGATGTAGTGTGTGTGTGTGTGTGTGTGAGAGAGAGAGAGAGAGAGAGAGAGAAAGGTCTTCCATCTGATAGTTCACTCCCTAAATGGCCACAGTGTTGGGAGCTGGGCTGATGCAAAGCCAGGAGCCAAGAGCTTCTTCTGGGTCTCCCATGTGGGTTCAGGGGCCCAAGGACTTGGGAAATCTTCCACTGCTTTCCTAGGCCACAGCAGAGAGCTGGATCAGAAGTGGAGCAGCCAGGACTCAAACTGGCCCCCACATGGGATGCCAGCACTGCAAGCAGCAGCTTTACCCACCATGCCACAGTGCCGGCCCGTTTGCTGATTTTTGATAGCTTCTCAGGAAACAAGTCAAAGCTTTCAAACAATAATGGATTGTGCCTTCTACACTGGTCCCGTGAAAGAGCAGGTAAATCTGACCATGGCATTCTTTATGCTCAACGCTGTTTAGCGTCTCGCCATGTCCTACAAAATAAAATCTTAACACTGTACCATGGAACACAAGGCCTTCAGGCCTGCCTGGCCTCCTCTTCTAGCCATTTTCGGACTCTTCTCCTCCTAGAGTGCTGCACTATTGTTCGGACACTCCAAGGTGTATGAAGAAGTATATTCCCTTGGGCCTCTATATGTGCTCTGGGATTGGCTCTCAAAAATGTTCTCTTCCCAGCACCTTTCATGCTTTGTCAGTCAAGCTTTTGTTCCCATAATCTCTGGTCTCATATGCCCGCCATGTCCATTATAGCACTAAATATGCCACATTATAGTTGTTTGGCTGTTTGTCCATCTACTCACAAGGCTGTAAGTTCCTTGTGCTTTATGCTTCCATATTCCCAGTCTCTAGCACAGAACCTAGCAAATAACATAATGAAAACTTACCTGGTGAGCCATGGCAGGAACTCAACTAAAACTGTTTGGGAATACTACATGGCTACTTTTATGTAAAAGCTCAATGGGAACTTCCCTTTTAAACTTCTAAAACAGAGGACAGGAAACTCCAGCCTGGAGATGGAGATCAAAACTGGCCACAACTTGCTTTTGCTAATAAAGTTTTATTAGAATACAGCCAGATCCATTCATTTGTGCATGGTCTGTGACTGTTTTTGTACTACAACAGCAGAAGTGAACATAGAGACTCTATGGGCTACATATCCTGAAATATTTACCACCTGTACTGTCTGATCCTTTTTTAAAAAAAGTTTATGAACACCTCGGGTAGAGGGGAGAAAGAGAAAGAGTGAGCAAGTGCATAAGAGCATGAGAGAGTTGTGGGCGAAGTGGGGGAAAGGAGAAGAGGAGAAAAGCAGTCCAGTGAGGCGACGTCCTTCAGTGCAGGCTGCTCAGAAGAGAGGTCCAATTTTCAAGTGCCCCTTCAGACTGGACACACAAGACTCTTAGAAAAGACAAGAACAGTGGGAACAGATTCACAATGGCAGCCTGGAACGCAAGGATGTTGTTTTCAACTGTTTGCCAGGGTAGAGAGAAGGGCAAGCTGATCCCAAGAAATTAGCAGAAGCACTAAGGCCTAATAATGATTGCAGTAGAGAGCTTTTCAGGTGCCCCATTAAAAAGAGTGCTTTGTCCTAATAAATACCACGGTAAGAGTCTGTTCTCAAAGCCCCCTTCCTGCACTTTATTCTTAATGAGTCTTCTAATGAGTGCATCGTATTTATTTCCTTGAGAGACTCATCACTCCCCATCTCAGCCTATTATTTAAATATACGGCATGGTGTGAAAAATTTGAAAAGCCCACTGGATCCTCTCTGTGCCTTTTCCAATGGCCTATGTCAGCCTTTCAGGCCAGAGGAGGCTGTGTGAGCTGGATTTGCAAATGCACCGGTTCCTCTACTTTAGCACAGCCCAAATCACAACAGCTGAGAAATACTCCAAAACTCAGGGCTGTTTCCTAGCTATATTTGAAATAAAAAACAAAAACAAAAAATACACTTAGAAAATAGTGATTCCTTTGCCATCATATTTAGTCTTTAAAAGAAACTAACTCTTAGTTCCTCGCAGCATAGGAAAATGTAGTCATTAGGTTCATCTTAGAATTCAGGAGTTGTTTATTTATTGAATTTTATTTTGTATTTTATTTTCATTTTCTCTCTCTTTTTTTGTCAAGAAAGAAAAAAAATCACAGAGAAAAGATAGTTACCACAACTCTTCAGTTAAGAGTCAGTCTAGGCTCCTGACTTTAACAGATGCACAGTAACTTACTCTTATTTCTATGCCAAAGTATTTAAAAAGTGTTGTGCCATAACTATAAAATCATTATCTCATCTACCTTTAAAATTAGAAAGAAAGCAAGGGATAAAAGAACACAATAATTCCTTAATGTCACTTAATATCATCAAATATCCAGCTTTGAAATTTCCCCCAGTCCCATAATTGATGGTTAGAAGCAGTGTGTTTCATAGTCTCCTTTAATTTATCGGTTTTTCCCAATCCTATTTTATCCTTTGCGATTTCTCAAAGAATCTCAGTTTTTCTTCTTAGAATTTCCAACAATCTGCTTTTGTTGGCTGTATCCTTTTGGCATTCTTTAATACACTATCCTATGTTTTCTGTAGTTAAAACTAGAAGCTTTTTTTTTTTTTAACTTCTTATGCCTCAGAGATGAATACTGAGGAATTCAAAATCTCTCAGATTTGCTTCAAACCAATACAGTGCAGGGTGGGATGTAGACAGAAAAGCCACAAATGAAACAAGAATGGACAAGTTGGTCATTCTTGAGTTGGTTGCATTGTGGAGATGGGTTCATGAAGATTTTGTAGTTTTCCTATAATTAAAAAGTTAACTAAAAGTTTTTGTAGTTTCCTATATAAATTTTCAAAGTGCATCATGCACTTTTTATCCTCGCTAAACATTTGGTCTTCTCTTGATAATGCTCATCTCTCATTCTAGACAGTTATCAGTGGAATAGAGTAAAACTCAAACTAAGAGCTCTCACTGCATGTGTAGGGATGAAATCGTGCTAAATTTGTGGGTTTCATGTGAAATTCAGGTTTCTACATATTGAGGAGAATTGACTATGTCAATACTTTTGATTTATGAATAATACAAATATAAAAACTCTAGAGAAATATTTCTCAAATAGTGATCACATTGGAATATTTGATTATTGATATTCATTATATTATTATTAATAACATGGCAAATGTAGGGTTAGAATAAGGTGGTGGAGAAAGTCTGAGACTTAATGCTCAACCTTGAGGTATACTTGTGCTTTTTTCTATCTCAGCCTGTAACTAAGATTCACTAAGATCGGAATGAACATAGAACTTTCTAGCTTCCAGCCTGATTCAAAATAAATAAATAGCAAGTAAGTTATGGCTATTGGAGCAGGAAATAGGGGCATGTTGATGTGTGGGGCAGTGGAGGGGAATGCACTGTTCTAGCCACTTCTCCTTGTAGGGACCCTTTAACCACATACAGCAGAATCCTTTGACAATTAAGTCTGACACTTCCTTAACAGGTTTTTTTCTCCCATCTCTTAAGCCCCAGGAAAGCCATCTCATAGCTTGTTTGTTGGGAAGTAGGTGATGACTGCTGCCTGGCTCAGCGGGTACCTCAGAGACTGAATTGTATCCTTGTTAACTACTCCCCTGAGGTAGTGTTTTTTTTTTTTTTCTCCTAGCTCCTTCCTTGACTGTTATCTCAGACAGCCTCCACTCAGACCTCACCGGACTCCAGCTCAATGCAGCTGCAAGTGTTCAATGTGAAGCTCCGATTTGGGCAGTTAATCAGGACCCCCATGACAAAATCCCAGTTACATGAATGATAAAAGAGAGTGTGTCTGGAAATCAGTTTTAGCTTCTTCTAATACATCCTTAGAGCCTTGTCCTTGCCTAAATGATTTTAGGACGTTCATGCTGTTCAAATTCTTATTTCTTAATTCAGACTATGTTATTAATAAATATTCTCAAGTTCCACAATATGGTGTAACCCATTATAAAGGTTACTGAAGGTATTAATTCTCTGTGTGACTAGACACTATCTCACTTTCTTCCACAATTTCTTCTCCAGTTCAGCTATCTTTCTAGATCTCTACAATATCTGATGTATCCACATTAGTCTGTAAAGCTCTGCTTTCACTTTGAGCTTTGCTGGGCTCTTTTCTTGCCTCCACCCTCTTTTGTCAGTAGTATGGCCATTGATGACTTTGCTCTCAATTGGGCACCACTACCCC
The DNA here is from genome assembly GCF_964237555.1 of Oryctolagus cuniculus. NCBI lineage: Eukaryota > Metazoa > Chordata > Mammalia > Lagomorpha > Leporidae > Oryctolagus > Oryctolagus cuniculus. The sequence continues at coordinate 146,273,196 of NC_091436.1, read as the reverse complement.
ATCCTCAACATCAGTAGTAAATTTCACTTGCTTTTCAACTTCACTTGCTTTTCAAACTGTTTTATGGGAGTACATACACCACAAATCCTCGAAAAAGCACTTGTCCAATAGATCTTTCTTTGGTGACAGAAATATCCAACACAGTATTTCGTAGCCACAGGTGGCTATTGGGCATTTGAACACTTAATGATGAGCAGGGTGGTAGAAGAAATGAAATTTTGAGTCTGACACGTGCGCAAGTCAGGGGCTCACACGAAAGCTGCCCCATCTGACCCGTCTTGCACATGGACCAAGAAGAAGTGAAATTTAAACTTAAATTCTAGTTAATCTTACTAACTTTTAATTAATTTAAACAGTCCCATAGCTGGTGGTTACAGTGTTGTACAAGTCAGCCCTAGAATCTTCCACTACTATCACACTATTACAATTATGAAGACATTTTCCAGTCTCACTTATCCAATGCTCCTCTAATACCAACAAGCACAAATACTCAACTGAAACTGATTTGCTAGTGTCTAAAAGTCGCTGAGATTTTGGTTTTTGGATAGAGATATATAACTGAATTCTTTTTTGATGTGATTTAAAACTGACTTCAGAAAGCAGTTCTCCCCTTAGTCTTTATGTGACTTTGGATTACTAATTTAGCTTTTACAAGCTTTTACTTCCCATTTTGAAAAGCAGAGAAGACATTATCTATGTTGTGAAATTGTCATAGAAATTAAAATGTAATTACATTCATTACATTAGATTAAATGTGATACATGAAGTGCCTAACATATTGATTGGCTCCTATATCATGGTGAGCATTCAGTTGGTGGAAGCAATTCTAGATCATGGTGAGACATCCTAAGGTTATATGAAGTGAGTCAATTTATTTTCTCCACTGAAAAGTGTTAAAGATAAGCACAATGGACTTGAATTTTGGGGAAGGAGAGTTTAGAACATTTACTCTGTTAATAGAATTTCACAAGAAATTTAAAATAGTATTACAATTAACTTCCTTGGGTATACTTTCAGAGGCTTCATCCCTGTCTTTGTTTTACGTATTTGTCAAACCAACGGTTAGGAGAGATGTACTATTATAGTTTGGATGATCTGTGATTATTTTAAAATTTACTATATATGAGTGAAATGGACATCTTTTCATTTGATTACTGCTTATATTACCCTTGTCTACATTCCTATTGAATTATAGTGTTTTTATTTTTAACTTGTTGAACTTATTTTTAGTGAAGTATTAAGCTTTTGACTACATTTTAAATTAAAAGTATATTATCTCAACTAAGTGGGGCTCTAAATGTAGATGTGTGCCAGTACTAAATTATTTTCCCAAATCTCCAAATTTCTGGCTTCCATTCAAGTCTTTTACTCTATTTTACTCTATTGTTTTTCTCTTGCTGAGCAGCAAAGGACTTTTATTTTCCACTTTTCCTATATACCTACAAAGTATGGACACTGTGTTTCAATTGACTGTATTGCATACTTTTTTGCTGAAAACATTTGCTGTAGGGCCAGCACCGTGGCTCACTAGGCTAATCCTTTGCCTGCGGCACCGGCACCCCGGGTTCTAGTCCCGGTTGGGGAGCCAGATTCTGTCCCGGTTGCCCCTCTTCCAGTCCAGCTCTCTGCTGTGGCCCGGGAAGGCAGTAGAGGATGGCCCAAGTGCTTGGGCCCTGCACCCGCATGGGAGACCAGGAGAAGCACCTGGCTCCTGGCTTCAGATCAGCACAGCACACCGGCTGTGGCAGCCATTTGGGGGGTGAACCAATGGAAAAGGAAGACCTTTTCTCTGTCTCTGTCTCTGTCTCTCTCTCTCTCTCTCTATCACTGTCTAACTCTGCCTGATAAAAATAAATAAATAATAATAATAAAAATTTGCTGTAAACACAATTCCGTGTTCAGTTTTGTTGTAAACTGACTTATCATAAGATGCACTGTTGATATGCTTTTTGATGTGTTTTTGATAAGAATGATAAAGATAAATCTTAAAAAATTTAGAAAGTATATTATCTTTAAAAACTACTCTAAAATTTTAAGTCTAAATAAAAGCACCTTCAGGAACCTTAGGATGACCCTGTCCTATGGGTACCTTTGGAGGTGCCTACGTATTTAAGGATTTTTTTTCCTGATTTTTTAAAATGCAGGCCATATACAATTTCCCACATAATGCTAAGCTAAGTTGCTATCCTTTTCATTAATCCATTTTCCTTGTTCCTCCTGCTAAGATTATAAAACACAACTTATGGTCAGTACCTCATAGGGAAAGCAATAAATGATCAGCTAAGGGATACTCCCACCCAAACACATGTAACTACAATGAACTCAATGTAGTTACCGAGAAGTTTCCCAGACAACTACCAGAACATGAATCTGAGTTTGGCACATACAGAAAATGCCCCAGAAGGTTCCAGGTCAGAATCTCCAGGAAAGGGGAACAGTCTGAGTAACACAATGTAGTTACAAGAAAGAAGACTAAGACCTGATGAGAAAAGGACTCTTTAAAAATGTCGAAACAAGTTATCCACTGAATAAAGCAAAGAATGTTGTAATTCCTACATATGCCAGTATTTTTCTTCAAATATCCAAATAATGTAGCTCACAGGGAATTAGTACCTCAGAGGATGCTGAATATTTTAGGGACTGCCAATGAGACCAATGAGTGCTACTACAATGGATATGTTACACATATTGACCACATGGGCCCACACTGTGTGTGGCATAGTGGGTAAAGCTGCTGTATCAATTGCTGGCATCCCATATGGGCACCAGTTGGAGTCCTGGGTACTCCAATTCCGATCCAGCTCTCTGCTAATGTGCCTGGGAAAGCAGCAGAAGATTGCCTAAGTATTGGATTCCTGCACCCACATGGGAGACCTGGAAAAAGCTCTTGATTCCTGGATTTGGGGCCAGTTGGGGAGTGAACCAGCAGATAGAAGATCTCTCTCTCTCTCTCTCTCTCTCTCTTAAATAAATCTTTTTAAAAAGGGGAGGAGGGACCACATATATCTCTCTCTATGAGGACTAAATTCATTATATAAAAAGTTGGAAACTTGAGACTCCTGAAGACTCTGAAATTTTATAAGGCATTTCAAAGATTCAAGATCATTATTAATAGGCTGTATCCAAGTTATCTCAGTGTCAGCCAGTGTAGTTCTTCCAATAAGAAAACCAGGAGCACAAGTCATTATATTTTGCATGTTTTCTTCATCCATGGCATTTCATGGAACCATTGATTATTCAGGGTTTAACAGATTGAGTTAAAATAAAAATCAGCAATATTAATAATTATCATTGTCATCATCTCATTTTAAATGCGTGTTAACTACATGCCAAGAACTGTTCTAAGCAATTAACATTCATTAAATTATTTTAACCCTCATGATAATCCTAGAGAAAGATGAGCCTTACTATTATAATTTGCAGATAAAGAGTCTAGGCACAAAAAGTTTGATGTTTAACAATAAAAAAGGTAAATACCAATTTGGAATTGAATACCATACAGCTATTAAAAATAAAACTTTTAATCAGTTGAGAAAATTCTATGATACATATAAACATGAATCAGGAGTGAAGCACTCCTTGTGTTGTGGTGATGGAGAAAAGGGAGGCGAGGAGATGAAAATAAGAACCAGAGAATCAGTCACCAAAATTTTAACATATTTTCCTCTAGAGAGTGATTGCATTGCCCTTTTATGATTTCTATGTTTTCAGACAGTTTACAGTGACTAAATTACTTTAGTAACTACAAAATAAAATTTCAGTAATAGTCTAACTGATTTACTTCCTACCATTAATCAAGTTGTTTACTGCCAACTTCACTTATTCATTCAACAAATATTTATGGAATGTCTCCATGCAAAGCAACATTTTGAGCTCCCAAGATAGAACAGTGAATAGTACTGACAAAGACTATTCTCTACATGTTTGCATTTAAGAGACAAGGTATATACGTAACCCATTAAATGAATATTCAAGTAAGATAATCTCAAATTGTAACAAATACTATAATAGAAAAGGTAGTAATATGATAGGTATATAAAAGGAAGAGAAGAGAACCATTCATTTCAAAAGGATGCTTTCAGTAGACCTGTCTTAGGAGACATCTGCATTAGGACCTAAAATATCAGAAAAAAATTATATGAGACTGAGAAAGTGTGGTAGTAGAAGGCATGATGATACAATGACTCAAAGGTATAAACAAGCTTGGCAAGTTCATCAAGAGGGGGGCTTGGTAGGAATACAGTATAATGAGTCAGAAGGAAAGGGATGGGAGGGCCATGTAGGCTACCAAAAATGTTAAACCATCATTTTCTTTGTTGGGAAGCCATTGAAAGGTTTTTAGCAGAGAACTGACACAATAATTTATTAATTTTATTAAAACAACAAAGTCTTCAAACTGTTAAATGCCAATAGATTATATAAGTCAGGAACGGAAGTTCATAGCCAATAAGATGATTGCTGTAATTTAGACTAGATACTTGTAACTTGGAATGGAATGTGGCAATAAAAAGGAAGAGAACTGAACAAACTACAGAATATTTTCAAGCTATAGCAAGCAATATTAGGGCTATTTTTTCATTTTCAAAATTTTTTATTAATATATTAAAAACAGATTTCATGTATTTCATGGGTACAATTCTAGAAAGATAAGCATACTTCTCTTCCCTCTCATTTTTCCCTGCCTCAATCACTCTCCTTTCTTCCTTAATTCAGTCCACCATATGATCCCAGGGTTGATGTACCACTAACCATAATGTTCAAAAAAGTAAAAAAAAAAAAAAAATGGAAACACTACAGTTCAACCGAAGTAGAAACAAGGGCTTAACCAACAATCAAATCTCAAGATGTCTTTTTTGTTATGTCTACCACATATTAGTGAAAATATATTTGTCTTTTGAGGACTGATTTATTTCACTATGAAAAATGGTTTCCAGTTGAATCCGTTTTGTTGAAAAAGACAGCATTTCATTTTTTTTAAACTGCTGAATAGTATTCCACAGTGTATATATACCACATTTTCTTTATCCCATCATTAGTTGATGGACATCTGGGCCGAGTCCATTATCTTAGCTAGTTTGAATTGAGTTGCAATAAACATAGGGGTACAAATAACACTTTCATATTCTGATTCAATTTTATTTGGATAAATTCCTAGGAATGGGGTGGCTGGGTTATATGGTAGATCTATTTTCATATTTCTGAGGAATCTCCATACTGTATTCCACCATGGCTGCACCAGTTTACATTCCCACCAACAGTGGATTAGGTTTTGTTCCCCATATCCTCACTAGCATTTATTATACTTTGATTTTTGAAAGATAGCTATTTAAATTGGGGGAGGTAAAATCTCATTGTGGTTTTATTTGCATTTCCCTGGTGGCTAAAGATCTTGAGCATTTTTTCATGTTCTGTTGGCAATTTGTAGTATATCCTTTATAAAATGCCTGCTCATGTGTTTTGTCCACTTCTTAACTGGATTAATATGTTGTTGTTGAGTTTCTTGAGCTCCTTATGGATCCTGGATATTAATCCTTTATCAGTTGCACAGTTTGCAAATATTTTCTTCCATTCTATTAGTTGCCTTTTTACTCTGTTGAGTGTTTCCTTTACAGTGTAGAAGCTTTTCAACTTCCTGTAATCCCATTGTCTATTTTTATTTTTATGGACTGTGCTTCTGGGGTCCTATTCAAGAAGTCTTTGCCTATGCCAGTGTCTTGCAGTTTACCCAATGTTTTCCTCTAGTGATTTGATAGTATAAGGTCATAGATTTAGATCATTGATCCACTATGACTTGATTTTTGGATAAGGTCTAAGGTAGGGGTCTTGTTTCACACTGCAGCATGCACAGATACAATTTTCTTTCTTTTTTTTTTTTTTGGACAGGCAGAGTGGACAGTGAGAGAGAGAGACAGAGAGAAAGGTCTTCCTTTGCCGTTGGTTCACCCTCCAATGGCCGCCGCGGCCGGCGCGCTACGGCCGGCGCACCGCGCTGATCCGATGGCAGGAGCCAGGAGCCAGGTGCTTTTCCTGGTCTCCCATGGGGTGCAGGGCCCAAGCACCTGGGCCATCCTCCACTGCACGCCCTGGCCACAGCAGAGGGCTTGCCTGGAAGAGGGGCAACCGGGACAGAATCCGGCGCCCCGACCGGGACTAGAACCCGGTGTGCCGGCGCCGCTAGGCGGAGGATTAGCCTAGTGAGCCGCGGCGCCGGCCCACAGATACAATTTTCTCAACACCATTTGTTGAAGAGACTGTCCTTTCTCTAACAATGGATTTTAGCTCATTTGTCAAAGATTAGTTGGTTGTAGCTGTGTGGATTAATTTCTAATGTTTCCATCCTGTTCCATTTATCTGCATGTCTATTTTTTGACAGTACCAAGCTGTTTTGATAGTAGCTGTCCTGTACTATGTCTTGTAATCCTGTATTATGATGCCTAAAGCTTTGTGTTTTTTTTTTTTTTTTAATTTGCTTTAGCTATTTGGGGTCTCTTGTATTAAATACGAATTTGAGGATTGTGTTTTTCTTTCCTTTTTTTTTTTTTTTTTTTTTTGCAGAGTTAGACAGTGAGAGAGAGAGACAGAGAGAAAGGTCTTCCTTCCGTTGGTTCACCCCCTAAATGGCCGCTACGGCTGGCGTGCTGCACTGATCCGAATCCAGGAGCCAGGTGCTTCCTCCTGGTCTCCCATGTGGGTGCAGGGACCAAGTACTTGGGCCATCCTCCACTGCCTTCCCAGGCCACAGCAGAGAACTGTACTGGAAGAGGAGCAACCCGGACAGAACCTGGCACCCCAACCGGGACTAGAACGCAGAATGCTGGCGCTGCAGGCGAAGGATTAGTCTAGTGAGCTGCGGTGCTGGCCAATTTTTTTCCATTATTACAAGGATTGTGTTTTTCTAGATCTGAGAAGAATGTCCATGGTATTTTGATTGGGATCGAATTAAATATATAAATTGCTTACTGGGGAGTACGGAGATTTTGATGATATTAATGATTCCAAACCACAAATATGGTAGAGTATTCCATTTTTTAAATCTTCTTTCTTTCTTCAATGTTTTTTAACCTTCATTGTAGAGATCTTTCATGTCCTTGGTTAAATTTATTCCAAGAAATATAAATTTTTTGTAGCTACTGTGAATGGTATTGATCTTACAAGTTCCTTTTCAGCATTGGCATTGTTTGTGCAAAGATCAGGGCTGTTTTTTGTGTAAGAAATAAGAAAATAATAAACAATAATGAATGGGAAATAGTAGATTGTGATATATTTACCTTACATGAAGAAGTTTAGGAAGAGATTGGGTTATAGAAGGGAAATTGGAAATAAGAATAGCATTGTGGATATGCTAAAGTAGAATTGTTAAGCAGTAATGTAAATTTATACAGTAGACAGTCTGATATGTGAATCCAGAGTTATTCTGAAATAGATATGTAAATGTTTTAGTTATCTGGACCTTTGTTGTATCCAGAAGCCTGGAAATAAATTTTCTCCTCTTCTATGGAGAATCTATAGCCAAAAAGAAGAAATAGGTGCAAGACTATAATGCTGTATAATTCTCCACTTAGAAATTGGGTAAGGGAAGAAAAGCCAGCAAAGAACCTTAAAAATAGAAGCCAGAAAGATGAGAGAAAGACTGGGAGATTATCAAGAGAAGAATTATGAAGAGAAGAATGTTTCAAGAGTGAGCAAATGTGGAGACGTGTGGGATTCTGCTGCAATGTCAAGGAACGTTGCAGGATCTGAACAGTGTCCAGTGGATCAAAGCCATGGAGTCCATTTGTGGTGATGATAAGTTTCCATGGAGTAAGGGAGATACCTTTTTGGGACGGATTCATTGGTAAATAGAAGAAAACGATTCACAATGTACGAAAACCAAATCACTTGCCACCTGTTTGTGGTCTTTGCTTTCCTAGACCATTCTGCTTAGGTGACAAATGAACTGAAGTCAGACTCAGGCTATTTGTCAATAAATATGGATTTTCAGTACTATAAGACATGAAGGCAACATGTTGCTTATGCTCCTGACTATTAATGTTTATAAAGCAAAAAGTATTCTTTTGAAAACATGGAAAAACCATTTCCAAACACAATCTTTCAGTTTCACTTTCTTAGAAATAGATCTTATCCCCAAACCAAGAAACATGATTCTGCCCCAATTTTAAAATTTATGATAACTACTAATAGCAGAACCCAGGTATGAAAATGTAGCCTCACATAAAGTTTTTATTTCATATTTCTTTCTATTAATAGTATGTTCTGAACTGGGCTGGTTGTTAAAGCATTTCTCAAATTTCAGAAATTTACCAAGATTACAGGCACAATTGGAATGAATACATATAGCTATATATTTAGTATGTTGAATAATACAATTCAGGTACAGCACAATAGACTGGGTACTGAGTAAAAGAATAGAAAAAAATCACTGGTTAGCCAATCCTATTACTTTTTAGGGCAAAGCATCAATAGTTACCCTAGTTAGGCATCCAGAGTAGGCCTCTCTTTTTTTTATTTTATTTTTTTATATTTTTTTTCTTTCCTATTTTTTTTTCTTTTTTTTTTTCAGAGTAGGCCTCTCTTAAGTCACAGGCCACTCTCCTTCCACAATAAATAGTTAGTTGTTAAATTAACTTTGTTGGCAGGAAAGTTATATACAATAAAATGCTTCCAGTTGAAGTGTATGTATCTATAAGTTGTGACAAAAGGATGCACCTGTTATCATAGCAACAATCAAATATAGAACATTTTAATCTTCCCAGAAACTTCTTTTGTGCCCCTTTCCAGTGAATTCCACTACCCAGACCCTAAGCAATCAATGATGTACTGTAATGGTAATTTCATTCTGTCTAATTTAGAATTTTCTATGAATGGTATCTGTATTTGGGGTCCTCAGTCTATATATTTATTATTGTTACATTGTTTGAAGAAATATCTGTGTTGTTGAGTGTATCAATATTCTGTATGTTTTATTATACATAAATTCTATTATAATATATAAATACTTTTCATGAAATATGTCTATTGATCATTGATGGATATTGAGTTCTACTTTCTTTGGTCTCTTATGAATAAGCAGCTATGAGCACTCAGATAAAAGTATTACTGTAGACACAGGTTTTCATTTCTCTTGGGTTAATATCTAGGAGTAGAATTTCTGGATCATATGGTAATTGCATACTTAAGCTTAAAAGAAATTGCCAGATTATTTCCAAAGCAGTTATAAAGTTATACATTCTCACTAACAACATATAAGGAGTTCTAGTTACTATCACTGACACTGATATCACACTGTAATTTAAACTTACATTTTGGTGACCAAATAAGTGTTTCCCTATTTGTTTAGGTCTTTCATTTAACAATTTTTGTACTTTCAGCATGTGGTCTTGCATGCAATTTTTAAATTCGTTCTTACATATTTTATTTCTATTCCTGTTACAATTGAAGAATATAATTAAGTTTCATCTTATTTCTTTATTTTTTAAAATTTATTAGATAGGTATTGTTACAGACAGTGAGAGAGACAGAGAGAAAGATCTTCCTTCCTTTGGTTCACTCCCCAAATAGCCATCGCTGCACCAATCCGAAACCAGGAGACAGGTGTTTCCTCCTGGTCTTCCATGCAGATGCAGGGGCCCAAGCACTTGGGCCATCCTCCACTGCCCTCCCAGGTCACAGCAGAGAGCTGGACTGGAAGAGGAACAACCGGGACTAGAACCTAGTGCCCATATGGGATGCTGGCGCCACAGGCGGAGGATTGACCTAGTGAGCCATGGCGATGGCCTTCATCTTATTTCTTATTAGTATTTCAAATACAGATGATTGTCTCACTTTAATAAGGAAATGTTCAAGCTTATAGTTTATAGTGAACTTTCTTTTATCATCACTGATTCTGTCACTAACATCTTAAACGTCTTTTTTTTTGGTTCCTAGTTTTTAAAAAGATTTATTTACCTTTATATTTTAAAGACTGAGTGACAGAAAGAGGGCAAGGGAAAAGAAAAAAGAGGGAGAAGAGAAGTGGACGGGAGGGAGAAGGAGTGGGAGAGAGAGAGAGAATATTTTCTATGTACTCATTCCCTCTCTAAATGCCCACTGAGGCAGACTGAAGACAGGAGCCAGGAACTTCCTCCAGGTCTCCCATATGTGTGGCAGGAACCTAAGTAATTGCACCATCATCTGCTACCTCCCAGGACATATTAGCAAAAAACTGGTTTAGAACCCAATCTCAGGCACTCTGATTTGGGGTGCAGGCATCTGAAATAGTATCAACCCACTGCACCACAATGCTTATCCTTGGCCTTCAGGTTTAAAGAATGTTTTCTCCAAACTGAGAATTTTGGGTTCATAGTGTATTTCTTTCAGGACTTTCTTTAAAATTTTTAATTAAGGTATACAAATTTCATGCATTTTATATATATCGATATAGGAACATAATAATTCTTCACACCATATTTTCTCTCTTGTCTGCTCTCCCAACCTTCTTCCTCCTATCTCTCCTATTCCCACTCTTAATTTTTACAAAGATCTATTTTCAGGTTATTTTTTACTCATAAGATTAACTCTACACTTGTTAAAGAGTTAAATAAATAACATGAGGGAAAAAAAAAAAACACCACTGTTCTTCAACAGCACAGACAAGAGCTCTAAACAACCATCGAATCTCAAATATCAACTTCCCTCCTATACATTACATTTCAGATGCTTCATTAGTTATCACAGACCAGGGAAAACATATGGTATTTGTCATTTGGGGACTGGTTAACTTCACTAAGTTTAATGGTTTCCAGTTGCATCCATTTTGTTGCAAAAGTAGTATTTCATAATGTATATATACAACATTTTCTTTATATAGTCATTAGCTGATAGACATCTGGGCTGAGTCCATATCTTAGCTATTTTGAATTGAGCTGCAATAAACATGGGAGTTACATATAACTCTTTCATATGCTGATTTCATTTCCTTTGGATAAATTCCTAAGAGTGAGGTGGCTGGGTCATATGGAGATCTATTCTCATATTTCTGAGGAATCTCCATTCTGTATTGCACAATGGCGGCACCAGTTTACATTCCCACCAACAGTGGATTAGTGTTCCTTTTTTCCCCACATTCTCACCAGCATTTATTATTTTTTTTTGACAGGCAGAGTTAGATAGTAAGAGAGAGAGAGAGAAGAGACAAACATCTTCCTTCCATTGGTTCACCCCCCAAATGGCCACTACGGCCATCCAAAGCCAGGAGCGAGGTGCCTCCTCCTGGTCTCCCATGCAGGTGCAGGGCCCAAGCACTTGGGCCATCCTCCACTGCCTTCCCAGGCCACAGCAGAGAGCTGGACTAGAAGAGGAGCAACCGGGACAGAATCTAGTGCCCCAACCGGGACTAGAACCCATGGTGCCGGCGCTGCAGGTGGAGGATTAGCCTAGTGAGCTGCGGCGCCAGCCAGCATTTATTATTTTTTGATTTTTGAAAGATAACTCTTCTAAATTGGGTAAGGTGAAATCTCACTGTGGTTTTTATTTGTTTTCCCTGATGGCTAAGATCCTCAGCATTTCTTCAAGTGTCTGCTGGCCATTTGAATGTCCTCTCTTGAAAAAATCACTGTTCAAGTCCTTTGCCAATTTCTTTTTTGTTGTTGTTGTTTTTTATTTTTTTGTTTTCTTTTTTTGGGGGGAGTGGGGGAATCTGGCTGTAAAATTTCCAAAGACTTGTCTTATAGCTTGAGTATTCTTTCTTCTGCTTTACTAAGTCTGTTGTTAAGGTTTTCCATTGAATTTTTACTTGTTCTTTTGAATTCTTCATTTCTAACGTTTCATTTTGATTTCCCTTTAAAAATATCAATTTCATGGGATAACGTTTCACTCATATCACATATGGATTTCTTTAACTCATAAATCTGCTTCTCGTTGCTTCTGAGTAAACCTATGATAAATCTTTAGAATTCCATTTCAGGCAGTTCATTGATATCTTCATCTACATATTAATATTGAAGCATTATTGTGTTCCTTGTGTGTGGGGGGTTATCTTGTTTTCCTTATTCTGTTTCTTGAATTTCTGCATTTATTTTATGCATTTGTGGAAATATTTGCTTGTTTTTCCCTCTGATAGCTTTTATCTTTGGACTATGCTTATGTGGCTTAGTGGAGTGCCTGATCTTTCAGTGAATACCCAGAGGTGTGTGCTGAGTGTGGCCAGGAAGCTCTGGTCAGTACTCCAGGGAGGGGTGAGTATCCAGGGTGACACTCAAGTTGGTCATGGTAGCTCTCTTTTATCAGGAGGGAGGGTCTAATCACCTCATGGCATAATCACACCTTCACCATACTCATGTGTGCTGCCGTAAGAACTACACAAGGATCTTTGCAGTCCTCAGTGTGAGCACAGATCCCATTTCCATCACCCATCTCTGGCAATCAGGGAGTTCTGAGTATGTGGAACTTCTCACAGTGATTGCCCAGAAACCCAGCTACACCCTGCACCCTCCTCATGCAGTCATGGAGTTCCCACAACCTCAGCACACAAGGCTCCCATGGTGCTGAGGATCCACTCCGCACCACTAGTCTGTCCTGTCCACAGAGAGACAGACGATCCCAGAGCCAGCTGCCTGTGGATGCTCTGCCTAGGCGGTTTGAGCCCCAGAGTCTGTGATATGTTGAGAGGCAGGAGGCACCTCACAGTCCTACGTGGGTTCCTAGCCTACTGTCAATCCTTCCATCCAGATTCAAAGTCAATGGGGAAGACAAATTTTCCCCCCTGGTAAAACCCCTGGATAACACACATGCACAAGAGCCAGCACTCCTGGTCCCCTCTCGTTTCACAATAGTGCTTTGTCACCACTGGTTGCCGGTTAATGCACCTGAGCTGCTGCTGCAGCTACTGGCAAGCTACTGCCCAGCTGCTGGGCACGCACACAAGAGCTGGTGCAGCTGTTAAGTATTTCCAAAATGGCATCCACCTTATCTCAGACGGTAGTCGGGATCCTTTGCAGATGGGGGACGTGGGGAGAGAGAAACATGCCCCTTTATTTTCTCTAGGTTATCAGGTACCCAGTCCCCCACGGGGCTCCAGGACAGACTCCCCCAGCTATATTGCCAGTGGAATGGGTTGCTGCAGTCTGATCTTCCCTCACTTTCCAAAGTTGGCATGCCCTCAGGCTCTTGGCTGTTGGGTCCTGTGTTGTGTCCGAGGTTGTGCTACAGTAGGCCCACACTCTCCTCATAGATCCACAGCACTTCTCTTCCTTCTGTAGAATTTCTACTGCTGTTTCCTCTCTAACTCTCCCCTGAAAATGCACTCTCCCACCTGCCTTTTTTTTTTTTTCTTTTTAACTATCTTCCTCTAGTCCAGCACAGTAAACTCCCTCCCTATTCTGCCGTCTTGGAATCGCTCTTCTTTCAGGAATGTGAAGATGATGTTCCGCCCTCTGCTGCCTCCACATTTGCTGACCTGATGTCTATTGTTTCTAATATTGTTGCTCCCTGGTATGAAATGTGTCATTTAGTTCTGGCTGCTCTCAAGATTTTCTCTATTTTTGGTTTTCATTAATTTGAATATTAGGTGCACAGGCATGAATTTATTTTTATTTATCTTTCTATTAATTCCTTTTCAAAAGTGTAAATTGTAGTCTTTCATCAGATTTTTGAAATGTGGTCAATTAGTTTCTCAAATATATTTTCTGCCATTTTTTCTCTTCCTTCTATCTCTAAAACTACAGTAACAACGAAGTCAGATGTTTCAGTGTTGTGAAAGCTTCTGAAACTGATCATTTTTATTTTTTGATCTTTTTTCTGTGCTATTTACATAGAAAATTTCTATTTAACTATTTTCATTTCCACAGATATTTTCCCTTATTATGTCCATTCTGTTATTAAGTCCATCAAATAAATTTTTATGTTAGAAATTATGTTTTTCATTTCTGGAATGTTTATTTCATTCTGTTTCTTTTTTTTCCTTTCATTTTGTTTTAGCAAACAATTAAGTTGACTGGTTTCAAATACTAAACTCATTTTTCTTAAGCAATAGCACTCTAAGTTCAGTCCTGTTTACCTCTGGCTCCTTTGAGTATGCTCTATGCAGACATGTTTCAAGGAGCAGCCAGATATCTAGGAAAAGCCTGTAAACAGATGGTCTTCATTCCTCTGCCTCCATTTCAGAAATCACTCCTCTTCCCTGCATCCCACAGCATTCTTGTCTGTGGTGGGCTCTTACCTCTTGTTCTTCAGGTTTTCTATTGACCTTGTAGCCTCTGCATGGTGGTGACTGAAGTCTGTTCCCATACAGAATGAAAGCTCATGAAAACTCTCTGTTCTCATCTTTCAGCTGTTGAATGTCTTCATAATATGCTTACTCTTGCTGTCTTCAGAGACGAGGTAGATGATTTTAAGTATGTTTAAGCATGTGTGTAATTGTAATCTCTGGGGCCTGGGGAATGGATCAATTTTGGAGTAGCTTATTCAGCCATTTCAGAAATGAAACTCCTATACTGGATCTATGCATACTGACCATGTCTCCCTCAAACTAGTTAAATTTACTTGTTATAATTCACTTTATAGGAGTTTTCACAGATATATTAAGATTCTCAAAATGCATAAGTATGTGTACTACAGAAGTAGTCATGTCTATTTTCTGGAGCATTTGTGTATGTGAATGCCAATTAAACTACAGGGTTAGAGAATATTACAGTCATTCTATTAAGCCCCTTACTTTTGTAGATGTGGGAAATATAACCAGAGAGGTTAGGTGATTTGCCTACACAAATAGTAATCTTCTGAAATTTCACTACAGGAAGTAATCTTTCCAAGTCAATTTGAAAGTGTGGACTATATGAAGTTAATTCAAGAAGTTCATGAAAAAAAAATGGAATAAGAGATACTATGTTGAGGCAAAAACATTTAAAATCCATGCACATTTTAACAATATGCATTTGCCATTAACTTCCTGAAGATCCTTTGTACCTCCATCTTAATATGCGTTGAGTAAATGATTGTCATTTTTGAGTTACCTAGCACTGATTATCCTTCCTCATCATAAGAGACTTGGTGAGACCATCATCTCTCACTGCAGAATTTGTTGGACCATGCTATACTCTTCACCTTTTAAATATTTAGTTATTTATTTGAAGTCAGAGTTGCAGAGAGAGAGAGACAGAGACAGAGAGATCTTTCATACACCTGTTCCCTAATGTCTCCCAACAAGGCCACAACTGCCAGAACTGCACTAAGCCAGAGCTAGGAGCCAGGAGCTTCATCTGGGTCTCTCACATGGGTAGTAGGAAACCAAACACCTGGGTCATTCTTTGCTGCTTTTCTCAGGCCGTTGTCAGGGAGCTGGATCAGAATTGGAGCAGTCAGGACTCAAACCAGAGCCATATGGGATGTCAGCTTCAAAGGTAGCAGCTTTACCCACTTGGCCACAGTGCCAGCACCTTTGTTCACTCTTTAGCAGCTAACATGTAGACATTTTGTAATGACTTTGCCAACTGAGACTGAAAGTGAGGCCAGGGCCTGTGCTGTGGCATAGTGGGTAAAGCCGCCACCTGCAGTGCCAGCATCCCATATGGGCACTGGTTCCAGTCCCAGCTGCTCCACTTCTGATCCAGCTCTCTGCTATGGCCCGGGAAAGCAGTGAAAGATGGCCCAAGTCCTTGGGCCCTTGCACCCACATGGCAAACCCAGGAGAAGCTCCTGGCTCCTTGCTTCAGATCTGTGCAGCTCCAACCATTGTGGCCAATTGGGGAGTGAACCAGTGGATGGAAGACTTCTCTCTCTCTTTCTCTCTGCCTCTCCTTCTCTCTCTATGTAACTCTGACTTTCAAATAGAGAATAAATAAATCTTAAAAAAAAAGAAAGAAAGAAAGTGAGGCTGAATCACAGAGGAGTGTCACTAGTCTGCTATTAGTAGTTCAGTACCCCACGAGTCCAGCAGTGGCCAATCTTGCTTTGGTGTGACCTCAGTTGTGTTCCATTCTGTTTAATCCCTTTTGATTGCTACCAATTTTCTATGTCCTGCTCTCTAAACCTTCCCTATATTCTCCAAATATGCAGATTAGAACTCCTAAGCCAAACTGTGTCAAGTTTTGTTTCTGTTGCTTACAGCCAAAAAGGGAAGATAAAACTGGAACCCCTGTGTTGGACTTTGGTAGAAGTGCAACATGACTGCCAATAGGCTGAATTCACCTTATAGATGTAGGAGATGTTTTAGCACATGTTCAGCTTTTTAAAAATGAAATTAGCCACTAATGTTCAAAAACAGTAGAACTCATTACAAAACATGTTCTCTGGCTGATCTTGAAAAAGCAGAACATATGACAACAATGAGCCTCCAATCTCATTGGACAACAACAAAGTAAAAAATTAATACCAATCTCTGGACAAGGCGTGGCTTGCAGGTTACCAGAATCTCCATGCAAACCACTTTTTCACATGATTTTCCTGGCCTTGTAGGCATGTGAGTTTGTGGCTCTTGTTCTAGGCGTATAAGACCCCTTTCATTTCTTTATAAGCACTGTAGTTTCCCCTATGCATGGCTTTATATCGAATATGCCCCCTGCTTCATTTACCTTCTAAGCTTTGACTACCTCATCATCGTTCATGAGTGTGACCCAATCCCCTCTTCTCGGAAGCTCATACTTGTTTCACCAAGCAAAGGTCACCATTGCATCCTTCAAATGCCACAGCTGCATCTTGTACTTACCTTCTATTTTATTTCTTTACACACATGCTTCTTTCTACCTTGTGGCCTTGTAGAACCCAGGTCCCATTGTGTGTGTGTTTGGGTCTTTGTGCGTGTACACACACATATTTTTAGCCCAGAATCTAAGATATCAACAAATGAAAGACTGTGAATTCAGTCCCTCATCTATTACTTTCCTTATAAAATATTAGTAGCAGTTTTTACTTGCCTTACAAGAATGTCTTAAGAATCGATTCACATTTACGAAGCACTCAGAAATCCTTGAATTTGAGATGCTATAGTAGTGAATGCATTATTATTATTATCAACTTGTGGCAGATAAATTGTAATGAGAATACAGAGGACTGGGATTGCTTGATATTTACAATAATATAGGTTGCTTTGCTGGGAATGCTACTTCTCCAGAAATGCATATTATGAATTACATTCTCTTTCCTGAGAAAATGGTTTTTAAAAATCAGGCTAGACCTCTGTGCAGGTTCCATTTTGCTTCATCTTTGGATTTATCTACCTCAGGGCAATGCATTATGCAGCCTGCTAAGATATACTTAGGATACCCTCCAGGTATATAGAAGCCTAGAAAGGGAAAGGTAATTTCCTATTTTTATGAAACATCTGAATGAAATGTCATCCTTTTATATCAAATCATATAAAGCAAGTCTCCCGGATATTTAAGGATAGAAATCAAAGTTTGTTATATAGGCATTTTTTATCAGTCACATTTTAAGGGGCAATGTGTTTGTATCCTCAGTGCTTTCTCAATTCTTTTAAGCTGCTTGACCAGAGACTCTCAGTGCCACGTGTCCACTCCCCCATTTTTTTGCGATGCCCTGAAACTTGCTTCCTTCCTCCAGCAGCTTTCTGTTGCCGCACCCCTGCTTCTTGCGCCACCTCACTGTGGTGGAGGCGTGGACTCTGATAAATGCGTGTCTTCTTCCTTTATAAATCCTGGTTCTCGCTCAACATTCATCTCAAGGGGCATCTTCTTATATTGATATCAGTCATAGCTTATCCTCTAACGTGGCTGTACATTCCTTAGGTATTAATGGTACTCAATATATAATTCCACCAGAATAGTTTTACTGCTCTCAGAATTTACACTCTGGTTTCCTTATTTTCATCATAAAGTCTTTTCAGTAAAGTATTACTAATTACATTTGTACATCCATGATTCCTCACACAGTCACCTGTTGGTATTCAGGAACTCTCTCAAGACACCAAAATCAATGAAAGCTCCCATTCCTTATAGGAAATGGTGTAGTGTTTGTGTATAACCTACACATATCCTCTTGGATATTTTAAAGCATCTCTACATTACTTATAATACCTAAACAATGAAAATACTAGGTAAGTAATTGTACTGTACTATCTAGGAACTAATAACAAGAAAATAAGTCTGGGGGCAGGTGCTGTGACATAGTGGGCTGAGCCTCTGCCTGCAGTGCCAGAATCCCATATGGGTGCTGGTTCATGTCCCAGCTGCTCCTCTTCCAATACAGCTCCCTGCTATGGCATGGGAAAGCAGTGGAAGATGGCCCAAATCTTTGGGCCCCTGCAATCTATGTAGGAGATCTGGAAGAAGTTCCTGGCTCCTGGCTTCGGATCTGTGTAGCTCCAACCATTGTGGCCAATTGGGGAGTGAACGAGTGGATGGAAGCCCTTTCTCTCTGTCTCACCCTCTCTCTGTCTCTACCTCTCAAATAAATAAATAAAATCTTAAAAAAAGAAAAGAAGTCTGGATATGTTCTGAACAGATACAATTAAAAAATATTTCTAGTCTGAAGTTGGTTGAGCCCATGGATTTAGAAACTGTGCATACACAGTGTTTACTGGTTACTACATGATAGTTTTTTAAAAGGGATAATGAAATCCATGCTAATATTCATCAAAACATTAATATGCTATTTCTGCAGGTATACTTTTATTTGAACAATGACATGTTGATGTATAATAAGGAATAATCCTAATCTCAGAAAGTTTTGTATTGGAGGGGGCTTTGCATATTGATTCTCCCTATTACTTGGGATTCTAAGGTACTAGGACACTAGATACTAGTATCTATCCTTATATCCTAAAGACTTATATTTCTTCTTAAAAGAGTATCCTGGTTTAAAAATTGGAGGAAATAGTATATAAAATCTATCTAATCCATGTTTATATATATATATATTTTGACAGGCAGAGTGGATAGTGAGAGAGAGAGACAGAGACAAAAGTCTTCCTTTGCCGTTGGTTCACCCTCCAATGGCCACCGCGGCCTGCGCACTGCGGCTGGCGCACCGCACTGATCTGAAGGCAGGAGCCAGGTACTTATCCTGGTCTCCCATGGGGTGCAGGGCCCAAGTACTTGGGCCATCCTCCACTGCACTCCCGGGCCACAGCAGAGAGCTGGCCTGGAAGAGGGGCAACCGTGACAGAATCCGGCGCCCCGACTGGCACTAGAACCTTGTGTGCCGGCGCTGCAAGGCAGAGGATTAGCCTAGTGAGCCGTGGCGCCAGCCCTATATTTTCTTTAACTGTAAGATTTCTAGGAGACTTTCTTCTATGTTGTTGACATCCAAGAGGGATATATTAGTAATTTCCAAATTCATTTGAAAAAAAAATTGTTTTATTGGCTGGTTATCATCACAAAACTATTGTTCAGAAAGCCCTTTGGGCTAAATTAGTGAGAACAATTTCTTTCATTTGACAGATGAAGCAACTGGTGATCACAGAGATTCAGAGCCTTAAAGTTTTTATTACAATCAGAACTGCATCTTCTAAGTTCTTATATCTAGCACATTTTCAATTAAATAATGTTATAAAATTCTCAGCTCTTTGGGAGACCATTCATTTTTGGAACTATAAATTAAAAAGAGAGAATTAAGATAATGTATAGTCTAGTGAGTTGAGACCTAAAAAATCAGTACAATAGGATACATACTATAATCAGTAAGGCAAAATGACTGTTATGCTCTTATGGTGAGTGCCTGAATGGGAAAAGAGGGGGTGAGATACAGAGAACAGGTCACCAATTTTGCATGGAGCTCACAGGTATCTCCATAATGAAGTAGGAGACTCCTAAAAATATAACTTAGGAACAAGAAGACTTCCTCAAACAATGAAAAATAAAAGGCAAGAGTCTTTAAGAGTATTATATCTCTGAATAGGGCTAATCTTTTATCCTTTTCATGAGAAATCAATGTTTTCCTGCTCAATGAAGTCAGAAGTACATTTGGACATCCTCCTGAATTTGCTTAGAATTAAGAGGAAATTTTTAAAAAGGAGAGAGAGAGAAAGAGAGAGAGAGAGAGTCTGCATTTGCTCAATAAAAATTGACAATGGAATCCATAGTCCCTACTCATCATAGGTTTCCTTTGCTCACTGACTTAAAATTGACCAGTTTTGAAGTATACATTCTGAACTGTACATTCTACATATATTAAAACATAATGGATAATAAGCTTGATTTTCTCAAAGTTGGCCTGTAAATACATTTAGTTTTTTTGTTCCTTTCATAATCATCTTGGACTCACCTTAGGATCTTTAGGATAAAATTGCTGTTTCCTACACCAGCTGTTAGCTTTCCTTCCTGGGGTATAATTCAGAAGGAAGCAGAGGGCAGAGTCCAGGTGAAACTAATTTATGTATTAGCTAGAGGGAACTACTTGTAGATCAATTTTACTCTGACAGATAAATTTGCCTTAGAGATGCAATTATATACAATATTAAGACTAGCATGAATCACCTATCACACTTGGAAACAGCTGCTAATTAAAGCACAGAGATACTAGAACATTCAGAGAACACATTGAAACAGTTCTTTTAATTCAAATTGAAAAAGAGCAATTATTATTTATTTTTCAAAGATAAATTTCAGCAGTCACATTCCTAGGAAGCTATTGCTGGGTTCAATGAGCCACAGTGAAAACCATTTTTAGAGTTTTTGTGTTTCTTGATTGTTTCCATTCCCAATCTTCTCACACAGCTTTAAAATCATTATATTCTAGCCAAAAAGCTATGGATACATTATTTTCCTAAGACAAAGAGAACCTAGTAGCTTAGCTAAAAGAGGAGGTCCCAGAATCACTGTTTGGTTTAAAAGTCCAGCTCTAGCACTATCCTGGTATTACATGATTTGGGGTAAGTGACTGAAATGATCTTAGTCCCATTTTTTTTGTTAAAAACAAAACTAAAAGGAAACAGGAGAAGAGCTTCTTTCTAACCATGTTGTGATGAGGTTTAAATGAATGTCTTTAAAATACTCAACAGTCTGTTAGGAAGAGAATGCAAACATACCCACACCACCAAAAAATACATGTTTAATTTTTTCCTTTTCTTTTATATTTGAGTACTTGAAAAGAAACGAGGGCATTACACAGGATTGTGTGTGCTATGTGTTGCTTTTTGATCGAATAATAAGTACATTTGCACTATTTATACTTAGTTGTATCTGTAAATCACCAATTTCCATAGAATTCAAAGTTCTATGTATAATATAAATGGTGATAGTTTATTTTTATGAAGAACAATAAAAAGATAAGAACCTAAAATAAGGCAAACATATCTGCACTGAGTATATCTACCTGCTGTGTCTGGCATTCTTCACAACTCCCAGTGATCAGTGCCACGTGTAGAAATCTCAGGACCACACATTCATTAATTTCTTCAACAAATAAGCATTGAATGCTTCCCAGGTCTTGCCACTAATGTATGCACTGGAGTTTCACAAATAAGTAAGACAAGATACATTCCCTTGAAAATGTATATTTTATAATTCAAACGCAGATCTCTTTTTTCCACTTTAAATTACACTGTTTTGTAACTTACCAAATGAAACAATGCTTCTCCCTCTATGTTTTCTAATAGAAATATAATTAATTTAACAGATTTGCTCCTTTGCATACTAATATCATGAAGACTCTGTGGTTCCTATCATGCATCTTTTTAGCTCAGAATCGCAGGGAGATGGGATAACAGGGTGCTTGCTTCAAAGAAAGCTGCAAAATTCCACGCAAGCAAGTTAGATGATACATTCTGGACACAGTCTGTGGTATTTTGAGGATTAAAGGAAAGCAAGAAGGAGAAAAAGACAGTTTCTTTCTCAGAAAGTCATCTAAAGAAATACTTTCAATATTTTTGTATAGCTCATGATAAATATACTTATTTAGGCAAGAGTATTTTAAAAAACGTACATATGGTTGTGACAAGTGTTAAAGTTCAATGTCCTCTCTCTTGTTAAATGAAACCCTCAGAATTATTGGGTTTAAAAGAATCATTGAGTCTAAGCATTTATTTTAGCTCCCAAGTTAAAATCCTTAGCTGTCTTGAGGTGTGGTATATGACTCAGGTGAATAAGCCCTCATTAATAGTGGGATCACAACTGGAAATTGGTATTGACATTGCCTTTGATTAAGAGAAATGAACCTTATTTAAGGATCACACTATTATAAAGCTGGTTCTTAAACAATGATGAGAAGATTTTTCAAAGATGCTTTTGAATGTGCTCCAAGAAGCACATTTATACAAAATTTTGCTCAGCAGTCTCATGGAATCTCTTAAGAAACCACACCCAGAAAAACCGAAGGAACCCTCGACTACTTACAGAAGGAAATCTATTCGGACTTTTTGTTCATATGTGGTATGAATCAGTCAGTTTACAATCCATTTCTATGCTGAAAAATTAAACTTTGTTATGTGTATTAACAGCATAGCTTATTCAAAAAGTTTAAGTTGCCTGCAACTCTTCTATTGCATCCTCCCTGTGCTGATGCACCTCCCATTTACTCTTAGGTCTCCACTCAAATATTAACACACAAATTGAATCACACACTTTTCACAAGGGCCACCAGAGCCAACCATTGCTCAGACGCTCAAAAAATCACATACACTTCAAGATCACCTAGTGATGGGACCTCAGACTAAGAGTTGGGTTTAGGGATTATGAAAAGCACAGAACTCGTATTTACCTCCACCAGATTCATTATGTACCTGAACTTTATAGAATCTGGGGAGACTGAACTAGAGACTGACTTAAGAATGCCCAGGAGAGAGGAAGAAATGTTGCCCAAAGCCTGGCTGCATTCACTTTAGATCCTCTCTGTCAGTTCAACACTGAATTTCTTCCATGACAGATGTTTAGTGTTAGGGTTGAGGCTGGAGCTGGAGAAGACAGCATGGATAGCACAGAGTTGGTGTCAATTAAAAATAGCTGTTGTTTTTATTCTTTAGCAATTATCTTATAATAGAGTAGCTCATAATCTTCATAATTATTTTAAGTTGTATAATTGTCCATGTAGTGGATCATTCATTATTTTGTTTTTAATGGTTTTCTTTTGATGTTTGTGAGGTAATTTAACTCTGAAATAAACAAAGCTGAACTAAATTGATGCTGCTCTTGGGCAAATAGTATTTTCTAGTCAAATTATGAAATATTAATTTCTTATAAACTGTAAGTTTAAAGATAAACTAAATTTTAAAATTAATAGTCTCTGCAAATACAAACCAATCATACAAAGCAAAAGGCAGACCAAAAAAATAATAATGCATGATCTTTACACAGCAGATTATCGATATAACATGAAGATAACAAATTCATATATGGTAGACACTTGAAATATGTGACTGGAAGACCAGACTAGATAAGTGTGCCAATAGGCAGCATGGATCTTTTTCTAGAACACGTGGTTATCTGTTTTTGCAAAACTTATGATATAATAATCCACAATTATGCAAACGGAAAAGACATCAGACTTCCAGGTGGTAAGTGTTAATTTGAAAACTAGAGACAAAGAATCTGTAGAAAAGAAAACTCCAGGGTGAATCTTCTCCAGCAGCCCACAGTTAAGCTTGCAGAAAAACTTAAGAAACAGAGCCTTATGTCTTACGGCCTGGTTTATTCATATTTAGGTTAGCAAATGCTTCCTAGCTTTTTCATATAACTTTTTGGGAAAAATATATATCGTGTTATGGTTTGTCTATCTAGAATTCATTCATTTGAATCAAATCTTGATCTCATCAAAGTAGTTTTGGTGTGTAGTGGCGGACCACACTACCTTTCGTGAATGTCACCTGATGAAGTTGCACAGGGATCACTGTGTTTCTTTGAGTTTGGTTCCCAGAGGTGAGATTAGTGAGGTTATGAGCATTTTTATAACTCTTGACATATTGGTGGCAATACTGTACTTGCAAAGCTTTTGATATATGTTACTGGATTTTTTTCCCAAAGGATTGCACTAGTTTATAATGCCACCAGAAATGCATGAAACAAGTGATCACCTTTCAGCTTTGAATTTCTAGACTTTGCTTTCAATATTTTTTCTGTACTTAAAATTAGGTGGAAATGGGCATTACAAAAAAAACTATTAAGAATTCCGTTCTCATCCTGAAGCAGCAAAGAGGATACCAAAAATTCCAATTTCAAATTCCATCACATTAAATTTTTAAATTTCAAGGGTCCTCACATCAAAGACATGTCTCATTCATATCAGTTTGGCCTATCCTGGCCACCAAGGAAATTTTAAAAGTCTTCCTGGCTCAATAAGTTCATGTATGCTTACAAAATGTAATGTTGTTTTATTTAATAAACAATCATCAAATGGTGGTGATTGTGTATAAAATATTATTTATATTCCCATTAGTATTTTAATTTAAGGAAAAGGTAAATATTTCTGTTAACTAGTCATTCTTATTATTTCTGTTTCTCACCTTGAGTAAAACACGATACTATGAAGTATGTGCCCAAGACAAGACTCCCAACGATGGTGAACTTACTATTTCCACAAACATCATTTAAGATTGAGAAAAGACCATGTTCAGCAAATTTCATTTTCTTTTTTTTTTTTTTTAGCAAATTTCATTTTCTATTTTTGCTTCTGGAGAAAACCACTCTTCTCAATCTCGTTGTAGATAGACAAAGCCATATCACTGGCCCTAGTTTATAACATCTGGGAGAGAATGATAAATGAGATCTGTGGAGATTTCTGTTTGTTACTGTCTAGAAACTTCCATTTCTTGTTCTAGCAAACCCTGAAAGCTTATGTGGCTCTCTTGGAGCGACTTACAGGCTGGATCTCTGAGTGATCATGTGGAAAACAGTCCCATCCTACCCAATCCTATACTCCTGCCCTGGATTAGAATATGTCAGCAGGGAACAAACCCTGGGGTGCTGTTGTGGGTTGAGCATGACTTGGCTGCATAAACTCCTGTAGATGTTTAAAGCTGGATGTCTTGTATTAATGATAGATAGGTTAAGGGTTGAGATTTAGTCTAATTATGGCCTCTGAGAAGTGGGATTGGCAGGAGGTCCTTAGGTCATTGGAGGCACATCCTCAGAAGGTGGTTTTTGCGAGAGTGTTGGTTATTTAAGCTGAGTTTGGTTTAGCTTTTGTGTCTGCTTCCTGGCTCACCATGTAATGGTTCCTCCACATAGCCCTCCACCATAGCCAGCCTCCACCAGACACTAGACTAATGGGAATGTCTGATCCTGGGCTAGGAACGTCCAAACTGTGAACTGAAACAAACCTTTTCCTTCCCAAGAAACTACCCTTAGGTATTTGAGTTAAGGTAATGGAAAGCTGACTAGTACAGGTGCATTATGATATCTGGTGGTTAAATTGTTTTTGCAGAATGACCTTCCCTGGCCAATACTTCTGGTGTGATGACAGACTCTACTGCCAAATCTGTTCCCCCAGCCAAGCAGCTTAAATGCACAGAATGAAGATTTCTGGGGACCCTGGCAAGGGAATGATACAGCTGTGCAATGCCCACTTCCAAGGAGGGGGGGCTGTCTTGCACCAAATACATGAGCACCAAATACAAGCAGAGATATTAAAATGTATATAGAAGAAAAGAATCCTCAGAACAACAGTTTAGATTTATAATCACAAACTTCGGGAAACTCATAAAAGCCCATCTGTTCTGTGAAGCATTCCAACAAAAATGACCACTTGGCACTCAGTGTTCTGTGCCACTGCTTACATTGCATGTGTGTGTATGGCTGCCCGAGCCCCAAGTGTGCCTCAAATTCAGGGCCCTGCAGGACAGTGTGTTTTATGTTGTTTTCTGCATGGCAGTCACCTGAGATAAGTGAATGAGGGGAGGGGAGAAGCAGACGGAATAGAAAACAATCCTTTTCTACAGACATGTGAATGGAATTTCATGTTTACAAGCAAAGCAGAAGCAAAGTATGCAATTCTGTGTCCTATCAATATAGCCATAGAGCTGATCGCTGCTCCCTTCTAGTCCAAAAACATATGACTTAACCCATTGCTGTGTGCTAGAGGCTGTGGCATAACGTGGGGGAGAGTTTGCCCTTTGCTGTAAAAAGATCATTGAATGAGCCTGGACAAGTGACTTAAAGAAGAAAGACAATGGAAATGTGGGGCAACTTACTGTGTTCCAGGCTCTAACTAAAGCATTTCACGTAAATTACTTCATTCAACCCTCCCCAAATCCCTAAGTTTTTCTCCTCTATAAAGCAGAGATGATTATATGCATAAGGATTAAATGAGGTTATGTATGTGAGGGCTCTGTGTAAACTGTACAAGGATACCACAAAAATGAAAATTATTGCTTTTGAAAGATTAGCTATTTTCCCTATTGCATGAGAAAGTATCACTTGCCCTGCCATGCTTACTTATGTGACAATTTCAGGCAAAGAATATTTCTTTATTTTTGTGCCAATATATGGAGAGGGAGAGAAAAAAGTAAAAGAAACAAAGAGAAAACATAAAGAAAGATAGAAACAGATTGACATACAACAGACAAAAAAGAAGGAACAGAGAGAGTGGAGAGAGTGGAAAAGAGTAAGCAAACTAAACTTACAGGAAAAGTTCTATGCATATGCTGCTTGTGTTAATTTGGGTGACATTTAGTTTCACTATCCATTAAAACTCAGAAACTGAAATAGTTCATTTTGTCAGCAGATGAAAAAAGTAAAAAATAATATTTCTGTATACACATGAGGAAGTAGAAGTCTGAGACCTTTGGCTGGAGTCAGATTGTCTGAATTGCACCTCAATGTTCAAGTACTTACCTTTCATTTCTGTAGTTAAACAGTAACTAAACATCTAGAAGCCCACACCAGGCAATGGACTAGATGTCAGATATCTGGATCATGAGCCCACAGTCAGCACACAGTAACTACCAGGTATCACAACCACCAAGTGTAGGCTGGCACAGCAGTTGCCCTCACAGGTGTCAGTGCTGACTCACATGGCAGGTCACTGTTGCCAGGAACCACACATGGTCCAGCCATGCTATGCACCTGCAGAAACCATTGCCCACCTTGGAGCGTGCAGCTAGGACTCGGCTCCATCCCTGAGGTCCCACAGCACTGATGTACCTTAAACATTTGCTGAATTCTTCCCCCAAAGCACCCAGAGCTGAGGCAGAAACAATGAAGAAAAGTTAAAACATCCTCGGTAGGCTGCCAGGCACCCTCCACTAGGCTTTACAAGGGTCACCTCATTCACTCTTCCTAACTGTCCCTGCCTTTCAGGTGAGGGAGCTAAGCTCAGAGAGGTGGTGCTCCTCAAAGTTACGTGCCTAGCCAGGGGCAGAATCCTGAAGCCAATCCAGACGCTGCCTTTTCATACCCACGTTTTGGAAAAGGAAAGAAGAAAAGAGGGGGTTAGAGGAAAGAAGAGGGGAGGGAGAAAGGAAGAATCCAGAGCAATCCAGTCTTAATTGCCTGCTGCACATTCACGGATATTCTTGACACAGGCTTATATTGACTGCTTTGTATTCCATGAGCTCACATCAGAGAATATGGGATAATTTTCAAAAGTATGCTTTTGGTGAGGCAGGCATTGCTGCTCAAAAAATGAGGTCACTGCTTGTGATGCCTGAATCCCATACCAGAGTACTGCTTTGAGTCCTGGCTGCCCTGCTTCTGATCCAGCATCCTGCTAACGTATCCGGGAAGCAATGGATGATGGCGCAAGTGCTTAGGCCCTGCCATCTGTGTGGGAGACCTGGATGGAGTTCCGGGCTCCCAACTTCAGCCTGGTTCCACCCTGGCTGCTCGAGATCATATTTGGGGAGTGAACCTGGAAGATTTCTCTCCCTCTCTCCCTCTCTCCCTCTCTCCCTCTTTCTCTCTTTCTCTCTTTCTCTCTTTCTCTCTTTCTCTCTCTCTCTCTCTCTCTCTCCCTCCCTCCCTCCCTCCTTCCTTCCTTCTCTCCTGTATGTTTCAAGTAAACTAAATCAAGTAAAACAAACTTTAAAACATTATTTTAAAAACCCTCCTTAAATTTAACAACTGTTTTTTATGAATTTAGAATGTGGTTCTAAGTGTAAGAGGGAGAAGGAGGAGAAGGTCATTAAAAATATCTACAGGGACCATGCTGAAAATGGGATATGGAAGGGAGAAATATCATGCCAGGATAGTGACCTGAGGGTTGCTAAGGCCCACGATGACTTCATTTTCAGAGAATGTTGAGGTGAGCTACAAGACAGAAAGCCAGGGGAGATGGAACAAAGTCATGAAGACAAAAAGGAGTTTCTTGTTTCTGTGCCAAAGGAGACTGCAGGGAGGTCAAAGAAAGTGCTTATGCACTTGCAGGCCACAGAGGCAGGGAGCTGCAGAAGCCCCGCAGCAGCGAGGAAGGAAGAATCCTGACTGCTGACAACACTGTGGGAGCCTCTAGATTTTCTTCCCACACCAGCCTAAACTTTCAGCAGGAAACTCGGTGATTGCTAAGACATCCTTGTTCCAATCCTTCTCACAATTCTGCTGTATTTCAATTTTGACAGATTTAACAGAAAGGGGGCTCCTGGACAAACAAGTTAGAAGACAGTGCCCACAGTATCTTCTACCAGAGTATTCATAAAGAACACGAGCAGATTAATGACTGTGGGAAGACTTGATAGAGACACACCCATTAACACAATGTAATCCAGCATTCTGAACATATCTTGCTATCTACAGATTCATTTTTTTTTATTTCATCTTCCCCAAAACAGTTTGTTCAAAGGAAATTTTGTTCAGTGGAAAGGAGTTAGAATACTTCTCCCTTCCACTCTTCGGGAGTGAGGAACTCAATCTAGGTCTCCCATGTGGGTGGCATGGACCCAGTAACTTGACTCATCACCTTCTGCCACCCATGACATACATTAACAAGAAGGTAGAATGGAGGACAAAGATGGGACTCAACCCTTGGCACTCCAATACGTGATATGGGCATTGCAAACTGCTGTGGCAAATGCCTACCCCTTTCTTATTTTTATATAAACAAAGATAAAAGAAGTTTTAATTGCATTTATAAATCTTTTAATAGAGCAGTATTTTACTTTTAAAAACTTTAGTGGTGAGAGAACTGTGTATAAATCCGCTTCTCTTAACCTGCATAAAAAGAAAGAAAGAAAGAAGGAAAGAAAGAAAGAAAGAAAGAAAGAAAGAAAGAAAGAAAGAAAGAAAGAAAGAAAGAAAGAAAGAAATTGCAGAAAAAGCTTAGGTTCCTAAAACCATGACCTATAAACAAGTACTACTTTGAACCTGGTGGTGGAGGTTTTCAGAATTCAAACACCTTAGCCTCACAGCATAAATCAATCAAAGTTGAGACCATCTCAAATGCTTTAGGTTATTGAATCCTCACATTTACATATTTTCAGATGTTTTTCTTATACCTCTTGCAGTAAGGCACTAGGAACTACCTTCACAGTATTTGAACAAATTTAGAAAGCAAGAGAACTAAAGACAGGAAGGCCTTGTCACCAGTTATTATCTTATCCGTGCAACCTGGGACACATAATGTACTTCTCTCTTAGAAGACAAGGACTTTGGGGGCTGTACTGTAGCATAGTGGGTTAAGCCACTGCCTACAATGCTGGCATCCCATACGGCCACCGGTTGCAGTCCTGGCTGCTCTACTTCTGATCCAGCTCCCTGCTAATGCACCTGGGAAAGCAGCAGGAGATGACCCAAGTGCTTAGGTCCTGCACCCACATGGGAGACCCAGAAGAAGCTCCTGGCCCCTGGCTTCAGCTTGGCCTAGTCCTGGCTGTTGTGGCCATTTAGGGATAGAAGATTCTCTCTCCGTCTGTCTGTCTCTCTGTTTCTCTGTCTCTGTCTGTCTCTCTCTCTCTCTCTCTCTCTCTCTATATATATATATATACATACATACATATATATATGCATTTATCTCGCTGCATAACTCTTTCAAATAAAAAAAGACAAGGTCTTTGAATCTCTTGTCACTATTTTTGAACTCTGGAAAGAGAGTCACATATTAATCTACATTTGCAAATAAAAAAAATTATGCTTCTGATTTCTCATCATTGTCTACATCTTAGGCCATGATTGAAATATCAATATTAAAAGCTTCAGTACCTTCACACTCTGACTTGAAATTGTACTAGTATCTAAGAAGCTGCAGGGTAAAACATTTTAGATGAGAGAGTATCGTGTAAGCCAAATAATTAGAATTTCTTAAGAAGTGAAATGGTGTACTACAATTTGTCCTACATATTTCAATTTGGAAAGAATTAAATCAGTCATTTCCTAGAAAATGAAAAAGTAGTTCTAACATGCAAGTATTTGTCACGGATCACTTGAGATTCTACCCATTAGGCCTGAAGTGTCATAGTATTAGACTAGTTACTGCCTACTACATAAGTTAACATTATTTACAAATAAAAACCCAAATAGCTTTATGATTTTGTTCTAGGTTTCTTAGTTAGCATTTTTACCATATTAATGCTACAATTAACATTTATTTTACAAGTAACAATTATTTCAACAATAATTAAAAATGCTTACCATATACTATATATCCCCCTCTGGGTTACTTTATTTTTCTTTGCCTTCTTAAATGTTATGGGGCTGGCACTGTGGCATAACAGGTAAAGCCATTGCCTGAAGTGCTGGTTTCCCATGTGGGCACTGGTTCAAGTCCCAGCTGCTCCACTTCTAATCCAGCTCTCTGCTATGGCTTGGAATAGCAATAGAAGATGGCCCAATTTTGGGGGGACCTACACCCATGTGGGAGAATCAGAAGTTCCTGGCTCCAGGCTTTGGATCACCACAGCTCCAGCTATTGTGGCCATTTGGGAGGTGAAGCAGCAGATGAAAGAACTCTCTCTCTCTCTCTCTCTCTGCCTCTGCAATTCGGCCTTTCAAATAAGTAAATAAATCTTTAAATAAATAAAATGTTTATGATTATGTTTCCCATAGATCTTGAAACAATGCCTTGTATTAAAAGGAAAGTAATTTATATTTTATAATAAACCAATTGTTGATTTTGCTGCCCAAATACATATAAAAGTATGGATGAGAAAAACCCTACATTTTGGTTCTTCCAAATGCAAAGCCTTATTTCAAACTGATAGCCTCTCCATTTTATTTAAATAACAGCCTACATTATCAAAGGGGCACAATTGGGGTGGGCACTGCGGTTTATTAAGCTAAGCCAAGCCTTCGCCTATAGTGCCAGCATCCCACACAAGTGCTGATTCCTGTCCGGCAGCTTCTTTTCCCATCCAGCAGTGAAGGATGGCCCAAGTGCTTGGGCCGCTGTACCCACATGGGAGACCCAGAGGAAGCTCCTGGCTCCTGGCTTCAGATCGGCCCAGCTCTGGTCTTTGTGGCCAGTGGGGGGTAAACCAGTGTATAGAAGACCTTTCTCTCTGTCTCTCCCTCTCTCTTTCTGTAACTCTACCCCTCAGATAAATAAAATCTTAAAAAAAGTGGCACAATTGCCTAAAAATCTTCTGTCGTCATAATATAAATTCAGAGAATAGAAGCACTAATGGAGGCAAAATTCCCCTGAGGCAGCCAAGAGCCGCAGGGAAGGTGGCTTTCTCCTGGAGCAGGTTTTCTTGCCCATATGACAAATATGAACTTACATAAATTGCCTCCTCCCATCTGTGTTTTAAATGACTCAGTGTCAAAATCCCAACAAATGCTGCCAAATCTGTATCAGCCTCACAACAATGTGATGGTGAGCTGTGTGCTGGAAGTCAACGTGATTTAGGCACCTTTGGAATCCAATGACACAAATTTCCCTAGCATTGGAGGTATGTTTTTAAAAATTGCCTTTCTGAAACAGAGATTATTCCAATCTGTTTGCTGGAATCAGAATATTGAATATAAATTCATTTAGATTGCTCATCTAATTCACTTCATTTAAAAAGAAAGAATAAAGTTCCCCAAATGCAGTGATTCTCTTGAGTCTCAGGGATAATCAAAACACAGCTAAGAAATGAGATCAACATCCCACCACTTTTATAGCTCTGGCTTGTCCACCATACCACGAAACCTTCCAAAAAAGGTCTTCTTCCACTGATGCACATGAAACAATATTAACAAGATGTAGAAAGAAGAGTTAATCGAAATGTAACAAATGTTATACAGCAATTTAAACCTCTATTTAATCTGCCAGACCACTGACAGCTTATTTGTTTGTTTGTTTTCCACAGAAAGACACACCCTCCCTGGAGGCATACACATCCACATCTGATGTTACTGTTTATGATTGGTTTTCCTCAGCTAGAAATACATAGATTTATTTTTAAGATGCTTAAAGACCTATCAAATTTATTATCTTACAGCCACCTTTCACAGCAATCATCATTTCTTTTTAAGATTATTTTATTTATTTCAAAGGTAGAGTGACAGAGAAGGAGAGACACAGAAATTAAAAGATCTCCTAACCACTGGTTCATTCCCAAGTGGCCTCAAGTGCCAGGGCTGGGCCAGGCTGAAGCCAGGAATCCAGAACTCCACTCAGGTCTACCCCTGCCTCAGCAACCATTAGGGATCGCATAATCTCAGCAAAGAATCCATTCTTCACACAGTGGCAAGAATACCTTACTTCCCTCACCAAGGAGGAAATTATTCATTCAGAACTCCAAAGACTAAAAGGTTTACAAAAGGATTCATTTATTAAAAAATTTCTTGGCAATAGTCTAAGAGCTGCAGAATCAAATTCAAGGTGAAAACTGAGATGTTTCCCTCCTGAATTTCACATTTCTTTATTGTGTAAAGTTCCATAATGAGCTTTCTGGAGCCCGACTTTCGCCTCTTGCTGTTTCCTAAGGACCTGGATGGCAGCAGAGAATAGCTAGTTCTTTACATGTAGCAAAACAACCAAAAGAAAAAAAAAAAAAGCACTGCATAAAGTGGAAAGCAAGGAAAATTACAAGCCCAGCCTGACTGTCTTAGCTCCATATTCTCCCTCCCCATACATATCCAGAAGGAAGTGACTTTCTGTCACCCAAAATATCATACAGGGCCTAAGCCTGGCCCCCACAGTGGTGTGCACAAGAAAGACTGAGGCAATAAAAGCACAGCTCAGCTTTAAGACTTCAACAGGTGAGATTTCCTTTATGTCCTATCTTGTATTTCTATCCCAAATTAATGTAAATTTCCCCTCCCTAAGCTCTTATTAATTAGGTATTTGATTTTTCATATTTCTCATACATTGTCTTATAATATTTATTGTGATTTTTCTTCCCGATTTTTCAGCCCTTCTCCTTTGCAGCCCTTCTTGACCCCACCAGGAAGGGTCTCAGCTCACTCCCGAAAGTCTCCCTGCTGCTAACTTGCTGCTTACTTTGTAGAAGCTTCTTTGTCTCCATTTGATCTCCCTCTCTGCCAATCCCTTGAAGGTAGAAAGAGCAGAATAATATATTTGGGTCTTTCGATCTTTAAATCTTAGAATACTTCCCAGCACAAAATAAATATTTGATTGATTAATAAATCCATTAATATATGCCATAATTCCTGCTTATGTAGCTCTTTATTTTAAATTTATTTAACATGTAGAGTTATAGACAGTGAGAGACAGAGACAGACAGAAAGGTCTTCCTTCCATTGGTTCACTCCCCAAACGGCTGCCAAGGTCGGCACTGTGCCGATCCGAAGCCAGGAGCCAGGTGCTTCTTCCTGGTCTCCCATGTGGGTGCAGGAGCCCAAGCACTTGGGCCATCCTCCACTGCCCTCCCGGGCCACAGCAGAGAGCTGGACTGGAAGAGGAGCAACTGGGACTAGAACCCAACGCCCATGCTCTCATTGTTTATAAGCTATTTGCTGCTTTGTTGTTTCATGATTATTGTCCTAACTGTACCCATCCTGTTTCTTATCTGCCATCAGATAGGAAGCAGCTACCTTTGCAAGACAGGTACATCTCAATTCTTTATTGTCATGTGGTTACTAACACTGTTGGGACTGCAGATGCACATGGAGATGCCAGCCTTACACAGAGGAAGCAGTAATGTTAAGCTAATATATACAATCATCACTTCAATAATCTAGGAGGGATGATGCCTATGTATGCTCTTGCTTCACACAAAAAGCAAAATCTTGCATCCCTGGGCTGGTTTCATGATCAGAAAAAAAAAAAAAAAAGTAACCACAATGACTCTTGCAACATCTTGCTTGATGGACCATCCATCAGCCTACTGACCAGGCTTTGGAGGAGTAAGCAAGGGATGGACAGCCTCCTTTTCCAGTGGGGTCACTGGCTCATTCAAGAGGGATCTGTAGGAGAATCAATCCCCCAAACAGCTTGTTTTGTTTTGTTTTGCTTCCTTTGTATGTAGGCAGATTGTCTTAAGCTGCCAAAGGAGGAAATAAATGGCTTTAAGAATGTGTTCCTGTGAAGAAGTAAATTATTTCTTTTACCCTAATACTCATCAGAAATTTTCTGAAATTTTGAAAACAACACAAAGCCACCAGTGACTTTCTTGATATTCTCTCCTTGGACTGCATCTAATTTCAGGTTTCTTCTTTCTATTTTTTAAATTTGCTAATGTCTGTGGCAGTATGCAATATCACGCCAGCTTTAATTCAGGTGAAGCTAAAATTAGAGGTAAACTTGCTGGTTAAGTGGTCTCATGTCACATATCACACTGAAGCTCAAAGTAGACACTTAGGGCTAAATTTCATAAAGGGCTCTCCAAATTTGCATTCGCAAAACCCTCATTGGTATGCATGAGCAGCTGTCTGCATACCTACCCCGCCCCACAGCAAGCTGGTGACTTCCTTATCAAAGGCTATATAAATCCTGGGCTAAGACTATAATTGTAAATTGATAAGGCATTGAAACATTGACTGCAAAACTGCAACCAACAAACCCTTATCTGTTGTGCTAGAATAAGCTAATGTATGTTGACTATCAACCACATACTCTCAATACTTCAACATTTCTGTAATGCCTCTCAAACTCAGGGATGGGGTGCATTCTTTAATCTGATCAAGTGCCACCTCACAATGGTGGAAGGATCATCTCTGGAACAGAATCCAACAGCTAGGGAGTAAGGGTGCAATCTAAATCTCCACAGGCTGATTTTTGAACCAATCTGTATAACAATATAGAATTCTCCCATCCTGTTTACTTACTCCCCATAAGTATGTGGGTGGTTATGGACTGAATGGTTGTCTCCCTACTTAGATAGTGTATGGAGTGCCTTTGGGAGATAACAAAGGTTAGAAAGTGTCAAGAGGGTAGGTCCTCCTGGTAGGATTAGCACCCTCATAAGGGACTCCAGAGAGCATACTCTCGCGTTTTCTTCTCTCTCCCATTGGAAGACACAGCAAGAAGGTGGCTGTCTACAAGGCAGGAAGAAAGCCCTCAATGGAGACCGAATCAGCTGTCACCTTGAAATTGAACTTCCAACCTCCAGAACATAAAAAAAAATCTGTTGTTTCAGTCATCCCATCTATGGCATTTTGTTATGGCAGCCCAAGATGATTGAGACAAAGACACAGTTCTAGGACTATAGGTGTCATCGTATGGTTACACATGAATTTAGATATAACTTTGCATTGTTAAGTACAGTTGCAGTTTAAGTCTTCAGCTGGTAAACGTTTATCTCTCTGTTCAGCCCATTTGGAAAAGCTATTCCCTTTGGGGGACTGTTTAATAAGTCAAAGACATCACAGGAACAGTGTTGACCTCATTAACATAAGCTCCCTTCTTCCGTTTATTACTTGGTCATAAACCTTCATAACTGCTCAGTAAGAAAACCGTCTGGATGATAATAGTACTCAGAGGGGTGTTGTTTGCAGATCGGTGAAGCCTGACCACATGGCCTTCCACCAAAGAGCTTTAAAAGTACTACTCTCACTGAAAACAAAACTCCTTTCACAGTTATTAGCACATCAGGACCACCATGTGGAAGGGAATGTGAGTATACGGAAAACGGAATAAAGAGATTTCTCCTTATACATCTTAACCAACTTAATGCAGGCTTCCTCACACATGATTTTGATTATGAAATGCAATTGCAAGGCACAACTTAGATTCAAATTAGCTTTTGGAAAGAAAATATATATAGGTGTACACGTGTGTGTGTGTGTGTGTATGAGGCTACTTCCAAAATTTGAAGAAAAATGAGACTAAAAGGTTTATTTTGGTGCAAAAATTTGAAATCTGCCCATAAACTTTTTATAATATGAATTTTAAAGGAATTTTTTGAAGACCTCTTATATACATGGGTTTCTAAATCCTTTCTTCCAAAATAAATGCATATTTTAATTCCATTTCCACAAATTTCAAACATACCTTCATATATATTTATATCCAGACACACACACATATAACACACAAATATATGTGTGTATTAGTATGTATGCATATATGTGTATTTAGCATACTCATACATAGCTATAGAGATATAGGTTTATATACATAGGTTTATATATGTTGAAAATGTTCTGAAATAAATATGGTGATGACTGTATCACCATAACTCCATGAACATGCTAAAAACTAGTGACATGTGTGCTCTAAATAGGTGGAGTACGTGATATATGAATGATATTTCAATAACACTGCTTTGCTTTGTTTTGTTTTGAACCAAACACCTTGTCTTTTAATGCAATTACTTGATGTAAAGTGAGACACAGATGAATTCTATTAGGGGCCAGCACTGTGGCATAGTAGGCTAAGCCTTCGCCTGTGGCACCAGCATCCCATTTGGGCTCCAGTTCATGTCCTGGCTGCTCCTCTTCTAATTCAGCTTTCTGCTTGTGGCCTGGGAAGGCAGTGGAATGTGGCCCAAGTGCATGGGCCCCTGCACCCATGTGGCTGACCCAGAGGAAGCTCCTGGCTCCTGCTACAGATCTGCTCAGCTCTGGTGGTTGCAGCCCATTTGGGGAGTGAACCAGCAGATGAAAGATCTTCCTCTCTCTGTGTTCTCTGTTTGTAACTCTACCTCTCAAATAAGCAAATAAACTATTTTTAAAAATGAATTCTGTTTTGAATATACCAACAGGAAAGCCTATTTTTAGGCTAATGCGGGAAATTTGCATACGAGTGAAACAGCAGTTAATATTAAGGCTTAGTAGTGAAAACATAACTGAGGTTAAGTAGGAAAATGTGTTTTGGGGGAAAACTTTCAGAAGTACTTAGAGAGGAAATATCATAAAGTTTATAAATTATCTTAAATAATGCAGCAAGAATGCATAAAGTGAAAAGTTCACAATTACTAAATTTAGCTGCAGAAATAATGAGTGTTTATTATACTGTTTGCTTTTCTGTGTGTCTAAAGTGTTCTAATAAAATATTAAAGCAAATGGTTCTGAGTTAACTAAGCTGTTTTATAGAGGTGACCATTATTTTAGTATTTTGAAAACATGAGATAAAAAATACATAAATGCACCAAAAAACCATTCTTAGGGAATTAATTAACCAAATAATTATTATAAAATGCAAATCTCTTCTTTATTTCCTCCCTAATTCATCTTGCAAAAAATAACAGCTGAGTTTACTGGTAAATTCAGGGGCATAACCCTTTCCTCCAAATTTGGTTGTAAAAACCAAATGAAATAATGTTTTATAGGCTATGAGCTGTCATGTAAATGTTATTTATAACTCTAGTTATATGTTGACTCTTGCCTTGGAGTTGACTTGCTAATATCAATGAATGTATAACTCGTGCACTTAGGAGAAGGAATGCATCCCTAAATTTACAACTGTAAGCATTCATGTCTTCACATGCATTTCCTATTTTCTTGTCATCTCCAAGGAAAGAACTAGTGCCTTATCTCCAATAAAAGTTAATGAATGTGTGACCACATATAGTCATTTACAGTTAATGAGAATAGTTCTTTCAGTATACATTTTAATTTGTGTCATATTCACCTTACATTCTTCCTGAAAACTATTAAATCAGAAACCAACATCATCAAAACTAAAAGGTAGGGAACAGCGCTGTGGTGTAGTAGGCTAAGTCTCCGCCTGTGGTATTAGCATCCATATGAGCTCCAGTTTGTGTTACAGTTGCTCCGCTTCTGATCCAGCTCTCTGCTTATGGACTGGGAAAGTAGTGGAGGATGGCCCAGGTACTCGGGTCCCTGCACCTGCATGGGAGACCCAGAGGCAGCTCTTGGCTCCTGCTTCAGTCAGCTCAGCTCCAGCTGTTGCGGTCATCTGGGGAGTGAACCAGCAGATGGAAGATCTTTCTCTCTGTCTCTCCCTCTCTCTGTCTGTGGCTCTGCCTCTCAAATAAATAAATAAACCTCAAAAAAAAAAATTAAAAAACGGTTGTTTCTGCAAGCAATG
The DNA here is from genome assembly GCF_964237555.1 of Oryctolagus cuniculus. Taxonomy (NCBI): domain Eukaryota; kingdom Metazoa; phylum Chordata; class Mammalia; order Lagomorpha; family Leporidae; genus Oryctolagus; species Oryctolagus cuniculus. The sequence goes on along the minus strand of NC_091436.1, from coordinate 146,235,030 downwards.
GGACATGTGGCTATATTCTAGTCCTCTATACTTTGCAGGTTTTGAAAGCACCAAGCAAATGTTCAACTTCTAAAAATTATGTTTCAGTTAACAACACCACTGAGATGAATTGCTCCATATAAATGATCATGCACAAACTGGCTTAATACATATGAACAAGTTTATCAGAAATGATATTTTCTTTTTTTTAAAGATTTATTTATTTATTTGAAAGTCAGAGTTACACAGAGAGAGGAGAGGCAGAGAGAGAGAGAGAGAGGTCTTCCATCCGCTGGTTTGCTCCCCAGTTGGCTGCAACAGCCGGAGCTGTGCGACTCTGAAGCGAGGAGCCAGGAGCATCTTCTGGGTCTCCCATGTGGGTGCAGGGGCCCAGGGACTTGGGCCATGTTCTACTACTTTCCCAGGCCACAGCAGAGAGCTGGATCAGAAGTGGAGCACCCAGGTCTCAAACCAGATCCCATACGGGATGCCGGCCCTTTTGGCCAGGGTGCTAACCCACTGTGGCACAGCACCGGCCCCAATATTTTCTTCTAGATATAGGAATAGAGCCCTTAAATTTTATTTCCATTATGTTTTAAAAATGTATATTTTCCTAATCACAGCTGACTAAAACACACTACAATGGAAAACTAAATATTTAAAGTCACAATGAGCCACCAAGTGCTATTACAAGCTTAGAATCCTTACATTTAAGGTGTAGTGATGGTCTAGATAGTTTAGAAAATATGAGTATACTTCAAAAAGTTAATGGAAAATAAATTTTAAAGATAAATTTATTTTGGCATAAAAAGCCTTAAAAATGCATGCATTTTTTTTTTCTTTTTCACAACACACATTTTCTCAAGATCCTTTGGAGACTCTGATATAATAGCTGCAGTGTATCCATGAGTATTTTTTTTTTTGACAGAGTGGACAGTGAGAGAGAGAGAGAGAGACAGAGAGAAAGGTTTTCCTTTTGCCGTTGGTTCACCCTCCAATGGCCGCCGCAGGCAGCACACTGCGGCCGGCGCATCGCGCTGATCCAAAGCCAGGAGCCAGGTGCTTCTCCTGGTCTCCCATGGGGTGCAGGGCCCAAGCACTTGGGCCATCCTCCACTGCACTCCCTGGCCACAGCAGAGAGCTGGCCTGGAAGAGGGGCAACCGGGACAGAATCCGGCTCCCCGACTGGGACTAGAACCCGGTGTGCCGGCACTGCAAGGCGGAGGATTAGCCTGTTGAGCCGCGGCGCCAGCCTCCATGAATATTGAACTTTGCATTTGGCCAGAGTTTTAGGTGCTTTTATGGCCCTGATTAGTGTCTAATATTCCACTTTCAATTCCTACAGAGCCAAACAAAGCAAATGTCTTATATCAATTGGACACAGGAAGCCCTCGTCTCCATTTGTATATAGGGATCACTTTGGACCTAGCCTAGTCTTGAGTAAGCAGCCTAAATATTGGCTTGGAGGCAAGTGTGGGCATTAAGGGACTGAAAAAGCCACCTGTACACCTGCTCCATGTCTCCCATAACACCAGCAAGGCATGGAGAAATTTGGGAAAGTTTCTATCCCTTACTCCACCCACCCAACACAGGTAGAAAAGTTAGCTAAGAAGTTGAAATAGAATTTCCTGCCGCAGATTCGTCACAGTAAGAGGTAGGGGAATCTCAAAACAGAGAGCACAGGGTGTTTAGTTCAAATCTAAGAGTGAGGTAGAGAATGCTACTGAGCTACCTAAAGCCCCGTGAGAGCTGAGATAGGGCATCTGGCCAACAGGTAGCCGGCAGCTTAGGGCATTTGTGATGCACTCAAATTGAGCAACAGATCACACCCTTCTTCAGTACATCAGAGACAGCCAGATATGCACAGCTCCAGATACAGAAGACATCTCAGCCGAGGCCAACGAGGAAACAGAAGATATTCACCTCATTTCTATGGAAGTTCTCACCCCCTGGCCATACCCTGGGAAGAAAAAAAGAGAAGAAACCTAGGGTACTTCAGAAAGTTCATGGAAAATGAAACTAACCTATCTAGGTGCCAAAAAGTTATAAAATTGATGCAAAGAAACATCTTTAAAGGATTTGTGGAAAATATGTATTATGGAAGGGATTTTGATGTTTTTGCATTATAAAATAAACATCTTTACCATTTTTCCATGAACTTTTTGAAGCACCCTTGTATTGGAGAAGGAGAAATGCCTAAACTGGGATTTTGAATTGACTAGCAAGCGCATTCCCAATTTCGGAGGAACAGAACACCATTTCTGTATATTTGCTTCTAAATTTCAACCCCAATATCAATGCTTTTAAAACATACCACATGCTACTCAGCTTCATACTCAGGGAAGACAGGCTGTCTCAGTGGCTCAAGACAGGGAACTAGAAAGTGCTATTAAGGAGCTGAATTCAGTGTAATTTTTACAAAGTAAGCCTTCCTCTTAATTCAGTTTCCCTGGCTTTTGGGACCCTGTACTATTGTCAGCACCTGCCATTTTAGTGTTTTCATGCTGTGTGGCAGCTGGAAGCAAATGTGTATTGGAGTAGAGTTAGCCAGCTTCTAAGAGAAACTGAAGTTTACTTGGTGAAGGAATGAGTCAAATACACCTTACCTCCTCCAGAAGTGAACAAATCCAAGAAACCATTCTGACCCTTTCAAGTAAGAGAAGGAGGACAGGGCCAAAGACAATTACAAACACAAACGCTACCAAAAAGAGGAACTCCTGATTGCATAGACAGAGTGGGAAGAAGGCACTGGACAAGCATGAAGGCTCAGAGGTCACACAGGAAGGAGTGAAGTGGAATCAGTTGTGCATGACAGTCAGGAAGGCGATGGCCTTGAAGTCAAAGCAGCACCTGGACAATTTACCAGAACTGGCAGGAAAGTAGAGCATTCTTTTAAATTATGTGTTTATTTATTTTGAGAGGCAGAAAGATGGAAAAAGACAGACACACACACACACAAGCGCTCGAGAGCCAGGAATTCAATCTAGGTCTCCCAGATGGCAGGGATCCAACTACTTGAGCCAACAGCTGTTGCCTGCCAGGATGCCTATCGGCAGAAACAGGAGCAGAGCCGGGACTCAAATCCAGGCACTCCAATATGAGGTGCGGTATCCCAACTGGCAGTTTAACCACGGCACCAAACACAGCTCAAAATGGCTTTAAATTTTATAAATCTTTTTTTTCATTGTGTCCTGACAAAATTTTAGTTGATTTTTCTTAGATATTTCACTTTGGGTTTTCATGTGTGACAATACATTTCCCTAGACCTCTCCTTAGGTGTTGTGTAAAGATGAGTATGCATGGGTCTGCCCAGGGGTGTGTGTGAGAGGAGACAGACAGACACACACACACACACACACACACACAGAGACAGAGAGACTGCATTTGTGATTGAAGTAAGGGTTTCATAGCCTAAATATCCTCAAGGATTAAAAGATGTTTTAAGTCATTGTTAGTTCATTCAATATTCCCTGTGAAGTACCCAGAGCAGAATATGAGAATTGGAGTGTGATTCTAACCAGCAGAATGATGCCAGGATTTTATTAACATCTGGTTTTGATCACTTACACACATGTTGATTTTTAGAAAGATGACATTCAAAATGCTATTTCTAAAATTCATTGCAATTTGCTGGTAAATTATCACAGTATCTCAGCAAATTCATGAAGATGTCTAATCTGACATTGGAATTCAGTAGGGTAACCTGTCCCCACAGCATGTATTCAGCACTGTGCTCTGGTGGGGAAGGTGGCTCTAGCCTTCCAAATCTGCTATTTCACTGACTAACAGGGTGCTGAGGCCTCCTGTTTCTCATTTCCTGCTTTTCGCACAAGCCCATGAATATTCCTGAGTACTTCCTTCCTGGGCATGATTTATACTGGCTCTTCTAATCACACTTGTTTGACCACTCTAGGTTAGAAACCCACTCAAACCCAACATACAAGATCCAACAAGAATGTCTAAGATCTTGCAAAAGGGAACGGGACATGAGAATTGCACCCATAGCTGTCACTGGTCTGACTTCTCCACCTCTGAGACCAAGAAATGCTGTAACGTCTAGCCCCTCACAGTCAGGTCTTTTAACAGTATCTCCACTATCACAGGATTGATTTTTGCAATAATTGCCAGCACAGTTTACAAGTCTGATCATTCATCCGTTCTTTCATCCACTCATTCATTCTTTGCTAAAAAAAGCACCATACAAAACTATAGTAAGTATCTTTTATGAGTTGGAAATAGTAATAGGCTCCATGAATATTAGCCTAATTCAGAATTCACTCTGGATGGTGGAATCTGGAAGCACCACTGGCAGCAAACATTTCTTTTTAAAAATCTACCTTGTTTTGGTTGCCAACAAAAGAAAGTAGATTATTTATAAAAGGAATCATTATTAGATTTCTCCTTACCAACAAGAGAATTAAAAGTTAACGCAGTAACTGGGAAAATAAAATATATACACAATTGTCCTTCATTTGTGAAGCACACAGGACCCAGGGTTTAGCACCTGGTAGTGGTGGGGAATTTTTTTCTGCCAAGGGCCATGTGGATATTTGTAACATCATTTGTGGGCCATACAAAATCATCAGCTTAAAAATCAGCCTGCTGTAGATTTAATGAATTTTGCATCCTGCTTGCAGTTGCCTTTGCAAGACCACATCAAATGATTTCGAGGGCCTTATAGAATCCCACAGGCCAGACATTCCCCAACCCGATAGCAAAATCCTATCTGAAAGAAATTATTAAAGCTGGAGGGACACAGGGGGCATCAAGAAAAAAGTTGAACCCTAAAGTCAATGAACAATGGTGAGCACAGAAATGTATCAAATAATTCAGTAAGTTTAATTCATTCTTGAGTGAAAAAAGTGCCTACTATTGTGAAGTGAAAACTAGAACAAAATTCAGTGTAAAGCAAACATATTTGGAGGAATGTTCAGTGGAGTGGTAAAGCACACAGGGTCTTAAGTGCAGGAGTGGGAAAAAAGACCAAAACACCCACAGTGATTAAAGATGACTCACACCGGCGCCGCGGCTCACTAGACTAATCCTCCGCCTGCGGGACTAGCACATCAGGTTCTAGTCCCGGTTAGGGCACTAGATTCTGTCCCGGTTGGTTGCTCCTCTTCCAGTCCAGCTCTCTGCTGTGGCCCGGGAGTACAGTGGAGGATGGCCCAAGTGCTTGGGCCCTGCACCTGCATGGGAGACCAGGATAAGTACCTGGCTCTGGCTTCAGATCAGCACAGTGCGCTGGCCACAGTGGCCATTGGGGGATGAACCAACGGCAAAGGAAGACCTTTCTCTCTGTCTCTCTCTCTCTCACTGTCCACTCTGCCTGTCCAAAAAAAAAAAAAATGACTCACAATGGGATCCAAATTTGTATATACTTTTGGAAGACATCAAATGATAGTTAAAAACCAAAATCCTTTGTCAAAAGGATTGCTATATATAAAGGTAAAGGGTGATAATAGTTTTTTATGATTCTCAAGATCTTTTCCATGCTGATTGCTTATTCATGTCTGCTATTTCTCTTAGAGTATATTGAGGCCCATGCTTTGAACTGCAGTCAATTTCTAAGAAGCCTGACTACATTTCACTCTTAAGAGTTATGTGGGAGTGGTAAGCTTCCATGGCTTGGAAAGCCTGTATCCCCCATTGGAGTTCCTGGATCCAAGTCCTGTCTCCACTTTTGATTCCGACTTTCTGCTAATAAACTGTAGGAGGCAGCAGTGATGGCTCAAGCGACTGGGGCCCTGCTACCCAGGTGGAAGACCTGCATCGAGTTCTGGATTCCTGGATTCAACCTGGCCCAGCCCCAGCTGTTGTGAGCATTTGGGGAGTGAACCAGCAAATAGAAGATCTCTGACTCTCTTTGTCTTTCAAATAAATAAAATAAATAAAAATGTAATCATGTTCACGTGTTTATTTAAAATGAACAGTATTACAAAAATAACACTTTGAAGATATATTCTATTCATTTAAAAGGCAGAGAGACAGAGTGAGAGACAGAGAAAAAGATCCTCCATCTGCTGGTGCACTCAACAAATAGCCTCAGTGGCCAAAGCCAGGACAGGCCAAAGCCAGGAACTGGGAACTCCATCCTGATCACCCATGTTAGTGACAAGAGCTTTCCCAAGCACATTAGCAGAGAGCTGGTTCAGAAGCAGGGCAGCTGGGACTCAAATTGGTGCTTCAATATGAGAAGCCAGTGTCACAGGTAGCAGCCCCACTGCACCAACTGCTGGCTACCGAAATAGTATTTTTTATAAAAATATTATGTTTTCCAAAGAAAAAAATTGTGAGAAGGATGATAATCACTTACATTACTTTAAATCTCTTTACTGTCTGGCTAATAGAAGCAGCTGGATCCTTCTGTACAGTTTTGTATTCAATCTGTTGAGCTAAGTTGCTCTTGCTGAAGTCTATGAAAAAATATGACTTCACACAAATATGTATATGAGGAAAATAAAAGTATTTTAATAGTTCTTTTCAGACAATTCTGTATTTTTTTAAACTACACAAAGTAACTCAGTAAGTGAAACTTTTCTTGAAGTCACAGGTTGGAATAGTAAATCATGGAAGTGAACATTTTTACTCTTTTTACATTAAAATCCATCAGTTTGTTTCACCCATTAAATGATTTTTTTTATCACACAGGAATTTATGACATTGATATTGACATTTAACACATTTATAATTTAGAAAATATTGATTTACCAAGTTATATTCCTTTTCTAAGTAACTACCTCTCCTTTCATTATACAATATCCAAAAGCCATACTTGTTACTGCCAGCATTCAGCACATCAGAAAAATCTTTAAGAATTGGGAAGCTCTGAAGCTCATGACGGTGGACATATTTTCAAAATTTAAATTTTTATCTGAAATGTTGAATTCTATTATTAGCAACAAAAATTAAAGTTTGTTTTCTTTGTTATGAATGTCTTTTTTTAATTTTATTTAAGTTATACAAGTTTCATGTACTTCATATATACACATTTAGAAACATAGTAATACTTCTCACCCTACCTTCTCTCCTGCCCACACGCCAACACCTTTTCCTCCTCCCTCTCCTATTCCCACTCTTAACTTTTACAAAGCTCTATTTTTAGGTTATTTAATGACTGTGAAGTTAATCATTGAATCTCAAAATGTCCATTTCACTCCAATACACTACATTTTAGTTACCTCGGATCAGGGAAAACATATGGTATCTGTCTTTTGGGAACAGGTTTATTTCACTAAGTATAATGGTTTTCAGTTGCATCAATTTTGTTGCAAAAGATAGGATTTCATTTTTTTTTACAGTTGAGTAGTACTCCATCATACACGCACACACACACACACACATGATAAAAATTATATTTTCAATGAAATATCTGTCAAATACACAAACCATAGTTTTTGTGTCAGTGATTTTCTTCAGGTAAAAATGATAATCCCAAGCAGAAAAATAATAGTTCAGCTCCCAACTCAGTTGTTAAAGAAACTTCAAATTTCAACATAAAGCAGAAATCCTTTATGTATACTTCCCATTTTTGCCACACAAAATGTTAAAAACTTGTACTCTCAGGGCTAGCTTTGTGGTATATCAGGTGAACTCCCACCTGCAATGTCAGCATCCTGTATGGGTGCCAGCTCAAGTCCTGGTTGCTCCATTTCCAATCCAGCTCCCCACTAACTCATGTGGGAAAGCAGCAGAGGATGGCCCAACTCTTGGGCCCTTTCAATCACATGAGAGTCCGGGAAGAAGCTCCTGGCTCCTGGCTTTGGACAAGATCAGCTCCAGCTGTTGTGGACTTTTAGGGGGTGAACCAACAGATGGTTGCAGCTCTCTCTCTCTGTAAACTCTGCCTTTCAAATAAATAAATAAATAAATACATATTAAAAAAAAAAACAAATAACAACAACAAAAACTTGTACACTCAAGAGTTATACTTAGTAAAATAAGCCAGTCCCCAAAAAACAGATCTCACATGTTTTCCCTTATCTGGAATAACTAATGGAGTACCTAAAAATGCAATGTTTTAGAGTGAAATGGACATTTTGACAGTTGATGACTTTTTATGGCCCTTGTCTCTACTGTTGAGGAACAGTGTTTTTTCTTCATAACTATATGTTGAACTCTTTACTTACTGTAGGGTTAACTTCATGAGAATAAACTGAAAATGGATCTTTGTAAAAATTAAGCGTGGGAATAGGAGAGGGAAGAGGAAATGTTAGAGCATGGGCGGGAGGGAGGGTAGTGTGGGAAATATCATTATGTTCCTAAATGTGTGTATATGAAATACATGAAACGTATACCTTAAATAAAATTTTTTAAAAAGGAAAAGAGTTAACATTTAATAAATTAATTCACTGTATTCCTTCATTAAAAATGTTCTTAAGAGAAACTGCATTTTCTTTTTACTGTGTGATCTGTAACAACCCTCTTCATTCTGGTGCTGCTGCCTTCATTAACGGTGAGATGCTGCAGTTTCCCACTGCTGCTCTAAACCACGACGTCCATGGTCAGCACACTGGAAAAGGCAAACACCCCAGAGGTACCAGGAAAGTGATTCAACCCGGTGGACCCCTGAATGCGACTGGGAGCTTTCAGGGGTCAACAGGCCCCTGCCTCTTTTATATAGGCATGCATGTGTATATTTTTTTGCAAGGCAGAGGGATACACATGCACACACACACACACACACAGGGAGGCGGGGAGAGAAAATTCCCATCTGCTGGTTCACTACCCAAATGCCTCCAACAGCAGGGTGTGGTTAAAGTCAAAATCTGGAGCCAAGAATTCAGTCTAAGTCTCCTATTTAGGTGGTAGGGACCCAATAACTTGAGCCATCACCACTGCCTACAAGGATCTTCATCAGCAGGAAGATGGACTCAGGAGTGGAACCTGGTATCTAGCACAGGCACTGATATGGGAGGTAAGCTTCTTAACCACTAGGTGAAAAACCTGCTATGATTTAGCACTCTTTATGAAACTATGTCCTTAAAAAACACGCCAAGAAGAAGACTCTTAGGGTGACGCTGTACAGTAGCAGGTAAAGCTGCCACCTGCAGCGCCAGCATCCCATATGGGTGCCTGTTTGAGTCCCAGCTGCTCCACTTCTGATCCAGCTCACTGTTAGTGTGCCTGGGAAAGCAGCAGAAGATGGCGCAAGTGCTTGGGTCCTTGCCGCACTGTTGGGAAACCTGGAAGAAGCTCCTGGCTCCTGGCTTTGGATCAGCCGAGTTTTGGCTTTTGCGGCCATTTGGGGAATGAACCAGTGGATGAAAGATTCTCTCTCTCTCTCCCTCATTTTGCCTTTCAAATAAATAAATTAATTTTTTTAAAAAAGAAGAAGACTCATAAATATTTGCTGAGTGTAAGTGAGGAATGCCTTAAGAGCTCTGAGGGTGATGCATGAATCCAATTTGCCAGAATAAGTGATTCTTTCCTTCCTAGGGGCTCAGCAGGAGAGGGTCAAATGGAGGTAGAAAAGTGATAGTGATGGGAGGATGAGAGGATCCAAGAGGTCTTTTGACAAAAGTGGTAGAATTAAAAAGAACAGAAGAAAAATCAAAGAACACAGGTGGACCTTTGAAAATGGAGGGGCTGAAGAAATCACCTTTTGTTGAAGGACCTTTTACATTGTGTGAAGTGCATTTGAAATATTTCAGTATGAATGGGGTGCTATATTCACAGGTTCATCTTCATGTTTATCCTAAGGGTGATCAGTTAACATTTGCTGCATTCTAATTAGGATTATACACTACACAGTATTTAGTTAACATTTCAAAGAATCATCAAGAGTCCATACCCCAGAGAGCTGCCAGCCTCAACTTGATGGCTTTACCATTATGGAAGTGTTTTACAATTAGCATAGGAAATGGGTTTCCACAAGTGGAATGAGTTCAGGGTTGGCAAAATATCATAACAGTACCTCCACCTTTGCTGGATCCAGAGTAAGGTCTGGAGGGGAAGAACTGTCAGACAGGACACCTGGGACCAGGCTTTGAATTCTGTATCCCGACTCCAAAGGGTGCAGCCACTTAACCCCTTACCTGAACTCTGACACTAGAACACTTTCACAGCTGCTTTGAGAGAACTCTTTGTTCAAGGTTGGTACAGTGTCCTGACCAGAGAGCCAGGACCTCCTCAAGTTTGAAAAAGGATTTTCCTCTTTATTTTAAAACCAACTTCTTGCTGATCTGCTCATAAGGTTCTGCATGTATGGGAATTCTGTTTGAGACTTGCACTTTGAAACAAACCACCCAGTATCAAGGAGACCCCAAATCCTCACTGATTTCATACAGAGTTTCTGCTGGTTAACAACAAAAAGCAAAAGTAAGACAACTAACAGCTGGGAAAAATAAAAGTCATTTCAAAGCAGAGGTTAGGAAAAAGGGCTGAAAAAAACATAAGGACAGTAAGTGGCGGACATCAGTTCAATGAGGGAAGCAGATGGTGAGGCATTTCCAACTGGAGTCGTAACATACCTATTCAGCTAAAGGTTATTCTTACCTAAAAATAGGTTTGGCTCCTATGAGGTCTCTCTAAGCCCTTGGAATGTCCTGCCTTATAAAGCTGTCTTTGTTTACCTGGGAATCAAGAGTCTAAGTACCACACAGCATCAGCTCAACCTTTCGAGAGGCTGGAGGGGAGTCAGCCACACTGGTGGCTGACTATGTTTCTGTCACTGAGCCCCAGTAATACCCTGACCCCGAGGCTTTGATGAGCTACCTTGGTTGTCAGCACTCTGTGTGGATTGTCACACACAGACTAGACAAGCAGGCACTGCTCTCACAACTGCAATGAGAGAGAGCACATCTGCAAAGGCTGTGTTTGCAACTCACCTGGGCCCTGCAAATGCCCTCATTCCTTGGCTGATTTTGATCTATGTCCTTTTGCTGTAGTAAATTATAAACACGAGAGTAACAGCTTTCAGTGAATTCTAAGAACATCTAGCAAATCATTGACCCATTGATTGTCTTGGCAATCAGTGAAATCTCAGTTAGTGTTATAAGTTAAAGTGGTTTTGGAGACTCCCAAACTTTGTACAGTTTCCAAATACGAAATCATTTTATTCCTCCTGAAATAAAATGAAATTAAATGTAGCCCTGTCCTAGAGTAGAGAGAGAGAAAAAGTACTAGATCAACCAGGTCTTCCCTGCAGCAACTGGAGTGTGAGAGCCCAGTTTAAAGACTGAAGGACTGGAAACAGAAAAAGAGCCAACTGAACACTTTAAACTCAGACTAAATGTACTGAGCAACATTCTGTTCAGTTCACTTAAATTTGTACATAGATGGAATCCTGGATTTCCCGTACATCATGAGAACTTGAATTCCTCACGGGAGCAGAAGTATGAAGAGTGTCCAGAGTGGGCACAGCTGCCAGATGTTAAGGCAGAAGTCTCTGTGATAGGAACAGTTCCTCCTTTGCACCCAGTGGGGTAGCAGCATGCCTTTGAGTTCAGAGCTACGGTGGTGGGGGAGAAAGGATCTGGCTTTCAGCCATTCTAATGACTCAAAAGCTGTCTTGATCCTCATCTCTCAAACAGCACGTTCCCAAGTTCACACTTCATGTAACAGCAAAATAGAATAACAAGACAAAAAAGAAAGCCAGGGCCCTAGGGCCTCTATGTGGCCAAGATGTACAATGCAAAATGAATAGTCCTTGGAAACATGGTGTTTCTAACATGCTGGAGATGAGAGCTATATAAAATCTCAGAGAACAAAGCACCAGTTTATGTCCCCTTCAGGACGTTCTGTTTTGCACTCAACAGCTTATGTGTACTGTACACACCAGCTGAGGAAGGACAGGTAGGTGGGTTTTACTAAGCTGTTTTCTTGAAAGCTGAGAAGGCAGTCAGATGCACAGTAGCATCTGTCGCAGTAACAGCAGGCTGCTCTTGCCAACATCACTCCACCTGTCACCAGGGCAGTTCCTCTCAAGGGAGAGCCTGCCCCAGACATCTAAGAGATGAAGCTCCAACACCCTATCATTTTATTACCCGTTCCCCTTTCTACAAAGGCAAGGGCTCTTACACACTGGTAATGCCTAAGAATTCTGAAGCCAAGCAAATGTTTGGGAGGAAGAATCGCTGCTCCATCCCATCTGAATGTCTGCTCTCTGCAGTTGTTTTAGAAAGACCCAAAGGACACTGTTGTGTCCCTGCTTGCTCCTAATTTATCTTCAACCTTTCCCCTTTCTTCCTTTATCATTTTGTGACTTCATTCAACAAGCATTTTCATTTTTAAAAAGATTTATTTATATATTTTTGAAATTCAGAGTTATGGGGGGGACAAGAGAGAGAGAGAGAGAGAGAGAGAGAGAGAGAGACTCTCCATCTGCTGGTTCACTTCCCAGATGGCTGCAATGGCCAGAGCTGGGCGAGGCCAAAGCCAGGAACCAGGAGCTTCCTCTAGGTCTCCCACATCGGTGGCAGGAACCCAAACACCTTGACCATCCACCGCCACCCTTCCCAGGCCAACAGCAGAGAGCTGGAGAGGAAGTGAAGTGGCCAAGACAAGAACCGGTGCCACATGGGATACTGATATTGCCATGCTACAGCACCAGCCCCTCAACAAACCTTTTCTACGGCATCAGTAAACCCCACATGTAAATCCATTTTGCTGGGTCCCAAATTTGTAAATCAGGGAAAGTTGAGTTTTGTTCATTAAAGAAGCAAAGCTCTGCAATGAGGGACCTGAACATCTTTTGTAAGCCAGATCACTCCGTGTCTTTCTACAAAGGTGAGTATCTTGAGTGCTTCTCACACATTAAAGTAACAAGTAAACAAGATGTGGGAATCAGCATGCAATGTGATTTGTCAAATGTTCCCTTGATTTTAAGTGCTGCATTTAATTTAGTAACAGTTCATTTTACTGAGCACATTTCTAGGAAATACATTTTAGTTAAATAAGTTAAACCTTTATTTGGGTGAAAAAATAAATATAATAAATTATTATGTGCCAGTGTGATATTATTGCTTTAATGGGACAAGTGTCTGGTACCTTGGAAGATATCTGAGGGTTTATCACAGGAAATTTATCAGAGAAAGTTATATCTAAGGTTAAGCTCCTGCTTGTGATGATGGCATCCCATTTCAAAGTGCCAGTTTGAGTCCCAGCTACTTCAATTCTGTTCTTACTAACACAGCTAGGAAGTCAGTGTAAGATAACCCAAGGACTTGGGTCTCTGACACTCATGTAGGATGGGATTCCTGGCTCCTGCTTTAGCCTACCAAAGATTAGCTGTTACAGCCATTTGGGGAGCAACAGATAGAAAATTCTCTCTCTCTCTCTCTCTCTCTCTCTCTCTCTCTCTGTGTGTGTGTGTGTGTGTGTGTCCTCTTTCTGTTGTTCTACCTTTCAAATAAATAATTTAAAAAATTACACTTAAAGACTGTGTAGGGATTAAGCAGGGGAAGAGAGGGAAAATCATACCAAATCAGAGACCAGAATTGTAAGACTATGGAGAATTCTAGATGTAGTGAAGAATGTTGTGGGGAGTGGTAAGAAGTGAAGCAGAGAGCTTGACTTTGTATGGATGCTAGGTGGGCCTGCAGGATGTGCTGAAAGGCCAGGGACTTACCCAAATAGCACTGGGCTTTGTAAACACATTTATATTTAAACTCTTCAATGGCTTACTAATGACTTCACAACTGAACCTAATGCCCTTAACTGGGCTAACACAGGAATATACATAGGAAATATAACATCAGGAATCACCAGAGTTCCAGGCAAAAGAAGTCTCAAGTTCAGAGATGAGACATCCAGTTTGAGCCCAGCATCAGAGAGAGACTTTGTCAGAGACATGACAGAGTGACTGAGTTACTGGCAACCATGGAGACCAGTTCAGAGCATGACCAGCCAAAGAACTAGCATGACAATGAGCTTCAGATATCCCGATATGATTCCTTTTACTTCCTGTCCTCAAGTACATAGTCTAGCATGAGGTTTGACCTGCAGTGTGGAAGATTCAGTTCCAATTATTACAGGGATTAGAGGGATATAAAATCAACAAGTATTGAGTCATTCCTATTTTTTTATGCGTTCAGTCATTCAATATACAGTCATAGAACAGGCCATCCCATGAAAGCATCCATATTTGTCCAATATGTGTGTGGGGGAAGGTCAGACTACCAAACATCTAGAAAACTTAATACATGTGCAATATGTGTCAGGTACCTTTGTAAGATCAAATGCATAGAACACTATCAGCATGGACAAATAGATAACAGGCACTGATGATAGCCAAAATGACCAACTTTCCTGGATAGGAATATTCCAGAACACAATGACAATGTCAGGATCAGTGGAACAACCAATGCCTTTACTACACATTATTTTATCAACCTACCCATGAGAGTGTTCAGTAAGCACTTACTATTGTAAAGAAGACTCAAGGGGCCTGGTGTTGTCATGCATTAGGTTAATCCTCTGCCTGTGGTGCCAGCATCCTATATGGTTGCTGGTTCCAGTCCTGGCTGCTCCTTTTCCCATCCAGCTCTCTGCTATGGCCTGAGAAAGCAGTAAAAAATGGTCCAAGCGCTTGGGCCTCTGTACCTTCATGGGAGACCTGGAAGAAGCTCCTGGCTCCTGGCTTCGGATAGGCCCAGATCTGCCTGTGGTAGCCATTTGGGGAGTGAACCAATGGATGGAAGACCTTTCTCTCTGTCTTTATTTCTCACTGTCTGTAACTCTACCTCTCAAATAAATCAATTAAAAAAAAAGAAATCTCAAAGATGATGTTGAAGACTAAGAATTTACCCTAAATTTCATGAGACTATAACATAATTTTAAGTTGAGTAAGGGTACAAAACAGAAAAATAAGTGTTGGTGGAGATTCTGAACATAGAGTGCAATGAATTTTCAATGAGTGAAGTTAGATTTGCAGAAGAGGAGGGGCGGGGCTTAGGACTGCAGACTTGGGAAGCTACCAGGATTAGTAGTGATGGTACTGATAAGACAGTGTTCTTTTTTTGCTTGCTATCTGCTTTCTTTTTTTTTTATGGCGGCTCTTTTATTTATTTATTTATTTATTTTTTTAACTTTTATTTAATGAATATAAATTTCCAAAGTACGGCTTATGGATTACAATGGCTTCCCCCCCATACCGTACCTCCCACCCGCAACCCTCCCCTTTCCCACTCCCTCTCCCCTTCCATTCACATCAAGATTCATTTTCATTTCTCTTTATATAGAGAAGATCAGTTTAGCATACATTAAGTAAAGATTTCAACAGTTTCTCCCACACAGAAACATAAAGTGAAAAATAATAGATGATTTTTTAAATGATGATGAAATCAGATCAGACCTATTGTCATGTTTAATCCCAGTGAGAGTCAAGTTGGGAATTGATAATTTCTTTTTTTTTTTTTTACAGAAGTTCAGTTTAGTATACATTAAGTAAAGATTTCAACAGTTTGCACCCCCATAGAAACACAAAGTGAAATATACTGTTTGAGTACTCATTATAGCATTAAATCTCAATGCACAGCACATTAAGGACAGAGATCCTACATGAGGAGTAAGTGCAGTGACTCCTGTTGTTGACTTTACAAATCGACACTCCTGTTTATGGCATCAGTAATCTCCCTATGCTCCAGTCATGAGTTTCCAAGGTTACGGAAGCCTTTTGAGTTCTCCGACTCTTATCTTGTTTAGACAAGGTCATAGTCAAAGTGGAGGTTCTCTCCTCCCTTCAGAGAAAGGTACCTCCTTCTTTGAAGACCTGTTCTTTCCACTGGGATCTCACTCACAGAGATCCCTTATTTAGGGTGTTTTTTTTTTTTTTTTTTTTTTTTTTTTTTTGCCAGAGTGTCTTGGCTTTCCATGCCTGAAATACTCTCATGGGCTTTTCAGCCAGATCGGAATGCCTTTAGGGCTGATTCTGAGGCCAGAGTGCTGTTTAGGACATCTGCCATTCTATGAGTCTGCTGAGTATCTCGCTTCCCATGTTGGATCACTCTCCCCTTTATTTATTCTATCAGTTAGTATTATATCTGCTTTCTTTTAAGAAATATTTTAACATTCTGCAGTCAGCCATGTTTCTTTCCTGACTCAAGCATATCCACAGCAATGTTGCCATCACCTGTGGTTCCTACCTTTTCCAACCTTCCAACCAATAGTCATGGTCAGATCCAGCAAACTAAAACTTATTCTTGTATATTCATTACAGCTACTTCTCACCTATTCCAATACACTGTCTTAGAGAAAAAGATGGGTAGATATTTCCTTTCCTCTTTCAGTCAATGTTCAGAAGCCTCTAAAGTACAAGCTCATATTCACAATTTCAAGTTTGATTGACTTCCTCAGAGTCTTTCTGGAGACCTTTTCAGTACTTGTAGGCTTATAGATGATAAGATAGTTTCCTGGTAGTTTAAAATTTTCTCTGCTCTCATGACAATATCTCTCTCACAAACTGATGAATGTGCAGATACTTTCCTAATCATACAACCTGTTAGAGGGCAATTCTGACAAAGCAGATTCTCCACATCTGTCAGAGATCCACTCTAGTTTCTAAAACAACTAATATTGAACTCAGAACCACCTGTATGTTTTATTGATGTATCATCAACAATTACTCCCCCATTCACTCCCTTAGATAGTGGAGAGTATCCAATGCTCATATTCCATTTCTACTAGGATCAAGTCTCAATGCTATCATTGATTCTAACCTGACATTTAAGGAGTGTTTGAGCCCCTGCTTCATCAACAGCCTTCTATGTGCTTGAATATTTCTTGAGTAAGTCCTTTCCTCTAACTTGCAGAGAGACATTAATATTTTAATCCATCATGTCTCAGCTTTCAATGTTTACTATTTCACAGGTAGATTTCAAGACAAATCTACAAAAAGCAACAGTCAGCGCTTTCATGCAACGAACTCTATAGTTTGGGGCACCATTTCTGCATTTTAGAACACTGTTAGTAGATCTCCTTTAAACATGTATTTTGGATCATTAAGAAGTCCAAGAGAAGAAAATTTATAGTAGCATTTTGGGGATAGGAGTACGAAGAGGATAAAATTTAATGAACCTTCATTTTATGTAAGTACAACAGAATGTTGTATTTATAGAACTGATAACATCAGGGAACTAATTTAATTTTATATAACGCAGGGTCCCAAACTTAAGCAATTAGTCAGTTAAAGCTATGACTCACTCTGTTAGTCTAAGGGTAGTAACTTTGTAAAATATGTGTACCAACACACCAGCCCTGAGTAGCGCAGAGCAGATTGAAGTTTCAGCAGATGCAATTTAAGAAGGAACAATTTTCTTATAAATGAAAAAAGCTGGATCATCTCTAAGTTTATCTATTGCAAATAAGAAAAGGGTCACATGTGTTGTTCTCTTATTGCACCAAAAACCTGTCAAAAAAAAAAAAAAAAAAAAAAACAAAACAAAAAAACCCTCCAGTGGTTGTCCCAGGAAGGAAACAGGAATAGAGATTTCTGGGTGATGTCCTCCAAGGACACAAGATCTAAACATGATTCAAAGTGAAAAAGATTGTTTGCACCATACCTTGGCTTGTAAACCAGGGTGTAAAGGCTGAAGATGGGGTTGAAAATGAAAGGAGCCAGAAGACCTTGATGTTCAAGTAAGTTGTTCAAAAAGAGCAACACAGCAACGGGGCAAAGGTGCAGAGCTGGTATTCCAGCTGCTTCTCATTGTTTCCTGTGTTTCACATGGCACTAGTGAGTCGAGCATTGGGCGCACATGAGACAACTGGTGCACTCAAACAAGAGAGATTGGGAGGACGCACTGAAGTAAGTAACTGTTTATAAAGATGTGGGCAGGATCTAGGAAAATCACAAGGAAAGCACAATAACTTCCTAGAAGAAACAGCAAAAGCCATTATGACTCCTGGGTCCAGAGGAGTGAGACAAGGGAATAGTCATAATACTTCAAGTGATGACAAGAAGGTCACCTTGAGACCTGTGGAGGAGGAGCACAGATCACCCAAAGTGTCTCACAGGGAGGAAGCTAGAGCAATAAACGCCAGATCTCACCTCCCTCCAATCATCACCTACCAGGGCTTCCTGTTGACTGCATCCCATCAGAAGGCAGAGGGCATAGGGCTTGCTAGTGCAGTACATTAGGACCAGAATTCCCAGCACAAAGCAGGATGCAGAATGATGGGGAATGAGGGCAGAGAATGCAGCCAAAGCTGTTTCCTTTTATGTAGCAGAGTGCTACCAGAAAGTACCATATCAAGGAACATCAACCCAGGGAAGAAGGTTGGGTTCTCCAGAAACCTCCAAGAATAATGTTGGATTCAGGCAGTCTAATGTTCTTTCTCAAAAAGTGAATAAATTGATGCTGCATTAAGTGCTGGAAATGGAACAAGACTGAACAAAGGGCTGGCGCTGCGGCTTACTAGGCTAATCCTCCGCCTGCGGCACTGGCACACCAGGTTCTAGTCCCAGTCCGGGCACCGGATTCTGTCCCGGTTGCTCCTCTTCCAGGCCAGCTCTCTGCTGTGGCCCAGGAGTGCAGTGGAGGATGGCCCAAGTGCTTGGGCCCTGCACCCGCATAGGAGACCAGGAGAAGCACCTGGCTCCTGACTTAGGATCAGTGCGGTGCGCTGGCCGCAGTGGCCATTGGGGGGTGAACCAACGGCAAAGGAAGACCTTTCTCTCTCTCTCTCTCTCACTGTCCACTCTGCCTGTCAAAAAAAAAAAAAAAAAAAGACTGAACAAAGGTAAATGATGGCATCTCTCCTGCTGCCAAGGATTTCACAATCGAGTTTATGCCTGGGACTAGACATATGGTAAGGACAGAGAGATATTGCAATATGCCTTCAGAGAAATTAATTAATGGTAAAAGAATCATCTGAAAACTTCAAGAATGAAAAAAGAGAGAGGATACTTGTAATTATTGAAGTATATGGTGTCATCTAGAAAGACATGGTGTTCATAGAGGAGGAATAACACAAGCCCAGGAAGAAAACAACAATTCTCAGCCACTGGCCTGGATTCCTATCCATTACAGGAAGCTACAAATTTAAGAGCAGCACTTAGCAGGCTGTGAATCTCACATTAGCCCCTGATGAATTCATCCCAGGTTTCATACATTCCTTCAAGATGGCACTGTTCACAGTATCAGTGTACAAATTTGAAATAAAGATACTCCCTGAGGGTGGGCCAGGTAAGAAATAGTACCTCTTCCAAGGTAGAATCAGCCACAAGCCAGGATGCTTGTTTGGCAACCAGAGGGCAATTTGGACTTGGACTCTCATGTATGATCCCTGACTGATTCTCTTGTATGTAGCACGACTTGCAAAATCTTTAAAAGACAGTTCTGCAACAATTCATTCAGGAAATAACCAGTGAGGGGCAGGTGTTTGGCTTAGCAATTACAATGCCTACATTCCAGGCTGGAGTACCTGGGTCTGAGTCCTAGCCCCACTACAGATTTCAGCTCTGAGAGGCAGAAAATGATGGTTCAAGTACTTGGGTCCCTATACTCAAATGGGAGATGTAGATAGAGTTTCTGGCCCTTAGTTTTGGCTTAGCCCAGCCCCAGCTGTTTTGAGTACTTGTGGAGTCCATTTCTCTCTCTCTCTCTCTCTCTCTCTCTCTCTAACTCTGCCATTCAAATAAATAATTAATAATAATAATAAAAAGAAACCAATGTCCTGGATTTCCTGCCTCCAGAATGTTTTTCTTGATTGGTTTTTGGATGACCCACATAAGAGTGTTTTACTATACTGCTGTTGTATCAGGGAGCAGTCAAAATATATTTTACCAAAGTATCATGACATAGAGAAAGGGGAACTGCCAAATTTGGAACTATCTCTGTGAGAAATAGAGTCATCCACATAAAGATATTGCTTCCCATCTACTGGTTCATTCCCCAAATTGCCCTAAATGGGCGCAACAGTCAGAGCTAGACCAATCCAAAGCCAGGAGCCTGAAGCTTCTTCCAGGCCTCCCACATGAGTGCAGGGGCCCAAGAACTTGAGCCATCTTCCACTGCTTTCCTAGGTCATAGCAGAGAGCTGGATTGGAAGTAGAACAGCCAGGAACTGAACCAGTGCCCATTGCTAATTTAATTTATATTAAAGCAAGACCTCTCTCTGTGCCTCAGTTTCCAACCTATAAATGTATTTTAATTAGATCAGCAAGGTCCCCTTTAGCTCTAATTTTGTATGATTCTCACATGACTAAAAATATTAATTGTTGCTCTTACATGGAAGGTGCTAGTCTTTTTATTTTGAGTATTCTCCAATATTATGTGTACAGTATTATCGCTATTACTTTAAGCTCTGTCCTCAGTCTCTCAAATCAGACATCCCAATGTCATTTTCTCCATTTCCCATAGCTGTACTTCTCCTTCTGTGACTTCTATAATCCCCTTAGTGAAAAAGTTTTCCCTCTTGCCCTCTAAGACACCTGCTAATTGGCATGTGATGGAGCATCCCACCTGTACGTTATCTCTCTCCCGCTAATAAATGACACAAATTAAAACGATCACACTTATCATATATTCCACTAGAGATTAAATAAGGGAATGTTTTATTCTGTGTAAGCATCTTACAGCTGTAGGAAAAAAACGTTAATCAGACTTTAGAGATGCCAAGAAAAATAAATTCAATATGTAAATAGCTACTTTGAGTAATTAGCTATTTACTCTTTAATAAATGCTAAATAAGATCCCCCAGTTCACCACAACACTGGAGAAAAAGTACTTTGAAAGGCATCACAACAGCTCAGTGTTGTCAAGGACCTGCAGCCCCAGTGAAATGTTTGAAAGTTGAACATGGTCCTGTGGCAGTAAATAAGCCCAGCATCAGCTGTTGCAGAAATTTGCCCTGATCTGGGTGGAAAGGGAGAAACATGAGGAGACAGTGAGATTATCAACGATGTGGTGACCACAAGAACTTTTCCAGGTACACTCACCTCTGAAGGTGCAATGGCTGAATTCGAACATTTACAACTAATCAACGCTTAGGTATGAAAGGCAGGCCGTCTGGGCTGCTAGTTTATTGGGGGTTGCCTTACTATTAGGATGCTGATGTCTACTGGGGCTTCACATCAGTAGATTGTGAATACGTGACGCAAGTGATGGGAGCAACAGCTGGACCAGAGAGTTAGGGCAGGCAGGGTGAATTGGAAGGCTGAGAGGCAATGGTCACATGGATGTGTCATCATTCCAGGATCTCACTGGAGACTAAGACCAGCCTGTCTGTGGGTTGCTCTGGGGGGGGAAGATGTTTGCATTCAGTGATCTCTCCAAAGTGGGACCCCCACTGAGCACTCCCTTCATCAGGAGCCAATGTCAGTGTCTAATTAAGCACACAACTCCACAGATGTTTGTGTGGCTAATCAGGAAGCTAAAATATGCCTCTTTTGCCCTTTGCATTGTCTTCCTGGAGGAAGCATATAGAACTAAACTAATTATTTCCTCTCCTATAAGCAACTGTGTATTTGCTCCTTGATCTAGAATTGAAGGCACTCATTGGGAGGAGGATTATTTTTTCTTTCAGGTACTTGCTTTCCCATTCCCCCTTTTTTCCCTCACCTGGTACCAGTGGCCCCTGCCCAGCCCAAATGCTGTTCAGAATTCACTCTCTTACACCACAAAGCCACACTAAGCCTCATCTTCCAGCATGGAATCAGGACACTGGCAGACAGTATATGTAAGGTTAGACTCCAGAAACAAAGTGTTTCTGAGTCATGTGCCCAACTTCTGTCTCAGGGAGCCCTGACTGCAAGATAAATGGGTGCAATTATACCACCCTCATGGCACTGCTGTGAGAACACAAAGAGTTTATATGCATGAGCTACTTAAAACAGTGCTTGGCACAGAGCAGGCAATCAGTATCAGCTGCCATTTTTTACATTATTTATTTAAAAAACTGCCACCCATTATCAAAAATTTGACAAATCGAACATAAAAAAGACCAGTAAGATTATATCTATTCCTAACAAACACATCCGTTGTCAATATTCTGGCAAATTTCTCTTTGCATATATATATGAGAATATTTCTAAAAAGGATGTGGAAAATTAAACTAAAAAGTAACTTTATTTCTTGTGCAAGAGAATTTTGAAATCCATGCATTTGCAGAGTCTTCAAAAAGTTCAAGGAAAATGTCTACTATGAAAAGCTAAGCATAGATTCCCAAAAATATTGCACCAAGTAAACAAGTTTTAATTACATTTCCATTAACTTTTTGAATTATTATCATATGTATCCTTAATTTTTTAAACAAAAAACTATACAATTTTGCTTTCTTTTTTTACTCAGTATTACAAATATTTTGTTATGTCCTTTGCATTATTCAAAGGCATGATTATAATAGGTGTATTATATGGCTGTGATATATATATAATTTTAATTTATTCTATCATTCTTTGATTATTGAGGAGATTTTTATTTTCTTTGAAGATTTATTTATTTATTTGAAAAGCAGAGTGACAAAGATGGGGGAGAGACAGAGAGAAAGAGATCTTCCATATACTAGTTCACTCCCCAAATGGCCTCAATGGTTGGGGTTGGTCAGGCAAGTCAGCAGCCAAGAAGAACTGCATCCTGGTCTTCCACGTGGGTGGCAGGGGCACAACTACTTGGGCCATGTTCTGATGCCTTCCTAACCACATTAACAGGGAGCTAGAACAAAGGGGGAGCAGCTAGGACACAAATGAGCACTCAAATATGGGATGTGGGCATTGTAGGCAGTGGCTTAAAGTGCTGCACCACCACATCAGCTCTAATTACTGAGGGTTCTCAAATCTGTGATTTGAAAAATGGTGGCCCTTCCAAGACACATTGAAACTAAATCCCCAATACAACTGCATTGAAAGAGGTGGCCTCTGAGTACAATTGAATCAGGAGGGATCTGCTCCCAAGAATGGGATTAATTAGGAGGTCTCATATCAAGAGCTTGACAGAGGTTGCTCATCCTTTTCTGCATTCTGCCTTCTGCCACGGAGGGCACAGTGTTCGACCTCTCCAGAGATTATCTTGGAAGCAGAGAGGGCCACCTCAACCAGGCACCAAACCTGCTTGTACCTTAATATTGGACTTTCCAGCCTTCAGAACTGCAAGAAATAAATTTCTATTATTTGTAAGTTTTCCATCTCAGGTATTTTGTTATAGCAGCCCAAACACTTTTTTATTTATATTAGACTAATATAAATATTGCTGTTGCAAGTCAATTTGACTGATAAATTTTGTTTACTTCTTACAGTCTCTGATACAGGAAGTGGGTCCTTTGTGATCAAGGGAGAGTAGCCTGGTTTTCTGGTTATACACATCTTGGTCAATTAGTCAGAAGACAAGTCTGGGGGGCTACATTGGAAAGGCAGGTTAAAACACATTTCTAGCTTCTCTCAGGTGTCATGGAGTCAAATATGACTACACCTCAGTACAGGTGTGCTTAACCTTCTTCAGCCTAAGAGTTAGCAATTCATTCCAGATTCTGGCAACAAGCTTTTTCCCGTCTGGCAGTGTTTTTGTTTCTTTCTTTGCCCATATTAGTATTTCAGTGTCAAATTCAGACATATTGTGTCAAGATTGCAAATTGAGCTCTACTTTATTTCTAACTATACGTTACTTTTAATGGATCCATGATGAAATATAATTATGTACTTATGAACCACTGAGGCACAGATTTATGTCAATCATACCTTTCATTCCCAGCATACTGCTATCATCCTTAACTGATGTTCCTCTCTCTCTCTTTCTCTATTTTTCTGCAATCTCCTCCTCTAATTTTCCAATTTGCTCCTCTAAGACACCCATTCTCAAATATTTAAGGTATGTCTATCCAGCTTACATTTAAAGCCCTGCTTTCTAACATACATATCTGTGAAAAGTATTATACTCTGTGTTAGGAAAAGAGTGCAGATTGGTGCCTGCTCACACGGGGCACCAAAATGTTAGGAAAAGAGGCTCAGAACAGAGAGGAGGCAGTGTATGAATTTACAGCCAGACCGAATTTATTCAGAGAAAATAAATTCGTAGAGGTGGGTGACCAACTGCCCACGTGCACACTGATGGGACATGTGGCAGAAAGCCCCAACCCCAGGGGCGGGGACTTTTTAATATTTTAGGAGGGCTAGGGATGGGGGTAGGGGTAGGGGACAGCAGGTAGAGGAGAATTCCTGGAACTGGTCTTTCAGGTATTCAAGCAACTGGTTTTTCAGGTGGCTGTGGGGGATGGAGTATGAAAGCAATAGGGTGAAAGACCCAGTAGAGATTCAAGGGCAAGGAATACATTGCAGTGTTTATCTCTTTTGGGCAATGAGCAAGAATGGCTGAGGCTTATGTCCTTGTTCCATTACTCTGTATGTTTTTAAAATGTCTATAAATTTTATTTTGCTGCTATATGTCTCATCATTTATCACTGCAGCATGTCTTTGAAACCTGTCCATGCTTCCATTCATTTATTTAGTCCCTCTTCCTGTATACCATACATGTTCAGGCATATGATATATTTTACTTTTCTGTGCCATGTGACATGGTCACTTGGGTTGTCTCTAACTCCTTGCTTCCATCAGTAATAGTTCACCAAAGTACTTCATCTTTGTACAGGTTTTCTCTGTAGAAAAATCCAGGGGAGACCTGATGAAGTATGGGGCATCTTTTACTTAATTTCACTGTTATACTGGTCTCAAGAATGACAAGATTAGCAATTGTGAATTAGCAGCGATTGATGAAATAGGTTTCTCTGCATGATTGTCAGCACTTAATATTGTCCAATGTGTTTGGAATCAATTGTATAGATTGAAGCAGGCATTTTGCCCCCATGTTCCCTCATGTTTTTACCAATGAGATTGAATACCTCTTCATATTTTTTTAAGATTTATTTATTTATTTGAAAGCCAGATATACAGAGACAGAAGGAGAGAGAGAGAAAAGAGATATTCCAATTGTTGCAATGGCTACAATGGCCATGGATGGGCTGGTCAGAAGCCAGGAGTCAGCAGCATCTTTCGGGTTTCCCATATGGGTGTAGAGGCCCAAAGACATGGGCCATCATCTGCTGCTTTCCCAGGCACATTAGCAGAGAGCTGGATCAGAAGTGTAGCAGCTGGGGTGCAAACTGGAGTCCATATGGGATGGCGGCACTACAGGCAGAGGCTTAACCTATGCCACAGCACTGGCCCCTCTCTTCATATATATCTAAGCCATTCAGGTTAGATATTCTCTTTTGTAAACTGATGATTTCCTTTGCTGATTTATCTATAGGATGTTATATCTTTCTGTTTTACAATTGTTTCTTACATGTTCTTTAGTAATTGGGTAATTCTTTATCAGAGATGTTACAAATAGCTTCATGCAACACAGATGAACTCTGTTTTAAATAATTTATAGTTGTGCACTATTACAGGAATCTTAGTGGAGGAGATGGTGTTGGAGGTGGCAGATATGAAACTCCCAGTCTTCTTTTTGGCATGTAAACCACAAAAACATTATTTTCTCATTTTTATGTTTTAGCTTTCAAGCATGAAGTTAAAACCTTCATTGGTTTATAACTCATATAGTAATGAGTTTGGTTTATAACTCTATAGTAATGGTAGTAGGAACATAATAATACTTATAGCATGGACCTTACTACAATTATTCTGCAAAGGAAGTGTTCCACAAATGGGAAACCATAATGAATGTATCTTGTGTGTTTTATGGACCTCTGTTTATAGAAGACCAAAGATTATTTGGACTTTTCCCAGTCACTCATGTTCTTAAATAGTAATTTTCCTTCTACTGTTAAATCCTTTCAAGGATGATGAGCATCCTGTCCATGGGGATGTGGAAGGCCCAAAAAATCATTTTGTTTGGCACTGCCAAGGCAACACAACAGGTAGAACTTGAAATTAAATAAATCTATAATAGGGTAATTTTTAAGTTGATAATTCGGTATGACCCACAAATGATTTTATAAATACCCAAATGACCCTTAGCAGAATCAAATGTCCTCCACTCTTGCTTATGTTCATGTTGATACTTTTCTTCTATATCTACATTCCTTATTCTTTAAGAATTTGATGTTTGAGAGGATTGTAACTGACAAGGACGTGTCAAGGCCTTTCACACAATTCTGGGAGATGGGCAAATTCACACGTGTACCAATGTCAGGGAAGGGAATTACTCATGATAAGAGTAGGTCAGGCTCACAGCAGCATTACATTGGCGTCACCTCTCTTACACACTCAACCTCTCTTCAGACACTAAAGGAATGTGATGTCATGTAGTCCATGTGGGGGTTAGGCCCGAATAGCCTATGGAGGATTACCATACAGAAATACAAGCTCTCTAGACAAGAGGATCTTAAAAAGCATGAGCATAATAATAACTGCTCAGGACTCTGGGGACGGGATCATGGTTGATGCCTTTTCCTCACTAATAAGATTTTTTTTTCAAGTGTCTAGGAAGCAGTATAAATCACAGTGATCCACTCCGCCTGTATTCTCCTCGCCCCCACACTCCCTCACCCTTCCTCTTGGCTGCACTGCATGTAAAATTATTTACTTTGACTCTTGATTTTGCTGGGAGAAACTTGGCACATCAGTTCAAGTGAATCTGCCACTTCCTGGTGGGACTGATAGCCTTGGAGATGCTTGCATTCTCCCCTCTTCTGTTGCAGAAGTATTCAGTCCTGGATTGAGAACTTCCTGGCCTAGCATTGCCTGTGACCGAGGGATGCAGACCAATAGAAAGGTGGCTTACACAGATGCAAACTTCCTCCTCCAAACCAAATCCTAAAAACAATCAATATACTATGTTGACTCCTTTCTCTTATTTCTCAAATAATTTAAAATAATATTTTCAAGAGGTGAGGAAAGTCCTTGATGCTTGCAACAGAAGTGGAGTTTGTTAAACAATGCAAGTAACCAAGTGCCACCCCTAGATATTTTGATTTGGCAGGTTTTCGGTGGAACAACTCCTATCAATTATTTTTAGCAAAATTCGTATGTAGAATTACACTAGGTTTTCATGGTCACTCTACAAGCATTGTCTCAAATTCATTTAGAAGTGGCTATTATGCTTCAGCATTTATCTATAACTTTAAAATACCCAAACTAGGATTTACTAAACAGTATTTGTCAGTCATAATATTGTGAACTTTAAATATATTATTCCAATCCTTGGAATAATCATAAAAGGCAAGCATTTTTACCCTGAATTTTTTCTACCTTCAAAGAACCCAAGGCCCAGAGAAATATAATGGCTTTTCTGTGGTTTTTCAGACATCCAAATGGCAGTTTTGAGGTTTGGACTCACATCTGTTTGGTTAAATGTTTTTCCCACTACACCATTCTGCTCTCCAATTTGTACCTATATGTATTCACAAAATGAGCCATCTAACAGTGGTTCCCAAAAGCTAGAGTCTCCCCACACACAAAATATTACCAGGAATTTCCACTTTATTCCAGTATCATTTTTGTATCCCCATGTATTCTGGCATTTATAATGCTCTCCAAATAATATAGTGTGCCTTCTCTTGAGAAAGTGCGTGGATGAATGAAAGCAGGTAAGCAAATGTGAGCTGACTCTATTTTCTTATTAACAGGATATGCTAGTCAGTAAACAAATCATGGCTGGTTTTATTGCCTTGTTTTCTATGTAGACACCAAAAAAAGGTATTGTTTGGATAATGTATTGGAAAGATGACGGAGATTAAAGTAAGACCCCATAGGTCCTCATTTTATCTTCTTTACTTTCTGGCAAATTATTGATAATGGTTAGTCTGAGTTTTCCCCGGCTGTGAAATAATAGTCTGGTCAAGATCAAGGGTATGCGGTGCCACTTTCCCATGTTCTTCCATGTAAAGCGCTACCAACACGGCACTGTGTTTCAATTGACCTTTGCACATAGCTGCAAAGAGTCCTCAGTCCAGGGCCCTCAAAAGGTACAAACAAGTGATCAGAGCTGGCAAGCAATCTGAACCCTATTTGCTATTGCTAAAATAGGCCTTGCTGAAAAGCCCTCCATCTCTGAGTCTAAGACTGCAGCCACTGGAGATCAAGAGACACTAGCAGTTAATTGAAAACCCGATCCAGAATGTAACACATACTGAGAAGGCAGTTGTGAGATATTATTATTATATTGCCTTTTGTTAGATACAGCCACTTTCATACAAAAATGTGATTTTCTCCCAATCTGAAAATATGTAGCTTGGCCTCAGGCTGGGGAAAGGAACAGAATATTCTGCTCTGACATCTCTCAGTGGGGTGCTAAGAAGTATCAGATGCAGTGCCAGTAGAGTATTTGTTACGAAATCAAGAACAGCCATGCACTATAGATGATCCTATATCAGTTTCGATGTCCCTGGGTAAGGAAGAACCAAACAGCAATGTCTCTGCTCTCAGGCAGCTGAAGTAACCACCACAGAGCCATGAGAGCCTTGTTACTGTGAGAAGGTCTGGTTGCTCCCCGGCTTTGGCACTGTCCTGCTCCTCGTTCAGTAGCCCCTTTCAATAATTTTCATTCAGTTAAGCCAGACAGACAAGTCAAAAATCAAGAATGACCTCTCATTCTGTGTACCGCACAGATATTCTGGCAAAGTACTACACTCCTCTGCAGTTAAAAAACCCCTGGCCAGGTCTTGACCTTTATACTGTATCTATTTCATGAAGTACATGATCTGGGTCTTTAAATGCCATTACTTGTGTTGAAGATCCTGATCAAGGTTAGGCATTAACATGCTCATCCTCCACTACCTTCTCCCAGCCCCTCCTTATCAAACTGATGAAAGTCTGTTACACATTCCAGCCAGCTGTGGGTGCTTCCCATGTGTTGCTTATTTTCCCTTTGCTGATAATATAAGCTTCCTGCCACCTGTGACCCAATAGGTTTAAGTTGTTTGTTTGCTAATCGACATGGAGCGCTCTCCCACTTAGCCCTGGACTTGACCCCAGACTGCCTCATATGCTAGAGTCTAATAATTTCCCCTGAGTTCTAGTTACAGCACGCACCTGGTGTTTCCCTTATTACCAGACGTCTTCCTAGCAGCATAATTCTGTGCTACTTCCAAAATCCAGGACACAAGGTGCTTTAAGGATGAAAGTCAGGTATTCACAAAATGTAGAATGCAAGAACTCCCTGTCCTTCCCTGCCACACATATCCACATAGAACACGTTGTGTGTGCTTTCTCTGACAGCTTGAAAGGACCTTTGAGGTTTAATCAGTAGATAGTGGCAAAAGGATAACACAGTGTTCATAGTGGGAATTCTTATCTCAATGCTCCTGCTGGCAGAACACCAAAGACTGCAGGCCTTGCAGTTTATTTAGCTGTAAGGAATAGGGGTCAGGGTGATTCTTGGGTTACTGTATATAAAAATACTACTTTCTCAACTCAAAAGTGATCTCTAGGTAACATGTAACAGCAAGTTGTAAGAAGTTCAAAATGCAATATTTCTTTTACGGCAATATGTTCCTTGCTGCTATAGTTCATACTGTAATAATCCCTGAGTACTAATCTTGGCTGTTCTTTAAAATTCCTTTTTCTTTTTACTTTAGCTAATGAGCATCCCTAATTCAGTCAATGAAGGAAAATTAAGAAGACTTATTCTCTACTGATGCACCTGAACAAGAAAAAAAATATAGGCAAACACAGATATTTAGAGCAGCTGTCTGGCTTCATAAATACAATTCAAAACATCTGTGCCTACAACATGTTTTAAACTGCATCGCTGCTCTTGGTGAGGTCCTTGATCTTGTAGCCTTGATATCACCTGGGGGCTTCAAGCTGTATTTTGCACTCCATCCTTACTAACACAAAATTTTCATTTTAGCAAGATCTCTGGGTGGTTTATATGCACTTGAAAATGCAAGATGTTTTGGGATAAATAAATGAGCTTGGGTTTTTAAGTCCCACAGACAGGCTCTCACGTTCAAGTTCATGATTATTGGTTTTTCATAAAAGGTTTCTTTAAATGTCATATTCTCCTTAAGTACAAAGATTACAGTAACATATATTACCGAGTTGTTTTGAGATTAAGTAGGTGATACATATGAAGCAGTTAATTAGCACAGAACTTGCAATTTAAGCATTTGGGCCCCCAACATAAAAAAATACGAATCTACATTCTTCCTCCTTTTAATTTTCTTCCTAGGATTTCTATTGTGACATCTTGATGGATATTCTAATTCTATACACAGATTAATATAGACAATCAACATTTTAGTAATAAGAAAAAACTTATAGAAAAAAATTGGCCAGCACCATGGCTCAGTAGGCTAATCCTCCACCTGAGGCACTGGCACCCTGGGTTCTAGTCCCGGTTGGGGTGCTGGTTCTGTCCCGGTTGCTCCTCTTTTAGTCCAGCTCTCTGCTGTGGCCCGGGAAGGCAGTGGAGGATGGCCCAAGTGCTTGGCCCTGCACCTGCATGGGAGACCAGGAGGAAGCACCTGGCTCCTGGCTTCGGATCAGCACATCGTGCCGGCCGTAGCAGCCATTTGGGGGGTGAATCAACGGAAAATGAAGACCTTTCTCTCTGTCTCTCTCTCTCGCTGTCTAACTCTGCCTGTCAAAAAAAAAAAAAAAAAAAAAAAAAAAAAAAGTAGGTGTGTTAGCCAATTTGAATTCTGTAATTCAATCAATAGGCATTTAATGCTCATTTTTCAGTTTTTGATTTTGAATACATTTATTTATTAACCACTGTCTACACAATACTGCATACTTAATTCCTGTGGATTTTAAAAGTATGCATCTTTAGATTATCACATAGAAAACTATTAGAGAACAATTTAACAATAAATAATCTGTTAGCAAATTTCATAACTAGCTTAATGTTCTTAAAGACAAGAAGATAAAAGGCCCTCAGACTAAAGACAAATAATTTATTGAGGACACAGAATATGAAATAGTCTAGAAAGATGGGTAGAATGTGAATGCTTATAGATATGGAAGAGAAAAATACACATATAGATATGGCTAAAGCTTATAACAAACTTTGCAGATAAACTTTTAAGATTACATCTAATTTAATTCAGTTTTCACTGAAGTCAAGGAACTGGGAAAGATCAAGGCTAATCTCTAAAGTGTGCATAACGAGGTCAAAATTCATTCCAAAAGCCTGGAAAATTTTAGGTTTCTCACCTTTTTTTGTTTTTTGTTTTTGTTTTTGTTTTAAACTAAGCCTGCACCCAAGGTGAGATACTCTTTTTAAAGACTTAATTATTTTCAAATTCTTAGTAGAAATAATGTAGAAAATATTCTCACTGTCATACAATAGAGATGAGTACAAGTCTTCCTTTGTGTGCATCATTCAGAGTGGGCTTTGTGATGCCAGTTGTGATAAACAATTTCAAAATTTCACTGGTGTAACATAACAGGAGTTTATTTGCCCTTCAAAATAATACGTTCTGGGGCCAGCAATTTAGAACAGCAGGTAAAGCCGCCACCTGCGGAGCCAGCATCCCATATAGGCGTGGGTTTCAGTCCCATCCAGCTCCCTAATCCTGAAAAGGCAGTGGAAGATGGCTCAAGTACATAGGCCCCTGCACCCACAGGGGAGACCCAGAGGAAGCTCCTGGCTCCTTGCTTTGGATTGCCCTGGCTCAACCATTGTGGCCTTTGGGGAGTAGACCAACAGATATAAGTTCTCTGTCTCTTCCTCTCTCTCACTTTCTAACTTTGCTTTTCAAGTAAATAAATGAGTCTTTAAAAAATACAGTGCACCCTGAATCTTAGAAACAATCTGAAACTGTTCTCTTCTTTTCAATATTCCTGGATGATTTGATCTATAACAATGATAACACAGAAAATACCAGAGCATTAAAAAAAAAAGGTTTATTTACTCATTTTGAAAGTCAGAGTTACAGAGAGAGGGAGAGACAGACAGAAGTGTTCCATCCACTCCCCAGATAGCCACAATGGGCAGAGCTGGGCCAGGCCAAAGCCAGGAGCCAGGAGCTTCATCCCAGTCTCCTACCTAGGTGGCAGGGACCCAAATACTTAAGCTTTCTTCCACTACTTTCCCAGGTCATCAGCTGTGAGCTGGATCAGAAGTGGAGCCAGAGCAGGAATTTGCGCTCATGGCTTTACCCACTGCAGTTTCTTAATTGCTTCTAACCAGAAGTAACACATGTCACTTCCTCTCATACTTCGCTGGACAGAGGAAGTCACATAATCATGAGTAACTTCAAATAAGAAAAAACTATGATGCTCATGTTTACTGCACTGCTGGAGAAGAGGAAAATTGGATTTCTGAATGAATAAGATTTTAATGAATAACACAACCAGCTCATAATCAAAGTCCTTCTGCAGAGGAAACTGCTACTATAATTTGCAAACACTTCCTATGCCTCCTGTAAATGGATAAACACATATAATTAAATACAGAGTTTAGATTTATGATTATATTTCATTTAAATGAACTTTATCATGAAGTATTATCTTGCAACTTCTCTTTTTTTAGCACGTTTATATGACTCTTTTCAATTCAATAGTATTTTCTACCTTACAACTTTTTTCTTCATAATATCTCTTGTTTTCATTTGTTTGAAAGGTAGAGAAAGAGGGAGAGCATAAACTAGTTCCCATTTGCTGGCTCACCCTCTCAAATGCCTGCATTGGCCAGGAGTAGGTCCAAGAGCTGGGAATGCAATTCAGGTCTCCCACATGAGTGACAACAGCCCATTTATTTGAGCAGTCACCACTGCCTCCCAGGGTGTGCATTGATGGGAAGCTTGACTGAGGAGCTGAGCCGGAAATCAGGCCCAGGTACTAAATATGGAATGTAGGTGTCTTAACTACTACGCTAAATGCCTAATCCTTTCATTACTCTTCAGTATGGAAATAGCAGCTTCCTGAATATCTAGTTTCCTTCCAACTTCTTATTGATGTGTCTTTTGATGCTAGTATGACTATTACTATTTTTATTATTTTTCCCATAAATTTGTAAAGATACTCTTTAGCAAATTTAGGAAGTTCTCCACTGTCTCTTTTGCTGAATGTTTTATGGTAAATGGATGTTGAATTTAATCAAATGATTTTCTTTATCTTTTTTCTCTATTTAATCATTTTATTGATATAACATTAAATCAACCTTGCATTCTTGAATTAAAATCAATTTTGTACTGATGTTTAAGCCTTTTATTTATGAATTTGTATTGCTAGTATTTGGTTTTAGACTTCCTAATTCTATGTTAAAGAATAATATTTTAATTTAAGTATGATATACCTAAGTATTGTTTTCTTTTTAATATATGCTACATTATGAATATATAGCTTTTAAACCTATAATTTGATGTCAGTTTTTAGAAAATTTTTAATAACTTATGTTTTATTTTCTTTCTGTTCCTGGGATTCCAATTATACTTGTTTTGTGCATGTTTCCCACATGTCTCTTATATTTGTCTCAGGGTTTTTCATTCTTTTATTCAGAACTTTACTTTGAATTTTTGGATTTTTTTTTTTTTGCAGACAGACTTTTCTTTATGTATTGGGTTTCAGTTCCAGTTATTGTAATTTTTAATTTTTATTATTTCTTTTTGATTTCATACTTATTTATAACTTCTGGTTTTCAACTAAAATTTTGCATTGTGTGCTATATTTTCTTTAGCATATTAATAATTCTAGTCAATTCTTAAATCTATGAGTCACTCCAATATCTTGATCTAGCCATTTCTATTTCCTACATTTTATCTTGCTTTTGTAATCTTTTCACTTCTTTCCCTTTAATGTCATCAATTATACCCATATTGATCTACTCATTAACTTCAATTGCAATTAAAATTTCAATAGGTTTTCTATTCAAGTTGACAAAAAGGTTCTTAAATTGATAAAGCAAAACAAAGGACACAGGCAATCAGGGAAATAACAAAGCAAGAAGGTTTAATCTATAAGATAAAGACATCTATCACAAAGATATTATTAAGATAACTGGAGGTTTGCATAGGGCTTGGAAAATAAACCAAGTAACCAAACAAAAATTCACTCATAGATAGATATGGATGATGGATGGATGGATGGATGGATGGATAGATAGATAGATAGATAGCTGGCACCATGGTTCACTAGATTAATCCTCCGCCTGCCGCACCGGCACTCTGGGTTCTAGTCCCAGTTAGGGTGCTGAGTCTGTCCCAGTTGCTCCTCTTCCAGTCCAGCTCTCTGCTGTGGCCCGGGAGTGCAGTGGAGGATGGCCCAAGTGCTTGGGCCCTGCACTGCATGGGAGACCAGGAGGAAGCACCTGGCTCCTGGCTTCGGATCAGCACAGCACGCTAGCCATAGTGGCCATTTTGGGGGGTGAGCCAACGGAAAAGGAAGAGCTTTCTCTCTGTCTGTCTCTCTCTCTCGCTGTCTAACTCTGCCTGTCAAAAAAAAAAAAAAAAAGTGTTCAAATAAAACTTCAAACTAGGCAGCCCAGGAGCCAGCATTGTACATGTCAAACTCATGTACTCCAATATGGGACATGGGCAGCACCTTAACCGCTGAGCCAGATGCTTACCTCTGTATTCTATGCTTGTTTTAATACATAAGTAATAAAAGCCCATTGTGTATGCATACCATATTTTCTTTATCTGCTCATACATTGATTGACATCTAGGTTGACCCATATCTTGGATATTTTGACGAATGCTGGAATAAACATAGGAGTGCAGATACTTCTTTCCTACACATTCAGGTGAAGGTAATAGATTCTGGTATTCCAGAGAACAGCAGTCTATGGTAAAGTACTACAGTCTATGGTAAAGAACTACAGTCTATGGTAAAGGAAATGGAAGAACTAATTACCTGCCATCGTTGGTGTATACTGGATATATCCATTGAAACACTGCACTGCACCCCTTAAGATGTATGAGTATTTTTTTTTTTTTTTTGGACAGGCAGAGTGGACAGTGAGAGAGAGAGAGACAGAGATAAAGGTCTTCCTTTTTGCCATTGGTTCACCCTCCAATGGCCGCCGCGGCTGGCGCATCGCGCTGATCCGAAGCCAGGAGCCAGCTTCTCCTGGTCTCCCATGCGGGCGCAGGGCCCAAGCACTTGGGCCATCCTCCACTGCCTTCCTGGGCCACAGCAGAGAGCTGGACTGGAAGAGGGGCAACCGGGACAGAATCCGGCGCCCCGACCGGGGCTAGAACCCGGTGTGCCGGCGCCGCAAGGCGGAGGATTAGCCTAGTGAGCCACGGTGCTGGCCGATGTATGAGTATTTAATGTCAATCTAAAATTCAAAAATAATAAAAACTTTAGGATTTCAATGTGAAGGATAAAGAAATGAAAGAGGAAAGGAAGAGAAGAAAGGAAGGAAGTTATTAATTTTTTTAATGGAAAAAGTTGAAAAATATCATTATGTTATTATTTTTGTTCCAGTATGCAATTTTGTAGACTTTTATGTGAAAATACAATCATGAGATCCTATTCTACAAGAAAAGCATATAACTAAATCCTCAGTATGAGTATTTTTTAAACAATGTATAGATTGTAGTCAGAAAGCTAACAATTATGACATTGGCATTATAAATACTGATGAGCAGTTATAGGTTCACAAATCTTCTACCCACCCTGCTTGCCCAGAATCCATATACCATTAATTTTCATATGACAGTTTTACACAGCTGACAATTCCAGGTTCTTGTAAGCCTGATCACTCACAACCTAAAATCATTTGTAACTTAAATATTTGTAAGGTTTCTTACTGCTCCTCTTTCAGGGATGCTTTGCTGTAATCAATGTTGAGTTAAGCTTAGTTGTAATTTTTTTTCATTGACATGTACTACATATGCATCACTCATATAGAAAAAATTCTTGGGTAATATTGATAGGAAAAAATTGAAAGTGAACTGTTTCCTTTGTGATCTGAGCTAATATTACATTGATCAAAAACAGCATTATCTGGGTTGGCATTGTGGGAAAAAGTGTTTAAGATGCCACTTGTGACACAGGAATCCCCTACAAGAGTGTCAGTTCAAGTTCTGGCTGTTCTACTTCCCATCCAAATTCCTGCTAATGCCCCTGGGAGGTAGCATATGATGGCCCAACTACTTAGGACCCTGCTACACACGAGATACCAGGAGAGAGTTCCTGGCTCCTGACTTCAGTCTTGCCCAGACCTGGTTGTTGCAGCCATTTGGGGAATGAATCATTGGATAGCAGATTCTCATCTCTCTCTCTCTCTCTCTCTCCCCCCCCACACACACTTCCTCCCTCTTTTCTCTGACTTTCCATTTCTTTTTGTATCTCTGCCTTTTAAATACAGATAAACCTTTTAAAAACTAGGAAGAAAACAGAATTATCTAAAAGAGATCTTTTTGGGTTCTAGTTGTGAGTCAAATCACAGTGAATTCAATTCCATTTCTACACAATGAACTTTGGGTTAATTCACTTAATTGTCCTTGGAGGTTCTGTTCAATATATTTATTTCATTTCAACCATTATGGAAAAGGTGCACTGTATGGTACAAGCAATTGCATTTTCTATAAAATGCCATTGACTTGCTTATTATGTGCATGGAGGTAAAGTGAGGAAAATCTCATTTGTTATTTCCTTCAACCTTGGGAAGGAAAACAAAATTATCTATAGAAACTTCTTTCAATAGATTTCCATGTGTAAAACTCAATGCCATATTTTGCTATTAAGAAGAGGTTTGACCATGGATAATCATGTCAAACACATCTGTAATTCAGTCAAGTTGAGTTAAATTCTTAAGAGCTGTGTCTAGCCCAAATTTCAAATATGCTTATTACAGATTGCTCAAATCCCATGTGCTATGGGCTATGATATTGCCTGAAAAAGCAGAGTTCTTCTGGCAGATTAAGAGAACAGTTTGCTTTTGCCTCAGGCCATTAACATTTTAATAAAACGGTCTTCAACTGTGATAACAAGTCATCTTTAGGGGACTTTATCTATTATTAACCTTATTAAATAACAAGTTTATTATTGCTGACATGTAGATTTTCCAGCCCTCATCAAACATGCTTCTCACTCCAGTTCTCTTTCACTCCCTCTTTAAAATTTTAGTTCAATTAAGCTGAATTTCTGTGCCAAGTACATGTTTACAAGTTTGTGGGTTTGTTTTCCTTTGGAGCAATTTGAAAATGATTCTCATTTCCAATAATAGTTGATTAAGCTAAACACATTTTATGGGCTTTGTTGAGGACCACAGACTGTTTAGCAGGAATAATTTACTACTTTCAACTGATTTTGGTGAAATGGAGAGTTGTCAGTCTTAAGAAAATGTTTTTCAAGGAATGAGTATGAAGTCAAAAGATACAAGGAGATTTTACTTTCACACTGGAATAAGGTGGTATGATGGGCAATTATGTTCTTACTAACAGTGTGATGCACAATGTATTTTATTGAAACAACCACAAACACCTTAATATTCAATTAGTAAAGGAAAATGGATCCACTACTAGGAGAATCAAGAACTAGATAGAGAAGGAATGCTTACAGGGTAAATTAAAGACTGTTTTTATAGGGGCCAGCATTGTGATATAGGGGGTTAAACCACCACCTGCAATGCCAGAATCTCTTATGAGTACAAGTTCAAGTCCCTGTTGCTCCATTTCCCACCTAGCTCCCTTCAGCTCCCTTGTAATATGCCTGAGAAAGCTGCAGAAGATGGCCCAACTATTTGGGCCTCTGCCACCCACATAGGAGATGCAGAAGGAGTTCCTGGCTCCTGGCTTCAGCTTACACCATTTGGGGAGAGAATCAGCAGATGAAAGATATATCTATCTATGTATTTACCAATCTATCTATCTCTCCCTCTATTTATAACTCTACAAATATTAAACCTTTTTTTAAAAAAATTAGAAATAATTTGAAATTATAGAAAGTTAAAAGTAAAAGGAAGTCAGTCACTGGTTAATTTATATTAAACTGGGAAACACACAGCTAGATTGGAGCTTTTTAAAAAGAATTTATTTATTTAAAAGGCAAAGTTACAGATGGGTGAGGAGAGAGAGAGAGAGACTTCCATTCACTGGTTCTCCCCAAATGGTTGCAACAGCTGGGGATAAGCCAGGCTCAAGTCAGGAGCCAGGAGTTTCTTCCAGGTGTCCTACATGGGTGCAGGGGCCCAAGTACTTGGGCCATCTTCTACTGCCTTTTCAGGCACATTAGCAGGGAGCTGGATCAGAAATGGAGCAGCCAGGACTCAAACCAGCACCTATATGGGATGCTGGTGCTGCAGGCTGCAGTTTTAGCCACCATGTCAGAGCACTGGCTCCTAGACTAGAGCTTTAAACAGCTCTGCAGCAATGCACAGAACCAGTTATGACTGTAAAATCTAGAGGCTGCTAACTCTCTTGGAGGTAGTCACAAGAAGCCAAACAAAAGATGGCAAGGCTCTAAACTTCACATAGAGGGCAGTTTGGAGAGAAATCAGATCCACAATGGACATTTTGGAAGAAAACCCAATAGAACTTGGTGAAATCTGAATGAGAGTTACAGTAAAGTGCAATAACATTGAGAATTTGGTTTGAACAACTCGATAGCTAAAGACGGCGTCAAGCATTAATTCTGACAGGAAAGTAAAGGAATGGAACATTTGCATTAGAAGATACTGACTTCATTTGGCACATGCATCCTTTGGGAGACTATAGGCAACATCTGAGTATAGTAAGCAATACAATTTTCTACAGAGCTAGAAAAACCACAAAGCTGACACATATGTTCATATTTCTGGGATTAACAAACCTAATCTTTTTGCTTAAAAAAATCAGGAATACTTTGAAATCCACATAAGGTGGAACATTTTCCCAGCTAGGATTTGCTCCAAGTCCTATTCACTTTCTATTTGTGCTTTCTTAAGAGACACCTAATATATTCCTTTCTCTCAATCTCTGCGTTCTGATTTGCTCAGAATTTTGTGCATGATCTACCACAATGGTCATCTGCTTTTAGTTTTATCCACATTCTATGTTTTATGCATTCCTGTAAGAGTGATTTTGTGATATGAAAATATGGGGGGAGGGAGAGGGAAAGGGGAGGGTTGCGGGTGGGAGGGAAGTTATGGGGGTGGGAAGCCATTGTAATCCATAAGCTGTACTTTGGAAATTTATATTCATTAAATAAAAGTTAAAAAATAAAAAAAATGTGTGTTGCAACAATGCTTCTGAACAATGGTACTGTGAACCAAATGCCTCTTGTTTATACAACTTATTTTGTAATGCATTTTTGCAGTTCCAAGATACTTTAACACACCAGACTCAATTTCAAAAAATTAGTAAATTAACATAAAAGGGGTGAAGTCAAATAAAAGCAAGGTATGATAACATATATTTTGA
The DNA here is from genome assembly GCF_964237555.1 of Oryctolagus cuniculus. NCBI lineage: Eukaryota > Metazoa > Chordata > Mammalia > Lagomorpha > Leporidae > Oryctolagus > Oryctolagus cuniculus. The sequence continues at coordinate 146,195,880 of NC_091436.1, read as the reverse complement.
AATGTAAATATTCAGACACCAGTATATGATAAGACATAATGAAACAGGCCATTGCTTGTAGTTACATGTAAAATCTCAATGGATAAATGGACAAATGGATAAATGCAGATGTGTGCATTGGTGAACAAATACCACTGTCAACGATGACATATTTTTCCTTAAACAACATAAAACTATTGGTAAATTATCAACAAAAAATGCAATGAAAAATCTTGGCTTTATTTACATAGTAGCTGAATTTCTGGGAAATCTGATGGATATTTAAGCAAATATAGTATACATAAATGTAAAACAGAGTTGAAACCTAGATTTAGAACACAACAATTCTTATCTTAATATAAATGAATATTCACTAGGACATTTGAAAGTTGCATGAAGAAAGGAAAAAACTATACTATGAGGAATAGTTCTGATGTTGAAGGGGAGCATAATCCCTGGCACCCTCCTAGTAACTGCTAACAGTGCCCGCACAGATGATCTGAATTCTGAAAAAAGCTCTCCTAACAGCATGTGGGCACCACATGCTTTCAAAGGGTCTACATGGCCCAGAGCATGAGGTTCAAATTGTGGGGAGCAACTCGGACTAGACTAAGTTACTGGAATTAAGACTTATTCTATGCATCTGCTCTCCCACAATATGGCGCTGGGAGAGGAGAAAATAGCTTCTACCCAGCTGCCTCTCACCAACTTGACAAGCTGCAGGACCTGCTCCTGATTGGAGGAGAGCAGCGTACTCGGCGTGTGGGTAGCAGAGTTGGGATTGGCGGAAGAGGACTATAAAGGAGGAGAGAGACAACATGCACCAGGAACATCTAAGAGGAACATCTGAGGGAACACCTGTGCAGCCCCCGAGAGAGCCGGCCGGCGGTGTGCCGCTTCCCCGCGGAAGTGGGGAATGTGGCAGGGGGAACCGCCCTTCCACGGAGGTGGAAGGGATGGTAGCCAACCCGGGAAGAACCAGCAGCAAACCCGGGGAGGGCCGAGCAGACAAAAGAACAGCGCAGGGTCCTGTGTCGTTCCTCCACGAAGACGGGGAGCGACACAAATTGTTTTTTCCTTGATGTGTACTGCCACCTGCTTCTCTCATGGTTGCTATCTCAACATTCATGTCCAAGTATTATTTAATTGCTTTGTGTTTGGTGGAAATTTGTCTGGCTTTTCCTCAAAAGGAAAAGCCACTCTGTAGACATACTAGAGTATGATAATTGATGATGGTGTTGATGATAATGACAATGATGATAAAGATGATGATACTAAAGTATCTAACTGCTAATATTTGTAAATGCTAATTAATCCAATCTCTATATTTTTAAAGCAATGAATCCATAGATGCCAAAGAATTATTGTAAACTAAAATGCATTATCAAGAGACTTCCTTGGGGCCGGTGCCGTGGTTCATTGGTTAATTCTCTGCCCACGGCACCGGCATCCCATATGGGTGCCGGGTTCTAGTCCCGGTTGCTCTTCTTCCAGTCCAGCTCTCTGCTGTGGCCCGAGAAGGCAGTGGAGGATGGCTCAAGTGCTTGGGCCTCTGCACCCGCATGGGAGACCAGGAGGAAGGACCTGGCTCCTGGCTTCGGATTGGCGCAGCGCACTGACCGTAGTGGCCATCTGGGGAGTGAACCAATGGAAGAAAGACACTTCTCTCTGTCTCTCTCTCTCACTGTCTAACTCTGCCTGTCAAATAAAAAAAAGAGAGAGAGACTTCTGTTGTTAGCACTCATAAAATTTCTCCTATAACAATTTTTATTTTTAAGGACAACTATAAAATCTAGGGGGAAAAATGTAAAAGCCGTCTGTTTGAGAACATTGGAGAACTACGAAGTAGCAAATGCATAAGAAGCCAAATGTGGAGGGAATGGAAGCACAGAAGGACTAGTCTAACACTTGTTGCTGCTTTTACTATTGGCACATTTGCTGATTTCCAAGCAGTGGCTGACAAGCTGAGAAAATAATCAAGAGATGTTGAAAGAGAGAAACAAAGTAGAGACTCTAGCAGTGTTAAGAGGCTAGCAAGGTAAGGTGTTGGGGTTCAGGATCTGTTAAAGAAAAGGAATCTGGTACTCATTACAGGATTTTGGTTAAGATTTTCAAGCAAAGAACTTAGACAGCGGGTTAACTAGAATTAACCATCTTTTGCAAAGATGAAAACTAGCTTCAAATCAATTCAGTCGCTGGAAACAAAGTGATCTTTCTGCATCCTAATAACTGTTCAAAACAAACCAGCATCCTCTGTCTGAAGTAGAGTAAAATCATTCATAGCCTCAGACATCTTTATAATTATTTATAAGATATTGTGCAGTGTTGGTTATTTAAGACATAATTATCAGGTATTACCATGGAAAAAAATCAGAAAATAAAAATAAGAAGTAAGAATATATGTAGAAATGGCCGGCGCCGTGGCTCACTAGGCTAATCCTCCACCTCGTGGCACCAGCACATGGGGTTCTAGTCCCAGTCGGGGCGCCGGATTCTGTCCCGGTTGCTCCTCTTCCAGGACAGCTCTCTGCTGTGGCCAGGGAGTGCAGTGGAGGATGGCCCAAGTGCTTGGGCCCTGCACCCCATGGGAGACCAGGAGAAGTACCTGGCTCCTGCCATCGGATCAGCACGGTGCACCTGCAGCAGCGCGCCGGCCACTGCGGCCATTGGAAGGTGAACCAACGGCAAAAGGAAGACCTTTCTCTCTGTCTCTCTCTCTCTCACTGTCCACTCTGCCTGTCAAAAAAAAAAAAAGAATATATGTAGAAATAGACCAAAGAAATAGAACTATTAGTGTTATCAAATGTAGAGTTTAATATACTTGTGATTTAAGTGCACATGAATATTATAAAATATAAAATATAAATATAGAAATTGAGCTTACTTTAAAAATCAAGTGCAAATTCTGAAACTGCATTAAAAATCCTTTTAGAAAATAATTGAGATTTAAACTACTAACCACATAAAGTGAGAGAGAACATACAATCCAAACTTCCCTTGATTAAGAACCAGTTAAAACAAAACAATTCAAGATTTTTCAGAATGTGACAGAATCCAAGTCTACAGAACAAAATAATTATAATATCTAAGAAGCATTCTGAAATTGTTCAACATAAGAACCTGGAAGAACGAAGGGAAAAGATGGTAATAGAAGTCAGATATTGAACAGATATCAGAATTATCAGAAAAGGAGTTTAAAGCAGCAAGCAAGTCAGTGAACACTATGGAAAGGAAGTTATTCTTTCAATATATAGAAAGAGAAAATTGCAGCAAGGAAATGGAAAAAATGTAGATACAAAAGAAAGTGAAGAACTCAATAATATAATATTTGAATTCAGATGTACCTAATATCAGGATGAAAATTCTAAAAAGAGGAGTCAGTTAACATGAAGATATTTCTAGTAAGAAGCTACCCAGTCTGAAAATCAGATTAAAGTTGATGAAAAACTGAGTCTCAAAAACTTTGGAGACAATATAAAAAATAGTAGCATACAAATAATTCGAGTTCCATTAGGATGAGATTTGGAGGAAAATAACATTCAAAGAAATAACGATGGAAACCTGCACAGATTCAGTGAAACATGTAAATTACAACTCAAGAAGTTCAGCAAAACTAAATCTAAGTTCAGTTACCTGAATCAAAAAGTTCAAATAATTACAAATAAGCCCATGCTTATAAACAACATAGTCAAACTGTTAAACATAATAGGCAGAGTCTGAAAAGCAGTTGAAGAAAATATGACACACTATATATAGTGGAACAGTGATTCGTATAATGGAAGAATTCTTATCAGAAGATGAGGAAGCAAATTTAAAGAATTGAAAATAAAAAAAAAAAAGCACAATTTTATACTCATAAACTGTGTCCTGTAATGAATCAACGGAAAGGCATTTTCAGAATAAGTAAAACTGAGAGAATTTCTCTCCAGCTAATGTGATTTGTGAGAAGTAACAAGGACTTCCTCAGACCACAGAAATGATACCAGAGAAAACGCACAATCTTCAAGAGTTAAAGAAACAGGATTAAAAAATAGCAAATACCTAGGTAAACATAAAAGACTACATTTAATTCTTTAATTTTCAAAATTATATACAGATATTTAAAGTGAAATTATAATATTTCCCAGTTGAGTTGTCAAAATACAGAAAGTTATTAAATATTTAACATAAAGGAGGGTGGGAACGAGGAAAAAGATCTTTCTATATCTTTGTGACATGACATAATTTTAGTTCTAACAGAACTGTAAAAGGTTAAACATGTATATTATTCCTAAAGCAACTAATAACAATATAGGAATCAGCACTGTGGCATAGCAGTTGAGGCCACCACTTGCAGGGCCCACATCCCATGTGGGCACCAGTTCGAGTCCCAGCTGCTCCACTTCCGATCCAGCTCTCGGCTGTGGCCTGGGAAGGCAGTGGAGGATGGCCCAAGTCCTTGGGCCCCTGCACCAGTGTGGGAGATCTGGAGGAGGCTCCTGGCTCCTGGCTCCTGGCTCCTGGCTCCTGGCTCCTGGCTCCTGGCTCCTGGCTTCAGATAGGCGTAGCTCCGACCATTGCAGTCATCTGGGGAGTGAACCATAAGATGGAGGACCTTTCTCTCTGCCTCCCCTTCTCTCTCTGTGTGGCTCTGACTTTCAAATAAAGAAATAAATCTTTTTAAAAAATATAAAGAAAAAGCAAAAACATCTACAGGTGAACATGTTTTTTCGATAATCAAATAATTCAAAAGAGGGAAAGAAATTGGGAAGGGAAAATGAAATACAGAGAAGGAAAACAGATAACAAAAATATTAAAACAGTAGGCCTAAATGGATGTAGAGAAATGTTAGCCATAGAGAAATTCTTTAAACATTAAAAACTAGAGAGGTTAGAAATAAATTAATGGGAAACTATATTCCATGTAAATAAGAAACATTAAGAGGCTTAAATGGTGACATTAATATAAGACAAGATAAACTCCAAGACAACAAAAATTAACAGAAAGAGGTTTATTTCATAACAATAATAATTATACAACAGAATACACAATTATAATTATGTATGGGGCTTATAAAAGACCTCCAAAGTAACAAAACAAAAATTAGAGTTAAATAGACAATAATAATATATTGTGTCACCCCTCTCTTAGCAATTGACTGAAAACAAAAGCAATAAAAACATAGTAAACCTGAGCACTATAAAACCATTTTGATCAAATTAGTATTTATAGAACACTAGATTTTACAAATGTAGACTTCATGTTCACATGATATATTCGTCAAGTTAGATAATATGCTGGACCACAAAACTAGTGTTCATAAACCTTTAAAATCATTCAGAGCATGTTCTTTGATGATAATTAAATTTGAAATCATTAACAACAAACTGTCTCAGAAAATCTGAAATTATCTGGAAATTAATTAATGCATGGGTCAAGGAGGATGTTAATTGATGCATGGGTCAAAAAGGATTTTATAAGGGAGATTAAAACATATTTTGAACTAACAACAAAAATAGAACACATCATTGGCAGGCATTGTGGTAGTGCTGTGTGAGATGCTTGCAGCCTATCTTGTTGCATCGGTTCAAGTCCCAGCTACTTCACTTCTGATCCGGCTTCCTGTTAACACATTCTTGGAGGTAGCAGATGATGGATCAAATGCTTAGGCCCCTACTGCCCACGTGGGGGATATGGTTAGATTTGCTGGTTCCTGGTTTCAGCCTGGCCCAATCCTGGCTAACTATGGGCATTTGAGGAGTGAATATGTGCTCTCACCCTCAGTCACTCTGCTTTTCATATAAAAATAAAAGATAAAACTTTAAAATAGAACATGTCAATATTTGTGGAAAGCAGTGAATAGAGAGAAATTCATAGGTTTGTGTGCTATAAGAAAATAAAATCATCAGTAACCTAGAATTCCACCTTAAGAAGCTCTAAAAATACAATGGGAGAGAGAGTAGGAGATGGGATGGTTTGTGGGTGGGAGGGTGGCTGTGGGGGGAAAAAACCACTATAATCCAAAAGTTGTACTTTCGAAATTTATATTTATTAAATAAAAGTTAAAAAAAAAAGTAAATTTGGAAAAGCAAAAGGAAGGAAATCATAAATATAAGTACAGAATCAATGAACTAAAACAGAAAAGAAATGTAGAAAATGAACAATCTTTGAGAAGATAATAAAATTGAGAAATTCCTAGCTAACAAAAAGAAAGAAGGCAAGTCTCAAATATTAGAAAAAAAAAAGATTTGCATTTCAGATTCTAAGGATATTTTTAAAAATAGGGCAATATTTTAAATAATTATATGCCAACAAATGTGAAAACTTAAAAGAAATGAAAAAAGAGAATTCTTGAAATATGCAATTTGCCACAAGCAACAAAAGAGAAAACAAAGTGTGAACAAGATTATAGCTAGTTATGAAATTAAATAATTTATTAAAAAATCCTCCCAAAAAGAAAATTTCAGGTTCATATGACTATACTGCTGAGTTTTATGAAGAACTCAGTGAAGCAAAAACACTAACTTTACACTAAACTTTCAGAAAATAGAGGAAGGAATATTGCATAAATCATTTTATAAATATGAATAAAAAAGCACTCCTTAAAAATATTAAGTAATCTGATCCAATAATGTGTTGAGATCAACTGATTTATCATAGAAATTCAAGATTGCCCTAACATTTGAAAAATCATCGAAAGTAATTCACGGCCGGCACCGAGGCTCGATAGGCTAATCCTCCGTCTGCGGTGCCAGCACCCCGGGTTCTAGTCCGGGTCGGGGCGCCAGATTCTGTCCCGGTTGCTCCTCTTCCAGTCCAGCTCTCTGCTGAGGCCGGGAGTACAGAGGAGGATGGCCCAAGTGCTTGGGCCCTGCACCCCATGGGAGACCAGGATAACCACCTGGCTCCTGGCTTTGGATCAGCATGGTGTGCTGGTCACAGCACGCTGGCCGCAGTGGCCACTGGGGGGTGAACCAACAGCAAAGGAAGACCTTTCTTTCTGTCTCTCTCTCTCTCACTGTCCACTCTGCCTGTCAAAAAAAAAAAAAAAAGTAATTCACTATCTTCATGGAATAAATGAGACGTCTATTTAATCATTTCATCTGATGCAAGTACATCATTTGACGAAATTACATTATATCTCAGGCAGCTAGCAAATAGTAACAAAATTTTCAAAATGATAAAGAACACCAACAAAAATCTGCAGCTTACATGATACCTAATGGTGGAAATCTGAAGTGTTTCCCCAGAAGATCAGAAAAATGTGGATGCACATTTTTGCCATTTGTACTATATAATGAACTAGAAGAATTAGCCATAGCAATGAGACAAAACAAAAAATTGTAGATTGTAAATGATCACATAAAAATTTTCTTATTTTTCTACTTGTAGAACATATAATTCTTAATGGAAAAAATCTTAGGAATCTATTAGAACTGGTAAGTAATTTTAGCAAATTTGTACAATGCATAGTTTCGACACAAGGATCAACTATACTCTTATACATTAGCAGCAAATAACAAGAAAATACAAACCCTTTAAATTTCATATAAAGCTGTTTGAAGAATATACTTAAGAGTGTACTTAAGAATAAATCTAAGAAAATTTCTTTTTTTTTTAATTTGATAGATAGTGTGAGAGAGAGACAGAGAGAAAGGTCTTCCCTCCGTTGGTTCACTCCCCATATGGCTGCTACTGCTGGAGCTACGCCAATCCGAAGTCAGGAACCAGGTGCTTCCTCTTGGTCTCCCATGTGGTTGCAGGGGCCCAAGCACTTGGGCCATCCTCCACTGCCTTCCTGGGCCACAGCAGAGAGCTGGACTGGAAGAGGGGCAACCAGGACTAGAACCAGCGCCCATATGGGATGCCGGTGCCGCAGGCAGCAGATTAACCAAGTGAGGCCACGGCGCCGGCAGAAAATTTCTAATATCTATACTTCAAAACATTACTATAAAAATCCCTAAATAAATGGAGAAATATGCCATGTTCATTGACTGAAAACTTAATACTATTAAGATAGAAATTTACCCAAATTTATCAATAAACTCACTGCATACCAGTCAAAGTTTCTGCATGCTTCATGTATAAATTGACAAGCAAGCCAACTCTAAAAATGTATATGAAAAGCCAAATGCCTATAGTAAACAAAGCTATTTTCATAAAAGAGGACAAAGAGTTCTCCTATCTGATTTCAAGATTAATTATAAAGTTGTAAAAATAAGACAGTTTGGCATAGCTGAAAGTCAGAAATCAGTCAGTGGAACAGAACAGAGACCAGAGAAATACATATACCTACAAATACACACACACACAGGATCAATTAACTTCAACAAAGGTGCCAAGGTAAATCAACAGAGAAATAAATGCCTTCATCAAATATTGTGGCACCAACCAAATAAAACAGAAAAATATAATTTTATTCATACCATACATACAGTTTAACTAAAAATGAATCATAGAGTAAGTGCAAGTTACAGCCATAGGACTTTTTTTTTTTTTTTTTTTTTTTTTGACAGGCAGAGTGGACAGTGAGTGAGAGAGACAGAGAGAAAAGTCTTCCTTTTTCCGTTGGTTCACCCCTCAGTGGTCGCTGCAGCCGGCGTGCTGTGGCCAGCGAACTGCGCTGATCCGAAGGCAGGAGCCAGGTGCTTCTCCTGGTCTCCCATGTGGGTGCAGGGCCCAAACACTTGGGCCATCCTCCACTGCCTTCCTGGGCCACAGCAGAGAGCTGGACTGGAAGAGGAGCAACTGGGACAGAACTGGCACCCCCACCGGGGCTAGAACCCTGGGGTGCTGGCGCCGTAGGCGGGGGATTAGCCTATTGAGCCACAGCACTGGCCCATAGGACTTCTAGGAGAAAACGGGAAGAAATCTTTGAGGCTCTGAGATAAGTAAAGGATAATTACATAAAATCAAATAAATACACAATAAAAGAAAAAACTGATATATTTAATATTATTTATTTATTATTTAATACCTATTATTTAATACCTTCTTTTTCTGACTTTTTTTATTTTTAAGGAATTTAATACATTAGTCTCTCAACAAATACATGACAATTACTACAACACAATTCTTGTCTATTCTCGTGTTTATGTGATATTAATACAAAGAGAACAGACCCCATCTATTTTGTAGATAAAATTCTAAGAATACAATACTTCCCCTGCTCCTTCCCTCACTCCCTTTTCCTTCTTTCTTCTTCCTTCCTACTTGTCTGCCTGCCTGCCTGCCTGCCTTCCTTCCTGTCTTGGGTTTTGACATAATATGTTTTTAGTTTACATTATTGTCAAAGGTTAAAGCTCCACTAAACAAAGAGCTCAATCAGTAAAAAGACCCTAGTTCAGTGGGAATAGAGGCAAGGGCTATAAACAACAACCATTTCACCCATATACAATGAGTTTTAAAATTATCATAGATCATTAAAATCACATTAGTATGTTAAACTTTGTTTAATGTCTTTGTCAAACAGATGGTTAAGAAGAAAATACTCTGAAAATGAAGACAACAGAAGCCTGGGAGAAACCTTTGCAACACATGAAAATGATGTGTACCAGACTATATAAATACTCTTTCAATGGAAAATAAAGTGGACCAGCCACTATGAAAAAATATGACATTTTTACTCGAATAAAATTATCAAATAATCTGGTAATTCAACTTATGGATACATAATGATACTTCAGAAGTTCAGGGGAAAAATGAAACTAAGATAAGTTTATGTTGTGAAAAAATTTGAAATCCATGCATAGTTTTCATGATATACATTTTCCATGAAGTTTTTGAAAACTTCTAGTATATCCCAAGAATGTGAAAGTGGGGTGTTGAAGAGATATTTGTTCACCATTTCCTATTAGCATTATTCACAATAGCCAAAAAGATTTTCAAGTGTCCATCAATAGATGAATGAATAAATAAAATGCTGCATATACATACAGTAGAATACTAATTGCTTCAAAAAGAAAATTTTGACACATACTACTACATGATGAGCCTGGAGAATATTTTGTTACATGAGATTAGCAAATCAATAAAGGCAAATGCTATAGCAGTCTACTTATATATGAAGTACTTGGAGCAGTCAAATAGAGTGTTAAAGAGAGGTTACCAGGGGCTGGAGGAAGGAGGAGTTGTTTAACGGGTTTTGCAAGGTGAAAAGAGTTCTAGGGTTGGTTGTACAATGTGAATGTACTTAACACTATGGAACTGAACACTTGAAAATGGTTAAGATGATTAATTTTATTACTTATGTACATAAATTACCAGAATTTGAAAAAATTCTTGAAAAATAGCCCCATAATAAATGGTGAGAATATTTGGGGCAGGTGTTGTTGCACAGCAGGTTAAGCCACCACCTGCGACTTCAGCATGCCATACGAGTGCTGGTTCAAGTCTTAGCTGCTCCACTTCTGATCCAGCTTCCTGCTAATGTATCTGGGGAAGCAGAAGAAGATAAGCCCAAATGCTTAGTCTCCTGCTAAGGGATAGACTCAAATGGAGTTCCAGGTTTCTGGCTTCTGCCTGGCTAAACCCTGGCTGTTGTGGCCATTTGGGTAGCAAATCAGCATGTGGCAGATTCCCTCTCTTGCTCTCTCTCTATATATATATATTTGTAACTCTGCCTTTAAAATAAATAAATATTTTTAAAAAATATTTGAACAGACACTTCACAATGGAAGACATACAAATGGGCCCAAAATACCAACGACATTTCCATTTATCAGGAAAACAAATTCAAACACTATGAAATGTTATTACTTCTTAATAGAATGGGTAAATTAACTAAAAGTAATATACAAAATATTGGAGAGATTGTAGAACTGCTTATGAGAATGTAGGATGATACAATTTGCAGAACTTTTTTTTTTCTGTAGCAATAATTATACATCTTTATCCAGTCATCGTTTGATGTATATTTGGGTTGATATCACATCTTAGCTGTTAGGAACTGAGCTGCAACAAACATGGGGGTACAGATCACACTTTCATGTGCTGATTTCATTTCCTTTGGGCTAATTCCCAGGAGTGGGATTGCTGGGTCTTATGGTAGACCTATTTTCAGATTTCTGAGGAATCTCAATATTGCCTTCTATAATGGTTGTGCTAGTTTACATTCCCATCAACAGTGGATTAGAGTCCCTTTTCTCCACATCCTCACCAGCATTTACTGTTTTTTGATTTTGGGATGACAGTCATTCTAAATAGGATAAGGTAAAACCTCATTATTGTTGTTATTTGTATTTCCCTATTGGCTAGTAATCCTGAGCATCTTTTCTTGTGTCTGTGGGGTAAAGAAAGTGTTGCATATACACTATGGAATACCACTCAACCATAAAACGAATGAAATCCTGTCTTTTGCAACAAAATGGATGCAAATGGAAACCATTATGTTTAGTGAAATAAGCCAAATCAAAAAGAAAAATATCAAATGTTTTCTCTGACATGTGGCAGTTAATATAGAATACAAAAAAATGTATATAGGAAAAAACAGACATCTTGGGATATGATTGTCACTTTTAGGCCTTGTTTATACTCAGGTGGAATGTGATTTTCTTACCTTTTATTTGTTGAATATTACAGTTAGGGGTAAACTAAGCCTGTGATTATAGAGTGGATGAAAATTATGTCTTTGCAAAAATGAATGAAAAGAAAAGAAGGGAGACAAGGAAGGGGATGGGTGAAGAAAAGGGGGGAGGGGTGAAGTATGGTTATGTTCTATACCTGTGGAATAAATGAAATCTGCTCTTTTATATTAATAAAAAATAAAAATAAACAAGGAAAATTTAAAAAGTTATATATCTTAACTCTTCTTAGATATTTCACATATATATTTATTACTACACAAAAACTACACAATCAAAATTTACAATTGTGTGCATCATTGCAAATAAAATATACACATCTGTTAACAAATATGAATCTTTAGAAACCCACATATTTTATATATATTATATTGTTCATCTTCCTCTCAGCATTTAAAATGATATTTTAAGTAAAGTAATGTACCACAATGTATTCATATTAAACTCTCAAATAGTAATTTGCAGCATAAAATAGTGTTGCAAGAAATTAATAACATTTATTAAAGGTCTACTGTATGCCAGATTCCTTACACACATTGTAACATTTAACCCTGAATCAGATCATCCTGGCTAAAATTAAATGAGCACTTACTGTTTGATAAACATTTAAAACAAAAAATATGATGTAGATGTTATCATTATCTTCACTTTACTTGGCTTCTGAATAGAGAGAAGGAACTGACTGCACATTTAAAAGCTCACTGACCAAAAAGGTTTTGCTCAGAAGTGTTTAGACCAGGGATCCTGATTCAGGTACAAGTGTGTCTCCCGGAGGACATTTGCCAACCTCTGGAGCTTTGGCTTTCAGAATCGGCAGGATACTACTGGCATCTAGTGGGTAGAGGCCAGGTTGCTGCTAAACATCTGAGAACATGCAGGTAACAGAATTATCCAGCCAAAGTGTCAACAGTGCTACCCAGCTTGAGAAATCTTCAGACACATAATCAAAACACTCCACTCCTCAAGAATTTTATTCTCCTCACTTCTTTTCCAGGTTCTTTCTAGGATTGCAGGTACCAAGTATAAAAGAGAAAGTCAAAGAGGGAGGAAAGGGGTAAGACTGTATCTTCCATATCCTGAGAGTCTGCCCTCAGGGAACTCCTCCATAATTTCCCTGTTTTTAATGCTTTCTTCTGTTGATAGTACAGCCCATATGACCCTTTCCCTGTGATGGTTCAATATCTGTCTTCAGATACCTCCCTTTGCTGTATGCATATAGAGATTTTGCACAATGAGGAGAAGCTACCTGTCTCTTTTAACATCTTTATATCCTCTTTCTGGTATTAAAAGCCTCAGTTTTTCTTATTTAAACATTAGCATTCATATGCCTTCTCTTTGTGCACTAACCACTGTGAGAATTGATAAAATGTATAGCTCTAGAAAGTGCAGGAAATGGAAACTAGATTCCAAATTTAAATTGAGACAGCCATTCTGACTACTAATGTCACTGCATCTTCTCACCTTGTCCAATCAAAATAACCATAGCACTTTTATTGGGTGACTCAGCATTGTCTTTATTTTCTATCAGGGTAAGAGCAGCAACATGGATTTGGAAGTGAAACAGTATTTTCTGTGTCAATTTTTTCAACTAAGCATTCACAGGCCTGGAAGATCATTTTCTTATATAAATGATTATAAAGCCAGTATTGTAAACAGTTCTAGGCCTTGGCTGGAGCTCACTTCAACATTTCAAATTAAAAAAAAAAAAAAAAAAAAACCTTCTATAAGAGAACGCTGCCACCATCTTCAGTTAGACACTCAAAATAAACCCATCCCTAAAAGAGGCAGTTTTCCCTGGCAAATAACTTGGAAGATGATATTTATTCAGAAGAATTTAAAGCAACATCTACTCTGAGTCCAATTTATGCATCTCAATATTCGGGTATGACTTTAGAAACAGTTAAAGAGCTGTATTTGCATATTTTAATTAATACATCATGGATCTTTGTTGGAAAGATGTGTTTCTTGTAAGCAGCAAATAGATGGGTTTTGTTCCTTAACCCAGTCAGCCAATCTGTGTCTTTTAACTGGACAGTTCAGGCCATTCACGTTCAAAGTGACTAATGATAAGTGGTAACTTTGCCCTGCCATTTGCCAAAGATAAGTTCTAATATATGCTTTGAATTCCCTGTGATCTTTTGCTGTGAGGTTTCCTTCCTTTACCTTCTTTCATATTGATGACCGTGTTTCTGTGTTTCTGTGTGTAACACATCTTTAAGCATCTTTTGCAGGGCTGGACGAGTGGCAACAAATTCTTTCAATTTCTGTTTGCAATGAAAAGTCTTTATTTCACCTTCATTCACAAATGATAGCTTTGCAGGATATAATATTCTGGGCTGGCAGTTGTTCTCTCTTAGTACCTGGGCTATATCTCGCCATTCCCTCCTAGCTTTTAGAGTTTCTGATGAGAAGTCAGCTGTGAGTCTGATTGGAGATCCTCTGAGAGTAATTTGACGTTTCTCTCTTGCACATTTTAGGATCTTTTCTTTATGTTTCACTGTGGAGAGTTTAATTACAACGTGTCGTGGTGAGGATCTCTTTTGGTCGTGTTTATTAGGGGTTCTGTGGGCTTCCTGTACTAGGATTTCTCTGTCCTTCTCCAAACCTGGGAAATTTTCTGCTAATATCTCACTAAAAAGGCCTTCTAATCCTTTCTCCCTCTCCATGCCTTCAGGAACTCCTAGAACCCGAATGTTGGGTTTTTTAATAGTATCCTGAAGATTCCCGACAATATGTTTCAGATTTCTAATTTCCTCTTCTTTTCTTTGGTCTGACTGTATCCTTTCCTGTTCTCTGTCTTCTAAGTCCGATATTCTCTCTTCTGCTTCACCCATTCTGTTTGTAAGGCTCTCTATTGTGTTTTTCATTTGATCTATTGAATTCTTCACTTCAGTCACTATCACAGTTTCCTGTTGTACTAGTTGTTTCGTTTCATTTTGATTCCTCCTTAATATTTCATTTTCACGAGAGAGATTTTCTATCTTGTCCATTAAGGATTTGTGTAGTTCAAGAATTTGTTTTTGAGAACTTCTTAATGTCCTTATCAATTTTTTGAGATCTGCTTCTTGCATTTCTTCTATGTCATCATCTTCATAATCTTGAATTGGGGTGTCTTTTTCATTTGAGGGCATCATGGTGACTTCCTTGTTTTTATTACCTCGGTTTTTGCGTTTGTTATTTGGCATATTGGAGATATTTGGTTTCTTCACTGTGGTGCTTTTTCTTGTTATACTATGACTCTAGATTAAGTGGACTATCTGTTTTTGATGGAGCCTTAGGGCTTGAGATGGGTGTGGCCTGAGAGCTCTGTTTGGTGTGCCAAAGGTGACACTCCCAGGTTGGGCGTGGTAAATCTCTCTCTCTCTCTTTCTTTCTTTTTTTTTTTTTTTTTTTTTTGATTCAAAAGGGAAGTAATTCCGCACAGCTGAACGAAGTTGGAGGTAGTTAGCAGGCAAATGATATACTCACAGGAGCCAGAGATCAGAAGCTCTTTCCCAAGATCCCCACAGGTAATCTGTTCGGCCCTCAGAGTGGGCTCAAATTCTCCTTCAGTCTCCCACTGGGTTGCCAAAGTTACGGAATTGTAGCGTCTCTGGAGAGTGCTCACGTGAATTCCGTGAGTTCTCTCCCCCACCGTCTCTTTTTTCACAGTCTCAGTTCAGTAGCACTACAAATTTACTAGCTCCTAATCTCCTGTTAATTCGCCCCGCCCAGAGTCAGGTTTTTCTGCTAGGCTCAGGGCCAGTGCAGACCTGAGGTCGCTCTGCTTATGACGTATGTCCAAGATGGCGCCTGCTCTTTGTCTTGCTCGCCCTTGAGAGGTGAGCGGAGAGAGAGAAACCCGTGTCCGTACTAGTCACCCTTTTTTTTTTTTTTCTCTCTCTCTCTCTCTTCCAGTTAGCCTTGTGAACTTCCCCCCCCGGGGGTCATTCCCTCTAGTCTCCTCTCTCCGCTTGCCTGCCGGTGTCTCGGGCTATTGAGGTTCGGCTCACCTCGCGTTCCAGCGCTGGTGTGTTGAGTCTGCCGCTGATGTCCCGAACTGTGGGTTCCCACGCTCTCCACGCAGGTCCACTGTGAGTCACGCGTTCCGGAAGAGTTTCTTCTGCTGTTTCCTCCCCTACTCTTCCTTGAACCTGCAGTATCTCCACTTTTATTAAACTATCTCTCCCCAGACTATCAGTGTGCTCCCTTCCTATTCCGCCATCTTGCCGGAAAATCCCCCAGATCCATACAGACTGAAAGTGAAAGGCTGGAAAAAGATATACCATGCCAACAGAAATGAAAAAAGAGCGGGCGTAGCGATCTTAATATCGGACAACATAAACTTTACCACAAAAACTGTTAAGAGAGACAAAGAGGGACACTATATCATGATTAAGGGATCAATTCAACAGGAAGATATAACAATTATCAATGTATATGCACCTAACTACAGGGCACCAGTTTATCTAAAAGATTTATTAACGGACTTAAAGGGAGACTTAGACCCCAATACAGTAGTACTGGGGGACTTCAATACTCCACTCTCAGAAATAGACAGATCATCCGGTCAGAAGATCAACAAGGATACAGTAGATTTAAACGACACTATAGCCCAAATGGATCTCACCGATGTATACAGAACTTTCAATCCTACAGCTAAAGATTTTACATTCTTCTCAGCAGTACATGGAAGCTTCTCTAGGATTGACCACATACTAGGCCATAAAGCAAGCCTCAGCAAATTCAAAAGAATTAGAATCATACCATGCAGCTTCTCAGACCATAAAGGAATGAAGTTGGAATTTAGCAACTCAGGAATCCCTAGAGCATACGCAAACACATGGAGACTGAACAACATGCTCCTGAATGAACAATGGGTCATAGAAGAAATCAAAAGAGAAATCAAAAACTTTCTGGAAGTAAATGAGGATAACAGCACAACATACCAAAACTTATGGGATGCAGCAAAAGCAGTGTTAAGAGGAAAGTTTATATCAATAGGTGCCTACATCAAGAAATTGAAAAGACACCAAATAGATGAGCTTTCAATTCACCTCAAGGATCTAGAAAACCTACAGCAAACCAGACCCAAATCTAGTAGGAGAAGAGAAATAATTAAAATCAGAGAAGAAATCAACAGGATTGAATCAAGAAAAACATCACAAAAAATCAGCCAAATGAAGAGCTGGTTTTTTGAAAAAATAAACAAAATTGACACCCCATTGGCCCAACTAACTAAAAAAAGAAGAGAAAAGACCCAAATCAATAAAATCAGAGATGAAAAAGGAAATGTAACAACAGACACCACAGAAATAAAAAGAATCATCAGAAATTACTACAAGGACTTGTATGCCAGCAAACAGGGAAACCTATCAGAAATGGATAGATTCCTGGACACATGCAACCTGCCTAAATTGAACCAGGAAGACATCGAAAACCTAAACAGACCCATAACTGAGACAGAAATTGAAACAGTAATAAAGGCCCTCCCAACAAAGAAAAGCCCAGGACCAGATGGATTCACTGCTGAATTCTACCAGACGTTTAAAGAAGAACTAACTCCAATTCTTCTCAAACTATTCAGAACAATCGAAGAAGAGGGAGTCCTCCCAAATTCTTTCTATGAAGCCAGCATCACCTTAATTCCTAAGCCGGAAAAAGATGCAGCACTGAAAGAGAATTACAGACCAATATCCCTGATGAACATAGATGCAAAAATCCTCAATAAAATTCTCGCCAATAGAATGCAACAACACATCAGAAAGATCATCCACCCAGACCAAGTGGGATTTATCCCTGGTATGCAGGGATGGTTTAATGTGCGCAAGACAATCAATGTGATACACCACATTAACAGACTGCAGAAGAAAAACCATATGATTATCTCAATAGATGCCGAGAAAGCATTTGATAAAATACAACACCCGTTCATGATGAAAACTCTAAGCAAACTGGGTTTGGAAGGAACATTCCTCAATACAATCAAAGCAATCTATGAAAAACCCACAGCCAACATCCTATTGAATGGGGAAAAGTTGGAAGCATTTCCACTGAGATCTGGAACCAGACAGGGATGCCCACTCTCACCACTGCTATTCAATATAGTTCTGGAGGTTCTAGCCAGAGCTATTAGGCAAGAAAAAGAAATTAAAGGGATACAAATTGGGAAGGAAGAACTCAAACTATCCCTCTTTGCAGATGACATGATTCTGTATTTAGGGGACCCAAAGAACTCTACTAAGAGACTATTGGAACTCATAGAAGATTTTGGCAAAGTAGCAGGGTATAAAATCAATGCACAAAAATCAACAGCCTTTGTATACACAGACAATGCCATGGCTGAGGAAGAACTTCTAAGATCAATCCCATTCACAATAGCTACAAAAACAATCAAATACCTTGGAATAAACTTAACCAAGGACGTTAAAGATCTCTACGATGAAAATTACAAAACCTTAAAGAAAGAAATAGAAGAGGATACCAAGAAATGGAAAAATCTTCCATGCTCATGGATTGGAAGAATCAATATCATCAAAATGTCCATTCTCCCAAAAGCAATTTACAGATTCAATGCAATACCAATCAAGATACCGAAGACCTTCTTCTCAGATCTGGAAAAAATGGTGCTGAAATTTATATGGAGGCACAAGAGACCTCGAATAGCTAAAGCAATCTTGTACAACAAAAACAAAGCCGGAGGCATCACAATACCAGATTTCAGGACATACTACAGGGCAGTTGTAATTAAAACAGCATGGTACTGGTACAGAAACAGATGGATAGACCAATGGAACAGAATTGAAACACCAGAAATCAACCCAAACATCTACAGCCAACTTATATTTGATCAAGGATCTAAAACTAATTCCTGGAGCAAGGACAGTCTATTCAATAAATGGTGCTGGGAAAATTGGATTTCCACGTGCAGAATCATGAAGCAAGACCCCTACCTTACACCTTACACAAAAATCCACTCAACATGGATTAAAGACCTAAATCTACGACCTGACACCATCAAGTTACTAGAGAACATTGGAGAAACCCTTCAAGATATTGGCACAGGCAAAGAATTTCTGGAAAAGACCCGGGAGGCACAGGCAGTCAAAGCCAAAATCAACTATTGGGATTGCATCAAATTGAGAAGTTTCTGTACTGCAAAAGAAACAGTCAGGAGAGTGAAAAGACAACCGACAGAATGGGAAAAAATATTTGCAAACTATGCAACAGACAAAGGGTTGATAACCAGAATCTACAAAGAGATCAAGAAACTCCACAAAAATAAAACCAACAACCCACTTAAGAGATGGGCCAAGGACCTCAATAGACATTTTTCAAAAGAGGAAATCCAAATGGCCAACAGGCACATGAAAAAATGTTCAAGGTCATTAGCAATCAGGGAAATGCAAATCAAAACCACAATGAGGTTTCACCTCACCCCGGTTAGAATGGCTCACATGCAGAAATCTAGCAACAACAGATGCTGGCGAGGATGTGGGGAAAAAGGGACACTAACACACTGTTGGTGGGAATGCAAACTGGTCAAGCCACTATGGAAGTCAGTCTGGAGATTCCTCAGAAACCTGAAGATAACCCTACCGTTCGACCCAGCCATCCCACTCCTTGGAATTTACCCAAAGGAATTTAAATTGGCAAACAAAAAAGAGGTCTGCACCCTAATGTTTATTGCAGCTCAATTCACAATAGCTAAGACCTGGAACCAACCTAAATGCCCATCAACGATAGACTGGATAAAGAAATTATGGGATATGTACTCTTTAGAATACTATACCGCAGTAAGAAACAACGAAATCCAGTCATTTGCAACAAAATGGAGGAATCTGGAACACATCATGCTGAGTGAAATAAGCCAGTCCCAAAGGGACAAATACCATATGTTCTCCCTGATCGGTGACGACTGACTGAACACCAAGAGGGAAACCTGTTGGAGTGAGGTGGACACTATGGGAAATGGTGGCTTGATCAGCATAGCCCTGACTGTTAATGAACAACTAAATACATTATCCCTCTTAGTAGTTTTTTTTATCTGTTCTACTTAATATGACTGGTTTAGATCTGTAATTGATGCACAGTTATTCTTAAGTGTTGAAAATTAACTGAAATGTGATCCCTGTTGAACATGGTGGTGGGAATGGGAGAGGGAAGAGATGTATAATTTGGGACATGCTCAGGCTGACTTGCCCCAAGTGGTGGAGTTGGAAGCATACCAGGGGATTCCAATTCAATCCCATCGAGGTGGCATGTACCAATGCCATCTCACTGTTCCAGGTGATCAGTTTCAGTTCACAGTTGGTCATGGTGAAGGGACTGGGAGTCAAAGGGAGCACATAGACAAGTCTAGTACCTGCTAACGCTAACTGATGGAGTACATAAAGGGGAGAGTGATCCAACATGGGAAGTGAGATACTCAGCAGACTCATAGAATGGCAGATGTCCTAAATAGCACTCTGGCCTCAGAATCAGCCCTAAAGGCATTCGGAGCTGGCTGAAAAGCTCATGAGAGTATTTCAGGCATGGAAAGCCAAAACACTCTGGCAAAAGATCTCTGCGAGTGAGATCCCAGTGGAAAGAACAGGTCATCAAAGAAGGAGGTACCTTTCTCTGAAGGGAGGAGAGAACCTCCACTTTGACTATGACCTTGTCTAAACAAGATAAGAGTCGGAGAACTCAGAGGGCTTCCATAGCCTTGGAAACTCATGACTGGAGCATAGGGAGATTACTGATGCCATAGACAGGAGTGTCAATTGGTAAAGTCAACAACAGGAGTCACTGTGCACTTACTCCTCATGTAGGATCTCTATCCTTAATGTGCTGTACATTGAGATTTAATGCTATAACGAGTACTCAAACAATATATTTCACTTTGTGTTTCTATGGGGGTGCAAACTGTTGAAATCCTTACTTAATGCATACTAAACTGATCCTCTGGAAAAAAAAAAAAAAAGAAGAAATTATCAATTCCCAACTTGACTCTCACTGGGATTAAACATGACAATAGGTCTGATCTGATTTCATCATCATTTAAAAAAAATCATCTATTATTTTTCACTTTATGTTTCTGTGTGGGAGCAAACTGTTGAAATCCATACTTAATGTATACTAAGCTGATCTTCTGTATATTAAGATAATCGAAAATGAATCTTGATGTGAATGGAAGGGGAGAGGGAGTGGGAAAGGGGAGGGTTGTGGGTGGGAGGGATGGTATTGGGGGGAAGCCATTGTAATCCATAAGTCGTACTTTGGAAATTTATATGCATTAAATAAAAGTTAAAAAAAAATTAAAAAAAAAATTAATACATCATGAACAACATGTTATTGCTCTATTTTTACTTAATTTGTAGTATCTCAAATGTTTACCATTATTAGTATTTCTGGATTTTCAAAACCTGGACATTAATGAATCTACAAAGATTAGGTCTGGAAAAAGGAAGCTGATAAACTGGAGAGAGTCTGGACAGTCTAGGATACTAACAGTAGTAGTTCTTAATCAGTTTGAAATATTCTTAGGCCTGTGCCATGGCTCACTAGGCTAATCCTCCGCCTGTGGCGCCAGCACACCAGGTTCTAATTCCAGTCGGGGCACGGGATTCTGTCCCAGTTGCCCCTCTTCGAGGCCAGCTCTCTGCTGTGGCCAGAGAAGGCAGTGGAGGATGGCCCAAGTGCTTGGGCCCTGCACCTGCATGGGAGACCAGGAGAAGCATCTGGCTCCTGGCTTCAGATCAGCGCGATGCGCCGGCCGCAGCGTGCTGGCCACGGCGGCCATTGGAGGGTGAACCAACGGCAAAGGAAGACCTTTCTCTCTGTCTCTCTCTCTCTCACTGTCCACTCTGCCTGTCAAAAAAAAAAAAAAAAAAAAGGAAAGAAAGAAGAAGAAAAAAGAAATATTCTTTCCTTCTGACATGACATTTGCCACCTCGGGGTGGCCCAAATTCAATGGGATCATGAGAATAACCTAGGCTGAGCCAGTAGGGATAAGTTATTCACCCTTCAAATTTAGCTCCATTAATTACTACAGAGGCAGGAAGCAAAGATGAAGGACAGCTAAGAGGGCACAGCGTGGTCATAATGGAAGGCATTTTATGAAAGTTTTATAGACGGAGACTTTGAACAATCTCCTCAATATATAACCTGTCACTTTCATACTCAAGGCTAAGTAAAAATATAAAAGGGGTGGGAGAACAAAATGCTAACTTAAACAATTTTGACAGTGAGTCTGAAAGAATAAAGACAATAACAACTAAATACCAGCAATTGAATTTATGAAGTTTTCTCAGAAGAGGACACATTAACAGTTCTGATACTGCACATATATGCTAAAAGAGAACAGCTAGATACATAGATGGAAGATAATAAGAGTCATAGTTCTTACTAATGATGTGGGAAGCTGCAGGTCAGTAAGAGGAGGAGGCTACAGTAACCCACAAGGTGTTGGGTGGGAGTTGGATACATTAGTATGATCTCAGATACTAATTATTACATACAGAACTGTGGGGGGTGTACTAGTTTACATACACAGACACACATATCCTGCTTTGTCAGTTGAGAGGGAACAGAAGCAAGGATATCTCATTCCTGATTCTAATTCTGCGGAAGGAAATACAGATGGTGATACAGTAGCACCTTGTAGTGTTAGAGGGAAGGAAAGAAAAGGAAGTGAGAGAGAGTGAGAAAGAGAAAGAAAGAAGAGACAGAGCAGGCTAAAAGCTCACCCCACAATGATCAAGTAATTGGATTACTGAATAATAACCCAAAGTATAAAATAATTCTCGATCAAATAGTACCAACACAAACAAGTGGTAGAATAAATAAAGCAATGGGGAGAGCAAACAAATATTCCTTCATAGAAAAGTTCCAAATAATTCCTGTAGACCCTCTGTACTGGAGACGGAGCACAACTCTCCTCTCTGTATATGATTTGGAACTGTGCCTAGGGACTTTCTTCCAAGAAGCACAGAATGGAAAACTAGGGGGAAATAGTAGCTTTATGATGGAAAATCTTGAAAAATACTGCCTCAAGCCAGATGATCAACAGCCTCAAAGTCCACATCAACACCTATAATGTGAACCCTTGATGATGTGATAATGGCATTTTACCTCCATTAATTACCTCCTTCAAATCAATAATCTCATTCTAATATGAGAAAAACAAAAGACAACCTAAGAGGGACATCCTACAAAGTACCTGTGCAATTCTCCTCACAACCAACAGGAGCTAGAGGAGACATGACAACAAAACACAATGTGATATCTTGGAGACTTGGAAAAAAAACTAAGGAAATATGAATTATGGACTTCTACTAGAAGGTGCCAATATCGGCTCATTAATTACAACAATTGAAACAGACTTCTATAAGTTGCTAAGGGAAACAAAAGTATGAACTACATAGGAAGTGTCTGTAATATCTTCCCAAAAATTCTGTAAATATAAAACTGTCCTGAAATAAAAACACTACTTTATGACAAGTATATGAACATTTAATTAAGTATCTATTTATTCAATCAACTTTGAGTAAACAGCTATCAGGGGCCTCAAAGGTACAGGCTAGGTTGTGGGAAGATGCCACCACTTCAAGGGAGCTCACAATTTAGCAGGGTTGGTAGTCTCTGAAATTCTTTTTAACATAGCTTGGCAAAAGAATATTTTATATATAACATTGCCTGGGCCCAGCATTTTGGAATGGAAGGTTAAACCACTGCCTGCCACACTGGCATCCTGTATGGGTTCCAGTTAGAATCTTGGCTGTTCCACTTTTGATCCAGCTCCCTGCTAATGTGCCTGGGAAAGCAGTGGAAAATGGCCCAAGTCTTTGGGCCCCTGCACTCAAGTGGGAGATCTGAAAGACACTCCTGGCTCCTGGCTTCGGATCAGCAGAGCTTCAGAAGTGTCAGTCATTTGGGGAGTGAACTAGTGGATGGAAGACCTCTCTCTCTCTTGCTCTCTGCCTCTGTAACTCTGCCTTTCAAATAAATAAGCAAATCTTAAAAAATGAAATTCCTTATGAAATTTTTGACATTCCTAAAAAAGGAAAAATAATCAAATAACAAGTATTTTAAGTAGTAATATTTAATATAAAAATCATTCAATAAAAAGTTTAGATATCAAAATTTTTTTTAAATTCTGGGCATTTGGGGACTGACTCAAAGATACAAAGATGCTTTTTCATGTTTCAATATTCTAGTTATTTGGGGATGACTGCTCAAGCAAAAGACATACAAATAATTAATTATGTGCAATGGGTCTATCCACTGGGGTTTCCGTAGTCTACCAAACTGTCCAAAATAGACAAAATCAACTAACAGCCTAACATCTAGTCCTTTAAAACATGTACAGAGAAACTGGCCCTGGTAGTGAGCTCGGCAGACAACTAACAACATCTGGCTGAGTCCATTCTAGAAGCGTGGAATTGCTGCCTTAACATCTCCTATTGTGCAATAATGGGAAGGTTAGAGTACCAGGAGACCCAGGCAAGCATAAAAGAAGGAGCAGGAATCTATAAAGTGCATAGTTGGCAAAGATCCTGTTCAGTTACACAGAAAGTGCAGTGTAGGGCAGTATTGTGGCACAACAGGTTAAGGCACCACTTAGGATACCTGAATCACATATCAAAGTGCCTGGCTCGAATCCTATCTTCTCCACTGAAAAAAAAAAAAAAACTTTTAAAAAATAATAAAATGCTCTTATTTGAATTTGTATATATATATATATATGTGTGTGTGTGTGTGTATGTGTGTGTGTATGTTGTATAAATAATTGAGAGGCAGAAAAACAGAAAGAGATAGACAGAGAGCTCCCATCCACTGGTTTACTTCCCAAACACCTGCAATTACCAGGGCTGGGAATTTAATCCATGTCTCCCATGTGGGTAGCAGAATCCAATTACTTGAGCCATCACTGCTGCCACCCAGGATTTATATTGATGGGAAGCTAGAATCAAGAGATGGAACCAGGAATTGAACCAGGTACTCTGATATGGAAGGTAGGCATCTAACTTTTAGAAAGTGAGATCAATTCTAGGCAGAGCCAAATATATGAAAGTTGTGTACAGTACCAAACTGATTACTCAGATTCCTACTCACAGGCTTTCTTCTATTTGGGTGATCACTGCTGGGTATATGCTTCCTATTATACTCTTCCATGAACTTGTGTCATTTTCTAATTTCCCCATCAGGACTCTGACAAAACAGTCACTGGATGAGGATCCTATTAATACACTAAGGAGACAAATGACAGCCAAAGGACTTTATGAAATACCAGAACCAAATTAGACTGACTCTGTGAAGCAGGCACACCTCATCCGTTTCAGCTCTAGCTGGTTATTCCAGTAGCTGCCTCTTAAAATTATTTAAATCAAACCACACTTCCACTTACAGACAAAATCACTTGCAGCTAATCCATCTCCTATTTTATTGCCCATAGAAATGAAGAACAGGTTGCAGGAGCACAGTGTACAACAGGAGGCTCACAGACAGCAGTCATCCATTTCCTCATAGTATACAAGTTTGATCGTGTTTGCCTAATTATCCCATTAACCTGTACCTAAAGATCCAATTACTCCAGCTGTGGATGATTGAATAAAGGGCAATTGCAACAGATACTAGGCAGGGGACATGTGTATTCCTCATCTGTAAAGTTTGTAATTGCTGGTTCAGTCTTTCACCAAGAAATTCCTATGGCAGCAAAGATAATGGAAGCACTTTCAAAGACAGTTCCTAAACTGGTAAGTACACATTTAAATTGTAAATGTATATTGAGAACTAAATTACTTCTCTTTCTTTTAAGGTACATTATTCCTATCACTTTCCTAGTTAGAGTTTAAAAGACCAAGCCTATAGAATTGGATTTATTTTTCCTTCCAAACATTATTCCTCCCATCCTGCAGCCTTTAATCAACAGAAGTCCCTATCTCAAGTTAGGGATGAATGAACCAACCATCTAGACTTTCTTAGTCTGTGATTAAGTATGTGCAAATTATTCACATAAGTGTAATATTCCTATAAAACATAAAGCTCTTGGGCCAGCATTCAGGCATAGTGGGTAAAGCAGCTGCCTGTGATACCAGCATCCCATGTGGGTGCTGGTTTGTGCCCTCATTGCTCCACCTACAATCCACCTTCCTGCTATTGGCCTGGGAAAAGCAGCAGAACACTCCCCTAGTGTTTGGACCCCTGCCATCCACATGTGAGATCCAGATGAAGTTCTTAGCTTCAGTCTGGCCCAGCCCTGGCCATTGCAGGCATCTGGGGAGTGAGCAAGATGAAGATGGCTCTGTCTCTTTGAGTGTCTCTCCCTCTCTCTGTAACTCTGACCTTCAAATAAATAGATAAATCTCTTTAAAAAAAATAACTGTATTAAATAACTAACATAGACATTTAGTTGCGGTTTCTGGTCTCAAATATACTCTCCATGTTGCCCATGAAGACTTTCATTTTCTCTGATCACATCCTTCCCCACAAAGGCTTACAAACATTTTGTCTCCTTGTCTTAAACATCCAATCCCACCCTTATAGAGAAAATAGATGTCATCATCAGAAGCCATGCAATATCTACTGTGTAGATCCCCTTATTGCACACCCTATATCCATCCCCTCCATCCACCTTCCATCATAGGCTAATCCATTGCCTAGATCTCAGGCTCTCCCATCTTCCCAGAGACCTCTTTCCTTCTCAAAAATCCTTTCATCCCTTGCATTTTGTACTATCCCTTCTCCTCTCTACTGGCTTCTTATCATCAATATTTTATGCATACTCAAGAGCATCACTTTCTGAAAACAAAGCAACTTTCTCCAGCCTGCATTCTCTCCCAGAAACTTCACTACACTTCTCTTCCCCTGTATAGCATTTCTTAGGAAAAATACTGCCAACACTTTGTAGGCACACCCTCTTCTTAGTGTTCAATCCACTGCAATGGAGTTTGTGCTGAAGGTACTCCACCAAAATGAATCTGGTCAAGGCCACTCTCATCTCAAGATGAATAAAACAAGGGACAATTGTTAGCACTGAAATCTTCTGACTGTTGATCCTTACATTTTCTCCTCCTCTCCTGGTTTGTATGAAGACTCATTTTAGTTTCTCCTTTTTCTCTCTTCTTATCATGGACTATTCTTTCTCAGAAGAATGTGGAACATTCCTTCACTTTACAAAGGTCAACTTAAACCACGCCTGCGCAATAAAGCTCTCCTTCATTATCTTATTTAAAATTTTAAATTTCCTATATAAAATAAGAATCAGTGGGATATGGAGAAATTGAAACATTTGTGTTCTATTTGTAGGAATGTAAAATGGTATCTTTATTATGGAAAATATAGACATGTGTCCTCAAAAAATTAAAATGTACAATTTCCATATATTCTAGGAATTTCACTTCTGGATGTATACTCATTGAACACAAGGAGTTAAATAAGACTTTGGACAAAATTGTTCATAACATCACTATTCACAATAACCAAAAGGTGAAAGCAACCCAAGTGTCCATTGACAGATAAAAGGATAAATTAAATGTGGTGTACACTTGCAATGGAATATTATTCAGTCCTAAAAGGGAAGGCAGTTTTGACACATCTGCAACATGAATGAACTTTGAGAATTTTATGCTTAATAAAAATAATCCAGTCACAAAAGGACAAATGCTGCATAATTTCTCCTCTATAAAGTACTTTAAGTAGTTAAACTCATAGAGATAGAAAATAGACTGTTAATTGCCTGGGGTCCTAGAGGGTAATTGGAAGTTGTTTAATGGGTACGGAGGTTCAATTTTTGAAACAAAAATAATCTGAATATTAGTTATGCAACAGTATAAACATACTTATGACTAGTTCACTACTGAACTGTATACTAAAAACATTTGTGATAAATTTTAATTGTGTGTATTTTACCACAATTAAAAATAATTTGGCTGCCTATGATGCTGACATCCCATACGAGTCCTGGTTTGAGCTGTGGCTTTACCATGTCAAATCTAGCTCCTTGCTAATGTTCCAGAGAAAGCAGAAGATGGCCCAAGCACATGGACCCCTGCCAACCATGTGAGAGACCTGGATGAAGCCTCTGTCTCCTGGCTTTGGTCTGGCCCAAACCCAGCCATTGTATCCATTTGGGGAGTGAATCAGCAAATGGAAGAGATTCTCTCTCTTTTAAATAAGCAAATCTTTAAAATTAAAAAATAATAATTCTGAATATTCACTCTTTCTTGAGGACATTTCCTGAGCTTTTTTCCCTGAATGTCAATTCAAGTCTGTCATTTGTCCTCAATATCTCAATATGTGTGGTCTCCTTGGGAAATCTTATTCATTTTAACTACTAACAAGTTCATATGTCCACAAAATTTATCTATGATCCAGATTCCTCCCCTGGGACTTAAAACTTTATTTTTTAACTCAATGTCTTCATTTGGTTAGACATCCCACTGGCCTCCAAGTCCACAGGTCTATAAAGAAGCTTGTCCTCTCCCCAAGAGGATTTATTCTTTTCTGAAAGTTGGGAGTGAATGTGCTCCAGTGTTATTGTGTTGGAATCTATCTCACATTTTAGGTATATAAGTATTTGCTTTATATATTTGAAAGCTTCAGTTCTGTGTGCAGGCAAATTGAGCATTTTATCATGATGTAATGATCTTCCTAATCTGTTTTTACTGTTTTTAACATAAAATGTGTTTCCTCTAATTGAAGTATAGCTACTCCTACTTTCTTTTGGGCTAATTTATATGGAATATCTTGTTTTGTTCTTTCACTTTTTCCTTCTGCATGTCCTTAGAAGTAAAGTGAGTTTCTTGTAAGCAGAATATAGTGGTAGTTGTTTTACACAATTTTCAAGTTTAGTTAACTAATACCAAGACAGAAATCCCACTGATTTGTTGGGAAGAAATTTTGCTCAGAATTGGTTCATGAAAGACCGAAAACTTGCTTTACACATACTATCCCCTGAATGTAGAACAGCTGTGAAAGATGGTTGTACGTTTTTGCTAAATTTGATACCAAGGAAACATCCTTCATTTTTGTCATCTCTAGTACTACTGTATCTTCACCACTTTGGATAAGGCACACTATGAAAATTGGACATAGAATTAGCCATTGTAGTTTTCACATCATAAAAAGGAAGAAAGTGCTTTCACCTAATCCTGGTTCATTCCTATAGTACTCCCTGATATCCCATATCTTAAGATATCAAAGACTAAGAAATAGATCTTTTGAATGATCCAAGCAGCTCTTTGACTCCAGGTTGCATTGGCGCAGCTCCAACAGTATGGCCATCTTGGGAGTGAACCAGTGGATGGAAGACCGATTCTCTCTCTCTCACCCACTCTCTGTTCCCCTCTCCCTCTCCCCCTTTCTCCCTCTCTCCCTCTCTCCCTTTCTCTCTCTGCTTCTTCCTCTTTGTTAGTCTGCCTTTCAAAAAAATCTTTAGAAAAAAAGAAAGGAATAATAACAACACAGAGTGATTTTTTCAAGTTCTAACATGACTAACTTTTGTTAATTTACATCTCTGGAAAGTCTGGTATCCTCACATGCCATCTCAAAGTACAGAAATATTTTCCAGATCAGAATCAACTTACTCACAGAACATGGAGAAGATAAAACATCATATATGCAGTTTTAAGTTAAGAATACTGGATATTGGTATAGCACTTTTCAGTTTACAAAGCAGTTTGACCATTTAAATTTAATTGTTTTTGACCATATAGGATGTACTAGACAATAATATATGACACTAATTGATGATAGTCTTTTACTACAGCATGTATTTTTGTAATACCAGTTGCTCTTTAGCTATTTTTAAGTGGAGTGATGGTTGCATTACACGGTAGTAGTAATTGTGTTAATTCACCACAGTTGTGCTGTGTTAGTTCTGGTTCTGGTGGCTGGGCCAGAATAAGAATGTAGAGAGCAGAACTAGAATGATTCAGAAGGAAAAGCAAAGAAACCATAATAGATAATTTTTAAAAACAAGAAGAAAATAATAAACCTCACCTCATTCTATTTCAAAGCTTACTATTAACCTATAAAAATCAAGGTACTATCATGTTATCAAAAGATAAAGAAATAGACCAATAAAACAGAACAGGGAATCCAGAAATAGAAAAATACAAACACAGTCAACTGATTTTTTACAAATATGGAAAAATGAGTCAATGGTGAAAGTTTAGGCTATCTCTTCAACAAAAAGTAATGGATAAAATAGATTTTTATCTCTCTTGGGAGTAAACAAGCAGATGGAAGACCTCTCTCTCTATCTCTCTCTCTCTCTCTCTCTCTCTCTGCTTCTGCCTCTCTGTAACTCTGCCTTTCAAGTAAATAATTTAAAAAACCTGTTATACCCATATAATAGAACATCAGTCAGTGATTAAGTCACCTGAGTTATTGATTCACACACACTATGGTTGAATTTTAAATGCATTTTGCTAACCCAGGAAGTCAGACCCAAAAAGCTTTCTTTTATTGATTCTATCACCATTACATCTGGAAATGGCAAAATGAGAGAGATGAAAAATAAATCGCAGTTACAGAGACTGGAGATAGAGAAAGGGTAACAGAAAATGGGGCACACAGTGGATTTTTATGGCGATGGAACTGTTCTCTATGGCCCAGGGTAACATACTATACATTTGCTATCACATATCACAAATTGTGAACATTAATACTTGCACATTAAAATGAAACAAGATGTTGAGAGATCCCAAAATGGAATGCAGAATGTGACAAATGAATCTAACTGTAATATAAATGTATGTAATACTCTCATTAGGAAGTTTGGCTAAAAAATCGGATCTAAATAAATTTGAAAACAAGAGTAGCAATCGACATAGTAGCTGTTATGCCACCTGGGATACCAGCATCACACATCAGAGTGCCTGAGTTAGATTGGTAGCTCCACTCCCAATTCTATCTTCCTGCTAATGCAGGCCCTTAGAGGCAGCAGTGATGGCTCAGGTAACTGAGTTATTGTCACCCATGTGGGAGACACAGATTGAGTTCCTGGCTGCTGATGTCAGCCTGACCTTACTCCAGCTTTTATGGTTTCACAAAAAGTGAAGCAGTGGATAGGACAGCTCCCTTGCTATCTCTCTCTCTCCCCCCTTCCTCCCTTCCACATCCCCTCCCTCCTTCCCTATCTCATTTCTCTCTCTCTCTCTCCCTCTCAGATAAATATCAATTTTTAAAATTTTAAATAAATAATATTTGACATACAGTGCTTTGACTGGAAACTATAAAGATAAAGACAGCAGGAACTGAACATAAATACTTTGTACTACTTGATAAATTTGCTTTTCACTAGATTATGAGTTAACAATTCTGAAATGTGTATACTGAGTCAAACAGATAAGCAAATGGATGATGGGTGGTGGTATCTGCTTTCTTACTTCTGAAGACAAAAGTTACAGATTATCAAAAAGAAGAACTTTGGATGAAATGTGTGTTACTGCATTATAGTCAGAGACCTAAACTGATGCTTAGTTCATATACAGATGGACAGAGATGATTAGAAAAACATGTATACACATGGGTTAATAAATGTACACATATTTCATAATTCTGCTCAAAGATCCTACAAGGAGTGACAACCCAGCAGCAACAAGCACATCCAGTGCCAAATCATGGTTTCTAGGTACCATTTGCTAACATCAGGAATCCTTGGACTGTAGAGTAAGGAAAAGTTTAAGTTGAGCCTGAAGCAACTTTTAGCCTCAGAAAGTAAGTTATAAAAGCAGGAGGTCAGGGTAAGGCATGTCAAAGTTCACAGAAACCAATTTCAATTTTCTCCCAGTGACCAAACTGGAAGAATTTGAGCAGCAAATGAAATTATGCAACATAATATGATAACCAAGAATACACAATAAGTACACAGGAATCCATACCTAATAAATAAATGATTAAATAAATAACTAAATGGGGTGAAAGATCAAATATTCTTTAGAAAAGAATTCTAAATAATATATAGAAACAAGCTTAATTCCACACAGCCACCCCAATGTGTAGGCTGCACTTAGTGACTCACCTCCAAAATACAAAGTATGTAAAGTTACATGGGAGAAATTACAGCTTGTTACGTGAATATCAGGTGTCTCCTGATCTGGTGTTGTAAGAAAAACACTCCACCTTGTGAGATTTTTCACTGAAATCCACAACCACTATGTAGAATGAGCAAAACATCAGACAAATTCCAACAGACGGACAGTCTACAAAACACCTGACCAGTATCCCCATAATTTTTAAGATTATGACAATGTTTACAGAGAATGACTGTGAAACTGTCACAGACCAGAGAAGACTAAGCATGAAGATGAGATGCACTGTGGTATCCTGGGTTGCATCCTGAAACAGAAAAGGACAGTATTGAAAAACTGGTGAGATGAGAATAAAGAGTGAAGTTCAGTTCCTAGAAATGTACCAATGTTGGTTTCTTAACTGTGACAAACAATCACAGATGTTAACAATTAAGGAAACTGGGGATTCCAAGATGAATAGGGAAACAATATGCTGATTCTGACCAGGGGAAGACAACAGAAGAAAAGCAGAGGGAGTGCTTTCCAGGAGGGAGTTGGAGAGAAGTTGGCAGTGGAAATTCTACAGATATAAGAGATGCCAGAGCAACATGGACAATGCAAACATGCAGCAGCAAGCGGCTACACCACCCACAACTCCTGCAACAAGAAGCTTCAGGAGATGCCAGCTTCTGAGAGCAAGGTGACAGCAGATGGCAGCAGCCCCTGACACTGCTGATACTGCCTGAGGGAGAACCTGCAGATCACACAGACTTTGGGTCAGTCTTGGAGCCTTAGTAGGGCACTGTTTTCTCCAAATCCCACCACAAAGGTGCCTGATGACCAGTAGGGAGAAAGCACCATCATAATACTGTAGAGATTGTGTTGGCTCTCTCATATACAACCAGAGGATTTTATCAGAGGGAAAAATCCACCTTCCCCACTGACTGAGTATGGCCTGAAGGGTTGGCGGGGACTAGGTACCCATTCAGGACTGTGAGGTGCTCCCATTCCCCTTAACCTATCACAGACCCTGGGGCTCAAACTGCCAAGGTAGAGCATCCATAGGCAGCTGGTTCTGGGTGTGCCTCTGCTGTCTCTGTTGATGTGGAATGTACATGAGGCTGAGAGTAGATCCTCTACATCATGTACACATGAGAGCCTTGCATGCTGTGACCGTCGGAATTCTGTGGCAACACGATAAGGCTTAGGGTGTAGTTGGGTCCCTGGGCAATCACTGTGTCTGGCCTCAAAGGCTCAGAGCTCTCCAATAGCCTGGGGTAGATCATTATAGAGGGTTCTTTGCTAACACTGAGGACCACACAGCTCTTCAGTAAAATTCCTGCACCTGTTTGGGTGGGGGTTATAGCCACTATGGGCTAACTTTGGGCATTGGTCACCTTGGAAGGGTGCAGG
Organism: Oryctolagus cuniculus; assembly: GCF_964237555.1. Lineage (NCBI taxonomy): Eukaryota > Metazoa > Chordata > Mammalia > Lagomorpha > Leporidae > Oryctolagus > Oryctolagus cuniculus. The sequence continues at coordinate 146,162,948 of NC_091436.1, read as the reverse complement.
TAAGGCTATGATTACACCAAGAGACATGATCATACCCTGCCCACTGTTGACAGTAGAGGAGATCTACCATGCCCAATTTGGTTGTCACCCTGGACTCTCACCCTACACTTGAGCACTGAACGGAGCTCCCTTGCCCCATCCAACACACGCCTCTAGATATGCATTGAAGAAGCAGAAACTCCACTGAGCCACAGAGGAATATTTAAAGGAAAAAAACCATCAGAGGATAAAACCAACAATTGTTTCAACAAATGTCTAAAAATAAATGCAGTAATACAGGAAATATAAACAAGGGAGGCAATATGACTCTAAAGGCAACACAGCACTACAATATTAGACTGTGAAGATGAAGAGATTTATGAAATGCCTTAAAAAGAATTCAAAAGAATGTCCATAAACTTACACAGAAAGCAATGAGAAACTAATTCATTAGATAGAAATATGTAAACCTGATATGAATGCAAGATTTTTGCCAAGAAATAGATATTTTGAAGAAAAATTAAACTGAAATATTAGAAACGAGGAATTCAATACATCAAATACAAAATACACTGGAAGGCTCAATAATAGATGTGGTGATACAGAAGAAACAATATCCAAGCTAGAGACAACATTTCAAAATATCTCAAACAAAAAATTTAAGAAAAAACTGAAAATAATGTTTGAGATTAATGGGCTACTCAGAAACAAACATACATGGCTTAGGAGTTCCTGAAGGTGTGGAAAAAGAGAATGAATGGATTAGAAGGTCTATTCACTTGGAAAGATTCCTGGACACATACAACCTACCTAAATTGAACCATGAAGACAAAGAAAATTTAAACAGACCCATAACCGAGCCAGAAATTGAATCAGTAATAAAGGCCATCCCAACAAAGAAAAGCCCAGTATCAGATGGATTCACTTTGAATTCTACGAGACATTTAAAGAAGAACTTGGGCCGGCACCATGGCTCACTTGGTTAATCCTCTGCCTGCAGCGCCAGCACCCCGGGTTCTAGTCCCAGTTGGGGCGCCGGATTCTGTCCCTGTTGCTCCTCTTCCAGTCCAGCTCTCTGCTGTGGCCCAGGAAGGCAGTGGAGGATGGCCTAAGTGCTTGGGCCCTTCACCTGCATGGGAGACCAGGAGGAAGCACCTGGTTTCTGGCTTCGGATCGGCACAGTGCTGGCCATAGCAGCCATTTGGGGGATGAACCAATGGAAAAAGGAAGACCTTTCTCTCTGACTCTCTCTCGCTCACTGTCTAACTCTGCCTGTCAAAAAAAAAAAAAAAGAATAACTAACTCCAATTCTTCTAAAACTATTCAGAACAATCAGAAAAGAGGGAATCCTCCCAAATTCTTTCTATGAAGCCATCATCACCTTAATTCCTAAACCTGAAAATCATCATTGACAGAGAATTACAGACCAATTTCCATGAGGAACATAGAGGCAAAAATCCTCAATAAAATTATGGCCAATAGAATGCAACAACACATCAGAAAGATCACCCACCTAGACCAGTAGGATTTATCCCTGGTATGCAGGGATGGTTCAACATTCACAAATCAATCAATGTGATACACCACATCAACAAACTGCAGAAGAAAAACCATATGATTATCTCAATAGATGCAGAGAAAGCATTCGATAAAATTCAACACCCTTTCATGATGAAAACTCTAAGTAAATCGGGTATAGAAGGAATACTCCTCAATACAATCAAAGCAATTTATGAAAAACCCATGGCCAGCATCCTATTGAATGGGGAAAAGTTGGAAGCATTTCCACTGAGATCTGGCACCAGACAGAGATGCCCACTCTCACCACTGCTGTTCAATATAGTACTGGAAGTTTTAGCCAGAGCCATTAGGCAAGAAAAAGAAATTAAAGGGATACAAATTGGGAAGGAAGAACTCAAACTATCCCTCTTTGCAGATGATATGATTATTTAGGGGATCCAAAGAACTCTACTAAGAGACTATTGGAACTTATAGAAGAGTTTGGCAAAGTGGCAGGATATAAAAATCAATGCACAAAAATCAAAAGCCTTTGTATACAAAGGCAATGCCACGGCTGAGAAAGAACTGCTAAGATCAATCTCATTCACAATAGCTACAAAAATAATCAAATAACTTGGAATAAACTTAACCAAAGATGTCAAAGATCTCCATGATGAGAATTACAAAATCTTAAAGAAATAGAAGAGGATACCAAGAAATGGAAAAATCTTCCATGCTCATGGATTGGAAGAATCAATATCATCAAAATGTCCATTCTCCCAAAAGCAATTTATAGATTCAGTGCGATACCAATGAAGATACCAAAGCCATTCTTCGCAGATCTGGAAAAAATGATGCTGAAATTCATATGGAGACACAGGAGACCTCAAATAGCTAAATCAATCTTGTACAACAAAAACAAAGCTGGAAGCCTCACAATACCAGATTTCAGGACATACTACAGGGCAGTTGTTATCAAAACAGCATGGTACTGGTACAGAAACAGATGGATAGACCAATGGAACAGAACAGAAACACCAGAAATCAACCCAAACATCCACAGCCAACTTATATTTGATCAAGGATCTAAAACCAATCCCTGGAGCAAGGCCAGTCTATTCAATAAATGGTGCTGGGAAAACTAGATTTCCACGTGCAGAGGCATGAAGCAAGACATCTTACATCTTACACAAAAATCCACTCAACATTGATTAAAGATCTAAATCTACAACCCAACACCATGAAATTATTAGAGAACATTGGAGAACCCCTGCAAGATATAGGTACTGGCAAAGACTTCTTGGAAAAGACGTCGGAAGCACAGGCAGTCAAAGCCAAAATTAACTATTGGGATTGCATCAAATTGAGAAGTTTCTGTACTGCAAAAGAAACAGTCAGGAAAGTGAAGAGGCAACCAACAGAATGGGAAAAAATATTTGCAAATTATGCAACTGTTAAAGGATTAATAACCAGAATCTACAAAGAGATCAAGAAACTCCACAACAACAAAACAAACAACCCACTTAAGAGATGGGCCAAGGACCTCAATAGACATTTTTCAAAAGAGGAAATCCAAATGGCCAAGATGCACATGAAAAAATTCATGATCACTAGCCATTAATTAATGTTTATTGCAGCTCAATTCACAATAGCTAAGACATGGAATCAACCCAAATGCCCATCAACAGTAGACTGGATAAAGAAATTATGGGATATGTACTCTATAGAATACTATACATCAGTAAAAAAAAATGAAATCCGGTCATTTGCAGCAAAATGGAGGAATCTGGAAAACATCATGCTGAGTGAAATAAGCCAGTCCCAAAGGGGCAAATATCATATGTTCTCCTTGACTGGTGACAATTAACCGAGCACCAAAAAGGAAACCTGTTGAAGTGAAATGAACACTGTGAGAAGCAGTGTCTTGATCAGCCCTTCTCCTGACTGTTGAGGAACAACTTACTATCTTATTCCTTTTATTGTTTTTTTTTGGTTCTACTTAATACAATTGGTTGAACTCTTTAATTAACACACAATTATTCTTAGGTGTTTAAATTTAACTGAAGAGTGATCCCTGTTAAATATAAGAGTGGGAATAAGAGAGGGAAGAGATGTACAGTTCAGCACATACTCACTTGGATTTACCCCTAATGGTAGAGCTAGAAACGTGCCAGGGGATTCCAATCCAATCCCACCATGGTGGCATGTACCAATGCCATCTTGCTTGTTAAAGTGATCAGTTTAAGGTCATAATTGATCAAAAAGGTGGGGTTAAGTGTCAAAGGGATTACATAAATAAGACCATTGTCTGCAAATAATTGATAGAATTAAAAAGGAGAGAATGATCCTACATGGGAAGTGAGATACACACCAAACTCAAAGAATGGCAAAAGCCCTGAACAGCACTCTGGCCTAAGAATCAGCCTTTAAGGCATCCAGATCTGGCTAAAAGGCCCATAAGAGTCTCACAGGCATGGAAAGCCAAGACATTGTGAAAAAAAAAAATACCGACCAAAATGAAAGATGTCTGTGAGTGAGATTCCAGTGGAAAGAACAGGCCATCAAAGAAGGAGAAACCTTTCTCTGAAGGGAGGAGAGAACTTCCACTTTGAATATGGACTTGTCTAAATAAGATCGGTTTTGGTAACTCAGGAGACTTCCATAGACTTGGCAGCTCATGACAAGAGCCTCAGGTGATTACTGACGCCATAAATAAGATTGTCAATTGTTAAATCAACAACGGGAGTCACTGTGCACCTGCTCCCCATGTAGGACCTCTGCACTTAGTGTGTTGTACTATGAGAATTAATGGTGAAACTAATACTCAAACAGTGCTCTATACTTTGTGTGTCTTTGTGGGTGCAGTCTATTGAAATCTTTACTTGGGGCCAGCACCGTGGCTCACTAGGCTAATCCTCCACCTTGCGGTGCCGGCACACCGGGTTCTAGTCCCAGTCGGGGCACCAGATTCTGTCCCGGTTGCCCCTCTTCCAGGCCAGCTCTCTGCTGTGGCCAGGGAATGCAGTGGAGGATGGCCCAAGTGCTTGGGCCCTGCACCCCATGGGAGACCAGGAGAAGCACCTGGCTCCTGCCATTGGATCAGCGCAGTGCGCTGGCCACAGCGCGCCAGCCGCGGCGGCCATTGGAGGGTGAACCAATGGCAAAGGAAGACCTTTCTCTCTGTCTCTCTCTCTGTCCACTCTGCCTGTCAAAAAAAAAAAATTAAAAAAAAAAAGAAATCTTTACTTAGTATTTACTAAGTTGATCTTCTGTATATAAAGGTAATTGAAAATGAATCGTGATGAAGAATGGGATGGGAGGGAGAGTGGGAGATGTGATGGTTGTGGGTGGGAGGGAAGTTATGGGGGGAAGAGCTGCTATAATTCAAAAGTTGTACTTTGGAAATTTATATTTATTAAATAAAATTTGAAAAGGAAAAAACTAAGAAAGAAATATTATAAATTGTTGTATGCTGATCATGTATCCTGCTACCCTATTAAACATTTAATTAGTTGTAAAAAAAGGTCTATTCATTTAAATAATAGTAGACAACTTCCTTAATTTGGAGAGAAATAATCATCCAAATAAAGGCAGCACATAGGACTCTTAATAGACATTGATCTGAAAAGATCTTCACTATGACACATTATAGTAGAAATTTCCACAGTAAAAATAAAGGAAAGATTTTAATAAGCATATGAGAGAAATGCCAGGTTTTCTTCAAAGGATCCCTAATTAGACGAACAGCTTATTTTTCATTAGAAACTCTACAGGGTGGGAGAGAATGGAGAGTCATAGTCTACGTCCTAAAATAAAGAAAAAGTCAACCCAGAATATTGTACCCAACAAAGCTTACATTCTAAATGAAGGTGAGATAAAGACCTCTCATACGTCTTTTTTGAAAGAATTTGTCATCTCTTGTCCAGCTTGAAAAATGATTCACAAAGATGTGCTACACACATAAACAGAGAATGATAGTCATCACTGTTAAAGAGTGCAAAAATGTAAAATATCCTAGTAAAAGTACAAAGAAAATCCAAAGCAAAAAATAGGAATATTTGTGGAAAATGGTAGAGTCAAGTCATTACTTATCAATAACAACCTTCAATGTAAATGAACTAAATTCTCCAATTAAAAGATACAGACTGACAGAATGGATTAAAAACTAGACCCATCGACTTGCTGCCTGCAAGAAACACATCACTAACAAATATATATACAGACTGAAAGTGAAAGGATGGAAGATATTACACATTAACAGAAAGCAAAAATGAGCACTAATAGCCAAAGTAATATCAGAAAAAAATATATTTTAACACAAAAACTATTAAGAGAGACAATAAGGACATTATGTAATGATTAAGGGATCAAGTCAACAGGAAGATACTACTATCATAGGTGTATATGCACCCAATGTCTGGACACCTGGCTGTTAAAAACAAATATGAATGGACTTAAAGGGAGATATAAACTGCAATACAACAACAATGGGGAACTTCAACACTCCATTTTCACCAATAGAAATATCAACTAAACAGGAAATCAACAAAGAAACAACAGAACTAATCTACATCATGGACCAAATGGATCTAATTGATATTTACAGAACATTTCATCCCACAGGTGCAGAAACACATTCTTTTCATCAGTGCATGAAACTACTCTAGGATAGACCATGTGCTAGGCCATAAATCAAGTCTCAGAAAATTCAAAAAATTAAAATCATACCATGTATCTTTTCTACTACAGTGGAATGAAGCTGGAAATTAACAACCTAAGAAACTGTTGAAAACATGCAAACACATGAAGACTGAACAACACATTTCTGAATGGCCAAGAGTCATAGACGAAATCAAAAGGGAAATAAAAAATACCTGGAAACGAATGAAGGTGACAACAAAACATATCCTAACTTAAGGGACATGGCAAAAGCAACATTAAGAGGGAAGTTTATAACAATTAGTGCCTACATCAAGAAATAGGAAAGGCATCAAATAAATGACCTATCAATGCATCTCAAGGTTCTAGAAAAACAACAACAAACCAAATAAAAAATCAGTAACAGGAAAGAATTAATTAAAATTAGAAAAGAAATAAAATTGAAACCAAAACAAAACAAAAAATCAGTGCAATGAAGAGCCAGTTTTTGAAAAAATAAGCAAAATCAATATAACATTGCCTCAACTAATGCAAAAAACAGATGGAGAAGAAGCAAGTCAATAAAATCAGAGGTGAAAAAGAAGATGTAACAATGGATACCACAAATGTAAAAAGAATCATCAGGAATTACTACAAACAGCTAGATATGAACAAATTAGAAAATCTAAATGCAATAGATTTCTGGACAAATACAGTCTACCAAAATTGAGTCATGGAGACATAGAAAACCTAAATAGACCAATAACCTAGATGGAGGTTGAATCAGTAATAAAGATCCTCCCAACAAAGAAAAGCCCAGGACTGGATGGCTTCACTGCTGAATTCTACCAGACTTTTAAAGAAGAACTAATTCCAATTCTCATACTATTCAAAACAATTGAAAGGAAGAGAATCCTCCAACAATTCTTCTATGAGGTCAGCATCAAATTAATCCCAAAACCAGAAAAGATACAACAAAGACAATCTAGACCAACATCCCTCATGGACATAGATGTGAATATACTCAACAATCTGCTAGCTAATTAAATCAAATAACACATCAGAAAGATCATTCATCAGGACCCTGGTATGTTGGGATGATTCAGCATATGCATAATAAATATGAAATATCACATTAACAAAGAACAAAATCCATATGATTATTTCAAAAGATGCAGAGAAGCTCTTGATAAAAATACTTTCATGATAAAAACCTTAAATAAATTGGGTTTAGAAGGAATAATCCTCAACATAACAAAGGGATACATAACAAACTCAAAGCCATCAACATGTTGAATGAGGAAAAGTTGGAAGCAGTCTCACTAATATCCAGAACCAGAAAAGGACAACCACTTACACCATTGCTATTCAATATAGTTCTGGAAGTTTTAAACAGTGCTACTAGGCAAGAAAAAACAATCGAAAGAATACAGATTTGAAAGGAGGAAGTCAAATTATCCCTGTTTGCAGGTGACATGATTCTATATATAGAGGAACCAAAAGACTGTGGGGAAACTAAGAGATTATTGGAATTCATAAAACAGTTTGGTAAAGTTGAAGGATAAAAAATTTACAAACAAAAATCAATAGTCTTTTGTACACACAGATAATTCCATGGTTAAGAAAAATCTTGTAAAATCAGTAGAATTCATAATAGCTACAAAAAACTTAAATACCATGCAATAAATTTAACCAAGGATGTGAAAGATCTCTACAATGAAAATTACAAAACATTAAAGAAAGAAATAGAAGAAGACACAAAATTTTGAAAAATCTTCCATGTTTGTGGATTGCAAGAATTAATATAATCAAAATGTCCATGCTACTAAAAGCCATTTACAGATGTAATCACAATCAAAATATCAGCAATATTCAGATAATGAGACAAATGATGCTAAAATTCATATGGATATACAAGAGACCATGGATAGCTAAAGCCATTTTGAACAACAAAAATAAAGCCAGAGACATCACAATACCATACTTTAAGATATATTCCAGGGCAGTTATAATCAAAACAGTCTTGTACTGGCACAAAAATAGATATGTAGACAAATGGAACATAATAGAAACTGCAGAAATGAATCCACACATCTATAACCATCTGATATTTGACCAGCTAGCTAAAATCAAACCCTGGAGAAAGGATAGTCTCTTCAACAAATGGTGCTGGGAAAATTAGATCTACGCATACAGAAGTATGAGGCAAGACCCTTACCTTACACCTCATACAAAACTAACTCAAAGTGGAGCAAGGATCTAAATCTACAACACAATATCATCAAATTCCTAGAGGAAAACGTCATGGAAACTTTGCAAGACACAGGCAAAGATGTCTTGGAGAAGACCCCAGAAACACAGGCAATAAAGACTAAAATAAACAAATGAAATTACATTATCCTAACAAGGTTCTGCACTGCAAAGGAAATACTCAATGATGCGAAGAACTGCACCTATGGAATGCACAAAATCTGTTCTGTTTATATTAATAAACATTTTTAAAATTCATCAAAAAATTAATGAAAGAAAATAAGATTTTCCCTGAAAACAAACAAAAAAATTAGGAAAATTAGATGAGAAATACTTGCATTATCTCTTTTACTGTCAATATAAAATTATCATAAAAATTAAAAGTTAATCAAAAATATTTTAAAATATTGAATTAGCTTTCAAAATAAGTATTTTAAAAATATACTTAATTATAAAGGATTTTGACTTAATTTTTGTGTTAATTAGTGTTTTGCCTTGTCACTGAATTTTTTTAAAAAAACTTACAAAAATATAGAAATGGTATTTTTAGTTTTATATTTACTGTAAGTTTTATCTGATGAAAGTATAAATTTGGTGGACTTAGAACATATTTAGGTTATTACACTAAATAGACTTTTAAATTTCATTATAAAGGCAAGAGAAATACTTTTTCAGAAAAATCATCAACATCCTGCTTCTCTGCCTCAGCGCCTTCTGCATTGCCTATCAGGATCCCATTGTGATCAGCCAGGGCACAGCACAGCCTCCAAGTCTGGGGAATTTAATACTCTCAAGACAATTACCAATCAAGGAGGGTCAAAGTGAATGAATAAATCTCCCAGCTCCCCTGCCTCACTCTGCAACTGCACTTAGATGTGGCCTACACAGACAACTGAAGGATGCTGATGAAAACACCTTCAGGTTAATCAACTATTATTAGAAAGGAGAAAGAATTTCAGAAATGCTTCAGAGAAAAGTAAACTAATCAATCTCTGCATATTCGTGGGATATAGAAAATTAATTTCCTGTAACTGAATTACCTATTGAAGAGAAACAACTTCATGTACAAGCATGAAGGCAAAGGTGTGTCTTTTTTTTCTAGAGATATCCTCCAGGGGGACCGAGGCCCAGCTGTCCATGGTAACAAGCTATGCACTGACACAATTTTCAGCTTTTCACCCTGTCTCAATTTTCTGGTTCCTTTGTTCTTCCTGGGAAATCTTCCTCAACAAGTTGCCTATAGCAACATCCTTTTCTCAGGGCTTGCTTTTGTGAAGAGAAATAACTGCACCATCAAGAAAACATCCAGATACATACAATAATTTAAAATTCCACCAACTTTGCTTTTTTGCCAACTTTTGGTCAAAATAAAGTCATACAATGATACTTTTACTTGTAATTGTTTCAGTGCCTTTCTCAGGATAGAATGGTAGATATTTTATTTATAGATACAGTATTTTTATTTACATATTTATTCATACATATTTTGTTTAGTAAATTTAATGGCTAGATATGAAACTTGTAAAATATTCACACATAGTGTGGGTGAGACTTTTATCCCAGGCTCTAATATGTGAGAAGCAGATCTATCAGCTGCAAATAGGTCACAGCCAGGGTTTGGACTAGCAGAGAGTTTGTGCACCTCTGTCAACAGGTGAGAAGGCTTCATGTGAATTTTTGATTTATAGCTTAGAGTTTTATAAAATGCATTTAATTGTAGCTCTCATTAAAGAGGCATAAAACTGCACATCTGTGTCTGGCAATCAGAAAACTCCTGAATATTTTGCTGTGTGTGCTCCTAGGAACCAATGGTAGTGCATCAGCATTCTTCTCTCTTCTGGATAAAAACACCTCTGAAGAAATCATGCCTCTCAGGGGTGCCCCACATCAGACTCAGCAGGCATCTATTGGAGATGCCTTTAAGAACACAGTGAAGATCTGACTCACTGACTAGAGTTTGAAGGATTACACAACCTAACCTATTGGCTTTTTTAAAGGAAAATGGGCAATTCTACTCTAAGAAAAGAATTTTTTTAAACATTTACTCCATATGATTTAATATATTCTAGTATTCTAGTACAGTTTCTATTTTATTTGATGGATTATAATGCATTACTCACATTATTTATTTTGGTGGTCTAATAGTACTAGATTTAGCAAAGCCAGACCTCCAGTCATTTTGACATGCTTTCATAATTTTTATAGTCACTCCATGCTTTCCTGCTCTACAAGATAAACCAAGCCTCTCTCAAATTATCCCATCCCTAGCCCTGGAATCAGATATTCTTTGAGTATCCAGCCTCCTTTTAATGGAAAATGGTATTTAGAACTAGCATACAGAGATAGAATTTATGGAGTCAGGGCTGGCACCGAGGCTCACTAGGCTAATCCTCCGCCTACGGCACCGGCACCCTGGGTTCTAGTCCCGGTTGCGGCGCTGGATTCTGTCCCGGTTGCTCCTCTTCCAGGCCAGCTCTCTGTCATGGCCCAGGAAGGCAGTGGAGGATGGCCCAAGTGCTTGGGCCCTGCACCCGCATAGGAGACCAGGAGGAAGCACCTGGCTCCTGACTTCAGATCGGCACAGTGCGCTGGCTGCAGCGCACCAGCCTTAACAGCCATTTATGGGGTAAACCAACGGAAGGAAGACCTTTCTCTCTGTTTCTCTCTCTCTGTCTAACTCTGCCTGTCAAAAAAAAAAAATTTATGGAACAGAATAATCATGAGTTGTCAACTTTTTTTTTTTTTTTTTGCCAGGCAGAGTTAGACAGTGAGAGAGAGAGACAGACAGACAGTCATAGACAGTGAAAGAGAGACAAAGAGAAAGGTCTTCCTCCCATTGGTCCACTCCCCTAATGGCCACACGGCCTGCACTGTGCCAATCCGAAGCCAGGAGCCAGGTACTTCCTCCCAGTCTCCCATGCGGGTGCAGGGACCCAAGCACTTGGGCCATCCTCCACTGCCCTCCTGGGCCACAGCAGAGAGCTGGACTGGAAGAGGAGCAAGAGGGATTAGTACCCAGCGCCCCAATCGGGACTAGAACCTGGGGTGCTGGCACCACAGGCAAATGAGCCATGGCGCTGGCCGGAGTTGTCAACTTCTGTAGGGAGAAATACCAATAGATGTTAAACCAGTGTGCAGAAAGTTGAATGAGGAACAGGATATTTAAATATAGCTTCAAAGTATCTCCTCACAAACTATTAATTGCAAAGCTAAATGGTAACTTCAAAGTGAAGAAATCTGGTAGGCACCACCTTAAACAAGTGATCAACAACAGGGGGTTCCAAGATGGCAGAACAGCGACAGGATGGCTCAACTTACAAAGGGTGAAATTGATGTTTCAAAGGGGGAGAAAGTACACTTGTAGGACAGAGCTCTGGGAGAATCCAAACAGGATATCTATTGCCAGCAACAGAAACAGTGAGACCCAAGAGCAGAGAGAGCAGATAAACAACGGAAGCTTGGATCTGGAGAAGAAGATGCCTACGTCCTGGGTAACCACAGAGAGCCTCTTCACACTCTTAAGCTCCTCAGTTACCTATAACAGCTCATAACAGAAGAAGCTGAGCTCACAGAAAAGACTCCACAGATCAAATATACCATTCACTATGCAGTGTGGATGAGTGCTGAGCATGAAGGGACTAACACCAGGGTGTCCATCAGCTCAGAGGAGACCTACCATCCCCAATGGAGGTCTTACCATGGATACTTGCCCCATCCTGGGATACTGAATACAGCACCCTGGCCACACCCAGTGCACATATCTTGGTATTCAATGAAAGTGTGAATATCCACTAAGCCACAGAGACACAGACCAAAAACAAAGGCCAGAAGGCCAAAAAAATCTATTAATGTCTTAGAATAAAGGAAAATATTCAAGAAATAAAAATAAGGAAGTCACTATGAGCCCTCCAAAGGAACACAACATGTCAATATCTAATATTGAAGGTGAAGATGAAGAGATCTAATCATCCGATAACTCAGAAGCAATCAGAGGCAAATTTTTCATGAATTAAAGAAAACTATACATTATATGAATGAAAATTCTTTCCATGAAATTGAGATTTTGAAGAGAAATCAAAATGAAATACTAGAAATGAAGAATTCAATAGATCAAAAAAAATGCAGTAGAAAGACTTAACACAGAGTTGGTGAGGCAGAATAAATAGGTTAGAGCTAGAAGACAAATCTCTGGAAATTTTACATTCAGACCAAAAATAATAAGAAGTTAGAAAACTAAAAACACTGTTGGAGATCTACAGGATACTATCAAACAATCCAACATATGGGTCTCAGGAGTCCCTGAAGGCATGGAAAGAGAGAAAGGATTAGAAGGCCTTTCAGTGAAATAATTATAGAAAACTTCCCTAATTTGGAGAAAGAAAGGGACAGGAAGCATATAGAACTCCCAACAGACATGATCACAAAAGATCTTCACCACAACACATAGCAGTAAAACTCTCCACAGTAAAACACAAAGAAAAGATTATAAAAGGTGCATGAGAGAAATGACAGGTAACTTTCAGAGGAAATCCAATTAAATTAACAGCAAACTTCTCATCAGAAACCCTATAGGATAGGAGAGAATGGCAAGATATATTCCAAGTCTTCAGAGAAAAAAACTGTCAACTCAGAATACTGTACCCAGCAAAGCTCTCATTTATAAATGAAGGTGAAATAAAGACAATCCATAACAAACAGAAATTGAAAGAATTTGTCGCAACTCATCCACCCTGACAAAAGATGCTTAAGGATGTGTTACACACAGAAACACAGAAATAGGATCATTATTATGAAAGTAGGTGAAGGCAGGAAAAACTCCCAGTAAAAGTACAAAGGAAATAAAAATAACAAACAGGAATATTAAAGGAAAAATGGTAGGCCAAATTTAATACTTATCAATAGTCACCTTGAATATAAATGGCCTCAACTTTCCAGTTAAAAGACACAGACTCACCAGCCCTGTGGTGCAGTGGGTTAAAGCCCTGGCCTGAAGTGTTGGCATCCCATATGGGTGCCAGTTCTAATCCCAGCTGCTCCTCTTCTGATCCCGCTCTCTGGTTTGGCCTGGGAAAGCAGTAGAAGATAGCTCATGTCCTTGCTCCCCTGCTCCCACGTGGGAGACCCGGAAGAAGCTCCTGGCTCCTGGTTTTGGATCAGCGCAGCTCCAGCCGTTGTGGCCATCTGGGGAGTGAAACATTGGATGGAAGACCTCTCTCTCTCTCTGCCTCTCCTCTCTCTGTGTAACTCTTTCAAATAAAATAAATAAAAATTTTAAAAAAGACACAGACTGGCTGAATGGATTAAAAAGAAAACCCACCTATTTGTGGCCTGCAGAAAACAAATCTTATGAACAATGATACTCCTAGACTGAAAATGAAAGGATAGAAAAAGATAATCCATGCTAACAGAAACCAAAAAAGAGCTGGTATAGCAATTCTTATATCAGACCAAATAGACTTTAACACAAAAACTGTTAAAAGAGACAAAGAAGGGTACTATGTAATGATTAAGGCATCAATTCAACAGGGAGAAGAGATTATTATGAAGGTATATGCCCCAATTTATGGGCCACCTGGCTATTTAAAAGAAATGTTTATGGATTTAAAGGAAGACACAGAACAAATATAATAGTAATGGGGGATTTCAATACCCCACTTTCAGCAATGGACAGATCAATCAGACAAAAAATCAGAAAGAGCAGATTTAATCAACACTACAGACCAAATGGAACTAACAGATATCTACAGAGTTTTCCATTTTACAGCTGTAGAACACACATTCTTCTCAGCAATACATGGAACTTTCTCTAGGATTGTCCACATGCTAGGCCATAAAGCAAGTCTCAGAAAATTCAAAAAAATCAAAATTATACCATGCATCTTCTCTGACCACAATGGAATGAAGTTCTAATCAACAACTAAGGATTCTCCAGAAGATATGAAAAAAAAAAGAAACCGATCAACATGTTTCTGAATGAATAGTGGGTAATTAAAGAAATCAAAAGAGAAATCAAAAAATTTCTGTAAATAAATGAAGATGACAATACAGCATATCAAAATATATGGGATACAGCAAAACCAATGTTAAGAGGAAAGTTTATAGCTATTAGTGCCTACATCAAATAATTGGAAAGACAGCAAATAAATGAACTGTCAGTGCAATTCAAGGACCTAGAAAAATAGTAGCAAACCAACCTAAAACTAGTAGGAGAAAAATAAATAATTAAAATTTGTGAAGACATAAACAAATTTGAAACAAAGAAGACAATACAAAAGAACAGAAAAACGAAGAGCTAGTTTTTGAAAAAAATAAAAAAAATTGACACACCATGGCCCAAATAACCAAAAAGTGGAGGGAGAAGACCCAAATTAATAAAATTAAAGATGAAAAAGAAAATGTAACAACAGACACCACAAAAATAAAAAGAATCATCAGGAATTATTACAAAGAGCTACATGTCAACAAACTGGGAAATCTAAAAGAAATGGATAGATTCCTGGATACAAACAATCTACCTAAATTGAGCCATGAAGACAAAGAATAAGATGAAGATGAAGAACAGATGAATAACCAAGACAGAAATCGAACCAGTAATAAAACCCTCCCAAGAAAAATAGCTCAGGACCAAATGGCTTCACTGCTTAATTCTATCAGACATTTAAAGAACTAATCCCAATTCTTCTCAATCTATTCCAAACAATTGAAAGGGAGAGAATCCTCCCAATTTTTTTCTATGAAGCCATCATCACTTTAAATCCTAAACTTGAAAAAGGTACAACAGAGAGAGCTACAGACCAATTTTCCTGATGATCATAGATGTAAATATTCTCAACAAAATACTAGCCAATCGAATCCAACAACATGTAAGAAGGATTATTCACCCAGACCAAGTGGGATTCATCCTTGGTTTTCAGGGATGTTTCAATATTTGCAAATCAATCAATGTGATACATCACATCAACAAATAAAAGAACAAAAACCATATGATTATCTCAATAGAAGCAAGAAAAGCATTTGCCAAAATACAACACTCTTTCATGATGAAAACTTTAAACAAATTGTGAATAGAGGGAACATTTCTCAATTTAATTAAGGCAATTTATCACGAACCCATGGCCGGCGTCCTATTGAACAGAGGAAAGTTGGAAACATTCCCACTTAGATCCAGAACCAGACAAAGATTCCCATTCTCACCACTGCTATTCCATATAGTCCTGGAAGTTTAGCCAGAGCCGTTAGTCAAGAAAAAGAAATCAAGGGATACAATTTGGAAAGGAGGAAGTCAAATTATCCCTATTTGCAGATGACATGATTCTATATATAGGGAATCAAAAAACTCCACTGAGAGACTATTGGAACTCATAGAAGAGTTTGGAAAAGCAGCAGGATATAAAATTAACATACAAAAGTCAACAGCCTTTGTATACACAGACAACGCCACAGCTGAAAAAGAACTTCTAAGATCAATCCCATTCATAATAGCTACCAAAGAAATCAAAACCTTGGAATAAATTTAACCAAGGATGTCAAAGATCTCTATGAGAGTTACAAAACATTAAAGAAAGAAATAGGAGAAGATACATAAAATGGAAAAAATTTTCCATTTTCATGGATTGGAAGAATCAATATCAGCAAAATATCCATACTACCAAAAGCAATTTACAGATTCAAAAAATATCAATAAAAATACCAAAGACATTCTTCTCAGATACAGAAAAAAATTCATATGGAAACACAGGAGACCTTGAATAGCTAAAGCAATCTCACACAACAAAACAAAGCTGGAGGTATCACAATACCAGATTTCAAGATCTACTAGAGGGTAGTCATAGTCAAAACAACTTGGTATTGGTACAAAAACAGATGGATAGACCAATGGAACAGAGTAGAAATGCCATAAATCTATGCGAGCATCTATAACCATCTTATATTTGACAAAGGAGCTAAAATCAATCCCTGGAGCAAGGACAGTCTCTTCAAGAAATGGCTCTGAAAAAATTAGATTGCCATATGCAGAAACACGAAGCAAAGCCCCTACCTTATAACTTTCGCTAAAATCCAATCAAAATGGACTAAAGACCTAAATCTATGACCCAATACCATCAAATTATTAGAGAAAATTTGGGAAACCCTATAAGACATTGACATAGACAAAGAGTTCTTGGAAAAATCCCAGAGACACGGACAATCAAAGCCAAAATCAACAATTAGGATTAAATCAAGTACAGAGAATTTTGCACTACAAAAGAAAAAATCAGGAAAGTGAAGAGGCAACCAACAGAATGGGAGAAAATATTTGCAATCAATAAAACAGATAACGATTAATAACCAGAATATATAAACATCAAGAAAGTCAACAAAACCAAAAAAACCCAGTAAAGAAATAGATAAAGGACTTAAAGAGATAGTTTTCAAAAGAGGAAATCCAAATGGCCAACAGAGACATGAAAAAATGCTCAGGATTGCTAGCCATCAGAGAAATGCTATTCAAAATGACAATGAGGTTTCACCTCACCCCCATTAGAATGGCTTTCATATAAAAATCAACAAACAACAAATTCTGGTGAGGATGTGGGGGGAGAAGGTGCCCTTATCACTCTTGGTGTGAATGTAAGCTGGTAAAGCCACTATGGAAGACAGTATGGATATACCTCAGAAACCTCAATATAGAACTACCATATAGCCCAGCCAATCCACTGCTGGGAATTCACCCAAGGGAATTAAAATCAGCATATGAATGAGCTATCTGTATCTCCAGGTTTATTACAGCTCAATTCACAATAGCAAAGATATGAAATCAACCCAAGTGCTCATGAACTGAAGACTAGATAAGGATATTATGGAATACACACACCATGGAATAATACACAGCACTAAAAAATGAAATATGGTCATTTGCAACAAAATGAATGAAACTGGAAAACATTATACTCAGTGAAATAAGCCAGTCCCAAAGGGACAAATATCATATGCTCTCCCTGGCCTGTGATAACTAATAGAGCCCCTTAAAGGCGATCTGTCGAAGTGAAATTGACACTTTGAGAAACAATAACTTTGCACAGCCCTTGCCTTGACTGTTAAACAGTATTTTTTCCTTTCATTTATTTTATTTTATTTAACTTTTTTCTTTCATACTATTTGATGAACTCTTAACATAGAGTAAACCATATGTGTATGAAGTTATTTGAAAACAGATGTTAGTTAAAAATAAGAGTAAGAATAAGTGAGGGTGAGGCCAGCACTGTGGCGTAGCAGGTAAAGCGGCCGCCTGCAGTGCTGGCATCCCATATGGGCACCAGTTCGAGACCTGGCTGCTCCAGTTCTGATCCAGCTCTCTGCTATTGCCTGGGAAAGCAGTAGAAGATTGTCCAAGTTCTTGGGCCCCTGCACCTGCTTGGGAGACCTGCAAGAAGCTCCTGGCTCCTGGCTTCAGATTGGTGCAGCTCCAGCCCTTGAGGCCAATTGGGGAGTGAACCAACAGACAGAAGACCTTTCTCTCTTTCTTTCTCTTTCTCTCTTTCTCTCTTTCTCTCTTTCTCTCTCTCTCTCTCTCTCTCTCTCTCTCTCTCTCTCTCTCTCTCTGCCTCTCCTCTCATTGTGTAACTCTGACTTTCAAGTAAAATAAATAAATCTTAAAAAAAAAAAGTGAGGGAAGAGGAAGAGGATTGGAAATGTGGGTGGAAGGGCAGGCACAGAGGGAAGGATCACCATGATTCTAAAATTGTAATTGTGAAATATAGGAAGTTTGTAAGTATAAAGCAGTATAGTTCCGCATACATTTCTACAGACTTATTTCTAAGGGTGCAGCTTAAAAACTTGCCATGAGATCCCAAATTCCCTTAAGCTGAGTGGTAAATTTTTATTTATTTTTCATTTGACTTTATTCACAGAATAACATGTTAAGCATTATAGAGATCATATGGATAGATTAAGTGGTAATGTGATAATATAGACAGGAACAAGTGTTAAAATGACCATATAAATAGGATTGCTTGGTAATAATAATAGAATTTAAAAGGAATGAATGCTCCAACATGGGAAGCAGTCTATACAGTAGACTCATAGAATGACAATCACCTTAAGTAGCACTCTAAGTTTAGAATCAACTTTTAAGGCATTCTAGTCTGGATGAAAAGCCCAGGGGAGCATTTCAGGCATGGAAAGCCAAGACACTGTGGCAAAAAATGTTCTACACAAAGGACCTCTATGGGTGAGACCCCAGTGGAAAGAAACAGCCACCAAAGAAGGATGTACTTTCCTCAGAAGGGAGAAGAGAGCTTCCTCTTTGCCTATGGCCTTGTCAAAATACTGAAGACAAAAGGCTTCCATAGCTTAAGCAGCTCATGTCAAGAGCCTTGGGTGAGCACTGACATCACATATAAGAGTGTTAATTGTTAAATAAACAACAGGAGTCACTGTGCACTAACTTTCCATGCAGGACCTCTGTCCTCAAAGAGTTATATTATGAGACTTAATAGGAAAACTTGTTCTCAAAGAATTACTTCATTTTAGTGTATTAAGTGGAGGATATTCTTATGTCTCATAAGTTATAGTTACGTCTAAGTGCTCACAAAAGATGCATCATTCTTGGGTTCTTCTTTAAAGATAATTAAGTTTCTTTAAAAAAAAAAAAGGGGGAAATTACCTTCGAGATGCAATGACTTTGAACAGCCCTGTCTGGACTGTTGAGGGACACTTTTTGTTTTTGTTCTCTTTAAGTTTTTTGGTTTTTGTCTTTTTTTTCTTTCTCTTTCTCTTTTCCCTCCTCATGCAAAGTGTTGAACTTTTTAGCTAGAATAGAGTTAATCTTCTGTGTATAAAGTTAAACGAAAATAGATCTTAGTAAAAAACAAGATTGGGAACAAGACAGGGGAGAGGAAGATGAGTAGGAGTGTGGGTGGGAGGTCGGGTATGGTAGGAAGAATTACTATGTTATTAAAGTTATATTTATGAAATGTGTGCAAATTAATTAATGAACAGCATCAGTGTGGTTCAAACCAGCATCATCTGTCTTGATGTGATGAACTGAAGATACAATGTCACTTACATGATATTCTTGCAAAAAAGACAATCCACCTCTGAGGACATATTAGACAAATATAATTTTCTCTTTATCCTCAAAATATGAGCGAACCAGGGCTGTCATTGTGGCATAGTGAGTAAAACCTCCACCTGTGACATTGGCATACCATATGGGTTTTGGTTCGTGTCCCTGCTATGGCTGCTCTACTTCTGATCCAGTTCCCTAATGTATGGGAAAGCAGCAGAAGATGACCCAAATGTTTGAGACCCTGCCGCTGATGTGGGAGACGCAGAAGAAGTTCCTAGGTCCTGACTTCAGACCAGTCCAGCGGCCATTTGGAGAGTGAACTAGCAGATGGAAAATCTCTCTGTCTCTCCCTCTTGCTCTCTTAACTCTGGCTCTCAAATAAATATTTTTTAAAAAAGCAAGAAAAAAAAAAGGAGTGGGATGGGAATTAGCATTTGGCACAGTAGCTAAGATTCTACTTGGGACCCCTGCATCACAGCTTGAAGAGCCTAGATTTAGGTCTTCACCCTGCTTCTGAACCAGCTTCTTGCTAATGAGCACCCTTGGAGAAAGCAGGTAACAATTCAAGTGTTAGGTCCCTGCCACCCTTGTGGGAGACCCTAAGTTTCTGACTTCCGGCTGCAGACCAGAATAAACCAGTATATAGGAACTATCTCTCCCCTTCCCCTTTCTCTCTGCCTTTCAACTACATAAATAAAAATTATTATAAAAGCATTTTTAAAAAGAAGAACCAAGGAGTAAAGTTGGCAATATGGAATAGATAAATTCAACCCATGATTGGATCTTGTATGACAAACTATTTTATTTATGAAAGGCTAATGGCACAATGATTTAAATTTTAATTAAGTCTACAAATTAGATGTTAACATTTTATAAATATAATGTTACCATCATAATGTGGTGGTAAAAAGGATCATGTATGCAGCTGACTTTCCAATAATTCAGAACACATAGCCTCTATGTTAGTGTTTATGTGTGTGCATATGCACACATGCAAGAGAAAGCAGAGGAAGAGTGACAAAGCAAATGGGTTAATATGCCAACAATGGGGCTCTCTATGTGTACAGTATATAGGAGATTTTTGTGCTGTGTTTGCAACTTTTTGGAAGCTTTAAATTCTTTAAAAATAAAAAAATCAGAATAATTAAGCAATACAATTGGTGTGGAGATAGTATTCTGTGTCAAAAATCTCCCAGGAGGGCTAGAGGAACTCCTGTGATGAAGTCTCAATGAATAAGCACCTTTAACTCAAGTATCTCGTGGCAGGTCTTTCACAAAGATGGAAATGAGGAAACACACCTATGATTGTGCAACAAGATGGCACCCTTCCTACTACCCACAGCAAATACATAGAACAGATGGCATTTGTGTAAATTCCCATTGTGGGGCCAGCGCCATGGCTCAATAGGCTAATCCTCCACCTAGCAGCGCCAGCACACCGGGTTCTAGTCCTGGTCGGGGCGCCGGATTCTGTCCCGGTTGCCCCTCTTCCAGGCCAGCTCTCTGCTGTGGCCTGGGAGTGCAGTGGAGGATGGCCCAAGTGCTTGGGCCCTGAACCCCATGGGAGGACAGGATAAGCACCTGGCTCCTGCCTTTGGATCAGCGCAGTGCGCCGGCCGCAGCACTCCGGCCACGGCGGCCACTGGAGGGTGAACCAACGGCAAAAGGAAGACCTTTCTCTCTGTCTCTCTCTCTCACTATCCACTCTGCCTGTCAAAAAAAAAAAAAAATCCCATTGTGGGATATATTTTACACCCTTTCCCATTACACCACACTCCTTGCTTGAAATTGAGTTTAAAGATGTTTAAAGATATTCAGTTTCCTAGTCCTATAATATCAGAATGAAATTTTCATGCAAAAATAAAGTACCCGATCCTTGAAGCAGTTTTAGAGTGAATTAAGAGTCAGGCATTCATCAGCACAGTCCGTACAATATTTTTGTTCACGTTGTGTAAGCAATTCCCTCAGCCTTGATAACTTTGTGGGGGTTTAATGAGTGCCAGGAATCTCAGCAGAGAGCCTTCTGCTCTAAAAATTTTTGCAGGGACCAAGATGGGGCCTGATGAGAATGCATTCATGTTAATAAGCTATTATTAGGAAGGAAAATATTTTCAGAAATGCTCCAAAGGAAAACAAATGAATCAACCTGTAAACACACTTTTGGCATAAAACCTTTAATTTCCTGTATTAAAGAGAAGCAGCTTCTTTTTGGCAAACAAGGTAATTTTTTTTTAGTTAAAACAATTCCTTGTTTCTAAAACTGCTGGTGTATTTCCTACTAACCATCATGATTACAAATTTCATAGTGGTTACAGGATCACTACTAAAAGCCTGGGTGGATTTGTGCAGCCTTTGAAGGTGGAAAGTTGTTAGAATTCTTGTACCAATTTGATGTATTTTCATTTTCGTTCATTTTGTTATCCAGACAGAGACGTGCCAATCTCTTCAACACCATTATTCTGAGAAAAGAAATATGGTCTGGCTGTTCCAGGCTTCTGGAAAGGATTATTAAATTAAGTAGCACAGGTGATGTTTTTACAGGCACTCAATAAATGCCTAGAAAGGGGGAGATTCCAACTCACAGTCTGAACTTCAAATTCCCCGAGACTGAACTACACACGACCATTGGAGCTCAGAGAAAGGGGCCATTTTCAATATTTTCTCTTGAACACATTTATTTTGGACCACTTTGCTCTTTATTCTCTTTCCCCTCCTATCTTTTCATCTAACTTTATTGCTAGAACTATTACATTTTTCTAATTTTTTATCTCTGCTTATTACCTAGACATATTCCTATAATTGTTACTCTGTTATTCATACTTGAAAAAATACATAGTAGAAACATTTTATTCTATATGTTTTTCCAACACTCATTATAATAAAAAGATGTATATGCCCAAATGCATTTTATGGGATAATTTTAGTGATAGTGATAAATGAGTCTTTCAGCTACTATTATTTAATGGCATTATTAGTAGGTTGTTACCATTTGAAAAACAGAAGCATGTTATTAAAATGCACTTGCTCTTTCACAAATACCATTAAATATTTAAAGGCTGAAATCACATTTCCCATCTCAATGAATCTGAGTTAAAGCACATCTTTTCTGAAAGTTGTCATCATTTACATTTTGCAGTTTAAAGTTTGACATCAAGAGCAGGCGTTGTGGTATAGCAGGCTGAACCACTGCTTGGGATGACTGCATGGCAGAGTGCCTAGGATTGAGTCTGTGCAATTACACTTCCAATCCAGTTTTTTGCTACTATGCCTAGGAAGGCAGTAGATAATGGCTCAAGTACTTGAGTCCTTGCTGCCTATGTGGGAGACCCAGATGAAGCTCCTGGACCCTAACTGTTGTGGGCATTTGGGAAATGAAGCAGTGAATGGAAAATCAATCTCTCTCTCTCCCCCTGTGCCACATTGCCTTTCAAGGAAACAAATAAATTCTTTTTTTTTTTTTTTAACATGGGGTACTTACAGAGATTTACAAAAATTAAATTTGATTCTGGCAAGGGCCCTTAGGGTATTTCTAGGATGAGTAACATAGGTGAGTCATAGGTGTGGTGTTCTATTAATGTTCTTTGAAGGTGATTTGATAAGGAGAGTGAAACTTCCCTCAGAGGCACTTCCTAACTTCCTAAATGCACACACAAGAGATTTTGCTTCCTGCTCAAGGATATCTAGAGGTGTTTACACATATTTTTGTTACAACAGGGAAATGGTTGCTTCTAGCATCTAGTGAGTAGAGGCCAGAGATGCTGTAAAATACCCTACAGTGTACAGGACAGTCTCCACAACCACGGATTTTATAGCCCAAAATATCAATAGTTGGTGTTGAGAAATCCTGCTGTACCTCTAGGGCTATAGAGATCCATAACATTCCCTAGCAATGCAGTATCAAAACACTGCAGGCTGAAGAAATATAATGGAAAAGGAAAAAAGTAAAACTAGATGATATAATTCCACCCACTGAGTCCCACATACCTGTTGAAAGAACCTTGCAAAAGTTGGCATATGTAAAACTGCAACCACAGGCATTTACAAACATTGACACACCACCATACCACACCTAAGCAAAGACTAGATATCCACAGAGGATTAAAAAACCAGAGCGTCAGAGTTATACAATTCTCTATCTGGGAACCTACCCTGGTCTCTGAGATTATTCTAGAGGCAACTCATTGGCCTTCTGAGATAAGCCAATGGACAAAATCTCAGGGCACCACTGATGGAAAAATGATGATAGGAAAAACTTTCAGTTATAGAAGCTGTACAACTACACAGAAAATATAGGAGAAGTTTTTCTTTACAAATATAGACACCTAGCCTTTACTTTACTTATTGAACATAAAGCCCTAAAAGTATATTTCACAGTTATACAGAAACAGGAGACCTATTAGGCATTCTTTCTTTTTTTTTTTTTAATATTTTACTTATTCATTTGACAGGTAGAGTTACAGACAGTGAGAGAGAGAGGCAGAGAGAAAGGTCTTCCATCTGCTGGTTCACTCCCCAAATGGCCACAACAGCCAGAATCAGGCCAATCCAAAGCCAGGAGCCAGGAGCTTCTTCCAGGTCTCCCACGTTGGTGCAGTGGTCCAAGGACTTGGGCCTTCTTCAATTTCTTTTTGAGGCCACAGGAGAGAGTTGGATCAGAAGAGGAGCAGCCAGGACTAGAACCAGCATCCATATGGGATGCTTGCGCTGCAGGTGGACAATTAAGCTACTGAGCCACAGCACCAGCCCCAGTATTATTTCTTGAAGCACTCACGTTATTATATTGGCTGATACCCAACTATTTAAGTCTTTAGCATTCAGTGCAGAACTGTGACAAGCAAGACCAGGTATATTTTTATTTGTATTTTTGTTATTTGAATAAAATCAACTGCTGTCACCTTTATAATTAATGTGAAATCATTAGTCCTAGCATTATTATTAGAAATGTTCTTTTTCCAATGCATTCAGACAATGTGTTGCTGTCTCACTCAGCATTGAAGGCATTCCCTTCCAAATCACTACAGCAGATGAGATGGAGATAAAGAAACTGTAGTGCCAGGTTGGTGGATGTGTCCCATCTCTCTCCCCAACATTTCTTACATATTTGTATCTCCTGAGATACCTATGTCTTCTCTCAGTGACAACTAGGGATTCCCAGAGAAGCGATCTTAACTGAGATGAGAAAACACACAAAACAGTTTCTTACTCTACAGAAATAGTAATAATTTCATTGATGGTGATGTTAAATTAAGGACATGAGAGACAGGGTGCTCAAACTTTAAGATATGCTTTAAGAACCTTAATCTTAACTGTGTAGTCTAATGATTTTACAGTCAAAATAGGATACAAAAATGCAAGTCTCCCCTTTGTCTCAAAGCAAAATGAAAACAAGGCCACATTAGTTACCAAGTACATCAAGATAATAAACAATTTCTCTCTTATTTTGGGCATTAAAAATTTGTTCAGGGACCAGTATTGTGGTGTAGCTGATCAAGTCGCTTTCTGCAATGCCGGCATTCCATACGCTTGGTGATTTGAGTCCCAACTGCTCCGCTTCTGATCCAGCTCCCTACTAATACTGCTCGGAAAGCATCGGACAAAGGCCCAAATACGTGGGCCTTACACCCATTTGGGAGTACTGGACGAAGCTCCTGGCTTCAGTCTGGCCCAGTTTTGGCCATAGTGGCCAACTGGGGAGGTAACCGGCAGATGGAGGGTCTCTCTTTCTCTCTGTGTGTGTCTCTCTGTCTTTCTCTATCTGTAACTGCCTTTCTAACAAATCTTTCAAAAAATTGTCCAGTATAAGTACCTCAGTACCAGCCAGGTCATAATGAAAACAATAAACTCTTCTCTAATACAAAACTGTTCCTCCCTTGTAGCTCAGGCCTCCTTCAGGTTTGGGAATTTCTAAAGCCAAAGACATTTCAGCTTTTTCTCTTTTGCCTCACCCTAAGCCCAATTCTAAACCTTAACTCATCTCCTTTATTCAACAAGTCTTGTTTCTATCCTTCCAGGACACTGCACCGCAAGAAGCATGAGAACTGAGGTTAAGACATGTGTTCCCAACTGAAAGAAAAACAAAAAACCCATTCATACCAGAAGCAGATCTCCAGAAAACCCCAAAAAATTGTCTGAAAGATGCAGTCACTTCAGATCTTGTCATGTCTAGATGGCACCCATGGTAGATCATAGAAGCACCCGGCAGATGATGCTCTGCCTTTTCCATAGTAATTTTCTCCTCATCCCCTCTGAACCTAGAAGAGTCAAAAAACACAACTAGAAAAATTACAGGATGAACCCTGAACTTTTCCTGGATGCTCAGATTCCATACTGGATCAGGCCAAAGTTGGGGAAAGAAGACGTACTTGGCTATGCAGTAGAAGTCTTCATGAGTATGCTGAACTGAATTGGAGTTGTGTGATTATTAAATCAGACTGGAGTTTTAATCTCAGAACAAGAGACCATCTACCATCTGAGCAGTAAGACCTGCCTAATGGTTCATCCAGGGACAGAAAACGAAGTGATCCTCAGAGAGTACTCAAGCAGACTGAAAAGGCACTTGGAAGGGAAAATTACATTACCTTTTATTATGTTCATACTGTACAGAGTCTAGCTTACTCAATGAGTCAGTTACACCTTCATTTGATTTTTGGAGAGGTGCCTGCCAACTCAAAATGAAAACACAATCCCTTCTTCATTTGCACTCAACCACCTATACCTCCCTAAACACCTTTTCACAGAAAATCTCTTGATCTGTCTTTATCATAACATGGGAACATTTAAAATTGAGAACTCCACAGACCAGTTGGCTGGGCAACAGGCAACTACAGCATAGTAATAACAAATATGGTCTATATATTTGTTCTGGTTTAATCATAATTTTTAAACAAATTAGGCTAAATATAAGCTAAGAAATTATCAACTTGAACTTGATCATGCTGCAATGAGAAAATTGAAGCTGAGTTTTTAAAATGTACTTTCTGGAGCAAACATGATAGGATGATTTCAGAAGGACTCAGGCCTTCTATTCTAATAATCTTGCTTCTGTTTTTCTCTAGGTTTTTTTTTTTTTTTTTTTTTTTTTTTTTTTTTTTTTTTTGACAGGCAGAGTGGACAGTGAGAGAGAGAGACAGAGAGAAAGGTCTTCCCTTTGCCGCTGGTTCACCCTCCAATGGCCGCCGCGGCCGGCGCGCTGCGGCCGGCGCACCACGCTGATCCAATGGCAGGAGCCAGGAGCAAGGTGCTTTTCCTGGTCTCCCATGGGGTGCAGGGCCCAAGCACTTGGGCCATCCTCCACTGCACTCCCTGGCCACAGCAGAGGGCTGGCCTGGAAGAGGGGCAACCAGGACAGAATCCGGCCCCCCGACCGGGACTAGAACCCGATGTGCCGGCGGAGGATTAGCCTAGCGAGCCGCGGCGCCGGCCTTCTCTAGTTCTTTATTCACTTACATTACATTTTTATTTATTTATTTGTTTGCTTCTTGGTAGGAATGATCAGCCTAGCTGATATGAGGAACTGGAAGAAAACCACATTCAACCGAACAATAGACTATTTAAATTCATATAACTTGCTGCAGAAACAAATGTATATGTGTGTGTGTGTGTGTGTGTGTGTACACATGTATATTTGGCTGCTTTCTTTCCTATGGCTTTGATAGATGATATTCTCAGCACACTGTAATGTAGCTGTGCTGGAAGCACATCATCAATGAAAGCTTTCTATGCAAAACTCACAGAATGTGGTAGAGTAGCAGAGCACATTGGGCTGCCATTTTAGACATGGCACAAAATGTGTATATATGATCATTTCTGCACTGGGTACATTCTAAATCTTGCAAAATTAGACTTACTGGGTGCCAATTTGATAGGTGTTGCCAATTATCCCTCAACCTGGAAAATCGTAGGATGTTTTTCCAAGGAAAGAAAGGAAGCATAAGCAGAATTATAAGCACCTGCATCCCATTCTTGGCCTGATTCTTGCCTTGTGAACTGCTTTGGTTGCCCTGCAATGCCTCTGGGCACTTCAAGGACCACAGGCTCAATGGACATTACAATATTCATCCTACCTGCTGTTTTTGGAAAAAATTAAAAAGACAACTTGCATAAAGGAGAAATAATTTCCTTCAAATAATTGAACATCTGGGGATTTTAGTGGGGCATTTGGTACTTTTCACATCTCCAAAAAGAATGCCTTCTCCCAGTTCATTACTGAAATAATTTGCACAGCAATTTATAAAGTGATAACAGTGAAGCTATTATGCTATGAGACAGAATCCTTGACTGGATAAATAAATAGACTTAAGTGCAATGTCAGTCTTCCTGCTCTTTGATACTCTAAGCCATTGATCTCTCGGACATCTTTAAATTTTCATGTATTTGGAACAGAGCCATTTGGTTCAGGTAGCCTTGTTAAAAAGGGATTTGCAGGTCTTTGCAGTGTTACATCCCTGCCAAGTCAGAATAACTCAAGACAAGGTCAGTGTCTAAGACTCTCTTGTATTAAATCAGCAAGTAAGCTCATATGCATTGCAGATTCCTTGCCCATGAGATCTCTTGTCTAAAGCAATCTGTTGAAAGGTGATAGGGTTGAAGCATGGGCTAGACAACATGCATATGGCAGAGAGTTTGTAATATTCTAAGTGGCATCAATTGTGTCCCCTTGGGTCAAGATAGGAACAGTATTGGTAAATCAATAGTTTAATCCATATGAGACAAGCTATTTATCAAAACTCTTATTAAACAGAATTCTGCTAAACAAAATTCTTCACCGACTTAGTTGGCAGGAGCCATCTTGTATCATATGGTGTATCCTACTCACACTAAAACAGTAATCAACATCTACATTCTCCCTGTATTTCTGCTCTGACAGAAGGTTTGCTAAACAGACTAAGTGTTTCCCTTATGGTTAGGCACATGGCTAATAAGTAAATTCTGACAAATTGAATTGTAATTGTGCAAGATTTGGAGAATAGTGACATTAGTCAAACATTAAGTCATAATCAAAATGATTGAATCACATGCAACATTCAAAAAACTTGCCAAAATCTATAATGGCCCATCTGTAATTTAAGAAAGAAATTACTTTATACAATAGTTGGTCAAATATATGGAAAGGGAGATTTTTAAGACAGCCTTTGTATTGAAACCTACTTGGCTTTATCCAAAAATTGAAAACAAAGAAATCAGGCAATCTATAAATCTTTGGTTCTCAAATATTCTATGGGCCTTCGGTAAAATAGGGCGAAAATAAAAGCATTTATTTTAATATATTGGACACCTTCCTTGAACTTGCACATTCTCTAATGTGCAAGTTTGAAAGAGAACTCTAGTGAGATAACAGAGAAAAATCTTCTCTGGTGCTTTATAAGCCGAAAGAGCAAGTGTCAGCAACAAACTTCTCAGTAGAATGATTCCATCAACTTCAGTGCCTTTCATCCCCTATGCCCATGACCAGGTGATACAATAATCACTGAGTATTGGCACTTTTGAATCCTCTCCAATGTGTCTTTCTATAGAAATAAAGCAATTATAGTCACTCCTATAATTCCACTTACGAATCAATTACCACTCTCTGCTTCCCATCTCATCCTTATAACTTCCACAAATAAATATTTTTCAACTGCTACAAAAGATTTCTAGGACTCAGGAAAGCTAATGGTTCATTTTTTCAGGAAGCATTGATTCTGCCTTGGCTTCTAGGTAAAGATGCGAGTTTTCATTTCATTTGAAAAGCAGAAAGGTGTGATTTTATAAATACTTCTTTAAGTGGAAGGCATATATGATTAACATAAGTTCTTCAAACATGAAGATACTGAAGATGTAAGCTTGGACATAAAAGGGTATTAGTTCAGCAAAAAGTAACTGTTTTGAAAGTGTCAGCCACTAAGGAATGTGCAAAGAAAGCTCTTTTGTCTAACATTGTGCTGCATCTGATTTTACAGGATGTAGCTTCCTTACTTATGGGAAGCTCTCTATCTTTGACTAACTACCAAGCAGCATTAGCATTTTATACCACATGTGTATATTTATGGTGGTGGCTATGTATCTTCTAACAAATCCATAAACTGCCTACCTTCCTACAGTGGGATAAACTAAAGAACATTTGAAAGAAAAAAATAAGTGAAAAGGTCTCATATGTTCCTGGAAGACAAAAGAGATCCTGTATGATGGCTGTTGTGAAATTGACTGAATAGTGTCTTTCTAAGAATATGTCTTAGCAATAGCTAGAGATAGTTACTGCCTCCAGCATCTCTTGGCCCAGTGGTCTAGGACCTCTCATAGAGCAGCTCACAGGCCTTGGCTCTGTTGTGCAATATGGAGAACTCCATGTACAGCACTAGAGTCATACTGAATTTCTCAGGATAGTGCAATGAGCATTATGACCTTTAGCTACATGTATCCGGGGAAAGACTAGACCCAGAATTCAGGAACTATCCAGATGACAGATGCCTTAGAAAGCTGGAAAGAGATTATTTGAAAATTTCAGAGTTTTATCCTCTGAAAAGCAAATTAGAACAGAGCTCTGTGGTTAAAGGAAAAGGGCTGCTCTTTCTTGAGACCCCACTATGACCATCAGATGGTCTAGCAGTTAATGCCGGACAATGTGCTTTTCTGCCTAGTCCCTTGGAGCCACCTAAATCCTGAGTTCATATAAGAGCACTCCAGTAGAATCCCTGAACATCAATAAGGGAGAAGAACCTAAGACAGTGTCAGCAGTTGACAAATCTCTGGTAACATTACATGGCTGGTTTTCTCCATTTATGGCCCTGGATGCTAAAGCAAGCAGAGGAATTCGTGGTCTACAGCTTTGTTATCAAACTTGTGGTTCTTTTTAAAGATCTATTTATTTTAAAAAGTTACATAGAGAGAGAGAGAGAGGGAGACACATACACAGGGAGAAAAATTTTCTATCTGCCTGTTCGCTCCTCAGATGGCAACAATAGCCAGCTCTGGGCCAGGTTGAAGCCAGGTGCCAGGAGCTTAATTTGGGTCTCATGTGAGTAGCAGAGGCCCAAACACTTGGGCCTTCATCCACTGCTTTTCCCAGGTTATCAGAAGGGAGCTAGATCAGAAGTAGAGCAGCCATTATACGAACCAGATACCATACAGGATGCTGGTGTTTCAAGCAGCTTACCTACTACACCACAATGCCAGCACTATTACTTTTTGAAGATTTTATTTATTTGAAAGGCAGAATTATGGAGAGGGTAAGAGAAAAGAGAGAGAGATCTTCTATCAGCTGGTTCACTCTCCAGTGGTCTCAATGGCTGGGGCTAGGCCAGGCTGAAGCCAGGAGCAAGGACTCCATCCAGGTCTCCCACATGGGTGGCAGGGGCCCAAGCACTGGGTCACCTTCTGTTGCTCTCCCAGGCACACTATCAAGGAGCTGGATTGGAAGTACAGCAACTAGAAATTGAACCAGTGTCCTTATGGGGTGCCAGTGTTGCAAATAACACACAGAGTGCCACTCCCAAAGTCATTAATCTTCTGTTTTTTTTTTTTTGGACAGGCAGAATGGACAGTGAGAGAGAGAGACAGAGACAAAGGTCTTCCTTTGCCGTTGGTTCACCCTCCAATGGCTGCCGTAGCTGGCACACTGTGGCCGGTGCACCACGGTGATCCGAAGCCAGGAGCCAGGTGCTTCTCCTGGTCTCCCATGGGGTGCAGGGCCCAAGCACTTGGGCCATCCTCCACTGCCTTCCCGGGCCACAGCAGAGAGCTGGCCTGGAAGAGGGGCAACCGGGACAGAATCCGGCACCCCAACCGGGACTAGAACCCGGTGTGCTGGCGCCACAAGGCGGAGGATTAGCCTATTGAGCCACAACGCCGGCTCCAAACTCATTCTAAATCCTTATGTGTTATTTCATCATTTACAGATATTTTCATGAGTATTTTCTCATAGGTTCTTCACAAAAATTCTATGATAAGGATATTGTTATCTCTACATTATGAATAAAAACACTGAATCACAGACCCGGAAGCAGGACACTTGACCACAATTTTTGATGTTTTCAACTCTGCTACAATTGCCCCGCACACTTCAGAAACTTGTTTTATTCACGGGTAATTTCACACACTGTGGCTTACACCCAACAAAGACATGATTCTAAACTGAATTTTCTTTGATAGAGTGCTGACTTTCTCCCCAGTCTTATGTTCAAGAAATATAAGCAAATCACTTTTATCAGAACTCTAGGCAAAATATAATTAGGAAAGTTAGAAAACCATTGTGAATAAAATGAAGCACACGATACACGAGAATTCATCCAGCTTTTACACTGGTAACAGCCATGGGAAACATGAGACTCCTTTAGTGAAAATGTAGACCTATCTCCAACATATCCTCCCAGTTTTTGTTCAGTCATTTCTTCATGGTTCATACACTGAGAAAACTCCTTTTTGTTGAGCACTAAGTGGTAAGGTACAATAGGATACATGAACAGTTTCTGCAATCAAAAACCTGCCATGTAATACCTGACAACTAGAGTAGGAAAAGTACACATACACAGGCACAACCCAAAGTTCTACAAAGGCAGAAAGAAGGGTCCTGTTCAACTAAACAAGAGACGAGGAGGAAGTACCCTGAAAGTGATGACTGAGTGGAAACAGAAATGACAAGTTATAATCAAGGTGGCTTGGGGATCAGGGAGCAGGAAGCTAAACTTTTTCAGCTTGGGTAATACTCCATGGCTTGCATATTTTTATTTTGGATGCACTCTAGCTTTTACCAGCTTGGTTTTTGATCCTCATTGTACAAACTAGAAAAGGCACATCCAAAGAATTTGGGAGACTTATTCAAGGGCACATCCCTAGTAAGAGAGAGATCCAAGAATTAATACCAGGTCTGTATGACTACTATGGGTGTGTGTGTGGTTTGGGTTTTGGTATTTTAATTATTTAAAGGCAAACAGACAGTCAGAAAAACCATTCACTCCCCCAAATGCCCACATCACCCAGGAGTGGGCAGGGTGAAGCTAAGATCCTGGAACTGAATCTGTGTCTCCAGTGTGAGTGACAGGTACTCAAGTACTTACATCATCACCTGCTGCTGCTATCCCCACCCCAGAGTGTATATTAAAAAGAAGTTAAAATCTGGAGTGGATCCAAGACTCAACTTCAGGCACTCTGGTATGAGATATAGGCATCCCAACTGGCATCCTAATCACTACACCAAATGCCCACTCTGACCACTATGTTTTTTGTTTTTTCGCCAGGCAGAGTGGACAGTGAGAGAGAGAGACAGAGAGAAAGGTCTTCCTTTTTCCATTGGTTCACCCCTCAATGGCCGCTGCGGCCGGCGCACCGCGCTGATCCGAAGCCAGAAGCCAGGTGCTTCTCCTGGTCTCCCATGCGAGTGCAGGGCCCAAGTACTTGGGCCATTCTCCACTGCACTCCCGGGCCAAGGCAGAGAGCTGGACTGGAAGAGAAGCAACCGAGACAGAATCCAGTGCTCCAACCAGAACTAGAACCCTGTGTGCCGGCGCCGCAGGCGGAGGATTAGCCTAGTGAGCCGCGGCACCAGCCGAGCACTATGGTTTTAGAGAGAGCATTGGAATCAAAGTCAGGCAACTGGAATTCTGTTACCAAATCCCCACACAACTTTCATTGGTGACTCTTCCTGTATCTATAAATTGAAAGGACTTAAATCAAGTGACTTCCAAAGTTGTTGGAGCTTTCAGTCTGATATATTTAACGCTCTGCTGCTCAGACCATGTCATGTTCAAGGAAATTCTGAAAAAATAAAGAGGAACTACTGACAATGTTCTATTAGATAGAACAACAGATGTATATGGCAATATCATTCCTTTGATATGTACATGTATAAGAAAATATACACACTACTCTCTAATGCCTAATATAATTTTAATGATTAATATTCTATCTTGTACTAATCCTTCTTTCAGATTAATAGAGATAATTGTGCGATGACTACAATTTAATGGTATTGCGCAGCGTGTTAAGTGTAGGACCAGATATCTTACAGGGATTTTATGATTATATTGTACACATTTTTTGAAGTTGTGCTTTCTGTGTTTTGTCTTTTGTTGTTGTTGTTTGTGATTGTATAGCATGTAGGAAAGCCAACAGTCTAAATGCAATGAATAAGACTCTCAAATTTCTTTGAAAAAAAATTTATATACCTGAGAAAAGAAATGATTTAAACATATGAAAATGAAAGAAGGCAGAATGTCCCAGAATGTTTCTGAAACACTGAATTTCAGGGCCCCAGTAGTGTTCATTTTCTTTCTTTTCTTTTCTTTTTTTCTTTTTTTTTTTTTTTTACAGGCAGAGTTAGTGAGAGAGAGACAGAGAGAAAGGTCTTTCTTCCGTTGGTTCACACCCTAAATGGCTGCCACAGCCGGCGCACTGCACCGATCCAAAGCCAGTAGCCAGGTGCTTCCTCCTGGTCTCCCATGCAGGTGCAGGGCCCAAGCACTTGGGCCATCCTCCACTGCCTTCCCGGGCCACAGCAGAAAGCTGGACAGGAAGAGGAGCAACCGGGACAGAACTGGTGCCCCAACCGGGACTAGAACCCGGAGTGCCGGCACCGCAGGCAGAGGATTAGCCTAGGGAGCCGTGGCGCCGGCCCATTTTCTTTTTTTTTTTTTTTTTTAAAGATTTATTTTATTTATTTGAAATACAGAGTTACAGAGAGAGGTAGAAAGAGAGAAAAAGGTCTTCTATCAGCTGGTCCACTCCTCAGATGGCCGCAACACCCGGAGCTGTGCCAATCCAAAGCCAGAAGCCAGAAGCCAGGAGCTTCTTCCAGGTCGCCCATGCAGGTGCAGGGGCCAAGGACTTGGGCCATCTTCCACTGCCTTCCCAGGCCATAGCAGAGAGCTGGGTCAGAAGTGGAACAGCTGGGACTAGAACCGGCGCCCACATGGGATACCAGCACTGCAGGTCAGGGCGTCAACCTGCTGCACCACAGTGCTGGCCCCAATAGTGTTCATTTTCACAAGCTAAAGTTTTGCTAACAAAATATTTTTAATGATAAAAATTTATCTGAGGGCCAGCGCCACGGCTCACTAGGCTAATCCTCCGCCTGCAGCGCCGGCACCCCAGGTTCTAGTCCCAGTTGTAGTGCCAGATTCTGTCCTGGTTGCTCCTCTTCCAGTCCAGCTCTCTGCTATGGCCCGGGAGTGCAGTGGAGGATGGCCCAGGTCCTTGGGTCCTGCACCTGCATGGGAGACCAGGAGGAAGCACCTGACTCCTGGCTTCGGATAGGCACAACGCACTGGCCGTGAAGGCTATTTGAGGGGTGAACCAACGAAAGGAAGACCTTTCTCTCTGTCTCTCTCAATGTTTAACTCTGCCTGTCAAAAAAAATTTATCTGAGTTTAAATTTAGCTTTTCCTTACAATTATCTTCTTTAGAGATATTCACTTGGGATATCTGTTGAGGTTAAAAAGATAAATTGGGGGCCAGCACTGTGGCAAAGTAGGTTAAAGCCCAGACCTGCAGCACTGGCATCCCATATGGGCACTGGCTCTACTTCTGATCCAGCTCCCTGCTAATGATCCTGGGAAAACAGCGGAGGATGGTCCAAGTGATTGGCCCTGTGCACCCATTGGGGAGACCTAGAAGAAGCTCCTGGCTCCTGTTTTTTTCCTGGACCAGCCCCAGGCATTGAAGCAATTTGGGGAATAAGCCAGCAGATGTTACACCTCTCTCTCTCTCTCTCTCCCTCCCTCCCTCCCTCCCTCCCTCTGTAACTCTGCCTTTCAAATAAATAATAAAATAAATATTTAAAAAAGATAAAATGATTTATCTCTATAGCAACTTATTGTGCTCTGATATGGGGAAATTTTTCATATATTATCATATTTTAACTCACAATCCCATGCTGTTTATTAGATTTGTATGGCTGCTCTAATAAATTATCACAAATGGGGTGGCTTAAAAGAACATAAATTTATCTTCTTGCAATTCTTGAAGCTCCTAGCCCAAAATCAAGGCACCAGCTAGCCACCCTCCCACTAAGTCGCTGGGTAGAATCTTCTTGTCTCTTACTAGTGACTGCCAGTAGACTGCCAGTTGTTCCTTACTGCTCCTGGCTTGCAGCTGCCTTACTTCAATTTCTGCCTCTCTTATTTGATGGCACCCTTCCTTTGAGTTTCTGTGTCCAAATCTCTCTCTTTTTAGAAAGAAAGCAGTCCAATTGGATTAAAGTCCACCCTCATGACCTAATGCTAGCCTGATCACAACTGCAAAGATCCTATTTGCAAATAAGGTCATATGCATAAACATGGTTCCAGAGGTTAAGGTTTTGTTTTTATTTATTTATTTATTTATTTATTTATTTATTTTGACAGGCAGAGTGGACAGTGAGAGAGAGAGACAGAGAGAAAGGTCTTCCTTTGCCGTTGGTTCACCCTCCAATGGCCGCCGCGGCCGGCGCGCTGCGGCCGGCGCACCGCGCTGATCCGATGGCAGGAGCCAGGAGCCAGGTGCTTTTCCTGGTCTCCCATGGGGTGCAGGGCCCAAGCACCTGGGCCATCCTCCACTGCACTCCCTGGCCACAGCAGAGGGCTGGCCTGGAAGAGGGGCAACCGGGACAGAATCCGGCGCCCCGACCTGGACTAGAACCCGGTGTGCCGGCGCCGCTAGGCGGGAGGATTAGCCTAGTGAGCCGCGGCGCCGGCCTGAGGTTAAGGTTTTGACATCTTTCCAGGGAGTACAATAGCCTTTGAGAGTCAATTTTCACTATATAAAAATGGGGATTAAGAAATGGAGCACTTAAGTTTTCTCTATGACCTTTCTCTAAGGTCATAGAGAATGTTACTAACATAATAGAAGCCAAGGATCCTGAATTCTAACTTCTAAACCAAGCCCATTCTATACGGGACCATACAAGTTTACCAAATCAGTTTTTGCTCTAAATGGGAATTTCTATCACTCAATTACCTAGACAGCTTTCTTACTTGAAGTTCAAACTACTTGAGCATGATTATGTGCTAGGTTATCATTTTTTATAAATTAAATCAAAATGCCTTCAGGTATAACTGTACCTTATTATATAACTTTGATAGGGGACATATATTTTGCTTCTAAAATACATTTTGTGACATTTACTTTCAGCTAACCTAAGTGCAAAAATAATAGAAAAATAATAGGCTATTCTTTGACTCCATTCATAAATCAAAACATTCCTTGGCTGCTGTGAGTGGTGCTGAAATAAACCTGGAATGTATGTTGTACAGGGGACATGCTGGAACTGTTCTTTTCAGTGTGTATACCAAGAAATATTTCATTTACAATCATAGGATGAAATGAACAAAATTAAAACAGAGATTTTTCAACTGCCAGTTAGGTGTCCCAAGGAAACTGAGCTGTCTCCCTTTTCAAATCTCTGCTATCTTTATCAACTGGTCCTCTAGGCAGACAACAGTCCTCTTTACGTAAACAACCTTCTCTGTTCTGAGACGTCATTTCCTGATCAATGTGTAGGCCAGCTGTGAATAGAAGCTGTGGGCCAGGCTACAAGATACAAATGAAGGCATCCCATGGCCTCTCTGCTCTAATTTAAGTGATTATTTTTAGTTAGAAACTCTGAGGACTTATTCTGGAAACCCTGTGTGTGGCCAAATACTCAAATACGTAGTGGTTAAATGAATGATTTCTGATTGTATGGAGCTTCATTCCTAAAAATAAAAGTGTAGGAAAGATGTTTGAGTGACTAATAAGACATTCACAACAAAGATGAGCAAATCCAATAAAAAATTCACTCATTGATTTTATGTGTTAGTGGCAAAGCTAGATCCACTGTCTTTTCAGGGTATCTTATAAGCTGTATTTAATTATGATAAAAGGCCTTTGTTTCACTCATTAATTCCTTTACCAAAATTCAATGAGCATCTCCTATGTACCAGGCACAAATGTGGCACTAGGCATGCAGTGGAGAAGGAGAGAGACAAAGATATGCCATTTGTCATGGCAGGCCCTTCCATTATAAAGAAAAATCACAATAACTCAACCCAAGGAGAGTGAGATAGAGGGTAACTCAACTGGAAACTCGACAGTCTGGGTCTGTCACTGTCCTTGTGCCTTTTGCCCTCTGGAGTTTAGGACTTTGTTTACAATGTGAGATAAATTCCTACTGGCCACTGACCCATGCGCTCCAGGCACAAAAAACTGTTAACAAATACCTGGAGCTTATATTAAATCTTTCCCTAGAATTCAGAATTTACCAGAATCAGGAGGGTAATTAGGATTGACCTGATATTAAAGCAATCAATATACAGTGAAGCACAGAACAGAGATATTAGTTCCCTCCCCTTCAGACAAGAAGGTTCACCAGACCAGTATGTCATAACCATTGTAACAATGTTGACTGAGACACTAACACTGCCTAGTATTGATAGCACTTCACAAACACTGTTGAACAAATGAGCCTTTCAACATGGGCCTTTAAAATCTTAAAATTCTATGATATCATTGAGCTATATGGAGGTGACCTTTGACTTCTGTTCTTTAAGTCGTGTATATATATATATATATATATAATTAAATAAATATATATAATATACATAATTAAAATCAAACTACATATATCTGTAATATTACTTTTGAATGTTTGCATATTTTATAATTAAAGCAACCACTTCAAAATAAAAAAGAAATGATTTTTTTAATAAAAAAGGTTTTTTCACCTGAAATTTGGTTTCTCTATTTACTTTGTGAAATAAGAGATCAGGCTATTCAGACAGCTCCTAGAGTTTCTGGGGGAGCTGCTCAATCTTGTTTATCATCACTGAAATTTAGGATAATACTACTCAATAAATACTGGCAGAACCAATGAAGAAACTATCATTTACCCACAACATCCCTGAGGTGGCTTGATTCATATCATCTTCCTTCAGCCCTAGGGCTCTTCTAAAAGGCTAAAAAACAAATATTCCAAAGCAGCCTTAGATATACGAGTATATTTAAACAGCTTTTAAGTGATTTTATCTCATGGCAGTTCCTGCCCACGCCCCTTTCATTCTTGCCTGCCCAGAAAAGTTTTCTTCTTCTCCATAGCTTCCCAGTGCAGAGCCTGTGGGGCCCCTCTACATGGCCCGCACAGCTGGATGAGGGAGCCACACAGCCTCCGAAGCAGCCTGCATTCGTTGTCTGCACCATGCAGAGAGCTCTAAGTTCTCAACTTCCTGCTCATCAATTTATGACCCTTTTATTTAAAAAGTTGGCTTTTAAAAGCCCCTGTGTCCATGAGATAATAAAGTGTAAAATGAAATTGCATGATGCTAGGTTTATAAAAGATTTTAAAAAGCTTTGTTCAGGCTGGCGCCGTGGCTCACTAGGCTAATCCTCCGCCTAGCGGCGCCGGCACACCGGGTTCTAGTCCCGGTCGGGGCGCCGGATTCTGTCCCGGTTGCCCCTCTTCCAGGCCAGCGCTCTGCTGTGGCCAGGGAGTGCAGTGGAGGATGGCCCAGGTGCTTGGGCCCTGCACCCCATGGGAGACCAGGAAAAGCACCTGGCTCCTGGCTCCTGCCATCGGATCAGCACGGTGCGCCGGCCGCGGCGGCCATTGGAGGGTGAACCAACGGCAAAAGGAAGACCTTTCTCTCTGTCTCTCTCTCTCTCACTGTCCACTCTGCCTGTCAAAAAAAAAAAAAAAAAAAAACTTTGTTCAAATAGTGAAGAACTCATTTCTAGTCCAAGGTCTAAGACTGCCTATAAGAGATTCAAAGGCATGCTATATCTAAAAATGTTATATCAATATGCTCCTTTATTCACCTGCAATGCTCCTCATCCAATATGAAGACCCCATTACATGTCACAAGATAGGGATCCAGAGAATCTTATGTAGAACTCTATGCCTGATCATAATTTTTAAGGCATGCAGTTAAAGTCATGCAATGCTTGTTAGTTCAGAGTCTACTCTATAACCATCAAAATAAGCAAACTTATTTTTAAGACTTAAAAATCTGTGGCTAAAAAATGAGACTACATAGGTAGGCACTGTGGCACTGTGGCAGAGCGGCTTAAGCCACTGCTTGGGACATCAACATCCCATATTAGAGAACCAGTTCGAATCCTGGCTACCCTGCTTCCTATCCAGCTTCCTGTTAATGGGTACCATAGGAAGCAGCAGATGATGACTCAAGTGCTTGGGCCTCTGCCATCCATGTGGAAAGCCCAAATTAAGTTCCAAGCTCCTGGTTTCAACTTGGTTCAGCTTTGGCAGCTATTGTAGGCATTTGAGAATTGAACTAGTGGATGGAAGTCAACCTCTCTGTGTCTCTGTCTCCACCTTTTTCTTTTTCTATCATTCTCTCAAGTAGATGAAATAAAGTAAATCAGAAACTTTTTAAAAATGAAACTTTGTTGGTCATATTGCTTCTACAGATTCTATTCACAAGAAATGGATACTTCTTCAATTCCATTTCCTTATCTTGGGGAGCCTCTGCCTTGATGCAACTCTAACCCAAATGACAGATGCTGATTTCCCAGTTTGTTTGGCTCTACGTAAATCTAGTTGGACACTGGAACAAATAAAGTTCTTATCATTTGTCAAGCTAACAACTAGATATCCATTTTTTCCAAGCAGTAAGATACATCAAGAAAACAAAAATTGAACGTGATTTGAAGATAGAAAAAAAGTATGAACTAAAAAAGACAAAGTACACAATAAGCTTGGTTGTTGGTGAATGTTTCACTGTACGTTGTCCCACTAACACAGTACTTAACAGTATTACTTTCTATTGTAGCTACTAGGTTGTGAGTTAATTCAATATGAAGCCAGGTCACACTCTAAATAACGTTATTTAGGCCCGTTGGCATAGAACCTCACAACAAGAAATATTCAACAGATGTTTCACCTTATAGGAGTCTGATGTTATTTGCTTGCTGAAGAGGGAATAGAGAGTGGGCACTGTCAGAACCAGTCCTATCTTGGGGCCAGCACTGTGGCGTAGCAGGTAAAAACATCACCTGCAGTGCCATCATCCCATATGGGTGCCAGTTCCAGTCCCGGCTGCTCCACTTCCAATCAAGCTCTTTACTATGGACTGGCAAAACAGTAGAAGATGGCCCAAGTCTTGGGCTCCTGCACCCACATGGGAGACCTGAAAGAAGCTCCTGGCTCCTGGCTTCATATTGGCACAGCTCCGCCTGTTGCGGCCATCTGGGGATTGAACCAATGGATGGAAGACCTCTCTCTCTCTCTCTCTCTTTCTCTATCCTTCTGCCTCTCTGTAACTCTGCCTTTCAAATAAATAAATAAATATTTAAAAAGAGAAAGAAAGAATGAAATAGTCCTGCCACCCATTATTTAAACCTTTTATGTTAAAAAAAAAGACACTAAATATACAAGATTCACAATTATAATACTCCATCTTAAGAGTTTTTAACTTTCGAGTGGAGTGGTATGACAACAATACACATTTGAAACTGCCAGGATTCCAAGATGGTGGAATTGGGATCGGTATATTGCACTACACCAGGGATAAGTAGTAAAAAAACAAAGCAAGAAAACAAAACAGTGCAGAAAGTACATTCTTGGGCCCAGCGTTGTGACACAGCGGGTTAAAGCCCTAGCCTGAAGCACTGGCATCCCATATGGGTGCCAGTTCTGGTCCCGGCTGCTCCTCTTCTGATCCAGCTCTCTCCTGTGGTCTGGGAAAGCAGTGGAAGATGGCTCAGGTCCTTGGGCCCCTGCACCCACATGGGAGACCCGGTAGAAACTCCTGCTCCTGGCTTTGGATTGGCGCAGCTCCGGCCGTTGCGGCCATCTGGGGAGTGAACCAGCAGATAGAAGACCGAACTCTCTGTCTCTCTCTCTCTCTCTGTAACTCTGATTTTCAAATAAATAAAATTAAAAAAGAAAGTACAATCTTAGCAGAGAGTTAGAGAGAAAAATGCAACAGAAATTCTACAGAAGAAAGAAGAATGCTGTGTACCTGTGTGCAGGCTGTGGATGTGCAGCAGGAACATGGACACAACCCACAACTCTAGCAGCCGAGAGCCCAAGAAAGGGCCAGATTTTGAGAGTGAGGTGAGGTTATCTGCAGCATCGCTACCACTGCTAATATAGCCATATGGAGACTGTGGCATGAGTTCAGCCTTCAGCCCTAAGAGGAAGAGGGTACACACTGACCCAGTAAAAAAAAGAGGGCACGTTTCTCTCACACTATCCTCCCAGTGGCACCCAGCAACTGGAATACAGGGCGGGCACCATTTGGAGCTGAAGCAGCAGCTGTGGAAGCCCAGGTGAAAGACATAACAGCAACTGCCTGAGACAAGATGCCATCTTATCAGCAGTAGTGGCAACAGCAACTCTGGTGCAACCAACCAGGAGAAAGCAACATTTGGTCAGAGGCTCTTGTGTACACGTGTGACACAGAGATTCTAGCAGAGCGAAAAATCCACATTCCCCACTGACATGAGTCTGGCTAGGCAGATTCACAGCGGAGGGCTGGACACCCACATAGGAGTGCAAGGTGCTCCTGGCTTCCCAGCATACCACAGGCTCTGGGGCTCAAACTGCCAAGGCAGAGCATACACAGGCAGCTGGCCCTGGGGACATCTGCCTCTCTGTGGACCGGCAGGCTAGTGGGACAGAGTGGATCCTCTGCACCCCATACTATGGGAGCCTTGTATGCTGAGACTGTGAGGACTCTACGACTGCACATGAGGGTGCAGGGTGTAGCTGGTTCTGTGGGCAATCACTGTGTGCAGCTCCACATGCTCAGAGCCCCCTGTTGGTATGGGGGTTGGTCGCTGCAGTGGGATACATGCTCGCAGTGAGGACTGCACAGATCCATTATGCATTGCGTACGGCAGCACAGATCCGTACTGTACCCACTGAGAGATAACACCTGGGTATAAATCACCATGGAAGAGAGGAGGTGAGGGTATGACCACACCAACAGAGGTGACTATAACCCCCTTCTGATAACAAGAGGAGATCTACTGTGCCCATCTTGAGTGTCACCTGGATATTTGCCCCACCCTGGAGCACTGACAAGAGTTCCCAAGCCACACTCAGCACACACCGCTGGGCATTCACTGAAGGTGCAAACAGCACTTCAATATTAGAATGTGCAGATGAAGAAATTGAAGAAACACTAAAACAGATTTCAAAAGATTAATCGTAGTATTACTCAGAAGCAAATCCACAACATGACATGGCATGACTGAAAATTTTTCACAGGAATTTGCAACTTTAAAGAGAAATCAAAATGAAATATTTGAAATAAAGAATTCAATAGATCAAGTAAAAAATGTAGTGGAAAGCCTTAACAATAGACTTGATGAGGCAGAAGAAAGAATATCCCATATAGAAGACAAATCTTTGGAAATTTTACAGTCAGAAAAAAAGAATAAATTAGAAAATTAAGAACAGTGTTGGAGACTTATGGGATACAATCAAATGACCCAACATGAGGGTCTCTGGAATTCCTGAAGGTAAGGACTAAGGGAATGAATCAGAAGGCTTATTTTGTGAAATAATTACATAAAACTTTCCTAATTTGGAGAAAGAAAGTGATATCCAAGTACAGGAAACACAAAGAACTCCTAATAGACATGACCATAAAAGATCACCATGATACATTGTAGTCAAATTTCCAATAGTAAAACATAAATAAAATATTCTAAAATGTGTACTAAATACCAAATTACTTTCAGAGGATCTCCAATTAAACTCACAGCTGATTTCTCATCAGAAATTCTATAGGTTAAAGGATGTGCTACACAGAGAAACACAGAAAGATAATCATCATTATGAAAGAATGTGAAGGCAGAAAATTTCCCAGTAAATGTATGCAGGAAATCCAAAGTAAACAATAGTAGTATTTATGGAAAAATGGCAGAACTATGTCTTTACTAACCAACAGTAAAACTGAATGTAAATAATTTAACACTCCATTTCAATGAAATAGACTGTCTGAATGGATGAACAAAAACAAGACCCATTTGTGTGCTGCCTACAAGAAACACACGTCACCAAAAAAGAAACTTGCAGACTGAAACTGAAAGGATGGAAAAAGATATTCCATACTCATTGGAATCATGAAGACCAAAGTTAATTCCAGTCTTTCTATTATCTCTGAATCATGAATTCAAATATCACTTCTTAACTATTAAATGGATACATCTACCTTCTGGGGCTGTAAGAATTAATCATAAGTAAATAATAATGTAAAGCAACTAACATGTAAGTATTTCATTTCTAGATGGTATTTTTTTTTACTTTTATTTATTTATTTATTTTATTTATTTTTTTTAAACTTTTATTTAATGAATATAAATTTCCAAAGTACGACTTATGGATTACAATGGCTTCCCCCCCATACCGTCCCTCCCACCCACAACCCTCCCCTTTCCCACTCCCTCTCCCCTTCCATTCACATCAAGATTCATTTTCGATTATCTTAATATACAGAAGAT
The DNA here is from genome assembly GCF_964237555.1 of Oryctolagus cuniculus. Taxonomy (NCBI): domain Eukaryota; kingdom Metazoa; phylum Chordata; class Mammalia; order Lagomorpha; family Leporidae; genus Oryctolagus; species Oryctolagus cuniculus. Next base: position 146,119,138 of record NC_091436.1, on the reverse strand, counting down.
CAGCTTAGTATACATTAAGTAAGGATTTCAACAGTTTGCTCCCACACAGAAACATAAAGTGAAAAATAATAGATGATTTTTTTTAAATGATGATGAAATCAGATCAGACCTATTGTCATGTTTAATCCCAGTGAGAGTCAAGTTGGGAATTGATAATTTCTTTTTTTTTTTTTTTTTTACAGAGGATCAGTTTAGTATGCATTAAGTAAGGATTTCAACAGTTTGCACCCCCATAGAAACACAAAGTGAAATATATTGTTTGAGTACTCGTTATAGCATTAAATCTCAATGTACAGCACATTAAGGATAGAGATCCTACATGAGGAGTAAGTGCACAGTGACTCCTGTTGTTGACTTTACTAATTGACACTCCTGTCTATGGCATCAGTAATCTCCCCCAGTCATGAGTTTCCAAGGCTATGGAAGCCCTCTGAGTTCTCCGACTCTTATCTTGTTTAGACAAGGTCATAGTCAAAGTGGAGGTTCTCTCCTCCCTTCAGAGAAAGGTACCTCCTTCTTTGATGACCTGTTCTTTCCACTGGGATCTCACTCACAGAGATCTTTTGCCAGAGTGTCTTGGCTTTCCATGCCTGAAATACTCTCATGGGCTTTTCAGCCAGATCCGAATGCCTTTAGGGCTGATTCTGAGGCCAGAGTGCTATTTAGGACATCTGCCATTCTATGAGTCTGCTGAGTATCTCACTTCCCATGTTGGATCACTCTCCCCTTTATTTACTCCATCGGTTAGTGTTAGCAGGTACTAGACTTGTCTATGTGCTCCCTTTGACTCCCAGTCCCTCCACCATGACCAACTGTGAACTGAAATTGATCACCTGGAACAGTGAGATGGCATTGGTACATGCCACCTCGATGGGATTGAATTGATGGTATTAAATTAAAAAAATTCAATTTTCATATTTGAGTTCCAAAGTCATAACTAGTGATGATAATGGAGGCTCCTCACAGTACAGTGAAGAAAAAAATTTGCCAAGAGTTAGAATTTCCCAAACATCATATCAACTGGACTATTCATTATAAAGTGATGACTTCCCCATCATCAAGAGCCTTCCAGCAAAACACAAATAACCTTTTACCAGGCATGCTGAGTACAGAACTGGGAACACAGCTAAAATTCTATGATTTAAATGCTAAGTTTCTATGCTGCCTAGAAATTGTTGATAGGTTCTGAAAATCAAAGGTAATGATATTAGACAGAAGGGAGGGAATTTGTCACAAGACATTGAGTTTGGCTTAAATGGTGACTTTGCATGTCTAAAAAATTAGTATGTGGATTCATGGTTTTTTTTTCTAGCCACAGACTTTAGAAAATTAGATGGGTCTAAATGTTCACCACCCTCTGGCTTCTAGCTGTCTGTTTAAATAGCTCTCAGTGTTCCACTTCATCTTTTTCTTTCCAATTGAGAAGCAGACATGACAAAGGTAGCTAAGCAAGTGCTGTTGATTAGCCTTAGAAAAACATCACTTTACTTTCAATTCATCAGGATATGCCCTAGGAATTCTCCTCACCCATCTTCTTTCACTTTCTCAGTTGGTTGAAGTGCTCTCTCTCTCTCTCTCCCTCCCTCCCTCTCTCCCTCCTTCCCTCCCCCTCTCCTCCTTCCCTCCCCCTCTTCTATCTATCCCATCCAGGATGAGAAAATAAGTTATCCTTATCCTATGCACACATATCTTCTGCCTCTGAAGACAGCATACTCAGTGCTACAGAGAATTTCCTGGTTTCTCAAGGTGTTTTCTGAACCAGGATATTCTTTCACAAAACTGTCTCTACATTCTACTCACCAAAAGAGTGTATTTCTTCATTTCGCTGTAACACAATTCCTCCTATTGGGCTGTGCCTGCATGATCCTAGAGAGAAGCATAATCTGGGGAGAAGACAAGAAGCATAGCTTCTTAGGGTTCCTATGAGTAATCTCAGTTTCTTTATGAAATCCATGAAAATTCCATAGAAGTTTGCACCTGGCTAAATGAGAGTCCATGGTTTATTTTAGTTTTATATCCTATATATAATATAAAAGTAGATTAAGAAACAATGCCTTTCAGGAGAATACAATGTCACTGAAATCTCAGTATTAGCAAATAATATATGTGACCAGTATCTAATACCTAAAATATTTTAAAGATCTTAACAATCCAACAACAAAAAGACAAATAGGCCAATTTAAAAATGAAAATAATTGAATAGACATTTCTCCAAGGAAAATATACATATAGTCAATAAACACAAGCAAAGATAATGAACATCATTAGTCATTAGGGAAAGGCAAATTAAAACCACAAGATACCATTTAATGCACACTAGAATGAATGAAATGAAAAAGATAATAACAAATATTGACAAGGATTTATAAAAAATGAAATCTGGCTCCTTCTGACCAGTAGTATACTGGTCAGAAATTGGTAACACTAGTGGAACCTAACAAAGTACCAGTTGTATAGACTATGGATCAAAAAGCACTTTCATCTACTGCAACCTGGAAAATAGATAACCATCAATGAGAAAAATCTTAAATTTGGCATCAATGATACATGATGGAACCTTGAGATCATGTTTCTAAATTGCTCATCTTATCTAGTCACACAATGTAGCAATTATATCTGCTTCCATAGTGTTTTCATAATGACTATTGAAATTGTACCTTTCTCAAATCAAAGATTTTGTTTGAAATGTTCCCTGTGACATTAATGTAGCATTCATATGATTTTTTTCTATTTCCCAGAGAAAACTTAAGATTGGAAAAGTGGATATACTGCTAAAAAATATTGCTTTATTCCAATAAAATTGAGACAACATGAGCACAAATGCCAGCTGACCCCATGTTTTGATTATCTGTTGTTGCATAACAAGGTAACTCAAAGCTTAGTGGTGTAAAGTTACTATTCCATTTCTGCTCAGGATTTTGTAGGTCAAGGATTTGGAAAGTGCTTGGCCAAAGCGTCATCGCTAATCCATATGTCATCACCTGGGGTGACTAAGGTTAGAGGATTCACTTCTAAGATGGTTTATTACTAATGTGACTGACAGCTCAGTGCTCTTTGCACTGTCTCTCCAAATCCCTTCTGCCCCCTCTATCTTTCCCTGTAGCATCTTCTCTTCTAGATACTGTGTGGCTTGTACTTCTTATAGCACTGGGATTTCAAGAAGTCACACTTCTTTTATGAAGCTGGCTAACACAAAGGGACAAACAATAGTTGCCAGGGCAGTTAAGAGTGAGGTCTAGGGTCTAGCATTATGGTACAATGGATTACATGCCACCTTGACGTAAGCATCCATATGAGCACCAGTTCATGTCCTGGCTGCTCCACTGCTGATCCAGCTCCCTGATAAAGTGCCTGGAAAAAAAACAGCAGAAGATGGCACAGATACTTAGGGCTCTACAACCCACATGAGAGATCTGGATGAGTTCCATGTTCTTGCCTTAAGCCTGGCCCAGTTCTAGCCATTGCAGCAATCGGGGGAGCAAACTAGCAGATAGAAGATTCTCTCTGTCTCTTCCTCTCTCTATGTAACTGCCATTCAATTAAATAAAATAATTTTTAATAGTTAAGCCTACAGCTGGCACAGTATCATTTGTGCTACATATTGCTAGTCAAAGCACTCACAGATTCTGCTCAGATTCAAGAGAGAAATGAAATACTCTCTAAGTCTTGGTGGAGCAGTGGCAAAATTTACATTACCAAAGAGCATACTGGATTTCAGTCATCTTTGGAAACTACAATTTGCCACACCCAGGTTCTTGTCTTGGTAATTTGCTGTTAATTTTGTAGGGTGTTCTAAAGAATTAGCTCCTTCACCTGGGAAACTCAGTAATTATACCAGAGTTCTAAAAGGGAACTTCAAAAGGTTCATGGAAAATGAACTTAAAAGACAAGTTTTTTAAATCAATGTGTGGATTTATGGCATTTATTTTACATGAACATTCTTTTAAAAGAGTTATTTATTTATTTATTTGAAAGTCAGAGTTATACAGAGAGAGAGAAGGAGAGGCAGTGAGAGAGAGGGAGGCCTTCCATCCACTGGTTCACTCCCCGATTGGCTGCAATGGTCAGAGCTGCACCCATCTGAAGCAAGGAGCCAGGAGCTACTTCCAGGTCTCCCACAGAGGGCTATCTTCTACTTCTTTCCCAGGCCATAACAGAGACTGTTATAGGAAGTGGAGCAGCAAGTACTCAAACCGGCACCCATATGGGATACTGACACTGCAGGTGGCGGCTTTACCCACTATGCCACAGTGCTGGCCCCTCCATAAACATTTTGATGACCCCTCATTCTTAACATTCTTTGGTTGCAAAGAATAGAGATCCACTTAAGTTATCTTAAGAAAAATTGAGTTCATACACAATAGAAAACACATTAGAGAGCCACTAAAAACAAACAAGCCCTATACCACTAGTTATACCCTTTGGCTTCTCTTTGTAAGGTATGATTTTTCTCTCTTGGGAGAGTAATGGCCTTGTGAATCTAATTTGATCATTATGCTAATTCTCCCCCACAGGTACACTGTCTGCATCTCTGTAGGGTCTATCAGTTTTAAACCCAAGTTTGAACATATTATCTCCTGAGTTCCAGCTTAAAATTTCACAGAAAATTAATTACTCCCACCTCACTCCCTTTGGTCCTTCCCATTTTTCCTCTGTAGACCATGACACAAGCTTGGTACTCTAAAGACGAGCTGCATTTTTCTCATTTACATCCTTTACATATTCAACTGTGGCAGTGAGCCAGTGGGGAGGTTGGTATTGAAAATAAAGATGACAATCACTTGATACAAAAAAAAAATGCCCACCTATAGGGCATGATAACCCATAAGTAACATAATTCAATAATTTCCAAAGTCATTCTGGCATAAAGTTTGTTTGGACTTTGTAAAGGTAATTTTCATTACCTTGTGAAATAACTCAGTACCTTACTCATTTCCCAATGCCTCACAAAGTGTTCTAAAACAGGAGCCACTGAACAGCATCCCCAGAGAGAAGAAAGAGTGCTTCAGGGACCCAGCCTAATTTCCTATAGCCATTCTATTATCCCAGCTGTATCTGTGGCTTCTATTAACCCTTCTAGGCTATTGATCAGCCTGGTCACAATGAAAGAGCTTTATTGAATTCCAAGTAATGGAAACTCATTACATGGCCTAGATAATTAATTACCAATTCTTTCCTTTTAGTGAAATTGAAACTGGCTGCAGAGAACAAGCTGAGTGAGCCAGGTAATGCAGCCTGTTTGAAGCTTTATTTAAAGTCTATGAGAAGCACTCTACACTGGCCTTGTAGATGTTTTGATGTACTGCAGACCCTTGATACAAGCCAAGCACTTTTCTTTAGAACAAACCATCTTTCCAAATGGAATCAATTGAAAGGAAGAGGCACTTAAACCATATAAAATTAAAAATAAAAATAAAAAGTATATATTAGATAAGGATATGAAATGAGGCGTCATTTCTCTAGTGCTTTTAATCCAGACAATCAAAATGTTTTGCAGACCACTGAGTAAATGCAAATTGGGAGGCAGGTTATGTGTCTTCAATCCTGTCTTGTACTCTCTTTGCCCCATATGACTGCTAGGTACATTGCCATGTAAGTTTTCAAAGAATAGTGAGCTACTAAGCAGGTAGTAAACCTAAAACATGTGCAGAACTGATAACATCCTTGGAGAGGAGTGAAATCTGAAGGAGATGGTAGTAACTAACATTAAGTGGCACTGAGGGGCTCACTTGGTTAATCCTCCACCTGCGGCGCCAGCATCCCATATGGGCACCTGGTTCTAGTCCCGGTTGCTCCTCTTCCAGTCCAGCTCTCTGCTGTGGCCTGGGAAGGCAGTGGAGGATGGCCCAAGTACTTGGGCACCTGCACCCGCCTCAGAGACCAGGAAGAAGTACCTGGTTCCTGGCTTCGGATCGGCATAGCTCCGGCCATAGCGGCCATTTGGGGGGGTGAACCAACGGAAAAGGAAGACCTTTCTCTCTGTCTCTCTCTCACTGTCTAACTCTATTTGTCAAATAATAAAAATTAAATAAATTAAAAAAATAAGTGGCACTGAATGAATACCTAATATATGCCAAGCACTGTGCTAGATCTTTTACCTATAGTCGGCTCTCACATTTGTAGGCTCCACACCTTCAGATTCAATCAAATAGGGTCAAAATACTCCAGAAGATTTGTATTTGTTCTAATCACATATACACTCATTGTTTTTTCTAAACATTACAGTTTAACAGCTATTTACATAGGATTTGCATTCAGTAGGCATTATATGTTATATAGACAAGTTAAAGTGGTGTATGCAAAGGTTATATGCAAATGCATTGGAATTTTATAGAAGGGACTTGAGCATCCATGAATTTTTGGTATCCAGATGTGGCCTGGAACCAATCCCCCTTCCATGTGTGTTATGTCATTTAACTCTCACAATGCTATAATATAGGTTATAGTGTACTATAATAATATAGTAACCATACTTTATAAAACTGTATAAGGTCACAGGGCTATTATTTTATGAATTCAAGTTTAGGTATGCTTTACTGATAAAGCCTTCCAAATTTATTATACCATACTGCTTCCTCTAAAAACAATTCATCTCAAAAATCAATTGCAGGAAACTTGAATTATATACAAAGAACAAATTGCAACATGGAAAAGACAACTATGCCTGGCGTTAAGGCATAAGAGGATATATTTCTTTTATCACTGTTGTGTTCCTTATTAGGACTACTTGGTAGAATTATGGAATGAAGTGGTAAATTGTGCTTTGCAAAACTTGGCCCTTTAAGATATAAAGGTAATTTATAAGCCCATATCCAGTATCTTATTGAATGGGGAATAGTTGGAAACATTCCCACTAAGATCCAGAAACAGACAAGGATTTCCTCTCACCATTGCTTTTCAATATAGTCTGGAAAGTTTTAGCCAGAACCATTAGGCAAGAAAAAGACATTAAAGGGATATAAATTGGAAAGGAGGAAGTCAAACTATCCCTATTTGCAGATGACATGATTCTATAAATAGAGGATCCAAAAGACTCCACTAAGAGACTATTGGAACTCAAAGAAGAGTTTGGTAAAGTGGCAGAATATAAAATCAACACACAAAAATCGACAGTCTTTTTATACACAGTGAATGTCATGGCTGAGAAAGAATTGCTAAGACTCACCTGGCTCCTGGCTTCGGATCGGCATAGCTCCGGCCGTAGCGGCCATTTGGGGGGTGAACCAATGGAAGGAAGACCTTTCTCTCTGTCTCTCTCTCACTAACTCTGTCAAATAAAAAAAAAGAATTGCTAAGATTAATTACATTCAAAATTGCTACAAAAACAATTTAATACCTTGGAATAAATTTAACCAAGGATGCCAAAGATCTCTGCAATGAAAATTACAAAACATTAAAGAAATAGAAAAAGACATAAAAAATGGACAAATCTTCCATATTCATGTATTAGAAGAATAAATATCATCAAAATGTCCATAACCAAAAGCAATTTACAGATTCAATGTGATTCCAATAAAAATAATGACGTTTGTGTCTGGCGCTGTGGCGCAGCAGGTTAAAGACACCACCTGCAGCGGCGGCATCCCATATGGGCACTGGTTCAAGTCCTGGCTGCTCCATTTCCAATTCAGCTCTCTGCTATGGCCTGGGAAAGCAGTAGAATACGGCCTAAGTCTTTGGGACCTTGCACCCAAGTGGGAGACCCAGAAAAACCTCCTGGCTCCTGGTTTTGGATGAGCTCAGCTCTGGCAGTCATTTTGGGAATGAACCAGCAGATAGAACATTTCTCTCTCTCTCTCTCTCTCTCTCTCTGGCTCTACTTCTCTCTGTAACTCTGTCCTTCAAAGAAATAAATTAAATTTTTTAAAAAATGCCATTCTTCTTAGATTTTGGAAAAAAAATGTTAAAATTTATATGGAAACACAAGAGACCCCAAGAGACCCCAAATAGCTAAAGCATCTTATACAACAACAACAACAACAAAAAAAGCTGGAGGCATCACATTACCAGATTTCAAGACATACTACAGGCAGTTATAATCAAAACAGCCTTGTACTGGCACAACAACAGATTGTGTAGACAAATGGAACAGAATAGAAACTCCAGGAATCAATCCACGCATCTACAGCCAACATTCTTTGACAAAGGAGCTAATTTCAATCCCTAGAGAAAGGACAATCCCTTCAACAAAAGGTGCCAGGAAAACTGGATCTTTGTGCAGAAGTATAAAACAAGACCCCTACCTTACACCTTATACAAAAATCCACTCAAAATGGATTAAGGACCTAAATCTATGACCTGATACTATCAAATTACTAGATAATATTGATAATATTGATAATATTGGGGAAACTCTGCAAGACACTTGCGTAGGCAAAGACTTCTTGGAAAAGACCCTAGAAGCATAGGCAAAGTCAAAATTAACAGATGGGATTACATTAAGCTTAGAGGTTTCTGCATGGCAAAAGAAATCCTCAGCAAAGTAAAGAGGCAACCAACAGAATGGGAGAAAATATCTCTAAACTAAGAAATAAAGAATTAATATCCAGAATCTATAAAGGGCTCAAGAAACTCACAAATCAAACAATCCAATTTAAAAAAATGGACAAAGAACATTAACAGGCATTTTTTTCTTTTTTAAATTAATGTGTAAAACATGTTTTTATTTTTCTTTGTTTCTTGTCCATCTTGAGTTCTCCACATCAAGATTATAGAAGCAATCTTATAAAATTCCTCCTAACTTTTCTATTGGTTTAGTTTTTATTCTCTTCTTAAATTTTATTTAAATTACACAAGTTTCATGTATTTCATATATACAGATTTAGGAATAGAGTGACCCTTCCTGTTACCCTCCTTTCTATCCATGCCCCAACCCTCCCTCCACTTCCCTTTCACATTCTCACTGTTAATTTTTACAAAGATCTACTTTCAGCTTACTTAATGATCCTATGGTTAACCCTACACTAAGCAAAAGAGTTCAACATATAGTATGAAGAAAAAAAAAAAAAACGAGCAGACATTTTTCAAGAGAGGAAATTCAAATGGCCAACAGACACATAAAAAAATGCTCAGGATCACTAGCTATCAGGGAAATGCAAAAAGAACCACAATGAGGTTTTACCCCACTCCAGTTAGAATGGTTCTCATACAGAAATCAAAACAACAAATGCTGACAAGGATGTGAGGAAAAAGATATTCTAATCCACCATTGCTGGGAATGTAAACTGTGCAGAATTGCAGAAGATGGTATGGAGATATCTCAGAAATTTGAATGTATAGACCTATGAAAGGATCCAGACATCTCACTCCTGGGAATTTACCCAAATGAAATGAAATCAGTATATGAAAGTGTGATCTGTACCACATTTTTTTGTTTTTATTTTTCCCAATTTTATTTGTTATATAATTTTCATGTATTTCATATATATAGATTGTGTTGTCATGTTTATTGCAACTCAATTCACAGTAGCTAAGATATGTAATTAACCCAGGTGTCCATCACTGAAGATAGGATAAAGAAATTATGGTATATATACACTATGCAATACTGCACAGCATTTAAAAAACTGAAATTCTGTCATTTGCAACAAAATAAATGCAACTGGAAACCATTATACTTACAGAAATAAGCTATTCCAAAAATGACAAATGTCAGATATTTTCCCTGATCTGGGGTAACTAATAGAGAACCTAAAAGTAATCTACAGGAATGAAATTGACATTTTGGGATTATTAGGTGCTTTTAACAACCCTTGCATCAAATGTTGAGGAATAGTGTTTTTCTTTGTACTATTTTTTGAGCTCTTTACTCACTTTAGAGTTCATTTTATGAGTATAAAGTTAACTGAAAATAGATCTTAGTGAAAATTAAGAATGGGAATAGGAGAGGGAGGAGGAAGAAGGGTGGAAGCATGGGCAGGAGGGAGGGTGTGGTGGGAAATACCACTATGTTTTTGAACCTGTATATAGGAAATATATGCATTTGGATACCTTAAATAAAATTTTAAAAATAAAGTAATTAAGGTTAAAAGAAAGAATTATAGAACAAAGTGGTAGTTTGTGTTTTGCAAAGCTTGGCCCCAAGACATTTGAAACCTGGATGGCAAGTATAAAACCTACAAATGATAGACATCCACAGCAATATTTAATTCTCTGTGTTGTAAGAGGTGGATATTTGTTTAAGTCCAATTACTTAGTGTGAAACTTGAAGTAAATTCCTTTAAATAGAAACACAGTTAGACTCCAAAAACTATTGTGATAACATGATTCTCTTTGTTCTTTGTATCAAACTGTACAATTACCATTGTATTCTGAGTTCTTGCAGGTGGTACCTAAGCTATTCTATTCTTTTCGTACAAACATATCTCTGCTGCCATCAATTAAGTTCCCTGCTTGCCTAGCATCAGTAATGTTTGTCCTCAAGCTTGCTATGCCACTGGTAGTTGTTATGGCAATTATAAAATATAATATATATAATAAAATATATAAATAATTGAGATGAAGAAAACAGAGTTCCCTGTTGTGTATATAAAGATAAAACAAAGTTTAATGCTTTGAAATATTTGAGTGTTGTTTAAAATATTGTTGTTGAGTATGAATGAGACAACCATTCAGGTAATCATAAATTTATTATTAGTAGTAGTAGCACTAGGGTTTGAATATTATCTCAAATTCATGTTACATTTTTTAAATGTTCATTAATATAAAGAGAACAGATTTCAAGTATTTCAGATATATAATTCTAGAATATAACCATTTCCCTCCCCCACCAGATCTTCCCTCCATCCTTTCTTTTTGTTTCCTTTAATGTTGGCAATGACATACTTTCAATTTACTTGATAATCACAGGCTTAATGCACAAGTAACCATAATTCACATAGTGCACAACTAACCATAATGTTCAACAGGTGAAATGTAAAAAGACCTTTGTTCCATAGAAATACAGACAAGGGCTATACACAATAATCAAATCATAAGATGTTAGTTTCATTCTTATACATTTTTTGTGTTTGTATTCTATATTAACTACTACAAATCAGAGAAAATATAAACTAGTTGTCTTTTTGGAACTGGCTTAATTAACTAAGCATAATAGTCTCTAGTTGCATAAACTTTGTTGCAAAAGACAAGATTTCTTCTTTTTATGGCTAGGTAGTATTCTGTAATGTACATACACCACATTTCTTTTACTCAATGATCAACTGATGGACATTTGGCTAATTCTATCTTAATTATTGTTAATTGAACCTCAAAAAACATGGGAGTACAGATAATGCTTTCATATGATACTTTCATTTCCTTTGGATAAATTCCCCAGAGTGGGATAGCTGGGTCATATAAAAAATCTATTTTCAGCTTTCTGAGGTATGTCCATTCTGTCTTCCACAATGGCTGCACTACTTTACATTCTCATCAATGCTGGATTAAGGTACCTTTTTCCCCACATCTTTGCCAGCATTTATTGTTTGTTGATTTCTATATAAGAGTCATTCTAACTGGGATGAGGTTCAACCTGATTGTGGTTTCTATTTGCATTTCCCTGATGGCTAGTGATCCTGAGCATTTTTTCATGTGTTGGTCGGTCATTTGTATTTCATCCTTTGAAATGTTCATTTCCCTTGCCCATTTCTTTTTACCAGAAATTATATTTATTATAATTGATGAACCTCTACTGATGCATTTATTCAAAGTCCACAGTTCACTCCCTATGTTTTACATTCCAAAAATTTGGACAATGTGTAATGATGCTCATATACCATTATAATACATGGAGAATCATTTCACTGACCTAAAAACTCTCTAGCTCTTACTCCTCCTCTCCTCCCATATAACCCTGGTAAACACTAATCTTTTTTTTTTAACTTTTATTTAATGAATATAAATTTCCAAAGTACGGCTTATGGATTACAATGGCTTCCCCCCCATAACGTCCCTCCTACCCGCAACCCTGCCCTTTCCCACTCCCTCTCCCCATCCATTCACATGAGGATTCATTTTCGATTCTCTTTATATACAGAAGATCAGTTTAGCATACATTAAGTAAAGATTTCAACAGTTTGCTCCCACACAGAAACATAAAGTGAAAAATAATAGATGATTTTTTAAATGATGATGAAGTCAGATCAGACCTATTGTCATGTTTAATCCCAGTGAGAGTCAAGTTGGGAATTGATAATTTCTTTTTTTTTTACAGAAGATCAGTTTAGTATACATTAAGTAAAGATTTCAACAGTTTGCACCCCCATGGAAACACAAAGCGAAATATATTGTTTGAGTACTCGTTATAGCATTAAGTCTCAATGTACAGCACATTAAGGACAGAGATCCTACATGAGGAGTAAGTGCACAGTGACTCCTGTTGTTGACTTTACAAATTAACACTCTTGTTTATGGTCTCAGTAATCTCCCCATGCTCCAGTCATGAGTTTCCAAGGCTATGGAAGCCCTCTGAGTTCTCTGACTCTTATCTTGTTTAGACAAGGTCATAGTCAAAGTGGAGGTTCTCTCCTCCCTTCAGAGAAAGGTACCTCCTTCTTTGAAGACCTGTTCTTTCCACTGGGATCTCACTCACAGAGATCTTTCATTTAGTTGTTGTTGTTTTTGTTTTTTGTTTTTTGTTTTTTTTTTCCAGAGTGCCTTGGCTTTCCATGCCTGAAATACTCTCATGGGCTTTTCAGCCAGGTCCGAATGCCTTTAGGGCTGATTCTGAGGCCAGAGTGCTGTTTAGAACATCCGCCATTCTATGAGTCTGCTGAGTATCTCGCTTCCCATGTTGGATCACTCTCCCCTTTATTTATTCTATCGGTTAGTATTAGCAGGTACTAGACTTGTTTATGTGCTCCCTTTGACTCTTAGTCCTTTCATTATGATCAATTGTGAACTGAAATTGATCACTTGGACTAGTGAGATGGCATTGGTACATGCCACCTTCATGGGATTAAATTGGAGTCCCCTGGTATGTTTCTAACTCTACCATTTGGGGCAAGTCAGCTTGAGCATGTCCCAAATTGTACATCTCTTCCCTCTCTCATTCCCAGTCTTATGTTTAACAGGGATCACATTTCAGTTAAATTTCAACACTTAAGAATAACTGTGTATTAATTACAGAATTAAACCAGTCATATTAAGTAGAACAGACAAAAAAAAAACTACTAAGAGGGATAATGTATTAAGTTGTTCATTAACAGGGCTATGCTGATCAAGTCTCCATTTCTCATAGTGTCCATTTCACTTCAACAGGTTTCCTTTTTGGTGTTCAGTCAGTTGTCACAGATCAGGGAGAACATATGGTATTTGTCCCTTTGGGACTGGCTTATTTCACTCAGCATGATGTGTTCCAGATTCCTCCATTTTGGTGCAAATGACTGGATTTCATTGTTTCTTACTGCGGTATAGTATTCTAAAGAGTACATATCCCATAATTTCTTTACCCAGTCTACCGCTGATGGGCATTTAGGTTGGTTCCAGGTCTTGGCTATTGTGAATTGTGCTGCAATAAACATTAGGATGCAGACCGCTTTTTTGTTTGCCAATTTAAATTCCTTTGGGTAAATCCCAAGGAGTGGGATGGCTGGGTGGAACGGTAGGGCTATATTCAGGTTTCTGAGGAATCTCCAGACTGACTTCCATAGTGGCTTGACCAGTTTGCATTCCCACCAACAGTGGGTTAGTGTCCCTTTTTCCCCACATCCTCTCCAGCATCTGTTGTTGGTAGATTTCTGCATGTGAGCCATTCTAACCGGGGTGAGGTGAAACCTCATTGTGGTTTTGATTTGCATTTCCCTGATTGCTAGTGATCTTGAACATTTTTTCATGTGCCTGTTGGCCATTTGGATTTCCTCTTTTGAAAAATGTCTATTGAGGTCCTTGGCCCATCTCTTAAGTGGGTTGTTGGTTTTGTTTTTGTGGAATTTGATTTCTTTGTAGATTCTGGTTATTAACCCTTTATCTGTTGCATAGTTTGCAAATATTTTTTCCCATTCTGTCGGTTGTCTCTTCACTCTCCTGACTGTTTCTTTTGCAGTACAGAAACTTCTCAATTTGATGCAATCCCAATCGTTAATTTTGGCTTTGACTGACTGTGCCTCCCGGGTCTTTTCCAGAAATTCTTTGCCTGTGCCAATATCTTGAAGGGTTTCTCCAATGTTCTCTAGCAACTTGATGGTGTCAGGTCGTAGATTTAGGTCTTTAATCCATGTTGAGTGGATTTTTGTGTAAGGTGTAAGGTAGGGGTCTTGCTTCATGATTCTGCACATGGAAATCCAGTTTTCCCAGCACCATTTATTGAATAGACTGTCCTTGCTCCAGGAATTGGTTTTAGATCCTTGATCAAATATAAGTTGGCTGTAGATGTTTGGGTTGATTTCTGGTGTTTCAATTCTGTCCATTGGTCTATCCATCTGTTTCTGTACCAGTACCATGGTGTTTGATTACAGCTGCCCTGTAGTATGTCCTGAAATCTGGTATTGTGATGCCTCCGGCTTTGTTTTTGTTGTACAAGATTGCTTTAGCTATTCGAGGTCTCTTGTGCCTCCATATAAATTTCAGCACCATTTTTTCCAGATCTGAGAAGAAGGTCTTCGGTATCTTGATTGGAATTGCATTGAATCTATAAATTGCTTTTGGGAGAATGGACATTTTGATGATATTGATTCTTCCAATCCAGGAGCATGGAAGATTTTTCCATTTCTTAGTATCCTCTTCTATTTCTTTCTTTAAGATTTTGTAATTCTCATCATAGAGATCTTTAACGTCCTTGGTTAAGTTTATCCCAAGGTATTTGATTGTTTTTGTAGCTATTGTGAATGGGATTGATCTTAGCAGTTCTTCCTCAGCCATGGCATTGTCTGTGTGTACAAAGGATGTTGATTTTTGTGCATTGATTTTATATCCTGCTACTTTGCCAAAATCTTCTATGAGTTCCAATAGTCTCTTAGTAGAGTTCTTTGGGTCCCCTAAATAAAGAATCATGTCATCTGCAAAGAGGGATATTTTGAGTTCTTCCTTCCCAATTTGTATCCCTTTAATTTCTTTTTCTTGCCTAATAGCTCTGGCTAGAACCTCCAGAACTATACTGAAGAGCAGTGGTGAGAGTGGACATCCCTGTCTGGTACCAGATCTCAGTGGAAATGCTTCCAGCTTTTCCCCATTCAATAGGATGCTGGCTGTGGGTTTTTCATAGATTGCTTTGATTGTATTGAGGAATGTTCCTTCCAAACCCAGTTTGCTTAGAGTTTTCATCATGAACGGGTGTTGTATTTTATCAAATGTTTTCTCGGTGTCTATTGAGATAATCATATGGTTTTTCTTCTGCAGTCTGTTAATGTGGTGTATCACATTGATTGATTTGTGAACATTGAACCATCCCTGCATACCAGGGATAAATCCCACTTGGTCTGGGTGGATGATCTTTCTGATGTGTTGTTGCATTCTATTGGCCAGAATTTTATTGAGGATTTTTGCATCTATGTTCATCAGGGATATTGGTCTGTAATTCTCTTTCGATACTGCATCTTTTTCCAGCTTAGGAATTAAGGTGATGCTGGCTTCATAGAAAGAATTTGGGAGGACTCCCTCTTTTTCGATTGTTCTGAATAGTTTGAGAAGAATTGGAGTCAGTTCTTCTTTAAATGTCTGGTAGAATTCAGCAGTGAATCCATCTGGTCCTGGGCTTTTCTTTGTTGGGAGGGCCTTTATTACTGTTTCAATTTCTGTCTCAGTTATGGGTCTGTTTAGGTTTTTGATGTCTTCCTGGTTCAATTTAGGTAGGTTGCATGTGTCCAGGAATCTATCCATTTCTGATAAGTTTCCCTGTTTGCTGGCATACAAGTCCTTGTAGAATTTTCTGATGATTCTTTTTATTTCTGTGGTGTCTGTTGTTACATTTCCTTTTTCATCTCTGATTTTATTGATTTGGGTCTTTCCTCTTCTTTTTTTAGTTATTTGGGCCAATGGGGTGTCAATTTTGTTTATTTTTTCAAAAAACCAGCTCTTCGTTTGGCTGATTTTTTGTAATGTTTTTTTGGATTCAATCCTGTTGATTTTTTCTCTGATTTTAATTATTTCTCTTCTCCTACTAGATTTGGGTCTGGTTTGCTGTAGGTTTTCTAGATCCTTGAGGTGAATTGAAAGCTCATCTATTTGGTGCCTTTCCAATTTCTTGATGTAGGCACCTATTGATATAAACTTTCCTCTTAACACCGCTTTTGCTGCGTCCCATAAGTTTTGGTAGGTTGTGCTGTTATCCTCATTTACTTCCAGAAAGTTTTTGATTTCTCTTTTAATTTCTTCTATGACCCATTGTTCATTCAGGAGCATGTTGTTCAAGCTCCATGTGTTTGTGTATGCTCTAGGGATTCCTGAGTTGCTAATTTCCAACTTCATTCCTTTACGGTCTGAGAAGCTGCATGGTATGATTCTAATTCTTTTGAATTTGCTGAGACTTGCTTTATGGACTAGTATGTGGTCAATCCTAGAGAAGGTTCCATGTACTACTGAGAAGAATGTAAAATCTTTAGCTGTAGGATTAAAAGTTCTGTATATATCTGTTAGATCCATTTGAGCTATAGTGTCATTTAAATCTACTGTATCCTTGTTGATCTTCTGTCCTGTTGATCTGTCTATTTCTGAGAGTGGAGTATTGAAGTCCCCCAGTACTATTGTATTGGGGTCTAAGTCTCCCTTTAAGTCACTTAATAAATCTTTTAGATAAACCGGTGCCCTGTAGTTAGGTGCATATACATTGATAATTGTTATATCTTCTTGTTGTATTGATCCCTTAATCATTATATAGTGTCCCTCTTTGTCTCTCTTAACAGTTTTTGTGGTAAAGTTTATGTTGTCCGATATTAAGATGGCTACGCCCGCTCTTTTTTCATTTCTGTTGGCATGGTATATCTTTTTCCAGCCTTTCACTTTAAGTCTGTATGGATCTTTGTTGGAAAGATGTGTTTCTTGTAAGCAGCAAATAGATGGGTTTTGTTCCTTAACCCAATCAGCCAATCAGTGTCTTTTAACTGGACAGTTCAGGCCATTCACGTTCAATGTGACTAATGATAAGTGGTAATTTTGCCCTGCCATTTGCCAAAGATAAGTTCTAATATATGCTTTGAATTCCCTGTGATCTTTTGCTGTGAGGTTTCCTTCCTTTACCTTCTTTCATATTGATGACCGTGTTTCTGTGTTTCTGTGTGTAACACATCTTTAAGCATCTTTTGCAGGGCTGGACAAGTGGCAACAAATTCTTTCAATTTCTGTTTGCTATGAAAAGTCTTTATTTCACCTTCATTCACAAATGATAGCTTTGCAGGATATAATATTCTGGGCTGGCAGTTTTTCTCTCTTAGTACCTGGGCTGTATCTCGCCATTCCCTCCTAGCTTGTAGGGTTTCTGATCAGAAGTCAGCTGTGAGTCTGATTGGAGATCCTCTGAGAGTAATCTGATGTTTCTCTCTTGCACATTTTAGGATCTTTTCTTTATGTTTCACTGTGGTGAGTTTAATTACAACGTGTCGTGGTGAGGATCTCTTTTGGTAGTGTTCATTAGGGGTTCTGTGAGCTTCCTGTACTAGGATTTCTCTGTCCTTCTCCAAACCTGGGAAATTTTCTGCTAATATCTCACTAAAAAGGCCTTCTAATCCTTTCTCCCTCTCCATGCCTTCAGGAACTCCTAGAACCCGGATGTTGGGTTTTTTAATAGCATCCTGAAGATTCCTGACAATATGTTTTAAATTTCTAATTTCCTCTTCTTTTCTTTGGTCTGACTGTATCCTTTCCTGTTCTCTGTCTTCTAAGTCCAATATTCTCTCTACTGCTTCACCCATTCTATTTGTAAGGTTCTCTATTGTGTTTTTCATTTGATCTATTGAATTCTTCACTTCATTATGATTTCTCGTCACTATCACAGTTTCCTGTTGTACTAGTTGTTTTGTTTCATTTTGATTCCTCCTTAATATTTCATTTTCACGAGAGAGATTTTCTGTCTTGTCCATTAAGGATTTCTGTAGTTCAAGAATTTGTTTTTGAGACCTTCTTAATGTTCTTATCAATTTTTTGAGATCTGCTTCTTGCATTTCTTCTATGTCATCATCTTCATAATCTTGAATTGGGGTGTCTTTTTCATTTGGGGGCATCATGGTGACTTCCTTGTTTTTATTACCTCGGTTTTTGCGTTTGTTATTTGGCATATTGGAGATATTTGGTTTCTTCACTGTGGTTCTTTTTCTTGTTATACTATGACTCTAGATTAAGTGGACTGTCTGTTTTTGATGGAGCCTTAGGGCTTGAGATGGGTGTGGCCTGAGAGCTCTGTTTGGTGTGCCAAAGGTGACACTCCCAGGTTAGGCATGGTAGATTTCTCTCTTTCTTTCTTTTTTTGATTCAAAAGGAAAGTAATTCCACACAGCCCTCAGAGTGGGCTCAAATTCTCCTTCAGTCTCCCACTGGGTTGCCAAAGTTACGGAATTGTAGCGTCTCTGGAGAGTACTCACGTGAATTCCATGAGTTCTCTCCCCCACCGTCTATTTTTTCACAGTCTCAGTTCAGTAGCACCACAAATTTACTAGGTCCTAATCTCCTGTTAATTCGCCCCGCCCAGAGTCAGGTTTTTCTTCTAGGCTCAGGGCCGGTACAGACCTGAGGTTGCTCTGCTTATGATGTATGTCCAAGATGGCGCCTGCTCTTTGTCTTGCTCGCCCTTGAGAGGTGAGCAGAGAGAGAGAAACCCGTGTCCGTACCAGTCACCTTTTTTTTTTCTCTCTCTCTCTCTTCCAGTTAGCCTGGTGAACTTTTCCCCAGTGGGGGTCGTTCCCTCTAGTCTCCTCTCTCCGCTGCCTGCCGGTGTCTCGGGCTATTGAGGTTCGGCTCACCTCGCATTCCAGCGCTGGTGTGTTGAGTCTGCCGCTGGTGTCCCGAACTGTGGGCTCCCACACTCTCCACACAGGTCCACTGTGAATCACGCATTCCGGAAGAGTTTCTTCTGCTGTTTCCTCCCCTACTCTTCCTTGAACCTGCAGTATCTCCACTTTTATTAAACTGTCTCTCCCCAGACTATCAGTGTGCTCCCTTCCTATTCCGCCATCTTGCCTCCCCCCCCTTGCCCATTTCTTAACGGGATTTTTTGTTTTGTTGTTGTTGAGCTTCTGGAGCTACTTATGTATTCATATGTATATATGCATCTATGTGTGTGTTTGTATATGTATTATATACATATGAATCATTATATCAGAATCATAGTTTGCAAATGTTTTCTCTGTCAATTAAACCTTCACTTTGTTGAGTGTTTCCTTCAGTATGCAGAATCTTCTTAACTTAATGTATCCCATTTGCCTATTTTTGCTTTTATTTCCTGTACGGTGTCCTGCCTTATACCCAGGAGGAAGGGATGCTGAGTAGGGAAGCATTGCTGGGTTTTTCTCCTCAGCCTATTTCTGTTTGCTGATATCAATTTTGTCCTGTCACATTTCCATATAGTTGTCTGTGCTTCCTTGAATTTATGCATAAAAATGAAGAATTTACCTTGGATCTTTGGGTTTTTAATCAGAAAGCTATCATGCCATGTAAAAGTTTGATCAAATAAATATGTTAACAGCTATTCTCTTGTTAATCTATTATCAATTTATTTCAGCAGACTCAACTACCAAACCTTCAGAGGGAAAGTTTGAACTTTCCCACACCATAAAGACAAATGGTTGGTCTTAGACTGATAGAAATGTTAAGAGTATAAGTGAACATAAATTATAACAAAGGATGGTCAAAAGAGCCTAAGTGGTTTTAGTATATAATCCTAAAGTTCACATTCTAGACATCCATGTCCTAATCTTACCAAAGGGGAGACTCAAGGGGTATGATTCTTACAACTTCCAACTGTCTTTTGGGATTTACTGCTGTATTTTATGGTCTGGGACTCATAAATAAAAAAAATGGAGTATAACAAAATTCAAGAGTCACAACTTTGAAAGGAATAGGAGGAAGAGAGCACTATGTGTCAGAAAGGTACTATATACTGGTATTTAAATTTACCCTCCTTCAGAGTATCGAATGGAGTCTCCTTTTCCTAAAGCAGAGAAATTGATATCAGCAAACAGAAATAGGCTGAGTTGTTGAAAATTTTGTCTTTTGGAAGATGAAGGGAGCATAACGGGCAGGTTGCAGATAAATAGGAAGAATCAGGGCCAGCGCCGCGGCTCACTACGCTAATCCTCCACCTAGCGGCGCCGGCACACCGGGTTCTAGTCCCGGTTGCCCCTCTTCCAGGCCAGCTCTCTGCTGTGGCCAGGGAGTGCAGTGGAGGATGGCCCAGGTGCTTGGGCCCTGCACCCCATGGGAGACCAGGAAAAGCACCTGGCTCCTGGCTCCTGCCATCGGA
Organism: Oryctolagus cuniculus; assembly: GCF_964237555.1. Taxonomy (NCBI): domain Eukaryota; kingdom Metazoa; phylum Chordata; class Mammalia; order Lagomorpha; family Leporidae; genus Oryctolagus; species Oryctolagus cuniculus. The sequence continues at coordinate 146,098,773 of NC_091436.1, read as the reverse complement.
TCAGCGCAGTGCGCCGGCCGCAGCGCGCCGGCCGCGGCAGCCACTGGAGGGTGAACCAACGGCAAAGGAAGACCTTTCTCTCTGTCTCTCTCTCTCACTGTCCACTCTGCCTGTTAAAAAAAAAAAAAAGAATCATATACTGAATGTGGAATTAACAGGATCCAGTATATCCTAGGAAGGCCTAGTTCAGGAAGCCAAGAAGGTAAAGACAAAATTATGCCATGGATGGGAGATTGTGAAGAAGCATATCATTTACACAAAAAAATGTGCTCTAACACCTTAAACTCTGACAGTGTGACCCTAGGTAGCACCTAAGGCAAGGTGGAGAGTATTCTAAGGAAAATGAGAAATAGATTATGGAAATTTATATATTTTATAAAGAACCAGAAAAGCAGATTTCAACTATTCCTAACACAAAGAGATGGAAATGCTAATTATTCTGATTTGATCAATATGCTCTGTAAAATGTACTGAGTTACATAAATATGTCCAATTATTATGTGCCAATTAAATATTTCCAAAAAGAAATCACGAAAGGTGAAGGCACACTCTCAAGTGCAGATGTTAAAATTATGAGGAGAACGAACAATAAGAAGAGGTAAGAAAACACTGCATTAACTTTGTTGACGTTTAATAGATTAAGAATGTTTGATGTTAATCTTAAGTTTTCTTTTTTTTTTTTTTTGATAGGTAGAGTTAGACAGTGAGAGACAGAGAGACAGAGAGAAAGGTCTTCCCTACATTGCTTCACTCCCTAGATGTCCGCCACGGCCGGCACTGCACCGATCCGAAGCCAGGAGCCAGGTGCCTCCTCCTGGTCTCCCATGCAGGTGCGGGGGCCCAAGCACTTGGGCCATCTTCCATTGCCCTCCCGGGCCACAGCAGAGAGCTGGACTGGAAGAGGAGCAACCAGGACTAGAACCTGGCACCCACATGGGACACCAGTGCCGCAGGCGGAGGATTAGCCAAGTGAGCCATGGCACCGGCGCCCAATGTTAAGTTTTCTAAGAGATCAGCTGGGGCTAGAGCTACGCTGAGCAAAATAATGGACAGAAGCTACTTGCTGCTACTGAGTACTTTAAATGTGGCATTATATGACAGATTATAAGAGGCCAGCGCTGTGGCTCACTAGGCTAATCCTCCGCCTGCGGCACCAGCACCCTGGGTTCTAGACCCATTTGGGGCGCCGGTTCTGTCCCAGTTGCTCCTCTTCTAGTCCATGTCTCTGCTGTGGTCCAGGAAGGCAGTGGAGGATGGCCCAAGTGCTTGGGCCCTGCACCCGCATGGGAGACCAGGAGAAAGCACCTGGCTCCTGGCTTCGGATCGGCACAGCATGCCAGCCGTAGCGGCCATTTAGGGGGTGAACCAACAGACGGAATATCTTTCTGTCTCTCTCTCTCTCACACTAACTCTGCCTGTCAAAAAAAAAAAAAAAACCTAGATTATAAGAATAAAATCCCCTTAATATAAAAGAGTTGATATGAAAAAATCTTAATATTTTATATCCATTTATATCAATGTTGAACTAACATTTCAAATTTATGAGGTTTAATAAAATATGCTATAAAATTAATTTCAACTGTTTACTTAGAATGGCTACTAAAACTGTTTTGAGTTATTTATTTATTTGAAAGACAGTTACAGAGTTAGAGGGAAAGAGAGCGAGGAGAGAGAGAGATCTTCCATTCCCTGGTTCACACCACAAAAGGCCACAGCAGCCAGGTTGGTCTAGGCTAAGAGCCTGAAACTCCACCTGGGTCTCCCACATGGGTGTCAGCGTGGCCAAGAACTGGGCTACCTTCAGCTGTTTTCCCAGGCACAGGGAGTTGGATGGGAAGCAGAGCAGTATTCAACGGGCACTGTTATGGGATACCAGTTTCATAGGCAGCAGCTTAGCCTGCTGCACCACAATGTCTGTCCCCTGAAAAATGTTTAAACTGCTAAAATTATTAACCAAATTATAGGTATTAGATTAAAGATATAAAAAAATTAACAAGGTTAGGGTTGGATGCTTGGCACAGCAATTAAAATACAGCTTGGGCTGTCTGCATGCTCTATCAGAATTCCTAGGTTCAAGTCTCAACTCCACTCTTTGTTAAGATTTATTTATTTATTTGAAAGGCAGATTTACAGAGGCAGAGGCAAAGAGGGAAAGAAAGGTCTTCTATCCACTGGTTCACTCCCCAAATGATCACCACAGCTGGAGCTGCACTAATCTGAAGCCAGGAGCCAGAAGTTTACTCCAGGTCTCCCACACAGGTGCAGAGGCCCAAGCATTTGGGCCATCTTTCACTGCTTCCCCAGGCCACAGCAGAGAGCTGGATCAGAAGCGGAGTAGCTGGGACTTGAACCAGCACCCATATGGGATGCCAACATTACAGGCAACAGCTTTACTTGTGATGCCACAATGCCAGCCCGGTCAACTCCACATAATTAAGGAAATTCATCAGGGGACATTTTGTGTATATATGATGCGGTAGGAAAGAAGGTAAGTGCTAGAGAAAAAATTGGCAAAAAGATAACTCTGTAGAAGTACTTGAGTAATGTAAGAAATTGCATGTATATGAAAGACTGCAAGAAAATTGATCTGGTTTCAAAGAAGAAAATAAGGTTTACAATGGTGATATGGAATTTACAAATACATGAATTGGCCAAATGATGACTATGTATGAAAGGAATAAAGTTACAAGGACTACATAAAATTATGTACTGACATGTTAGGATAATCTTTAAAAGTATACTAGTCAAACTCTATCATCCATCTACATTCTTTTAAAAATAGTACATGTTTCATTTGCTGTACATCAACACTATAGTAACAATAGAAAATAAAAATTACCCTAAATTTCACTACTATAGTATATAGAACCATAGAATGACAGAATGGGTTTCTGTCATTCAGCAGCAATGTGAACTTGGATAAGTGACACATGTCATTTTCTATTCATACCATCTTGTAAAGCAAGGATACAGCCAGCATACTATACAAATTACAAATCAAGTTGCCTATATAATTTGCCTTAAGTGACTTATAAGCCTCAAAGAACTAATAACCAAAATGTATAATTCTTAGTCCTGAAATATTTCTCCTCTCTCATGTTTAATATAAAGATGTGAGCAATCTTTTAGGACTATATGGCTGAACAGAAATATATTATTTATTTGCACTAAGAAGAAGACCAATTCAACCAGCATAATACCACAGAGACTAAAAATTGAAAGTGTCTGTTACCATAGCAGATAGAAAGCTCAAAAACATGAAATTGTATGAAAGGCTGTAAAGAGCAATTGGACTTTTATTTTCTCGTTGAAGCTCAGCATAGAGGACAAGAACTATCTACCTCGCATCCCAGGAGAAAAACTCTCCAGAAAATCTGAAATAGGCAATCCCGGAGGCAGTGGTACCAAGCATATGAAAGTTTATGTTTGGGACATCTGTCTGAAAACAAAACCAGACACACACAGAATCATAATGCTGTATGATTCCATTTGTGTGAACTTAACGGATAATACTAACCAAGAGGGGTGAAAGTCCAATTACTCAGGGAAAGGTGGAGTCATTGATAAGGAAAGACCTGACGAAACTCTGGAGGAATGGAACTGTCCAACATTGTGATGTGGTAGAGTTACATGGCTACACACATATGTAAAAGCTTGTGAATTAATGGCATAACTAGTACCCAAATAGTACTCTATACTTTGTGTTTCTGTGTGGGTGCAAACTGCTGAAACCTTTACTTAGTATATACTAAATTGAACTTCTTCTGTGTATAAAGATAATTGAAAATGAATCTTGATGTGAATGGGATGGGAGAGGGAGGGGGAGATGGCATGGTTGCGGGTGGGCACGAGGTTATGGGGGGAAAAAGCTGCTATAATTCAAAAGTTGTACTTCGGAAATTTAAATTTATTAAATAAAAGTTGAAAAATTGTGTAACTATGCACTCAAGATTTGTATAACTTCTGAATATGAAACATACTTCAATTTGTAAAAATAATCCAAGAAGTCTGTTGGCATCAAATCTAAGCTTTTTAAGCTCAGTGGTTTTCCTGGAAACATAAGAAAATAAGTCCCCAATTTAGAATTGATCCCTTAATTGGTGGTATTTTTCTCCCAGAATACTTGATTCTCAGCTTTTCACAATTGGGTGAGTTTTCTCTGGAGCATATTATGTAGTTGCTCCTGTTACCCTGGAAGTTCCCTGACCATTGTATATCCAATGCATCCCCAATATATTCCGCCAGTTCTAACCACAGCCTATAATGATACTTGACATACATGCTTTGACCTTTAACAAACCAATCAGCACAAACTTCCTTGTCACTGCTTCCTTCCTTCTCATGGTAACTACTATTACAATCTCTACCATCATAAGCTTATTTTACTTAACAGTGAATTTCACATAAATTTAGAGTCAAACAGTAAACACTGTATAGTGTTGGGATTTTTTTCATTCAACATAATGGCTCTGAGAAATAATAGTTTGATATATCCAAGCAGACAAGGCTAAATTGCATAAAACTGAAAACAGGGGGCAGTCAGGATCCGGAATCAATTCCATCCACTGTTGTAAAAAAGGTCCTGGAGCATCTTATCCAGTTGCTAATTATGGCTACAGATCCATTTGGGTCATGAAACAAGACACCCAGAGGTTTGGCAACAGACAATAGGAAAACATGGCACTGAGAAAGTAGATAAAGACAAAGGTTCTGAAGAAAGTGATGGTAATCTGACAAATAGGTAGTATTCTACAGTGGGAATGCAGAGGCAAGAGATTTACAGAAGAAAGATATACAGCCAGAAAAAACTGAAGCAGATGAAGACCAATACATTGATCTGGGGCCAAGTACATGGAGCTGTGACAAGTAACCACTGACTTCAGAGACAGGAATTAAAATAGGCTGAAACAGAACTGGAAACAAGCATGACTTCATGCTGTATTTTCAAGTAGTAAGGCTATAAATCATGGGCCCTGTGATCATGATTAGGCTGCCTGTCTATTCTGCTTCTTGAAGAGAGCATGGGAGAAATAGTAATTTTAAGCAAGTTCAAAGATAAGTATAAAATGCTTTCCTAAGTGTGGGATCTTAAGAAAATTGCTGGCACTATTTGCTTGGCAAAAAAAAAAAAAAAAAAAAAAATGTCCAAAGCTGAACTGGAAAACTACAATCTCAAGTGAAAGAAATCTCAGTAGAAAAACAATTTGTTGGCCGGTGCCACAGATCAATAGGCTAATCCTCCGCCTGCGGCACCAGCACCCCAGGATTCTAGTCCCAGTTTGGGTGCTGGATTCTGTCCCGGTTGCCCCTCTTCCAGTCCAGCTCTCTGCTGTGGCCCAGGAGTGCAGTGGAGGATGGCCCAAAGTCCTTGTGCCCTGCACCCGCATGGGAGACCAGGAAAAGCACCTGGCTCCTGGCTTTGGATCAGCGCAGTGCTCTGGCTGCAGTGCGCCAGCCGCAGCAGCTATTGGAGGGTGAACCAATGGTAAAGGAAAACCTTTCTCTCTGTCTCTCTCTCTCACTGTCCACTCTGACTGTCGAAGAAAAAAAAAAAGAAAAAAAATTTGTCAACTGTTCAGAGCTACTCAGCAAAAGGAATTTATCCACGTGACAGCTCATCCCCTGTGCTTCATAGATCTTACATTAAAACTGCCTTTTCCTAAACAAATGATATCAAATTTCTAGTTGTAGATCCCCAACATGCATTCTCAATAAGTTCCCCAGATGATTCTTGCACATATTAAATTTTAAACAGATTTTAGACTCTTCAAGAAATAATAATTATCAGCCATGCTCATGTGATAATGAATACTTAAGTTTAAAAGTCACCTGTTGAAGTGAAATGGACACTATGAGAAACAACGACTTAATCAGCCCTTGTCCTGTCGAGGAACAACTTAATACTTTATTCCTTTAGTATTTTTTTTGTTCTACTTAATACTATTTGTTGAACTCTTTAATTAATGCACAATTATTCTTAGGTGTTTAAATTTAACTGAAAAGTGATCCCTGTTAAATATAAGAGTGGGAATAAGAGAGGGAGGAGATGTACAGTTTGGCACATGCTAATCGGACTTACCCCTAATGGTAGAGTTAGAAATGTGCCAGGGTATTCCAATTCAATCCCATCAAGGTGGCATGTATCAATGCCATCTCACTAGTGAAAGTGTTCAGTTTCAGTTCATAATTGATCGTAATAATAAGATTAAGAATCAAAGGGATCACATAAACAAGACTAGTGTCTGCTAATACTAACTGATAGAATAAAAAAGAGAGAGAACGATCCAACATGGGAAGCAGGATACACAGCAGACTCATAGAATGTCAGATGTCCTAAACAGCACTCTGGCCTCAGAATCAGCCCTTAAGGCATTCGGATCCAGCTAAAAAGCCCATGAGAGTATTTCAGGCATAGAAAGCCAAGACACTGTGGCAAAAAAAGACCTAAATGAAAGATCTCTGTGAGTGAGATCCCAGCGGAAAGAACGGGCCATCAAAGAAGGAGTACCTTTCTCTGAAGGGAGGAGAGAACTTCCACTTTGACTATGACCTCGTCTAAATAAGATCGGAGTTGGTGAACTCCAGAGGCTTCCATAGCTTTGGCAGCTCATGACAAGAGCTTCTGGTGATTACTGACACCATAAATAAGAGTGTCAATTGTTAAAACAACAACAGGAGTCACTGTGCACTTACTCCCCATGTAGGATCTCTGTCTTTAACGTGTTGTACCATGTGAAGTAACGGTATAACTAGTACTGAAACAATACTTTATACTTGTGTTTCTGTGTGGGTACAAACTGTTGAAATCTTAGTATATACTAAATTGATCTTCTGTATATAAAGATAATTGAAAATAAATCTTGATGTGAATGGGATGGGAGAGAGAGTGGGAGATGGGATGGTTGTGGGTTGGAGGGAGGTTATGGGGGGAAAAAGCCACTGTAATCCAAAAGTTGTACTTTGGAAATTTATATTTATTAAATAAAAGCTAAAAAAAGTCAATTATTGTGTATTTTTGGATACATAGATTTTGAATCAAAGAATCAGTTGTAAATCAGTTTATGGCTTAAGAGAATTAAAATTGTGACCTCAGGAAATTTTTTCCAGAGCAATTTTTAATTAATTAATTTGAAAGGCAGAGAAACACAGAGAGAGAGAGAGATGGTGAGGCAGAGAGATATTATATCCATTGATTCACATTTCAAATGACTGCCACAGCCAGGTCTGTGCCAGGCCAAAGCCAAAAGCCAGCAACCCCATCCAAGGCTCCCACATAGGTGACAGGGACTCAAGTACTTGGGCCATCTTCCACTGCCTTCCCAGGCACATTAGCAAGGATTAGATTTAGAATTGGAATAACCAGACTCAGACTGATATTTCAATAATGCAAGGACAGCATCTCAAGCAGCAGCTTAATTCCCTGCACTATAATGACAGCTTCCAGGACTATTGTATCAATGTAATTCCTGGCCATCACTATTTGTATAGCTCTACTTTCATTTAGTACATATTTAATGATAATTTTTTCTACATTCAAGTATGAACTTATACATTCTTCCATGTATCAGCATAAAACATAGTAAAAAGACTAAAATTGCAACTCTTCACCATGGAAATAATTTTGATAAAGCTTCATTTAAACAAAAAATGAAATGTTTGTGTAGTAAACTGAGGAAGACTTATATTATGTCATAAACTCATTATTTTCCCATCAGTCTACACCAAAGAACAACATGACACAATTATACCTGTATTTATTGTAGTGTGGTTGAGAACATGGAAGACTACAACACACAGAGCTTCCTTTATAAGCAATCACAGAAGACTTTTTGGTTGAAATGTTACTTTTCCCCAGAAAAACTAATTTATTCTTATGGACACTAGAGATTTCTAAACAAAAATATTCTCCTTATTTTGTCATTAAGATTAAAGCTAAATTTTTAACTCATTCTTTAATATTTTCTCATTTGTGTCTTTAACACGACCCCTGGTTTCAATATTTCCCAATTTTCTCTTTTATTATCATCCCATTGCCTTATTCATATACATTTTGCTTTTTGTCATGCATATTAATTTAATAAAACGTGTTATTAAAAATAAATGATAGGACAAAGAATCTCAGATCATTAAACTCTGCAATGTAGACAATTTTCTATCATTGCACAAATTTGAAGCTCTTTATGTTTCATTCTAGTTTCAAGCTCCAAGCAAATTCCTTTAAAAATCTGAGGAAAATGCACACTTTCAAGTTCTTTTTTTTAAGAAGATTTTATTTCTTTCAGAGGTAGAGTTACAGACAGTGAGAGGGAGAGATGGAGTGAAAGATCTTCCTTTCGTTGGTTCAGTCCCCAAATGGCTGCAACAGCCACAGTTGCGTCAATCCGAAACCAGGAGCCATATCCCTCTTCCCAGTCTCCCAAGCGCGTGCAGGGACCCAAGCACTTGGGCCATCTTCTACTGCTTTCACAGGCCATAGCAGAGAGCGGGATTGCAAGAAGGGCAGCCAGGACTAGAACCGGCGCCTATATGGGATGCCGGCGGCACAGGCGGAGGATTAACCTACTGCGCCAGGGCACCGGCCCCTACTTTCAAGTTTTTAATTAAAATGTAGAAGCCCAGAGATTTTTCAGAATTGTGTGTGTGCAACCTGTGAAAACATTACACAGTAAATTTGGTGGTAGTAATTTTAAGGCATGAAAATATACTTATTATCTTGTTTTTTTTTTCTTGATAAGCATTTTATTATTAAACATTTGAAATAAAGAATTATTTCATTGTTCTTACATTTTGATGTCTTTTATGACTTTCTTCCTTTGACAACAAAATGAACTTCTTAAATTCACAATTTAAAAAGCAATTACACATTCAAAAATTCTGCTCATGCACATTCATAAAATAATTTATTTTCCCCTCAAAAACAAGAACTTGAGTTAGGCATTTGGCTTAGTGGTTATTGTGCCACTTGGGATGCTTGCATTCCATAAAGAGTGCTTGGGTTCAAATCCCAAATCTACTCCCGATTCTAGCTTCCTGGCAAGGCACATCCGAGGAGGCAGCAGGTAATGGCTCAAGTACTCGAGTCCCTACCACCTATGTGGGATTCTGGAATTCAGTTCCTAGCTTCTACCTTAAAACTGACCTGACCCTGCTCTAGCTGTTGTGGGTATTTAGGAACTGAATCAGCAGGTAGATATCTCTCTCTCCCTTTCTGCCTATTTTCCTTTCAAAAAGAAAACAAGAACATTGATTTAAAGTTCTCTAATATTTTGAATATTTCCACAGCCATCAGTGGCCGATATCTATATCTATTTCCCAATTTCACATTATTCAGGGTTCTGTTTTTATTGCATAACTTTATGTAGGTGCCAGGTATGAAAATGCTAACTTTCATAGAATTTCAAAAACGGACATTTCAAAATGGCCAACGGTGTTCCTAAACCTACCAGGTCGCTTTACAGTTTCCTCTCTATTTCCTTCCCATCTATTACAATGCTTAGCTACATGGATTAAGCTCAGTCCTGTCCAACCACCACTTCCACTGTTAAGTAACAATAATGGACAATGCATTTACAACTAACAAATGGTATCAATTATTCTGCCTGATTCAGACCACATCAGTGATTCAAGTGGTAAATCAAAAATGCCTCAACACTCGGTAAGAAAAAATAAATGAATATGTCAACCTTTTCATGGGGTCACAGAAGAGCTCATAGAGTCTCCATGAGTAGGGAATTAACATTTTGTTCACCTGGATATAGAACAAAATTATTATAAATGTACAGAGTATCATTATCAGAATCCCTCTTTAACTACTCTTGGCCTTTAGATTATTTTGTTCTTTAGTTTCACTGAAATTTTCCTAGAAGGATTAAACTTTACTTAGACAAATTCCAATTACCACAAAACTTCAGCAAGCCAACTTATGAATATTTAGTCTTCTCCGCATGTTCAAAAACATCCAAATAAAGAGGAAAATATAAAGAAATGGCCCCTAACAGGCATGACTATCAACTCTAAAGAAATGTCAATGTCTGCAGATTGGAAATATGAAATATATTTAATATTTAAAAGACTCTTTAACAAGGTATGAATTTTGCTCTTCAATTAATAATTGATCTAGTCTCTCACCTCCCTTTCTTTTAAAACAAGGGTCTCAAGCATTCGGGGTTGGTACTGGAGGAGAAGGCAAGCATAGGTTTCAGTTGTTTGGAGGTATGATCAGAAAGGTGCTTTATCAATGTGAAAAAATTACACAACCAATTTCCATGATTGTATATTTGCTTGTGGTGCCATCAAGCAAATACTAAATAACAACAAACAAATTCTGTTGAAATGTTTAGCTAAATGGAACCAAAACAGTCACAGTTGACAATTTCATAAATACATTAATTAGAAGTATCTCCAAATAGCATGTGATTTTGAATTATTAACATAAAACACTGCATTATAAATGACTGCAAATTGCATTCCTAGTGTTCTCCATGCTTAATTTATTATGCCGTAGGAAAATTTGCAAATTACTCCACTGTTTCATACAGAATGGCTAGTTTCATGTGCATATTGGTCTTTAAGATGGAATTAAACCACAACATATATACATGCCATGTGGCATGTTTTAGGTTATACTCATAGTTGTGCCAAAAACTGGCCAGTATCTATTTGCTGTGGGTGGTACTTCATAACCACAGTGATTTGTTATGAAGATTCCAATTAAGCTCCGTCTACCTTTCTCTGTCTCTGCTGTCCCTTTCTTCCCCGGAGATGCAGTATACCCATAATGGTACATAATTTCTTACTAATCTGTCCAAAACATGACTTTTTATTGCTGTTTACTATTAGTACCATATTTATTAACATATAAAGATTAAATTGTCTCAATATAAAGAGCTAAGAATCTGGTCAAGCTTAACCTTGATGGATATTTTCATTCACAATGTAAGGACACATTCTGAATATGTTTCTTTATTTGAAATAAATGGTCTATATGAAAAAATATCCAACATTATAGTATATCTGTACATAATTGTTTCAAGCTTCCCCATTTATTATTACTATCTTTTGCTTCATGTTTTTGTTGCCACTTGATCCAAATGCTATCTAAAAAAAGTAGTTTTTCAATGTTGAAGGTTTATTTTAGCTGTAGAATGCCATTAAAAAATAAGCTTTATAAGTTGTTGGTCCCAGATTGGATGAAGAGAGCCTTACCTAGATATTTGAGAGGTTAGTTTAAATGACATACAAAAAGTATTTTAGGTGTAGGCATCTAAGCAGTAGACATCATTAGAAAATAATGTGAAGGCAGAAAATCTCCCAGTAAAAGTACAAAGGAAATCTAAAGTAAACAATAGGAATATTAATAGAAAAGTGGCAAAGCCATGTTGTTACTCATCAGTAATAAACAGGAATAGGGGCCAGTGCCATGGCTCACTTGGTTAATCCTCCGCCTGTGGCTCCTGCATCCTATATGGGCACCGGGTTCTAGTCCAGGTTGCTCCTCTTCCAGTCCAGCTCTCTGCTGTGGCCCAGGAGGGCAGTAGAGGATGGCCCAAGTGCTTGGGCCCCTGTACCCGCATGGGAGACCAGGAAGAGGCAACTGGCTCCTGGCTTCGGATCAGCACAGCGCCAGCCATAGTGGCCATCTGGGGAGTGAACCAACGGAAGGAAGACCTTTCTCTCTGTCTCTCTCTCTCACTGTCAACAACTCTGTCAAATTAAAAAAAAAATTAAAAATAAAATGAACAGGAATGTAAATGGCCCAAATTCTCTAATTAAAAGATACTGAATGGATTAAAACACAAGGCCTAACTATTTACTGCCTACAAAAACATAACTCACCAACAAAGATACACGCAGACTGAAAGGGAAAGGTTGGAAAAAGATATTCCATGCTAACAAAGAACTAAAGCAAGGAGGTGTAGGCATCAGAAAAAATAGACTATAACACAAAAGCATTAAAGAGATAAAGAAGGGCATTATGTAATGATTAAGGTATCAATTCAACAGGAAGATGTGAATATAATAAATATATACACACCCAACTACAGGGTGACTGGCTATTTAAAAGAAATGTTAATGGATCTAAAGAAAGACATAAACTCCCAATAGTAATGGGGAACTTCAACACCCCACTTTTATCAATGGACAGATCAACTAGACAGAAAATCAAAAAAGAAACAACAAAGCTAATCAACACAGTGGACTAAATCATACCTATGAAACCTATCATCCTGCTGTTGCAGAAAACACATTCTTTTTTTTTTTTATAAAATCTTTTATTGATTTCTTTCTTTTTGGGGGGGGGCAGGCAGAGTGGATAGTGAGAGAGAGACAGAGAGAAAGGTCTTCCTTTTGCTGTTGGTTCACCCTCCAATGGCCACCACAGCTGGCGCACTGCGGCCGGCGCACCACTCTGATCCGAAGGCAGGAGCCAGGTGCTTCTCCTGGTCTCCCATGGGGTGCAGGGCCCAAGCACTTGGGCCATCCTCCACTGCACTCCCTGGCCACAGCAGAGAGCTGGCCTGGAAGAGGGGCAACCGGGACAGAATCCGGCGCCCCGACCGGGACTAGAACCCGGTGTGCCGGCGCCGCAAGGCGGAGGATTAGCCTAGTGAGCCACAGCGCCGGCCTAGAACACATTCTTTTCATAAGTGCGTGGAAATTTCTCAGGATAGACCATATGGTAGGCTACAAAGCAAATCTCAACAAATTCAAAAAAAATTGAAACCATACCATTCACCTTCTCTGACCAGAATGGGTTGAAGCTAGAAATCACAACTAAAGAATCGCTAGAACATATGCAAACACATGGAGACTAAACAACATGTTCTGGAATGATCAGTGGGTCACAGAAAAAAATCAAAAGAGAAATAAAAGAATTTCTGGAAGTAAATGAAGATGACAACACATCATATCAAAACAAACAGGATACAGCAAAAGCAAAGTTAAGAGGGGAGTTTATAGCAATTGGTGCCTACATGAAGAAACTGGAAAGGTTTCAAGTAAATGAGGTATCAATGCATCTCAAGGCACTAGAAAAACAACAACAAACCAAACCTAAAATTAATAGGAGGAAAGAAATAATTATCCAAAGTCCTCCTATGAAGCCAGCATCACCTTAATTCGTAAACCATAAAAAGATACAACAGAGAAATAGAACTATATGTCATTTTCCCTGATGAACATAGATGCAAAGTCCTCACCAAAATACTGGTCCACTGAAAACAACAACACATCAGAATGATCAAACCAATAAATGTGATACAACACATTAATAAACTGAAGAACAAAAACCACATGATTATCTCAATAGATGCAGATAAAGCATTTGATAGAATACAACATCCTTTCATGTTAAAAAAAATACCCTTAAGCAAAATGGGTATAGAAAGAACATTCCTGTACACAATCAAGGCAATTTATGACAAACCCACACCCAGCATCTTATTGAATGGGGGAAAGCTGGAAACATTCCCACTAAGATCCATAACCAGACTACAATGTTCACTCTCACCATTACTATTCAATATAGTCCTGAAAGTTTTAGGCAGAGACATTAGGCAAGAAAAAGACATCAAAGTGATACAAATTGGAAAGGAGGAAGGCAAAATATCCCTATTTGCAGATGACATGATTCTATATATAGGGGAACCAAAAGACTGCACTAAGAGACTATTGGAACTCATAAAAGAGTTTGGTAAAGTAGCAGGATAAAGAATTAACACAAAAAATCAATAACCTTTGTATACACAGACAATTCCATGGATAAGAAAGAACTTTTAAAATCAGCCCATTCACAATAGCTACAAAAATAAAAAATCTTGGAATAAATTTAACCATGGATATGAAAGATTTCTACAATGCAAATTATAAAAGACATTTTAAAAAAGAAAGAGAAAAAGACACAAATATTGGAAAAATCTTACATGATCATGGATTGGAATAATTAAAAACATCAAAATGTCCATATTATTAAATGCAGTATATAGATTAAATGTGATCCCTATCAAAATAACAATGATATTCTTCTTAGATCTAGAAAAATGATGATAAAATTCATATAGAAACACAAAATACCTAGAATATCTAAAGTAATCTTAAACAACAAAAATAAATCCAGGGGTATCACAGTGCCAGATTTCAGGATATAACACAGTGTAGTTATAATCAAAACACCTTTGTGGAACTGGTACAAAAAATAGACATGTAAACCAGTAGAACAGAATTAAAACTTCAGAAATCAATCCCTGTTTGTACGTTCAACCAATCTGACAAAGGAGCTAAAATCAGTCCCTAGAGAAAGGCACTCTTTTCAACAGATGGTCCTGGAATATTGGATATCTGAGTGCAGAAGTAAGAAACAAGACCCCTACCTTACACCTTTTACAAAAATCAATTCAAAATGGGTCAAGGATCTAAATTTCTTCTTGATACCAATAAATTACTAGAGGAGAACATTGGGGACACCCTGCAAGACATTGGCATAGGCATAGGCAAAATTTCTTGGAAAAGACCCCAAAAGCACAGGAAAGCAAAGTCAAAATTGACAAGTGGGATTACATCAAGTTGAGAAGCCTTTGCATTGCCAAGGAAACATTCAGCAAAGTGAAGCAGCAACCAACAGAATAGGAGAAAATATCTGCAAACTATGCAACTGATAAAGGATTAATATACAGGATAAACAGCTCAAGAAAGTCAACAATAACAAAGCAAGTAATACAGTTAAGAAGTGGGCAAAGGACTTGAACAGGCATTTTTCAAAACAGGAAATTCAAACAGCCAAGAAACACATGCAAAAATGCTCAAGATCCCTAGCTAAGGGGAAAAGCAAATCAAAACCACAATGAAGTTTCACCTCATCCCAGTTAGAATGGCTCTCATACATAAATCAACAAAGAATGCTGGTGAGAATGTGGAGCTATCTGTGCCCCCATGTTTATTGCAGCTAAATTCACAGTAGCTAAGATAATGAATTAACCCAGTTGTCCATCAACTGATGACTGGATAAAGAAATTGTGCGTGTGTGTGTGCATGTGTGTGTGTGTAGTGGAGTAGTACTCAGCCATAAAACATGATTTTTTGTCTTTTGCAAAAAGATGGATGCAACTGGAAACCACTATAGTTACTGAAATAACCCAGTTGCAAAAAGGCAAATGCACACTAACAGAGCATCAAAAATGCAATGTATAGGAGTTCAATTCACATTTTGAGGTTCAATGATAGTTTACAATCCTTGTCACTATTTTTGAGGAACTTTTTTTTCTTTTTACTATTTAACTCTTTAACTTAGTGTATTTACTATTTAACTCTTTAACTTAGTGTATTGTTATGCTTCTAAGTATAAAGTAAACTGAAAGTGGATAATTGTGAAAATTAAGAGAGGTAATAAGAGAGGAAGGAGAAAGATGTGTGGGAATATGAGTAGGATGTATCACTATGCACCTAAATCTATATATATGAATCACATGAAATTTGTTGGACTTAATTTATTTTAGAAATTGTACAAATCCAGTTGAAGACTCAAAAAAGAGTTGGAGTGCTCCCATATTTTGGACTATTCACATATTTCCTAACAAGCTATTGATTTTATACCCTTGTTTCTTGATGTCATTGATTTCTTTTTAGTTGCTCTTTGTAAGTTTTAAAACTGTACAAAGAAAGGTGGAACATACTTAATAATTGTAATGAGAAGATCGAAATATATATATATATATACATGTTCATATATATATATATATATATATATGAAATTAAACCATGGTAGAAAACTATTTGAAATATCAAAAAATCTGATCTTCTCCAGACTGTCAGGTTATTATACATATCCCCAGGAGAGTGTGCTGATGCCTATAATGAGTAAGGACCAGAGGAAATTATCTGAATCAAGATCCTCAAGTTTAAGTATCATTCTCCAAATGGGAAGAAGAGTTTGTTCTTTCTTTTCTAGATCCAAATCAGACACTAATTTTGAGCAGCTGACATAATTAACCAGTAATTCACTTCAATGTGATAAGCAGACAGAATTCACTGACTTGCCCAAATCATTTAAATTAACCTTTTTAGATTTGACAATATTATCAAGTGTTATTCATCCTGGAAGTTATAATTTTGCATTGGATCCATCATTTTAAATTATTAACAGTCTTTAAATGCTCTATCTTAATCAATCTTATCTTCCACCATGCACTTGTTGGTACTACAAATAAAATCAGTTCTAATTAATTCTACTTGGCTCAGTCATTTGTATTGTTTTTCAAGTTCATTAGTGAAAGGATGTCAATAAAAAATGAATTTCTCTACTAAGTCCACATCCCCAAACCTGATTTCTACCAAAGACATATTAAAATCATCTGATCTTTCCCTATATATAACAAATATAACCCAGTAAGATTTTATAGAATTTAACAAAGTTTAAAATACAGTATCTATTTATTATTTTCTAATGCTTTGTTTATATTGCAAACTAACTTAGGTTCAATAGATGAAATTAAAATTCACAAATTTTTTGTTTCCTTAGCAGTTGAAAATCAGTGTTAAGAGATACTTCTTTTCCAGTGGCTTCATATTGCATCCACTTCCTTCCCACCTGCTCAGATATTCTTTCTTCAGCCATTTTCTTCTCCACAGTTCCTTTCACTGTTGCTTTTCTTAATACATAAACTTGCCCCAAACTCATACATCTTAAGAAACAAACTAACATATAAAATCTGAACCACTACTTTCATACTTCCTCCCTCTCCCATTCTCAGCAGACCTTGACAGAGTTTCTCCATTCATTGTCCTTGTTTTCTCATATATTTTTATTTCTTCAATCCATTGCATTTTAATTTAACTTTCTTGTCTTTATTTACTTGACAGCTAGAGTTATAGACAGAGAGAGAGAGACAGAGAGAAAGGTCTTCCTTCCATTGGTGCACTCCCCAAATGGCCGCAACAGCTGGAGATGCACCTATCCGAGTCCAGGAGCAAGGAGCTTCCTCCCGGTCTCCCATGTGGGTGCAGGGGCCCAGGCACTTGGGCCATCCTCCACTGCCCTTCCGGGCCATTAATTTCACTTTCACCACTCCACTATAATTGCTCATACTGAGATGGCCAATAAATTCCTTCTAAATTTTATAAATTTGTTAGTGCTTTTAAGTTTTACGGTGGCCAAATTTCAAATTTGACTATCTTTGATTTCTTGAGATTCTCCTCTCCCAGGACTTATTTTTCTATTATTATTATAATTTGAGGGAGAGAGAAAGAGAGAGATATAAACAAGTAGCTCTCATCTGCTGGTTAACTCCCCAAATGTCTATGTTTCACATGGCTTGAGCTTGGGCTGAAGCCGAAAGTAGGATACTCAATCCAGGTCTTCCATGTGGGCAGCAAGAACTCAGTTATGTAAGCCATCACCTCTGCATCCCAGTGTCTGTATTAGCAAGAGCCTGGAATTTAGAGCTATAACCAGGAATTGAATCCAGATATGCCAATATGGGTCAGTTGTCTTAACTGCTGATCAAATGCTCATCCCTGACATGACTTCTATAATAAACATTGCCTCTTTTTCATGCTTCTTGATTCTTCACATTCCACCCACTCGTATTCCATCACATATCAGTAGCTTCACCCTGATTTTTCATAGAAACTTTAGATATATATTCAACTGACTACTAGATATCTAAATTTGAAAGTATGTGTGTCTTACAATCGAATTTGGAAGTCAACACTTTTTCTGTGTGTTCTGATCCAAGATTCTATTTCTCCAAGAATAATTCTACCAATAACCCAAGTTCTCATTGACCCTCTTGAATTCATTCCCGCCTTTCTTTTTAATTTACTTTAGTGTGCCTCAAATTCATCTGAATCTGCACTGCCAACACCTTGACGCAGAGGGTGCAAATGCTCCAACATCTCTCATGTCTGCTACTATAATTGTCCCTACTTGCTCTTTGTCTAGACTCACAAAATAAAATCCACTCTCTATATTTCCATTAGAGATACAAATTTATAAAGTGCAAGTTGATTGTGTCTTTACCTGATCTTAGAATCCTCTGGTGGCTTCCCATTTCTTGTAAGATTCCTTACAAAGACCTACAAAGCCCTTAATGATCTTCCCATTTTAAATTCTCAATTTTAATCACTCTTGGTGAACTTGGCATATACGCATGTGTTCTAATTGTAATGACCCTAATAACATATTCTTGGGGCCAGCATTGTAGCATAGCAGGTAAAGCCACCACTTGCAACACCAGCATCCCACATGGGCACTGGTTAGAGTCCCAGCTGCTCTATTTCTGATCCAGCTCCCTGCTAATGTGCCTGGGAAAGCAGCAGAGAATGGCCCAAGTGCTTGAGGCCCTGCCACCCACATGGAAGACCCAGAAGAAGCTCTAGGCACTTGAATTCTACCTGGCCCAGCCCTGGTGGTTGCAGCCATTTGGTGAATGAACTAACAGATGAAAGAGATCTCTCTCTGTCTGTGTGTGTGTGTGTGTGTGTGTTGTCTTTCTCCTTTCTCTCTCTCTGTATCTCTGCCTTTCAAATAAAAAAAAAAAAACATTTCTAGCTCAGTTCTTAGGCTTTGTTCATTTTCTTCTTTCTGCCTAAACTACGTTTTCCAACTTCACTAGCTTTCTTACCTGCATAAGTTAAACACATCCTCCAAGAATCATCTCAAATATCAATTACCATACTGTAATATGTTATATCATTGTCTCTTTTACCATTAGCCTGAAATTTCTCCATATTCAGGGACCGTGGTTCATTTATCCATGTACATTCCATGATTTCTATCACATAGTAGATGTTTAATAAGTGATAGGAATATATGTTGAAAGCTAAAAAGGCTGACAAATCATAGTCTATTGGGAAAGTATATATATGCAGGAATGAGATTGGAATACTAGATATGACAAGAGGAAATGAAGAGGAACTAGAATTTCATGGGAAGAAAAAGATTATTGAAATATACCATTAGGAATAATGAGATGCCAAATTGGACTCAAAGAGTTTGGTTAAGGAGAGTAGTCTTGAAAATATAGTTGTTGGCTGCAATGTCAAGGCAAGCATTTCAGCAATAGGGAGGAACTATAGCTGTAAGCAATAGGGAGGAACTATAACTTTGTGAGAATGGAAGGATGTGCTCAAAGCAAAGGTAGCCAAACCTAATAGAGCATCTGGTCTAAATGGAGATTTTAAATAAACAACAACAAATGTCTGAGACTAACTGTAGCAGATTCTGATTTAGAAACTTCCCAGGTTTGGGAAGACAGCTTTGAGAACTGTCATGTTAAACTAATAGTTTTTGCAAATTAATTTCTCAGTAGGTGATGAATTTATTAGAAAATCCTCTCCTTATAGCTTTTATTTAGTTTGATAACAGGCTGAGGTATAGTGTGTGATACTCATTTACTCACATATTTATCATCTACAGTTATCCATGAATTCCTTGAGAGAAAATAATGTTTAATTCATTTTTAAATTTCTGACTCCTGAACAGTATGTGGTGTATACATTTTGCCTATATAAATTTTCAATAAATAATTCAATACATAAATATCTTAAATAACATTTTAAATCCCAACTAGTAATTTCTAGTTCACAGAAGAGGAATGAAGACAGGTACCTTCCTTTCTCCTACTTTTGACTCCATAATAAAGGTTAACAAGACCACAAAAGTATAAAGAACTATGAAGAAAATGATAAAGTAGATATGACTTCAGTAGAAATTGGCTGGGGTAATCAACATTTGCATACATATAGCTAAGAACGGATTCTACCCTTCTTTCCATACTCCTGGGCCAAAGAAGAGAAAATCCAATAGTGATAGGAAAGCATCGAAGAATGAATGGCTTAGTGCATCTGAGGCTTCACTTAGGAATTGGTCTCTGTCCCATGGGGAAGGCATACCTGTCTAGACATATCCTTACCTCCTGTCTGTGAGACATCCAACTGTCCTGGTGATAGAATTTCAAGTCTAAGTTTTTGGTGAAGTGCCAAATGTCAAAGTTACTGCAAGTCCTTACCCTGAACTTTTCATGAGCCAAGCTATTTCTCCTCAACATGATGCTTCTTATTTTTTGTTGGTTCATTGGGTTCTCCATGTGGATAAAAAGATTATAAGGTAAACCCATGGAAATATAACTTCAAAGAGAAACTCCATGTAGAAAATTTAGAAGGAATTATGGAATTTAAAATAGGGAGATTAATCAGAAATTTGTATGTTTAAGGTTGTATATTTAAACTCTGATCTACCCATCCTCTCAATATACAGATTTTATGAACATATATGGAAGACACACATGACTAGTTTTTAATTTTATGTATTTAAAATATATAGCACGCTATTTAGGTGCATATACACATAGTGAAAAGATCGCCACAGTCACAAAAGTTAACATCTTCATGTCTTTATATAATCATCTCTTGAAGTATTCTAAATTGACAGATAGTAATTATATATATTTACAGGGTTCAACGTGATGTTTTGACATATATATATATATATATAGAGAGAGAGAGAGAGAGAGAGAGGGAGGGAGAGAAGAATGATTAAATCAAGCTAACATTGTCATCACATCACTTGTCATTTTTTTGTGGTGACAATATTTAAAATCAATTTCTTTATCAATTTGAAATATATAATACATCTTTATTGACAGTAACCAATATGTGCAATATAGCTCTGAAACTTACTTCTCCTGTATTGTTGAAATTTTGTACCCTTTAACAATATTTCTCCATTTCCCACTGTACCCCACCCCCCATCTTTTGATATCCACATTCTACTCTCTACTTCTCTAAATTCAGTTCTGTAAGATTCCATTTATATGTAGATAACGCAGTATTTGTCTTTCTGTGTGTAGCTTATTTCACTTAGCAGAATATTTTCCAGGTTCCCCCATGTTATCACAAATGGCAGAATATATTTCCTTTTAAGTCCCTCTCTTTCTCTCTCAATACACACTTACACACATATACTTGCTTAAAAATAGTTGTATTTACAATGTTCCTACATACAAATATGCTCCTATATGACAGATATGTATTATACTGTGTACAAGTGTGTATAAGTGTGTGCATGTACAACACATACACATGCATATATATATATATAAATTTATTTCTTGATGCATACTTGGCAATTGTGAATAATGCTCTGATGGACATGAGAGCATAGTTATAACTTCAAGGTATTGATTTCCTTTCCTCTAGATATATGCCCAGACAAGAGATTGTTGCATCATATGGTAGTCTGATTTTTAACTTTTTAGGATCCTCTATACTGCTCTCCATAAGATCTATATCAATCAATAGTCCCTCCATGGGTTCTTTTTTCTCCACATTTCACTAGTATTTTTTTATTTCATCAGTATCTTATTATCTTTTCCCTTTTATTTATTTAAAGTCAGAGTTACAGAGGGAAAGGGAGAAAGAAAGATTTTCCATCCACTGTTTCTCTCCCCAGATGGCTATAATCACCTGAGCTGAGCCAAGCCAAAGCCAGGAGCCAGGAGCTTCATCTGGGTCTCTCACATGAGTAAGGGGGGGCCCAAACTTTTGGGTCATCCTCCACTGCTTTTCCCAGGCCATTAGAAAGGAGCTGGATTGGAAATGGAGTAGCAAGGACATGAATCGGCACCCATATGGGTATGCCTACATAACAGGCAGTGGCTTCACCCACTATGCCACCTGTTTTTTTGTTTTTGTTTTTGTTAATTTTATTTTTGTTTATTTGAAAGGCTCAGAGACAGAGAAAAAGTTAGAAAAGAGAGAGAGATTATCCATTTAGTGTTTCACTCCCCAAATGCCCACAAGTGGTGGTACTGTGCCAGGCAGAAGCCAGGACCCCAAAACTCAATGCAAGTTTCCCATGTGGAAGGCAGGGACCCAAGCAGCTGAACCACTACTTGCTGCCCTCCAGGTGCTCATTAGCACAAAGCTGGAATTGGAAGCAAAGCTGGGACTCAGACTCAGGCACTCTGATAGGAGATGCAAGCATCCCAAACAACATCTTAACTGCAGCACCAAATACTTATCCTAATAATGGTCATTCTAATCTATGTGAGGGTACAAACAAATTTTAATTGCCTAATTTATAAAACAATGTGGGCAATGAAAAAAATTAGAATTTTGAAGAAGACTACAAAATAATGGACCTAGGATAATTAACCAGAAAGAATCACTCCAAAAGAAACAAGAAATTCAAAGAAAAGAAAATGTTTTATATTATTAAAACTCTCATTGGTATCTTCAGAGGCATTTGAAAAGATATCCTACTCATAAAACTAGGCAGAACACTGTGAAATAAAAAGAATGCTTAAAGACCATGTAAATATCTTAGGAATTAATATTTAAAATGTTACTTTTTATTTTGAATTGTATATTGTTGGGGCAAGTGCTGTGGTTCAGCAGGTTAAAACCAAGGCCTACAGTTCTAGCACCCTCCCCCATCATGGGCACCAATTTGAATCCCAGCTGTTCCACTTCCAATCCAGCTCCCTGTTAATGTGCCTGGGAAAACAGCAGAGGGCAGTCTAAGTTCTTGGGCCCCTGCAACCACATGAGAGACTTGGAGGAGCACTGGCTCCTGAATTCAGCCTGGCCCACCCATTTGGGGAGTGAACCTGGGGATGGAAGATATCTCTGTCTCTCTAACTCTGCTTTTCAAATAAATAAATCTTTAAAAATTTTAAAAATTGTGTATTGTTACACAAAAGCCCATATAAGCAAAACATTTAAGCTAGAAGATACCCAAATATCCTTCAACTTGCAAATTCATTCTAAATGAAATTAAATGCAAAATACAGTGTATCCACAAAACAGAATACCACTCATTAATGATACAACAAGGATAAAATTTAAATATATTAGGAGAAGTAGAAAAATGAGATTTAATTATGACACACTCAAACTGGCCAAACTATATGCACAGAAACCTGATAAGTGATTACCAGGAGCTGGAAGTGGGTACAGGAGCTGCACTATGAAGGACAAAGGAAACTTTTACTAATCACCATTTTGATTATAATGATACTTACACCACTATATACATTTGTCAAAGATCACAAAACTGTATATGACAAGGAGTGGATCTTATTGCATAAACATTATGCTTCGGTTCTCAAAGAACCGAAATGTGAAATTGACACTTCTGTAGAGAAAACAAATAGAAAGGAAATAGAAACTAGAAATTCCAAAGGATAGAAGTGATAATATAAGCGACTGTAATTCAAAATGTCATCCCAGAGCTCCAAGTCTTGAATCTTCAGATTGAAAGAAAAAACAGTGACACACTTAAGCATGTAATTAGGAGATTAAAGATACAGGAAACTAGAAAGAACATTGCTCCCAGTGTTACAACAAAAAATTGCCATGCAAACTCAAAATTAATAGCTTTTATTGAACTCATTAAATAACTGAGTTTAGGGTAATCACAAACCTATAAACTGAGCAGAGGCAGAATCCTGCAGGGAGAAACAGGACCCAAGAAATTGCTAACCCGGGAAAAATATCGTTGGGTACCATATAAGCCAGGAAGGTGAGGCAAATAAGGTTGTTAATGACTTGCTAAAAGCCACAAATGAGCTAATGTGAGCCCCTGGAACTCATAATCTCTCGAAGGCTTTTTCTCCACAAATAGGGGCCTGTGATCACAGAAGACTGGGAAATATTGTGAAATCCTTCATCGTGTTGGCTGGGGAAGAATTTGCACAGCTGAACTTCTAGTAAAGGCATCTCCTCTAACTCCCGCATGAAACAGAAGCCTAACTCTGCAGGAGGAGGACAACAAAGCTGGAGTCTCAGGAGAAGGGTGACACTCTGCAGCTGTGAGAGGAGAAAAGGAGGAGGAAACAGATTCTACCCAGGGGGTAGATAATTGGGGGGGCGGATAATCAGAAGGCCATACTCCTAACATCCCAGGTCACAGTTCCTGAATAAAACTGAGACTGCATCAGAACATTAGAGACTCTCCTCTCCACCACTCCCTACACCACATTCACAAGCATGTAGCTCAAATAACTACAGAGCCCATCTGGAAGAGCTGCATACAGCGGATTCTCTTTGAGAAGCAAAGTGAAGGGAAGATCTGAAGCCAAGCAAAGAGACATTGAGAGAAACCCTCTAGCACACTAGCCTGCATCCTAAACACAAGGAATCACAGGAACTTGAAGTCCTTGTTTACCCAGCCCACCAGCAAACTAGATAAACACAAACTCCCAAACTATAGGGCCAAGTAGAAAAAAGGCATGCTCATTGTCAAAGATAAAACATTTAACTCATTAAAAAGTGCCCTGTTTTCAATAAAGTGTCCAACTTCCAATAAAAAAATATACTTAAAAGGCAAAAAAAGCAATTATTACAATTAGATTCAGTGCTATGGAATGAATTATTTGCCCCCCCCCCTCCAGTTTCCACACTGAAACCCTAACCTTCAATTTGACTATATCTGGAAATAGCTTCCTTAAGAGGTAATTAAGCCTAAATGAGGCTAGGTCCAGCGTTTCAGCACAAGTTAAGCCACAGCCTGTGTTGTTGTTTGCATGTCATGTTATTGCCCATTCCAGTCTCAGCTTCTCCACTTCTGATTGCGCTCTCTGCTAATGCGCCTGAGAAGGCAGCATAAGATGGCCCAAGTGCTTGGACCCCTGCCACCTATGTAGGAGACATGGATGGAGTTCCAAACTCCTGTCTTCAGACTGGCCCAGCCCTGGCAATTGTAACTATTTGGGAGAACGAACCAGATGATGGAAGATCTCTTTCTCTCTCTCCTTCTCTCTAAGTCACTCTGTCTTTAAAATAAATACATATTTAATGAAGTTTAAGTGTTTAAGGTTCTGCCACCAATTGCAAGAATCTCATGAGTAGAAAGAGTGTGGACGGCACCGTGGCTTACTAGGCTAATCCTCCGCCTGCTGTGCTGGCACCCTGGGTTCTAGTCCCGGTCAGGGCGTCAGATTCTGTCCCAGTCACTCCTTTTCCAGTCCAGCTCTCTGCTGTGGCCCAGGAAGGCAGTGGAGGATGGCCCAAGTGCTTGGGCCCTGCACCCGCATGGAAGACCAGGAGGAAGCACCTGGCACCTGGCTCCTGGCTTCAGATCAGCACAGTGTGCCGGCCGTAGCGGCCATTTGGGGGATGAACCAACAGAAAAGGAAGACCTTTCTCTCTGTCTCTCTCTCTCACTGTCTAACTCAAGTCCTAGACTTCTGTTCTTGTCCCAGCACTAGCCTTCGCAGCCGTTTGGCATGTAAACCAGCAGATGAAAGTTTCTCTCTCTCTCTCTCTCTCTCTCTCCAAAGAAAGGAAATAAATATTAAAAGAAAAGTTAGGATGCCTCAATGTGATATGACCATGGTCATTAAAACAGTAAAAGAGAGAACTCCTCTCCTCCACCTTGTGAAGGCATGGCAAGAAAGTGGCCATCTACAAATCAGTAAAAGAGCCCTCAGCAGAAGCTGACTATCCTGGCACTCTGACTTTGGACTTCCAGCCTCAATAATTGTCAGAAAATAACATTCCGTTGTTTGCATCACATAGTCTATGGTATTTTATTATGGCAGCCTGAGCTAAGTATATACTCACATATGACACAAACATTGGAACTAACTTATAGGGAAAATAAATTAGATATTATTATAAATAAAGACACTAATGAAAAATATAAACAATACATAGATCAGTTACATAATTTTACTAGACAGATAGGAAAATCATGAAAGAACCAAATAGAAATGCTAGAGATAAAAACACAGTAACAGAGATGAAAACTATATTTAATAGGATGATCAATTGAGGTAATAAAACTAGAAAAGGATTCATGAAGTCAAAGATGTTAAAGAGAAATGCATTGGGGGTAGAGAGAGTGAAATATATTTCTGAAATAGAATGGAGCATCCAGGAGCTGTGGGGCCATAGCAAATGATCTAATATTTGCATAATTGGAATCCTAGGAAAAGCATGAGAGTAACTGGGAGAATAAAGTAGTTGATATTTTTCTAAATTTAACAATAGACACAAAAGCACTAATCAAAGAAGTACCAAGAACACCAAGCTGATCAAATGCCAAAAAAATAGAGCATACTTGAGCATATATATAGAAATTGCTGAAAAGCAAAGGAGGAAAGAAAATCTTGAATGCCAATCAGAGTAATTTTATTATAATTAAATTATGTATGAATATACTATATAAATATAATAATAAATTATATTATCTATAGATGAACAAGGATAAGGATTATAGATTTTTCATCATAAACTCTACATGCAACAAGATAGTAGATTAACATTCTGAAATGCTTAAAGAGAATAAATTACATGCACAGGAAAATGTATTTCAAAAATTAAAGGGAATAAAAACTTCAGGCTGACAAAAACTTAGAGAATTCATCATGAAAAGACATGCTGCATAAGAAGCATTAAAGGAATTTCTCAAGCAGAAATAAACTCTAGGTGAGAAACTTTGGCCTATGAAAGCATACAGAGAATTTTGTAAATGAGACATCTCATTGTGGAATCTTGGAACACTAAGGAAAAACACATCCTGAAAGAGTCCAAGGACACAGGGATAGTTGAGTACATAAAAAAACAAATTTATAGGGCAATGCATGTCTCAGTGAGAGTGGGCCTGGACAACAATAGATGCTGACCAAGAAGGAAAGTTACTTTCAACGTGGAATTCTATATCTAGCCAAGCAGTCCACAGTCTAATCATGATGAAGGCATTTTCACTCTCTCTTGGAATTATCTTCACATGTAAGCATACAAATTTTGGGAGGAAAACAAGGCAGAGAATGATGTAAGTTGTGTGTGCAACCGAAACAACAATCATTGAACTTCCAGGTACTGGCCATTCAGACATTAAAGAATGACTAACTCGGATTAGAGCAGAAAGGGAGATTTCAATAATTACAGATTTTTTTTAATATTAAATCCTTGATTGAAAAGAAATAAAGTTCAAGCTGGATAAGTCATGAATGGATAGTAAGCATATAAGCTGGAAACAAAGATGGACAAATACCACATATTCTCCCTTACATGTGGGAGCTAAAACTTAACAAACAAAAAAGAAAGAGAAGAAAAAGAAAGAAGTCTATATGTACCAATATTGCTGCAAATATAGTTTTATAAAAATTTTTTATAACACTATTAAACTAATGGTTAAGAATATATTACTATAGTTTTAATGAACTGTGACAACTTTAAAATTTACTGTATATGGGTGAAATGTTCATTTTTCCACTCAATGATCATTTATAGCCATTGTCTATATTACCACTATAGATCTTTTTGTTTTGTACTGTAATGTGAATTAAAAATGTTATGTAAAAAACTTACAGAAAAAAAAAGAGAAGGAAAGAGGGTGGGAGAAAGAGAGGGAGAAAGGGGATATCATTTTGTACTTAGAATTTTACCTACAAATCATATTGAATCTGTTAAAAATAATTAGAAATTAAAAGCTAAAAAAGAAAAACAAGAGATCTTTTCTATGGTAATAGGAGAAGAAATAGAAACTGAGTATGATTTGAAGTTGAGTGTTAACCAGTATAAAAATACTGAATAACTAAAGGGGGCAGAAAGGAAAGTGAATCAGGGTAGTATCACAGTCATCTATCAGAGAAGTGAATAAATGCTATCAAAAAGTCAAGTAAATTTAAAAATAAATATATATCATCATGTTTGAGAATAAGTAGTGCAATCAGACATAATCATCTTCCTGGACAGAATTTCAGAAATAAGAAAAACCAGAATTTGTACTAAAAGACTAGAATTACAGGACAAGTAAGACACGTGTATGTTGCTTTTGAAGAAAAATTATCTTTATCGTATGAATTTTGAGCATGTGAAGGATTTTTTTGTTATTAAAGCCATGGCTTTAGGAAAAAATATATTATAAATATCCATACTCAATTCTAAATAAGTACTAACTTCAGACATAGCATTCTTCGGAACATGGAAAATATAAAGAAGTGCACTATATGATGATATAGGAATATTCTATGAAAACATAACATTCTTATGAATATACACCAAACAATAGTGAGCCAAAATACATAAGGCAAAAATTGACAGAACTGGAAAAATAAAGAGATGAGCCCACTGTTATAAATGATGACTTCAATACCCTCTATTACAAATGGATCCTACAGGACCAGCCACTATAATACAACAGGTTAAGCTGCAATTTGGGATGCTCACATCCCATATTGCAATGCAGTCTATATCACAGCGATTTTGTTTCCAATACAGCTCCCTGCTAATGTAACTGGGAAGGTAGCAGATGATGGGCGAAGCGCTTGGGTCCTTGTCACCAACATGGGAGACCCAGATGGAGCTCCTGGCTTTGGTATGGCCGAACCTTGGCTGTTACAGGTATTCAGGATGTGAGCTAGTGGATGGAAGATCTCTCTGCTCTCTCCTTATCTATTTTTCTACCTTTCAAATAGTATTTTAAAGATAAAGATATTCTAAGCAAAGGAAAATAAAAACACAACTTACCAGGATAAAGATAACATGATGCCTCCAAAAGAACACAATGTTCCTCCAGAATTAGATCCTGAAATGAAGGAAATCTATGAAATGACAGATGGAAAATCAAAGAGATACCTGCATCACCATGTTTATAGCAGCACTGTTCACATTAGCTGAAATATGGAATCAACCAAGCTGTCCATCATCAGCTGAATGAATAAAGAAAATGTGGTGATTAGATACCATAGAATATTGTTGAGCTATGAAGTAGAAAGAAACTCAGCAAACTGGATACAACTGGAGGACATGATGTTGAATGAAATAAGCCCAACATAGAAAAACAAATACTGGAAGTTCTCCTTTATAAGTGGGAGTTAAAATTAAAAAAAAAAAAGAGGAAGAAATGTCTATGTATATAAATATTGCTGCAAATATAGTTTTGTAAAACATTTTTTATACTTTTGTAAAACCAATGGTTAAAATAATTATATTACTATACTGTTAATAATTTAAAATATACTGTATATGTGAGAAATAGTCATTTTTCCATTCAATTATTGTTTATAGCTATTGTTTATATTTCCACTAAACCAGGATCTTTTTACTTTTCACTGGCTAAACTTCTTTTTGGTCAAGTATTAAGCCTTTTTACTGTAATATAATCTAAAATATATTATCTAAAAAAATTTTTAAAAATGAAAGGGACAAGAAAGGAGGGTTGTGAGGATGGAGGGAAGGAATACCACTATATTCTTAGAATCTATTAATTATTAATCTATTAATCTATTAATTAATCTATTAATTAATTAAAATTTAAAGTTAAAAATTTTAAATAAATAAAATTAAAAATCTCTACTCTGTGAAAGACACTGACAAGAGAATGAGAAGGCAATCTATAGCCTGGGAGAAAATATTTAAAAATAGAAAAACATCTGATAAAGGACCATTATCCAAAATATATGAAGATTACTAAAACACAGCAGTTTAAAATCAGGAAAACAACCTGATTTAAAACTGGGCCAAAGACTAACAGACATCTAACTAAAGAAGATGTACAGGTGGTAAATAACCAAATAGAAAGATATTCTACATCATGTGTCCAAATCAGTGGGGGAGGTGGTGTGGCTTAGCTGAGTAAGCCGCTGCCTCTGAGGCCCACATCCTATGTGTGCAAGTTGATTCCCAGTTGCTCCACTTCTGGTCCAACTCCCTGCTAATGTGCCTGGAAAAGCAGTGAAAGATGGCCCAAGTGTTTGGGCCTCTGCCACACAAGTGGAAGATGTGGATGAAGTTCCAGGCTCCTGGCTTAAAACTGTTCCAGCCCTGGCCATTGCAGCTATTTAGGGAATGAAACAGCAGATGCAAGATCTTTCTCTCCATGTCTCTGCCTCTCTCTGTATAACTCTGTTTTTCAAATAAAATAAATAAATTTTTAAAAATGCAAATTAAGAAAATGAGGAGTTAACAGTGCAAATCTCAGAATGTTCAAATTCCAGGGGAGGAAAACATAGCGGATTAGGGAGCAACATGTTAGCAGGGCTAAGGATAAACAATGAAAAGAAAAGTATAGGAGAGAAAACTGCAAGGGAATTCCCATGGGAAAAGGTGAAATGCATGCATGAACTTGTGGGAATGGTGCTAACGCACAGCACAATCATGAGTGGAGCTGTGATGGTGGAAATCCAGTGTGGGCAACAGTTTGTAGGCAGAGATGAGGCCAGCTGTGGGGACCCGTGCTGATAGAGCCTAGGGGAGAACATGGAGTGGATACAGACTGGAGCCATAGGGACTGATGGTTGCTGGTGGGTACTTGTGGACCCAGTGGAAGTGGAGAAGGAACGTTTGGTTCCACCCAGATTGCCCCAGAACAATACCCATTGTCCAGCTGAGAGAGTGCAGGCGCCACTTTGGATTAAGGGAGAAGCAGCTTCAGAAGTCTCCATGATAGTTAGCTGAGACAGAATGCCTGATTAACAGTGCTGGTGGCACTGGAGAACAGGCAGCAGCATTCGACCAGTAGTGTCTTGCAGAGGGAACAGGTCTGCGGTCCCCACAGTCTTTGAGCCTAGCTGGGAGGTCACTGCGCAGCTATGCTGAACAGTGGGACAGTCCCACGAGCAGACTCCCAGTGTTAAAACACCAAGGCTGCTCTGCCTTTCTGTTGATGAACAGACTGGCAGGGAAGAAAGAAACCTCTAGACCCAGCAACTGTGGGAGCATTGTATGCTGAGACCTAGGGACTCAGTGGTTAGATGAGAAGGTGTAGGGTGTAGTTGGGTATTGAGTTCTGCCACTCCCAACTTGGTTGTTACCCTGGAAACTCGTCCCTCCCCAGAGCATTGACTAGAACTCCATGGCCGCACCACCACACACCTCTTGGTATTCACTGAAAAAGCAGACATTCCACTAAGGCACAGAAGCACAGCCCAAAGATAATATCCACCAGAAGAAAAATAAAAACAAAAACAAAAAATATCCACAGATGAAACATAAATGCAGAAATTCAAGAAAAAGAATAAAGAAGGCAGAGTGACCCCCTCAAAGAAACACAAGAACATTTCAATATTAGAACGCAAAGATGAAGAGATTGAGGAAATGTCAGAATAGAATTCAAAAAAATAATCACAGGATTAGTCAAAATAATCAGAAGCAAATTCATGAGCTAAAAAATCCATACATGACATGAATGAATGAAAATTTTTCCCACGAAATTGATTTTAAAGAGAAATCAAAATGCAATATTAAAAATGAAGAATTCAATAGACCAAATAAAAAACATGATGGAAAGACTTACCAGCAGACTTGGCAAGGTAGAAGAAAGAATATCTGAACTAGAAGATAAATCTTTAGAAATCTTACAATCAGATAAAAGAAAGAGAAGAAAATAGAAAACTTAAAAATAGTGTTAGAGATCTATAGGATACTTTCAAATGACCCAATGTACAAGTCTTAGGAGATACTGAAGGTATGGAAAGAGAGAATGGACTAGAAAACATATATAGTTTAATAATTACAGAAAACTTCCCAATATGGAGGAAGAAAGGGACAGCTAAGTAGAAGAAGCACATATAACTCCTAAAAGACTGACCAAAAAAGATCTTCACTATGCCACATTGTAGTCAAACTTTCCACAGTTAAACATAAGTAAAAGATTCTAAAATGTGCATATGACAAATGCCAGATTACTTTCAGAGGATCTCCAGTTACACTCACAACTGATTTCTCATCAGAAACCCTACAGGCTAGCAAGGAATGGCAAGATATAGCCCCAGTATTAAAAGAAAAAAAAAACTGTCAACCCAGAATACTGTACCCCGCAAAGCTCACATTCATGAATGAAGGTGAAATAAAGACTTTCAGTAACAAACAGAAATTGAAAGAATTTGTCACAACTCATCCAGCATGACAAAAGATGCTTAAGGATATGCTACACACTGAAACACAGAAAGATAGACATCATTATGAATGAATGAGAAGGCAGAAAAGCCCCAAGTAGAAGTACAAAAGAAATTCAAAGTAACCAATAGGAATATTTAGGGGAAAATGGCAGGTTAAACTGTTATTTATCACCAGTCACCTTGAATGTAAATGGCCTGATCTCTCCAGTTAAAAGATTCTGATAGGCTGAATGTATTAGAAAAGAAAACACATCTAATTGCTGTTTATAAGAAATATATAACAACACCAAACAAAGCTACATGCAGATTGAAAGTGAAAGGATGGAAAAAGATATTCCATGTCAAGAGAAACCAAAAAGATTTGTTGTTGCCATCCTAATATCAGACAAAATAGACTTTAACATAAAAACTGTTAAAAGAGATGTAGAAGGGCACTATGTAATGATTAAGGGATCAATTATACAGGAAGATGTGACAAAAATAAATGTATACACACCCAACTACAGGGTGCCTGGCTATTTAAACAAAATGTTAAAGGACGTAAAGGGAGACATAGACTCTAATACAATAGTGACTGGGGCTTTCAATACCCTCTCAGCAAGGTACAGATCAACCGGACACAAATCAGCAAGAAAGAAAACAGAGTTAATCCACACTATAGACCAAATGGGCCTAACAGGTATCTACAGAACCTTTCATCCCACAGGGGCAGAAAACACTTTCTTCTTGTCAGTGCATAGAATTTTCTGTAGGATAGACTATATTCTATTCCACAAAGCAAGTTGCAGCAAATTTAAAAAAAAAAATCGAAATCTTTCCATGCATCTTCTCTGACCACAATGGAATAAGGCTGGAAATCAACAACTCAAAGAACCTCTAGATAATATACAAACACATGGAAACTGAACAACATACTCCTGAATGAATGGAGGGTCATAAAAGATATTAAAGAGAATTCAAAATTTTCTGGAAACAAATGAAGATAATAATACATCATATCAAAACTTACAGGATACAGCAAAAATAGTATGAAGAGGGAAGCTTATAGCAATTAGTGTCTACATGAAGAAACTGAAAAGGTACCAAATAAATGAGCTATAAATACATCTCAAGAAACTAATAAAACAATAACACACTAAATCCAAACTTATTAGGAAGAAAGAAATCTTTAATTAAAATTAGAAAATAAACAAAATCAAAACAAAAATATAAAACATTGGTGAAATGTGAGTTTTTTTTTTAATAAACAAAATTGATACACTGTTGGCCCAACTCACCAAAAAAAGGAGAGGTGAAAAAGGAAATGTAATAACAGATACAACATAAATAAAAAGAATCATCAAATTACTATAAAGAGCTGTGTACCAATAAATTGGGAAACCTAGAAGAAATGGATAGATTCCTAGAAACATATAACCTACCAAAATTGAATCAGGAAGATATAGAAATCATAAACAGACCAATAATCAAGACAGAAATTGAATCAGTAATAAAGATGCTCATGGGGTTGGTGCTGTGGCGTAGCAGGTAAAGGTGCCACCTGCAGTGCCAGCATCCCTTATGGGCACCAGTTTGAGACATGGCTGCTCCACTTCTGATCCTGAGACAACAGTAGAAGAGGTCCCAAGTCCTTGGGCCCCTGCACCCATATGGAAGACCCAGAAGAAGCTCCTAGATCCTGACTTCGGATTGGTGCAGCTCTGGCCTGTGCAACCATCTGGGGAGTGAACCAGCAAATGGAAGACCGCTCTCTTTTTTTCTCTCTATGCCTCTCCTTCTCTTTGTGTAACTGTGACTTTCAAGTAAAATAAATAATTCTTTAAAAAAAGACCATCCCAACAAAGAAAAGCCCAAAAGCCCAGGACTGGATGTCTTCCCTGCTAAATTATGCCAGACATTTACAGAAGAACTAATTACAATTCTTCTCAAGCTACTCAAAACAATTGAATGGGAAGGAATCCTCCCAAACGCCTTCTATGAAGCTTGCATCACCTTAATAACTAAACCCAAAAAAGATTCAACAGAGAAAGAACTATAGACCAATATCCCTGATGAACATAGATGTAAAAATACTCAACAAAATACTAACTAATCATTTCCAACAACACATCAGAAAAATTTACACAGACCAAGTGGGATATATCCCTTGTATATAGGCATGGTTCAACATTTGCAAATTTATCAATATGATACATCACATCAACAAATTGAAGAACAAAAAAACATATATTATCTCAATAGATGCAGAGAAAGCATTTGATAAAATACAATATCCTTTCATGATGAAAAGCTTAAGCAAAGTGGGTATGGAAGGAACATTTCTCAACATAATCAAGGCAATATATGAAAAACCCACGACCAGCATCTTAATGAATGAGGAAAAGCTGGAAGCATTCCCCCTAAAATCTGGATCCAGACAGGGATGCCCACTCTCACCTTTGCTATTTAATATAGTCCCAGAAGTTTCAGCTAGAGCCATTAAGCAAGAAAAAGAAATCAAAGGGACACAAATTGGAAAGGAAGAAATCAAATCAAAATATCCCTATTTGCAGATGACATGATCCTCTACATAGAAGATTCAAAAGACTCCACTGAGACACTATTGGAACTAATAAAAGAGTTTGGTAAAGTGGCAGGATACAAAATCAACACAGAAAAATCAAGCCTTTGAGTACAAAGATAATATCACAGCTGAGAAAGCATGTCCCATTCACAATAGCTCCAAAAAGAATTGTATATCTTAGAATAAATCATTAAAGATAAAATTGAAGACGACATTTAAAAAAGGAAAAAATCTACCATGTTCATGAATTGGAAGAATCAACATCATCAAACTATCCAAACTGTGGGAGTGGCACTGTGGCACAAGTGGTTAAAGCCCCAATCTGCAGTACCAGCATCCCATATGGGCTCCGGTTTGAGTCCTGGCTGTTCCATGTCTGATCCATCTCTCTAGTATGGCCTGGGAAAGCAGTAGAAGATGGCCCAATCCTTGGGTCCCTGGCCTTGTGTGGGAGACCCAGAAGAAGCTCCTGGCTCCTGGCTTCGAATCAGCTCAGTTCTGGCCATTGCAGCCATTTGGGGAGTGAACTGCAGGTGGAAGACCTCTCTCTCTCTCTCTCTTTCTGTAACTCTGTCTTTCAAATAAATAAAATAAATCTTTACAAATACCCATACTACCAAAACCAATTTACAGATTCAGTGTGATCTCAATCAACATACCAATGACATTTGTCTTACATCTAAAAAAATGATGCTAAAATTCATATAGAAACACAAGATACCCAGAATATCTGAATCATATACAACAAAAACAAAGCCAGAGGCATCACAATACCCAATTTCAAGATGAACTACAGGGCAGTCATAATCAAAATAGCCTGGTATTGGCACAAAAACAGACTTGCAGACTAATGGAACACAATAGAAACTCCAGAAATTAATCCATGCATCTACAGCCAACTTATCTTTGATAAAGGAGCTAAAAATCAACCCATGGGGCAAGGACAGTTTCTTTAACAAGTGGTGCTTAGAAAACTGGACCTCCACATGCATAAGTATGAAACTAGACCTTACTTTGCACCTTACACAAAAATCCACTCAAAATGGATCAAGGACATAAAACTATGACCCAATTCCACCAAATCACTAGAGAACATAGGGTAAACTCTACAAGACATTGGCATAGGCAAAGGCTTCTTGGAAAAGACCCCAAAATCACAGGAAATCGAAGCCAAAATTGACAAATGGGATTACACCAAGCTGAGAAGCTTCGGCACTGCAAAAGAAGCACTCAGCAAAGCGAAGAGGCAACCAACAGAATGGGAGAAAATATTTGCAAACTCTGCAACTGATAAAGGACTAACATCCAGAATATAAAAAGAGCTCAAGAAATTCAACAACAACAAAACAAATGATCCAGTGAAGAAATGGGCAAAAGGCTTAAACAAGGATTTTTCAAGAGAGGAGATTCAAATGGCCAACAGACACTTGCAGAAATGCTCAGGGTCACTGGCCATAAGGGAGTGCAAATCAAAACCACACGAGGTTTCACCTCTCTCCAGTTAGACTGGCTAACATACAAAAATCAACAAATGATGAATGCTGGTGGGGATATAAGAAAAAAGGTACCCTGATCCATTGCTGGAGGGAATGTAAACTGTGCAACCACTATGGAAGACAGTATAGAAATACCTCAGAAATCTGAATATAGACCTATTATATGATCTAGCCATGCAACTGCTGAGTATTTACCCAAACCAAAAGAAATCAATATATGAAAGATTTATCTGGGCCAGCGCCATGGCTCACTAGGCTAATCCTTTGCCTGCGGCGCTGGCACCCCGGGTTCTGGTCCCGGTTGGGGCACTGGATTCTGTCCCAGTTGCTCCTCTTCCAGGCCAGCTCTCTGCTGTGGCCCAGGAAGGCAGTGGAGGATGGCCCGAGTGCTTGGGCCCTGCAACCGCATGGGAGACCAGGAAGAGGCACCTGGCTCCTGGCTTCGGATCAGCGTGGCGCGCCAGCCGTAGCAGCCACTTGGGGGGTAAACCAACAGAAAAAGGAAGACCTTTCTCTCTGTCTCTCTCTCTCTCTCTCACTGTGTAACTCTGGCTGTCAAAAAAAAAAAAGCTATCTATATCCCCACATTTATTACAGCACAATTCATGATAGCAAAGGTATGGAATCAACCCAGATGTACTTCAGCTGTTGACTGAATAAAGAAGTTATGGTATATATACACTATGGAGTACTACTCAGCTATATTTAAAAAAGAAATCTTGTCTTTTGCAACAAATGGTCACTACTGGAATCCATTATACTTAATGAAATAAGCCATTCCCCGAAAGACAGATAATATGTTTCCCCTGATACAATGTTACTAATAGAGTATCTGAAATATAAAGTATTGGGGTGAAACAGATATTTTGAGAACAGACAAGTGTTTATAGCCCTTGTGTCTTCCATTGAGGAAAGGTATTTTGTTTTGTTCTGTTTTGTTTTTTACTCTTCATACTATTTGTTGAACACCTTTATTTAAAGTAGGATTAACTATACAATCATTAGTATACTGAAAATAGGTCATGGTAAAAATTAGAATGGAATCTGAGAGGGAGCAGGAGGAAAAGCTGGAATGTGAATGGAGAGGCAAGGTAGGAGGGGGAAATCCCACTATGTTCCTAAATCTGTGTATACAAAATATATGAAACCTGTATAACTTAAACAAAATTAAAAAAAAAGAATTCTCAGATTCCAAGACATATACAGCACCAACCAGCTAAGAAAGATATGGAACAATAGGAACTCTCATGTATGGCTGGTGGGGACACAAAATGGTACAGTCATTTTAGAAAAAATTTCCTATAAAACTAAACAGACACATTTCATTCAGTCTAACAATCTAGCTCTTTGGTGTTTAACCAAAGAAAATTTATGTCCATATAAAAACTGCACATTGATGTTTATAGTAGCTTTATTTTTAACTGTCAAAACTTGAAATCAGTGTTCTTTGGTAAGTGATTGGATAAATATTGGTACCTCCAGGCAATGAAATATTACTCAATGCTAAAAGGAAAAGAGCTATCAAGACACAAAAAGACATGAAGAAAAGTTAATATATATTATATATTAATATACCATTATAATATATCATTATATATTATATTATATATTAGCATTATATATTATATATAATATACAATATATTATATATAATATACAATATATATTATTATATATTATATATATTATTATATATATTATTATATATAACATATAATTATATAATATATAATATTATATATATAACATATACATATATGTTATATATAATAATATATATTTATATAATATTTATATATTATTATATATTATATTATATTTATATAATATATAATTATATAATATATTATATAATATTATATATATTATATAATTTTATATATTATATTTATTATTTTATTTATTTATTTATTTATTATTATTATATTTATATAATATATTATATATATTATATAATATATAATATAATATATTATATAATATATATATATAATTATATAATATTATATATTATATAATTATATGTTATATAATTATATAATATAATTATATAATATATTATATATTATATTTATATAATATTTATATATTATATAATAATATATAATATAATATATTATATTATATATTAGCATTATATATTATATATATAATATATATATTATAATATATGATGTATTAATATAGAATAATATATACATTAATGTAATATATAATTACATTATATACATAAATTAATGAATGAAAGAAGCAGCCAGTTTGAAATTGCTACATACTATATGGTTCCAACTATGCAACATCCTTCATAAGGTAAAGCTATAGTGGTAGATATTGTGGCACAATATGTTAAGCTGCCACTTGGGGCCCCCACATTCCATATTAAAGTATTGATTTGAATCCCAGCTACTCCACTTCCAGTTCAGCTTCCTGTCAATGCCCTTGGCTGCAGCAGATAATAGCTCAAGAACTTGGGTCTCTGCCACTCAAGTGGGAGACCCAGATGCAGTTTCAGGTTTCTGGCCCTGGCCTGGCTCAACCCTGGCTTCTGTACACATTTTGGGAGTAAACCAGCAAAAATAACATCCCTCTCTGCTCTCTTTTTCTCTCTTTGCATCACTCTGCCTTTCAAGTACATGAAAATAAATAAATGAAATATTTTTAAAAGGGAAAATTATAGATATTATAAAGAGAACAGCGGTTGCAGGAAAGAGAAATATGAAAAGGCAGAGCACAGATTTTTAGAGATATGAAACTCTTCCACATATAGCCAACACGTGTTGGCTATATGTCATTACACATTTGTCAAGACCCTTAGAATGTATAATACCAAGAGTAAACCCTAACATAAACTATGGGCTTTTGGACACATCTGTCTGGAGGGATGTGTTGATCATGTAGGAGGCAAAGCATGCTTTAAGGGAGGGAGTATATGGTAAATCTTTGTATTTTCTGGTGACTTTTGGCTGTAAATTTAAAACTGCTCTAAAATATTCAACTAAAAAAATTGATAGAACTGGTGACTCTGATGAATCTTTATCTTAAGTATATACAGAATAGCACATATATTTTTTGATGTTTGAAAAATTGGTTGTTTCACCTTGAAACTAATAATTAAATTTATGAAAACTATAACTCTCTTATTTGTTTAGTCTTAGAAATCCGAAATCAAAGAATCTTCCTACGAAGAGTTTCCAATTTCATTTTTGATTCACAAGAAAAGTAAGTAAAGGGCTTTTTTTAAAAAAATATTTTTTAAGAAAACAAAGAACAGCTTTTTAGCAAATAGATTTGACCCATAAACATTTTGATGAGTCCAATGGAAACAAATCAAAAATAGCCTTCCAAAAAATATGGTTTGTGGGGGAAAGTGCTAGAGAAACACATCTTGCTTCTCATAATTGCAAAATATTTGAAAACTAATTTGTGACTTTGTTGAAATGTGCAGAGCAAATAGGGTATCCACCTTCAGCTTCCAGCTCGTTTGCTTCATGATAGAATTTAGGGAAGAGGACCAGGCAAATTATTGGCATATGGTGTGTAAGGCTGTTGTCATGCCATAAGTTCACCAGATTTCTTTCAAGAAAAATCTGGTATTTTTTAAACTTTTTATTTTAAAAGTTCCAAACATACACAGAGCTAGAGAAAGTAGTATGATGAATTCCATGCATGCATCATGCAACTGATGGGAGCAACTAGCAACTGATGGTTGACCTTTTGTCATCTATATCAACACCTACTTATTCTCTTCGTATTAGTTAAAAATAAACCTCACACAATATAGCATTATATACATAAAATATAATGTAAAATTTCATTATGTATTGCTAAAGTGTAGGTACTGTTTTTAAGTCTTATTGCATACAGTATCACATCTAAATTTTTGTAATAATCACTTAATATCATCAAATATCAGAAAATGTTCACAAATTCCATATCCTTATAGATTTTATGTTTGAACTGGAATCCAAATGAAATCCAAATGTTGCAAATGATTTCATATGCCTCTTATACATGTATAGATTCTGCCCACATCTTTTTTCTTTGCAACTTTTGGTTGAAAGAATTCAACAGGTGGTATCATTTCAACCTTGTTTACTTCATGTCTCAACGTTATAATTTAAACATGATTCTTCCCTTTGAACTTATTAAGGCTTAATCTAGAGATTGAATCCAATTCAGGGCCAAAGTTTGTAACATTAGTTCCTCAGTGGTACTGTGTGCTTCCACCCAGAGAAACACAAGGGTTGGCTGCCTGTTTGCCATGTTATCAGGCATGTATGTTCATTGTTTAGATCTAGGAGTCTATGATGATATACTACTCCTGTTACACCTTTTCATTTGTTAGCTAAAATAGTTCAATACAAAGAAACTTTCCTGTCAATTATTATTTTCTCTAGATTCAGTTGTATAGGAGAATCAAGGAAAACACTTGTTTTTTTTTTTTTTCTTCCTTGTTTGTCAGTTTTCAAAACTAAGTGTAGGTTCCACAGCATCCTCTAGAGGTGAACAACACAGTTTTACCTTGCTGTATTATGAACTCATAGACTTCAGTATAATTTATGAATTTCAATTCTTTGCAGTTATTATCTTTTCTTCAGTTCAAATTGGCCCACCTTTGGCCAGTGGGAGCTTTTTCAAGTTGACTCCAATGTCTTTTTGGCCACAACCAGAAGTCTTGGCTGTCTTTGATTTCTGGAATTATATGATGCCCCTGGCTCATCTTACACATTTTCTGTCCCAGAAATGAGGAAGTTTTTCCTTTGTTTCTCCCCATGTTAATGTCTCACAAAACTATGATAAAATAAGAAATCAAGAAATTAATATTGATGTAACAATATTAAGTAATTATAGATCTTGTTAAAATTCTCCAGTTTTCCCCATGAAGACCCTTCTAAGAGTCCAAAATCCAATCCAGGACCATATATTGCATTTAATCATCATAACTCCTTTTTCTCTTCTATCTGTGGCAACCCTTTAATCTTTTGAGGACTAACCTTGGCATTTTTGAAGAATACTGACCAGATATTTTACAAGAGTCTCTATTAGTATTTTCTGTGATTAGGTTAATATTATAAATTTTTGGTGAGATATCAAGGTTGTGATGTTGTAACCTTTTACTTGTATCATAGCAGATTGTATATAATACATAATGTCATTTTTGGGGATATTAGCTTTAATCACTTGTTTAGGGTGGTAACTTCAGGTTTGCCACTGTAAATCTGTTATTTTTTATTTGTAATTAATAAGTATTTTATAGAAAGATACTTAGAAATTATTCAATTAAGCACATTCCTCTTCTTACTGTGTTCCTCTCTAAAACTTGTCTCACCATTGGTGCACTTTTACCTACTCAAGGATGCTGTGATGGCTAATTTAAAGTTTCAACTTGACTTAATTAAGGAATACCTAGAAGCCAGGCCAAGCATTATTTGGGCTGTGTCTATGAGAGTGTTTTCAGAGGAGATTAGCATGTGTCAAAGTGGAAGTCCCAATTTTAATGTAAGTGAGCATATTCAATTGGCTGGGACCTCAGAGAGAAAAAATACAGAAGGTAAATTAGGCTCTTCTCTAAGAGATAGAATTTCTCTCTTCACCTGGACATCATAAGATCAGGAACACTGGCTTTTGGAGTCAAGGACTCAAATGAGTGTGCCCCAACTGCCACTGGGATCTCAGGTTTTTGACCTGGAACAAAATTGCACTTTGACTTCCCTGGTTCTATAGCCTTTGGACTTGGAGTGAACCAATAACTGTAGACTTGGACTGAGATACCAGTGTCTCCAGCCTGCAGATGGCCTATTGTGGAATTTCTTGACTGTGATAATCACATGAGCTAATTCCTTTAAAAGTGCCCTGTCATACATCCATGTATGTATCCATTGATTCTGTCTCTCTGGAGAACCTAATACAGATACTACACTCCAGAAATTTTCTAATCTTTATTTTACACCACAGTGGTTCTCTAATAGATAATTCACATTAGGATATGCAATCTAATATTCCTCTCAAAAACAAAACAACAAGAAGAAAAATCTACTTCTAACCCTATTTGCTGCAATAGTTCTTCTCAATAATCCCTAAATATCTGTTGCTATTAACATCTAAATCCAATTATAGATTTGTCTAGCAGCAGGTACTGTAACACAGCGGTTTAACTCCCTGTTTGGGATGCCCACATTCTACTTCAGAGTGTCAGTGGAAGTTCCAGCTGCTCTGCTTCTCATCCAGCTCCATTCTAATGTGCCCAGGAAAGCAGGAGAAGATGGCCCAATTACTTGAGTTCCCACCACCCAAGTGGGAGACCTAGATGGAATTCCTGCCTCCTGGCTTCAGCTTGGGCCACTCTTGGCTATTGGCAGCCATCTGGGAAGTGAAGTCTTGACTATTGGCAACCATCTGGGAAGTGAAGTAGCAGATGAAAATATTCATTCTCTCTCTCTCTCTCTCTTTCTCTCTTTCATTTAGATAAATAAATACCTGATTAAAAAAAACAGATTTGTCTAACTGACCAAAAAAGAGAAAAGGTAGGAAGAGAAAAGTCACAAAAACCTATTAGGAAATATAACTATTTATATAGTAGATATATTTTAAAAAGTGAAAAAATAATTTCAGGGGTAGATGTTTGGCCTAGTGGTTAAGATATCCATGTCCTGCTAAGGCAAGGCAACAAAATCTCCTGAAAACTGTCATCAAGGGGCCTCTAGTCTCCACACAACACAACATGTCACACAACCTGGGACAGCAAGAGCAATAATCAGAGAGTAAGCAGAAATTAGTTTAAGTAAAACTCAGGTAGTTGAGTTAATTTTTTCCTATTGTCTCCAAGTCTGATTGAAAGAGGAGGCTCAGTCCCAGAACATCAATCTCAAAGTGTTTGGAATTTTTGCCAAATCTCAAAGTCTACTCAAAGTCTTCTGCCTTGGATATGAGTGAGAAGCATGTCCTGAAGTCATATAGATTGGGAAAGGGGAAATCAAGTGAGAACATGTCCCTGTTTCTATGATCCTGAGGAGGTAGACAGGGAGGATGCAGGACCTTTAGTGTAATCTATTTTAGATTCTTAGTACATGTGGCAGAATCACCGTGTAACAACAGCTGTCATGAGCAGGCAAGGCTGGGCTAAAGTAGTGGATTTCCTGTGGTATAAGTGCCCCCACTAGATGGATTACTAGCATAATGCATTAAACAGTACCCTGGTGGCTTTCTACAATACTCAACTATTCACTCCAGGCAGCTTATGTCTTAGGGGAATCTGTCTTGATGATCATTTGTCTTGTGTCATACATTATACCAAAACTGACTTGGTATAATTTTATATGCTTGTATCACATTAAACTCTTATAACCCAATTAAGATACAAAATACTCAAGTGCACTCCTCCCCACACACACATACACAAACACTGCAAGCATATTTTTTCAAATTCCTTCCTTATCATCTCCATATGTAAACAAAGCAAGAAACTGCATTATTTGAAACAATATCTAAAGATCCAAACAATTCTCATTTTCTCACCCTCACATTCTCTCATTCAGACACATTGTTAAATCAAATAACTTAATGACTTCAGCCTTGTTTTGCAATACACTGGACACTATGTTGTCATGGAGAGGCCCAACTAGCCTGTGCCCCTCTCCTTTTCTTGGGTTCATCATTGTCTCTTGATATCTTTTGCTCAGCTGCTCCAAGTAGGTAGCAATTCATGGCAACAGAGGGATACAGAAGAGAGAAGTCCTGCCCAGAGGTGCCTCCTTGCAAGTGTCAAGCCTACTAGGCACAGTCCTTGAAAGTTTCTTTACTTTGGACCTACATTTTACATGTTTTCTCTAATGCATTTTTCTGTCCATTTCCTGGCTGTCTTTGCCACTCTCAGGTAAGCTTCCTTTTATGTAATCGTCTTTTTTTTTTCCATCTTCCCACTCTTTCCCTCTTTAAAATGTGGTTCACTTCATTTTGCTGTGAAATATAATTACCCAGTAGCATACAAATATATGGCCATGTATATTCTAAAGGAACAGCTGCAAAATTGCTAATATTAGGTCTAATTTGGCTACAATAAATTAGCAAATGTGTGGAAGCACAATGATGACAGCATAATTATAACAAAAGTCGATGTGTTGAAGTATATGGATGACAATACATACTAATTTTAGAGAGAAAAAAAGAACCCTACACCAAATGAAATGCATGCATTGAACAGACGGGACTAATGGCTCAGACACACACACTTAATGTGGCCAGTCACTGTAAAAACAAAAAGATAGATGAAGCTGTTCAAAAATCTAGCACTAACAAGCAGTGTAGTCTGAAACCATTAGCTGTCAGGGGTAATAACACTCAAAGTGCTGAAGTGCAGTAAAGCAGCCACACTTTGCCGGGACTGTAGCTGTTGTACCAGTGCACACCTGTGAAGAGGGCGCTAAATCTATCCTTGCATTCATTAGAACAGAGAGAGGAAAAACAGCGCTAATAATGTAAAGTATAAACGGAAATAGCAGACAGCACAGAGTGACATTTGCATGGTCCCAGTCAGCTTGTTAGCTGAAGTGGGTTTTAATTAGCTATTTTCCAGCAAGCAAACGAGCAAATTAGTG
Organism: Oryctolagus cuniculus; assembly: GCF_964237555.1. NCBI lineage: Eukaryota > Metazoa > Chordata > Mammalia > Lagomorpha > Leporidae > Oryctolagus > Oryctolagus cuniculus. Next base: position 146,054,276 of record NC_091436.1, on the reverse strand, counting down.
GCAGCTATAAACAAGAAGGGATAATCAGGCCCAAAGAAAAGGAGAAATGATCAGGGTGCTTTTGCAGAGGGTGGGAAGGGGAGGACGAGTAAACATGGAGCTTTTATTCAAAACTTTTCCCAATTAAAGAATTAAAGAATGTTTTATCTTCTAAGCACCTTAGAGATGATCCAGCCTTCCCTTCTTTCCAGGGTGAAAAGACTGGGGGCCACAGAGCTGAGTTCTTCCAAGATTATACCTTTGAACACAGCCATTTAAACAAGACATCTTCCAACTCCATGTTTTCAAAAGACAATCTGTTTTTGAAATACTGTGAAAGGATCAAACCCATTGTAAGAACACAATGATGTGCACAACTGTGTGCAAAACTTGCATGCTAATTTAGAAATATAATTGATTATAATTTGGGGCTCAGGTATGATGAGATATTAGACAAACTGAGAAAGGATATCAAAAACAAGATAATAACAAATTCCTACAGCCCAAAGTACCTTATAAGAAATTCTTGCCCTGAACAGCTGCTTACCATGCAGTCGTGAGTACCTGTTTTGAATGAGGCACAGAGCTACATGTGTAACTTTGCTGTTTGGTAGGATGTGCAGACAAATAAACAGACTTAGAAAGCAATGGGGAGAAAGTCCTACCTGACAAAGCAGGCAGGTCTCACACTAGAGAGACTGTTGAGTTCAGCCTGGAGAGTCACAAGAGCATTTGACTGGGACAAACCATCAACCTAGGGCCTGAAGCGTCCTTACAACCTCACAGCAAGCAAGCACCTATGAACTGAGGGTAGTCACCTCTGTGAAGAGAAAATTCAAAGAACCATTTGTCTTACTGGACTAGGTAAGAGAAAGATCCAAGCACCAAAAAGGAAACCTGTTGAAGTGAAAGGGAACTATGAGAAACAGTGACGTGATCAGCCCTTGTCCTGATTGTTGATGCACAATTTAATACTTTATCCCTTTTAGTACTTTTTTTGTTCTACTTAATACTGTTGGTTGAACTCTGTAATCAACACACAATTATTCTTAGGTGTTTAAATTTTAGCTGAAAAGTGATCCCTGTTATATATAAGAGTGGGAATAAGAGAGGGAGGAGATGTACAATTTGGGACATGCTCAATCGGACTTGCCCCAAATGGTGGAGGTAGAAATGTGCCAGGGGATTCCAATTCAATCCCATCAAGGTGACATGTACCAATGCCATCTCACTAGTCCAAGCAATCAATTTCTGTTTACAATTGATCATACTGATAGGTCTAAGAGTCAAAGGAATCACATAAACAAGACTAGTGTTTGCTAATACTAACTGATAGAATAAAAAAGGGAGAGAACAATCCATCATGGGAAGCTGGATACACAGCAGACTCAGAATGCCAGATGTCCTAAACAGCACTCTGGCCTCAGAATCAGCCCTTAAGGCATTTGGATCTGGCTGAAGAGCCCATGAGAGTATTTTAGGTATGGAAAGCCAAGACACTCTGGCAAAAAAAAAAAAAAAAAACCCTAATGAAAGATCTCTGCAAGTGAAATCCCAGTAGAAAGAACAGGCCAGCAAAGAAGGAGGTACCTTTCTCTGAAGGGAGGAGAGAACTTCCATTTTGACTATGACCTTGTCTAAATAAGATCAAAGTCAGCGAACTCAAGAGGCTTCCATAGCCTTGGCAACTCATGACTAGAGCCTAGGGAGATTTCTGATGCCATAAACAAGAGTATCAAATTGTTTTGTCAACAACAGGAGTCACTGTGTACTTACTCCTCATGTAGGATCTCAGTCCTTAATGTCCTTAATGTCCTTAATGTGTTGTCCATAAACTGTACTTTGGAAATTTATATTTACTAAATAAAAGTTTTTTTTTTAAAAAAAGAGAAAGATCCTAATGCATAAACAACAAATATATGCATTATATTTCATTATCCAATTCAATCTGATTTACAACCTGAAATGTTGTAAATGTGTTCTTAAAAAAGAATAAAATGATCAATAATAGGAAAATATATGGGACTGAGGAATAAACATCAATTGAGTTATTTCTTTGTATCATAATCTTAACCAACATATTAAGAAAATTTAAAAATATTGAAACATAAGATAACCAATCTAGAATGCAGAGGGAAAGATGACAGCTAGGGCAAAAGAATTAAGCAATATTACCTTGAATATTTGCTGCTACTTTAGATAATGAACTCAAGAACAATTCATATGAAAGAGATTAAGAAACTGGGAATATATTTACCAACAGGCATCAGCCCCATAATCATGGTGTTTTGCATTTATGTTCATGAGAGATAACATAGGACTGAAAATGGGTCCTCCATCATGGCTTCATCATCCAAAGAATGACCTAGACAAAAAGATTAATAGACACAGGAAATGCAAATAGGATGTTCCTCTCCTGGCTACATATTTAAATGAGATGAAAAATCTGTGTCATTCATTTTTCATTCATTCAACATTTATTGAGCTCCTACTATACACAAAGCATTGGATTACACACTGGCTGTGGGGAGATGAATGACTCTGAAGATCATTCAGTATGTCTAATTCTTCTTTCATTGGTTAAATCTTTAAACAGTAGAAAACAGTTATCTTCCCTGATCCATCTTTTCTTAATGCCAGACAATCATATTTAGTTCCTACTTTCACATATAAGTATTTCTGAATGCCTCTTTTATCTAATATTCAGGAAACTGTTTCTATCCCATCAAAATCAAATGTTCTGACATTATTGTCTGTTGACTATAGAATTAAGTATAGTTACCATCTCCTTTGGTGTAATTAATCCAACCCAAAATCAAATCTTTTTTTTTTTTTTAGCAGCCACACTTAATGTTAACTTTTGGCTCAGTGTTAACCAATACCTCTAAAATCTATCAAATAATGATAATATCCCATATTTGAGGAGACTCAGGTGCAGGATCATAATTTGTTAATATAATTTTGTAAGATTTATAGATTTTTCAGCCTGGTAACTATTGTGTGGATTCTAATTTTGTTATCTAATATATTTATTATACCACTCCCTACACAAATTCTTTTACACCTCAAAATTCATTAAAAAAAACTTTCTACACTTTATGCCAGTATTGATAAATTGAAAAAGGTAAGGTAAAACATGCCCTTATTATTGGAAAAAAACTCATCAGACATAAACCAAATAGCAACAACTGGTTTATGCAATGACTCATTTATCTTAGAATCCTGTCCTTAATTGTCCTTGTCCTTGGTTAAGATCTCCAAAGAAGCAGCTCCTAAGAACAGGGTTTGAGGATAAGGTTGTTTATTTGGGAGATTTTTCTCAGAAAATAATGGCGGGGGCGGGGGGCAGTGGGAAGTCAGGAAGAGAAAGAAGGTTGCTCTGTGGAGGGAAGCGGAAACTGGGCTGTGGACCCACTAACTTTTGTCTCTCACTGATTGAGTGCTGTTCACAGGGGCGTTAACTCTTTGGCTGATATGTGGGCCAACCAACCACAAGGGACACAGAAGTCCTCGGGCAGAAAGTGGCAGGTGCTTGCAGTAATGAGCTATCAGAATGCTGAGTGCTGAGGGACATGGACGGAGCACCAACATCTGCTCCACTACAGCTCATCCGCGAAGACTATGTAAGACTTCTTTTTTCAAAAGTCTTGCTCAAAATGAGATACATATGGATCCCATCACCTATATTCATTCATCCAGTTAAATATTTTTAATTCTTTTTGTTGGTAAGTATTAAAAATATAATGTGTATTGCCTAGTGCTCTAGTAAATGAATGCCATGCCCAAAAATGATATTCATCTGATAATTTTTAATAAGTTAATTCCAAATATTAGTGATTTCAGGTTAAATATTTCCTGCTCTTTGAGTAGTTTTTTATAAAACTATGTAGAACAAGGCCGGCGCCGTGGCTCACTAGGCTAATCCTCCACCTAGCGGGGCTGGCACACTGGGTTCTAGTCCCAGTTGGGGCGCCGGATTCTGTCCTGGATGCCCCTCTTCCAGGCCAGCTCTCTGCTGTGGCCTGGGAGTGCAGTGGAGGATGGCCCAAGTGCTTGGGCCCTGCACCCCATGGGAGACCAGGAGAAGCACCTGGCTCCTGCCTTCGGATCAGCACGGTGCGCCGGCCACAGCACGCCGGCTGCGGCGGCCATTAAGGGTGAACCAATGGGAAAGGAAGACCTTTCTCTCTGTCTCTCTCTCTCACTGTCCACTCTGCCTGTAAAAAAATAAAATAAAATAAAATAAAATAAAACTATGTAGAACAGAACCTATTAGAAACCTATAGAATACTCTTCTTTCTTAATTTTTTATAAATCAAATATTATTATTTGCTCTTTAAAGTTCTGAAGACTCCTCAAAGCCTTTTTATTTTCAGAATTTTGATAGACTAGATATGTCCCCCATGCCAAATAAACTAGAATTTTGAGAGAAATAAATAAAACAAACATTCTTATAAATGTGCAGCTGAACTTGCAGGAGCAAGCATGCTGAACTTGCAGGAGCAAGCATGCTGAAGTCGTGGCATTTAGCAGGCTATGAGATTTTGACTTCCTTGAGGGTATTTGTTAATCTAAATAGTAAGGATATGTGAAATCCATGGCATGTGGTAGTAATATTTGGGCTCAAATAATTTAAAAAGTGCAAATTATTCCCACCTTAGTAAAGCCACATCTTCAGAAGGTTACACCCTTTACCAAAAGTTTATATGGAGAAAAACCCTACTGTTAGCCAAAAGAAATAGAAAGAATTTTCATCTAATTATGGAATGTAAGATAAAATAATCATATCTGAGCACGCATGTTGGAGGTGAAACACACAGTACTGTCATGATCACAGAAGCCTTACGTCTGGCAGTGCCTCAAGATCTCTCAGAGGCAGACGCACATCCCTTCTGGAGAAATGTACCTTCCACCCACAGCTCAGAGGAATCTCAAAGATAATCAATGAAAACAAACTCCCCATTCAAAATTAGAAAATATGCACACCGCCATGAGCAAAGAGAGTGAAACAGCAGAAGTTTCAGACCTCCTAAAGCCTCAAATATGTAATTATTGAGATGATATCTATTATTAATATTTCTGAAGTTAGAATGTGATTTTAAAAGCGCTGAGTGGGTACTCAAACAAGATTTGAAAACATATCAAGTAGAACTAAAATTAATTACATTTCAAAAACAACCCACTAGATGAGTCAGGTCTTTAGATCTAGTTAAAGAAATCATTTCTCATAGTGTCGATTTCACTTCAACTGGTTTCCTTTTTGGTGTTCAGTCAGTTGTCACAGATCAGGGAGAACATATGGTATTTGTCCCTTAGGGACTGGCTTACTTCACTCAGCATGATGTGTTCCAGATTCCTCCATTTTGTTGCAAATGACTGGATTTCGTTGTTTCTTACTGCGGTATAGTATTCTAAAGAGTACATATCCCATAATTTCTTTATCCAGTCTACCGTTGATGGGCATTTAGGTTGGTTCCAGGTCTTGGCTATTGTGAATTGTGCTGCAATAAACATTAGGGTGCAGATCCCTGTTAAACATAAGAGTGGGAATAAGAGAGGGAAGAGATGTACAATTTGGGACATGCTCAATCGGACTTGCCCCAAATGGTAGAGTTAGAAACATACCAGGGGACTCCAATTTAATCCCATCAAGGTGGCATGTACCAATGCCATCTCACTATTCCAAGTGATCAATTTCAATTCACAATTGATCATAATGAAAGGACTAAGAGTCAAAGGGAGCACATAAACAAGTCTAGTACCTGCTAATACTAACCGATAGAATAAATAAAGGGGAGAGTGATCCAACATGGGAAGCGAGATACTCAGCAGACTCATAGAATGGCAGATGTCCTAAACAGCACTCTGGCCTCAGAATCAGCCCTAAAGGCATTCCGATCTGGCTGAAAAGCCCATGAGAGTATTTCAGGCATGGAAAGCCAAGACACTCTGGCAAAAAAAAAAAAAAAAAAAAAAAAAAAAAAAAAAAAAAAAAAAAACAACAACAACAACAACAACAAACACCTAAATGAAAGATCTCTGTGAGTGAGATCCCAGTGGAAAGAACAGGTCTTCCAAGAAGGAGGTACCTTTCTCTGAAGGGAGGAGAGAACCTCCACTTTGACTATGACCTTGTCTAAACAAGATAAGAGTCGGAGAATTCAAGGGGCTTCCATAGCCTTGGAAACTCATGACTGGTGCATAGGGAGATTACTGATGCCATAAACAGGAGTGTCAATTTGTAAAGTCAACAACAGGAGTCACTGTGCACTTACTCCTCATGTAGGATCTCTGTCCTTAATGTGCTGTGTATTGAGATTTAATGCTATAACGAGTACTCAAACAGTATATTTCACTTTGTGTTTCTATGGGGGTGCAAACGGTGAAATCTTTACTTAATGTATACTAAACTGATCTTCTGTAAAAAAAAAAAAAGAAAAGAAAAGAAATTATCAATTCCCAACTTGACTCTCACTGGGATTAAACATGACAATAGTTCTGATCTGATTTCATCATCATTTTAAAAATCATCTATTATTTTTCACTTTATGTTTCTGTGTGGGAGCAAACTGTTGAAATTTTTACTTAATGTATGCTTAACTGATCTTCTGTATATAAAGAGAATCGAAAATGAATCCTTATGTGAATGGAAGGGGAGAGGGAGTGGGAAAGGGGAGGGTTGCAGGTGGGAGGGACGGTATGGGGGGAAGCCATTGTAATCCATAAGCCGTACTTTGGAAATTTATATTCATTAAATAAAAGTTAAAAAAAAAGTCACACAGATTGAGAGGAGTTTTTACTGAAGGAGACAGCAGAGGGTTAGAATCTCAGCACTAAGAGTCTGGAAGAGACCAGTCTTTAGCCAGTTATTAGGATAGGGCTCCCTCTCAGTCTAAATAGTTTTGAAAGAAAACAAAGAGTGAAAGAAACATGCAAATACTTCAAAAAGTTCATCAATATATAATCAAAATATTTTAATGTTAAAAATTTGAATCTATGCATAGTTTTTAATGGCATTCATTTTCCATGAATGTTGAGGACCTCCTCATATCCATGGATTTCAAAAGTTTTTGTACCAAAATTTTTATTGCATTTTAAGTACCCACACATCATAGAAATTATCAGTTGTTCTGCTGTGAGAATGCTTCAGTTCAAATAAGCTAGAACATTTAAAGTCACAGAACTTGTGCACTTACTCCTCATGTAGGATCTCTGTCCTTAATGTGCTGTACATTGTGATTTAATGCTATAACTAGTACTCAAACTCTATTTTTCACTTTGTGTTTCTATGTGGGTGCAAACTGTTGAAACTTTTACTTAATATATGCTAAACTGATCTTCTGTATAGAAAGAGAATTGAAAATGAATTTTGATGTGAATGGAAGGGGAGAGGGAGCGGGAAAGGGGAGGGTTGCGGGTGGGAGGGAAGTTATGGTGGGGGGGAGCTATTGTAATCCATAAGCTGTACTTTGGAAATTTATATTCATTAAATAAAAGTTAAAAAAAGAACTTAAAAAAAAGAAATCATTTGTGAACAGGAAAAGACAGATGAGGAAATTGTTCAAATGTCAGTTTAGAGAGACAAAGAGATAGACTACAAAAGGTTAAGAAACAGTGAATAAAACAAGATGATCCAATATACATTGAACCAATGTTATTAAGCACATTGTGGCAAAAAAAAAAAAAACAAAGTAAATATGTTTCTAAATCTAATCAAATTCATTTGTATACAACAAAAACAAGCACAATGACAACTGGAACAAAAGAGTAATCAAAACTAAAATACGGAAAGTAAAGACACATGAAACAGGCAAATGTGATGAAGTTCTTCCATAAAACAAATACCTGGATTAAAATTTATTACAGGCCAGCGCCGTGGCTCACTAGGCTAATCCTCCGCCTAGCGGCGCCGGCACACCGGGTTCTAGTCCCGGTCAGGGCACCGGATTCTGTCCCGGTTGCCCCTCTTCCAGGCCAGCTCTCTGCTGTGGCCAGGGAGTTCAGAGGAGGATGGCCCAAGTACTTGGGTCCTGCACCCCATGGGAGACCAGGATAAGGACCTGGCTCCTGCCATCGGATTAGCGCGGTGTGCCGGCCGCAGCGCGCCGGCCGCAGCGGCCATTGGAGGGTGAACCAACGGCAAAGGAAGACCTTTATCTCTGTCTCTCTCTCTCACTGTCCACTCTGCCTGTCAAAAAAAAAAATTTATTACAAGCACTGAACAGTGTCAGTCAAATAGAATGGACTGGTACTTCTATGATTTCTAAACCAGTAGGTGACAAAATTCACCAAAAAAGTAAAAACACATGCAAAATAACCAAAAACCCAAAATAAGAAGACAGTCATAATAAAAAAAATCATTAAGCACAATACCTGAATAGACTAAATCTTCTAAATTGTAAAAAAAAAAAAAAACTAAAATTTGGCAGAATAGTTTTAAAAATACAATGTCCAGCTCTCTGTTATTGAAGACATACCTATAATAGAGCTATAAGAAATCCTATTACAGAACTGTGAGGAGAAATGACAACAAAATCACAAAAAATAAACAAGATAGACACCATTGAAGATGGAAGTTGGGGTGAGAGGTTGGCACTGTGGTTAAGACACAATTTGGGATGTCAACATCCCACTACACAGTGCCTGATTCAAGTCCCAGCTCCTCTGCTTCCATCCAGCTCTCTGCTAATGCACATCCTGGAGGCAGCAGATAATGAATGCATCAAGAACTTGGGTCCTCGTCACCCTAACACCCAGGCTGAATTCCCAACACCTGGCTTAGTCGAGGTACAGCCCTAGCTGTTTTAGGCATTTGGGAAGTGAACCAATGAATGGAAGTTATCTCATTCTCTCTCTCTCTCTGTCTCCACCTATCTTTTTATGTATCTCTTTCAAATAATATGACAACAAATATTTAAAAAAATAATAAAACATGTTAGATAAGAACTATATTACAAATAGATAAGAACTCTATTACAAATATATTGTTAGGGACAAAGAGAATCACTTTCTAATAATGAAGAATATATTTTACCAATAATACACTAAATAATTTGACTCCAGGTGATTAAAAATATGACAATGCAGGTTTAGCAATTATAAAAATGTGGCACTCAGGTGGGAGATGTTGCTAATGGGAGAAGCTATGTGTATTGGAGAGAAGAAAATATGAGAAATCTCTATCTTCTGATCAATTTTGCTATGAACCTAACACTGCTCTAATTTAAAAAGTATACATTCAGGGGCCTGCGCTGTGGCACAGCAGGTTAATGCCCTGGCCTGAAGCGCCAGCATCCCATATGGGCGCCGGTTCTAGTCCCAGCTGCTCCTCTTCTGATCCAGCTGATCTGATCTGCTATAGCATGGAAAAGCAATAAGAAGATGGCCAAAGTCCTTGGGCCCCTGTACCCACGTGGGAGACCTGGAAGAAGCCCCTGGCTCCTGGCTTCGGATCAGTGCAGCTCCGGCCATTGCGGCCAGTTGGGGAGTGAACCAGCAGATGGAAGCTCTCTCTCTCTCTCTCTCTCTCTCTGTCTCTGTCTCTCCCTCTCTGTCTCTCTCTCTCTGTTTCTCCTCTCTCTCTGTAACTCTGATTTCCAAATAAATAAATCTTTTAAAAAATCTTTCAACTCTTTGCAACTCTGACTTTCAAATAAATAGATTATGTGTGGTTACTTTGTTCCAATGTAGGCTTGCTTTTAGTCTTTGTCAGATTGAGTCCAGGAAGGCCTTTATTTTATGGATAATTTACTCTCAGTACTAAGATAATTTCCTTCTGAGTTTCCTTCCCAATTATCCCATCAATTACAGCATCCCTCTACTCTGGCTGGTAGGACAATATTTGCAGCCATGGTTAACTGCAGGAATTGTTCAGTCTTCTTACTTCCACTGATTCTTCCTCCAGCCTTGGATCATTTATTTCTAATCATGATCAGTACAGTACTCTGCCAGGAACTCAAGGGGACACCTCGCAGTTCCTCCAAGCTCCATCTTTCTGACGTTCCCTTTGCTCCATAAGACAACCCTGAACTCCAGAGTCTCTAAAACCCAGTAGAGTTCCCTGTCTTTAATTTACTTCCTCCCCCTGCACAGCAATGTGATAGAGCCTGTAGGTAATAAACTGGGATATTCATACCATTTACCCTGAAATCAGAGATAACTATGCTTTGCTTTCAATCATGTAACATTTGAATATAATTGTTTTATAAATGTTATCTAGTCCCCTAATGGGTTACAGTAGCGAGTAAATTCTGTCTCTATTATTCCTTTCAATCATATAACATTTGAATATAATTGTTTTATAAATGTTATCTAGTCCTCTAATGGTTTACAGTAGAGAGTAAATTCTGTCCCTATTATTCCTTCATGGTCAAATTCAGAAGTCTCTTATCTTGCATTTGGAAAAAGAATGATGTTTAAAGAGTATACAGGATTTTTTTTTGTGCTTTGTGGTTGTTGCGTTGCATTTGTGTATACTGATGAAGGAGAGGAGCAGTAAGCATTATCTTGCACTGTAGGGCTAACCTAAAAAAGAGAGCTTATATCTGACATTCATTTTGAAGAATGGAATGATATGTAATTGAGGAAATATTTTTAAGCCTCAAAAAATTGAAAACTTTATTTACTGAGATATACAAATTATGAGTATTCCCAAATACAGAATTCATTCCAAAACTGTGGGTTTTGAATGCCACTCAAGTTTTGTTATGGAAGAAAAGCTATGTAAGGATAGGAAGTTAGAACATCTCAAGTAAAAGATGACTTCTTTTATAAAATGTAATACAAAATCACATAAATTATTATCATAACTGCCCCTAGGCTCACTCGCTCTCTTGCTCGCTCACTCTCACCCTCTCTCTCTCTTTCTCTGCCACTCCCTTCCTCTGTAACTCTGTCATTCAAATAAATAAATAAATCCTTAAAAAGGGAGAAAGGGTCAGCACTGTGGCAGAGCAGGTTAAGCCGAATCCCATATGAGTGCTGCTTGGAGTTCCAGCTGCTCTACTAACAATCCAGCTCCCTGCTAAGGTACCTGGGAAAGCAGTGGAAGATGGCCCAAGACCTTGAGGCCCTGCACCCACATGGAAAACCCAGATGGAGTTCCTGGCTCCTGGCTTCATCTTGGCCCAGCACCAACAGCTGTGGCAATTTGGGAGTGAACCAGAGAGAGAGATGATTTCTTTCTCTTTCTCTCTCTCTCTCTCTCTCTCTCTCTCTCTCTCTTTCCCAATCTTTGTAATTCTGCCTTTCAAATAAATAAATAAATATAATCTTTAAAAAATAAATAACTCTCCCTAGGTAAACTAAAAGTATATTATTTAACTGTGCATTATTTAAATTTGCCATAACTAAAACTTGCATAATTTTATCACAAAAGTATCCAGAAAATCATTTATAAAAACCATTGGCTCTTGGTCTGTGAAACATTTGAAATATTCACATATAGGTATTAACTATTCCTCTACACACCAGAGGTCTCAGAGAATTCAAACCTGTGTCTGTAGTAACTCCTGTTAGGATTTTGCCTGCATACATAAGTTTTCATGCAAACTAAACAAAAGTAATAGAAAGCAAAGGGAAAATAGATTTGATATGCACCAGGACCTGTTGCCAAGCAGATCTTGTATTTGTTTATATGTTTGGTTGGTCACCAGACAAAACTTTGTTATGAAGACTTTTAATGGGTACTAAATACTTGGTTATGTAATACCTATATATATTCCAGACATTTTGTAAAATATATCCTTTAAAACATACAACAAAAAAGCCTCTTGTTCAGAAAAACAAGATATTTTTGTGAGTTCTATGAACTACAGCCAAATGTTAGTGTTTGATTATGTATTCCTCAGAAGAATTTCAAGGATTATATTGCCAATGCCAAAATAATTGAACATGGACCTTGATTAAAATTCCCTTTCTTCTGGTGAGCTCTGTGTTCCCACAGAGACTTTACTACCAAACTTATACCTAAAGCAATCACAATATTTCAAGGCTCCAGCATGTTTTAGTTTCATTCTTGATTTTTTTCCTCAGAAAGTACAGTACACCAGATTCAAATAAATGAATATAATATTTTGAGCTGTCTTTGATTTCTTAAATGTATTTTTGAAATTTTGACATCAATATTCATGCTTTTATAATTAATTTTTATGTTTCACAATTATTTTTATTTTTATTTCAAATATTCAGTCATCCTGTATCTAAAATATATTTTTCTGTGTCATGAGATAAAGATACTTTCAATTACTTCTACATAGATTTTCTGAAAATGAAATAAAGTAGTTTACTGCAAAAATTTAAATGCATATAATATTTATTATATTTGGCATTAACAACTCCTTTGTCATTATGTGCCATTATGTAATGACATAATGGTGGGGTTATTTTCATAACTGGCATTATATACCCTAAAGGCCACAAAGCTTTTCTTATACCTCCAAAGATATTCTTCCTACCTGTTATTCTGGTCTATTAGGCACTGTAATTATGTAATTAGAGGTTCTTTAAAGACTATCTTAGGTACCTCATAGATTAGAATGGTTCCTCTGAAGCAGTTACCAGATCTGTTATGTAATTACATAATTAAGTCCATGTAGTAAAAATCTTAACAAAACTCTGAAACAAAATAAATAAACAGCCTGCACTGGGACAACAGATGAGTTTGATTACAGATTAGAAGTAGAAAGAAAGTGATAATATATCTTTGTCAAGAGTTAAGGTCTCCTAACACTAACTTTTATATTGGAATTGGATCCGTCAAAGGAAAGCTCCAGGGAGCTGTATCTGACTTCTCAATTGCCTGGAACATTGGCCTATACATAGTTTCATTAGTGGCACTTGGAGAGAATTTCCTCTCCATAAACTTCTCATTCCACCTTCCTCAGAGACACTCCATAAAATCAATATGGTTTGGTAGCCACCAACAAAGATAAAGGGTGGCTATGATACTAAATAAAATGGATGTTCTTCATATTGTCATTTGGTATATTTTTAAGTCAATTAAATCCTGCAACATCTTCTGTAACCCAAGCAAATAATTTTGATCACCAAATATCTATACTGCATTTACAAAGTGGAAATCAATCAAATTAAATAATAAAATAAAATTTAGAATTGATATCCACCCAAAAACTCATGAAGATGATATTTTTAAAAATCTGTTGGCACATTGGGGACAGCACTGTGGCGTAGCCGGTAAAGTCAATGCCTGCAGTGCCAGTATCCCATGTGGTCGCCGGTTCAAGTCCCGATCTAGCTCTCTGCTATGGCCTGGGAAAGCAATGGAAGATGGCCCAAGCCCTTGGGCCCCTGCACCCATGTGGGAGACCCAGAGGAAGCTCCTGGCTCCCAGCTTCAGATCCATGCAGCTCTGGCCATTGCGGCCGTCTGAGAGTGAACCAACAGATGGAAGACCTCTCTCTCTCTACCTCTCCTCTGTCTGTGTAACTCTGAATTTCAAGTAAATAAATAAATCTAAAAAAAAAAGTCTGTTGGCACTAAAATACAGAGGTATCATGTTAGCAATTACTCAAATTACTCAAATATTAATGTTCACAGTATATAAGGAACTCAAAAAAACTTGATAACAGAAAACAAATAGCCCAGTTTAAAAGTAGGCAAAAGATATGGACAGACCCTTTTCAAAAGAGGAAATTCAAATGTCCAACAAAATTAACGAAAAAACATTCAACATCATTCACTATCACAGCAAGGCAAATCAAAACCATAATGAGTATCATTTCATCCCAGTTAGAGTGATTATAGGACAGGAAATAACAAGTGCCAAGGAAGATGTGAAGGAAAGGGAACTCCTATACACAATTAGTAAGAATGCAAATTAGAATGGGAAGGAGATTCCTTAAAGAATTAAAACAGGCCTACCACATGATCCAGATAGACTCTGGGGTATATATCCAAAGGAAATAACATCAGAATTTCAAAGAGATATGAGCACTCCCATATTTATTATACTATTCACAATTGCTAAGATATTGAATCAACCAAAGTGTCCATTGATGCATGAATAGATAAAGAAAAGGTGGTGGCCGGCGCTGCGGCTCATTAGGCTAATCCTCCGCCTTGCGGCGCCTGCACACCGGGTTCTAGTCCTGGTTGCCCCTCTTCCAGACCAGCTCTCTGCTGTGGCCCGGGAGTGCAGTGGAGGATGGCCCAAGTGCTTGGGCCCTGCACCCGCATGGGAGACCAGGATAAGTACCTGGCTCCTGCCATCGGATCAGCGCGGTGCACTGGCCGCAGCACGCCGGCCGCAGCGGCCACTGGAGGGTGAACCAACAGCAAAGGAAGACCTTTCTCTCTGTCTCTCTCTCTCCCTGTCCACTCTGCCTGCAAAAAAAAAAAAAAAAAAAAAAAAAAGTGGTATATGTACAGAATGGAAAATTCTTCAGCAATAAACAAAGATATTGTATCTTTGTAGCCAAATTGATAGAACCAGAGGACATTATGTTAAGTGAAGTAATTTAGACACAGGAAGAAAAATACTGCATGTTCTCTCTTATCTACGGAAGATTGACAAAAAGTCAATCGGGATGCGGAATAGTAATAGACTGGAACAGGCGGGAAGGAGAGCAAATAGGGAGAGACTTAATAATATAGTTAGGTGGAAGGAATAAGTTTTGGTATATTATACACAGTAATTCATAGTAACCTAGCATATACTTTATGAATAACTAGAAGAGAGGAAAATGAAGACTTCAAACAAAGTAATGATAAAGAGATGGAAACATTAATTACCCTAGTTTCATCAATACAGGTTATATACATGTACTGAAATATGCTGTATCCAGAATACATACAACTATTAATTAATCAATAATTTTTAAATATTTAAAAAATGAGAATGCTGACTACCATGATTCGATCATTACATAACATATATAGCTATTGGATTCGCACACTGTACCCCACAAAAATAAACCCCATACATTTTTAATTATAAATATAAACATATATGAATATATAAATTGAATAATGTGAAATGAGCCCCTCCTTTGGATACTTTCTTTGACACAGAAACAAAAATTTCTCAATCTAAAAAGAGAGATATTATAATGGGAAAAAGCTCTTTAGCCATTAATTTATCCTTTTTCAAAATATCATGTTTCTTAGGTCCCACAAGTCACCAACGCATCACAGCTCTTGACACGCATATTGTACTCAAGCAAGCTTTCAATTCTCTTTACTGCTAACCCCATGTGAAACCTATTGTTGTTAGTTTCTTCATTGACTCTCACTTCTCCACTCTCATCATCAATCAGTTTCCAGTGCTGTCCTCTATGGAGATGTGGTTCCTTGACAGAATCATGGTTAGATAAATGGATGGTCCACACTCATCAAATGTGTTATCTCACTCATCAAATAGGAGAAAGTGCAATCTATGAGTAGTGAATATGACTGAACTGGCGAAAAGATAGTGAAAACTTCCCTGAAGTCGGCAAGGAAGTTATAAGACTGATTAGTGTATACAAACAGATGCCACTTTGGTTGAGCCTACAGATCATACCAACCCCACTGATATTGGAAAAAAATCACTTCAGATTTTCACTTCACAGTATCGAACAAATCCCGGAAGAATTTAATTTCCTTAAAAAGCATGTATACTACCACCACTAATCAAACTCTCTAGCAACCAAAGAATGAGCTACCAATGATACATCAAATATCATTCACATATATGGACACACACACACACGACTATCTGCTGGCAAAAGTGTGATGAAAAAGTCCCATTAACACCATGCTATTGGAAATATAAACAGCAACAACATCTTTGGGGAGACATTAACAGTATGCTCATCCCGCTTGGCCTATTCATTCTACTTTTTGGAATACAGATAGTTCAGAAAGAAGCTGAATTACAGATAAATCTTTTCACACAAATATGGTTTATCCCAAGATTATTTATAAAGACAAAAGACTATAAGCACCCGAAATATCTGAACATAGGAGAACAAATAAACTAACTAGAGTATATTTCAAGGACAAAATCATATGTAGCCATATAAAAGTATGTTTCTGAATATTTTATAATCATAGAAAAATATAATAGCTAACATTTATCAAGTTGTTGCTATATACCTTGTACATGTAGTGTGTGAATATTTAATATGAATTATGCCATTTGATTTTCCCAAAAGCTCCCTGAAGAGCACATGATTATTACATTCATTTTATGGATAAGAAAAATTAGATTCACAGAAGTCAAATCACTTTCTCAAGTTTGCACAAACGAGGGAATCAGGATCTGAATGTACATACTCTGCCTTCACAGCTACAAGCCTTCCTTCATGACCACCTTGTTATTTCACTTCTGATGAACACACACACAACCTTTTAGGGAGAATACAAATGCAGCTAGTTTACAAAATAAAATATGCAAGAAGCCATAAGATTGAAAAGATCGAAGCTGAAATACTGATAATGGTTACCTTTAAGTGATGATAATATCCTAGGTTGCCTCCCCATCTTCTTTATATGTTTTTAAGATAGTCTAGAATAAGCAAGATTTTTAGTCCTTCAGGGAGAGGAGAATATTTTTCAATCCTGAGCAGGTTTTTTTTTTCTGTGTGCAGATAAGAAGGTCAGCAATGTGCATTTCTGCTACAAATAACCCGAGGATGTAGCATCTTAACACAAGCTAGTAAAATTGGAGTCAAGAAAGGAACCTGAGAAGAACTGAAAAGTTATAAAGCAAATGCCACATCACACTTGATAAATAGTAAGCAGAGAAAGCACTCTTTCCAGAAGGAAGATGCTTTAAACACAGGTTCCTGAAGGAGCTGTGCAGTGAGAGACCCAGAGGGAGAGTCTTGCTGAGTCAGGGTTCTAAGGCCCAGAAGGAATCAGGCAGAACAGCAGAAACTCTCCTGGTATCAGTACCAGCTTACAATTAGGAACACGACAAGGCAGGTTTTCTTTGCATCGTCATCAATCGACTCTTGCACTTAGACACATGAATCTCTACAATATAATTGATCAGCATTGAATGCTCACTTATTTAAGTTCATTTTCTAAAGAAATGGAAAGCAGGCAAGTCTTGCTTTTCTTATTGAACAGATCTAATCATTTGATCCCAAAGGTTCCAGTCTTATGGCAGTTTGCTGCATCTAAAGGTAGCTAGCTATTAGCTTAACAACCCCAAATCTCTGGGCCATAAACCTCACAGAACTGCAAGGAACACAATGCAGTGAGCTTCCCTCCACTGCTCTTACCAGTGCTTGCAGTCCTTGTTTAGGAGCAGCAATTGGGCAAAAACTGAGGAAATGGAGAACTTGATGATGAATTGGCAAGGATTTGTCTCAAGTGTTAGTTCTTCCTTTTCTTTTTGAATGATTATTGGGCACAACACTAGAAGAAAATCGTAGCCTTCAAGCAGTTCAGTAATTTATTGAAGTGACATAAATAAGATTCACATAAAGTTCATTTAATCAATTACAAGGAGAAAATGTAAAAAATTGTAAGCATATTCAGAGGAGGCCCCATGAATGGATCAAAAGGACACTGAACAATTCACTGTCCATGTCACCTGTGCTCCATACCTTCAACACTGCTGTGCTTCTGTTATGAACTGTATTTCAGTTGAATTCCATCTGGCTCCTTTAACAAGTGGAAATTCAGGTCTAAAACCATTAGTCCACATAAAAATATGATCCATTCTATGGTGAACGTAGTATGACCCCTTGGAAAAGTATAGGCCCACCTTAGCTTGCCTTCTATGCCTGCTTCTCACACCATAAATAAAGCTTAGAATTTGTTTAAGAAACCAGTGATCTTTGCTTCATTCAAGGCAACTTTGCTAAATGAGGAAGCCCTAAAATATTGGAAATTCTCATCCTCTCTATTAAGTAGCATCTTAAAAGTACTGATTGATTGCAATTTACAGTTCATTATGCATAAATATTTAGATATTTCATTTTTCAAATAATCTCCAAGTTGGTTTCTGTTAAAATGGACTCAGGACACCAGGATGCAGAAGTGGCTTATAATAGGTTCCCAGACTGGTCCTTCCAGAATCTTTGGAGTTGGTGCCAATACCATACTAACATTGAGCAATCTGAATTTTAGAGATGAAAGGAATTTTGGGGAGATATAAAATATGCCTCAAAATGGCACTGTTGCATTTCTGAATTGAGGAAGTTTAATTATAGCTGCTTTCCTCAGAGCCTAAAAAGTGTTATTGTACTAAGTAAACTACATAAAATACCTCCATTCCTAGAAGATGAGCTTCCCTTAGTCTCCTGTTCATCATCACATTAAGACCTTCTCCACTTCTTCAATTTCAACTTACCTTTCAAAGTTCACAGCTCAATTCATTCTTGACAGTGCTATAGGCTTTTTTCATTATTCTATCCCACAAGAAATTACCCCATCTCTGAATTCTGTTACTCATTACCCATATTATTTGTTATGGGTTGAAGGGGTCCTCACAAACTCCTGGTACCTTTGAATCTGAGCTTATTTGGGAACAGGGTTTGGCAGGTGTCATCATGTAAAGATGAAGTCATTAGAGTGAACACTAATCCAATATGATCAGTGCCCTTATCAGGAGAGGAGAAGAGAAACACAGGAGATCAGAGGCAGAAATTAGAATGATGCGGGGTTTTTTTTGTTTTGTTTTGTTTTGTTTTGTTTTGACAGGCAGAGTCAGACAGTGTGAGAGAGAGAGAGACAGAGAGAAAGGTCTTCCTTTGCCGTTGGTTCACCCCCCAAGTGGCCGCTACAGCTGGCACGTTGCGGCCAGCACACTGCGCCTATCCGAAGCCAGGAGCCAGGTGCTTCTCTTGGTCTCCCATGTGGGTGCAGGGCACAAAGACCTGGGACATCCTCCACTGCACTCCAGGGCCACAGCAGAGAGCTGGACTGGAAGAGGAGCAACCGGGACAGAATCTGGCTCCACAGGCGGAGGATTAGCCTAGTGAGCCGTGACGCCGGCCAAGTGATGCGTTTTACAAGACAAATATTGCCAGCCCTCACATAAACTAGGAGAAAGATATGGCACACATTCTCCCTGAGAGCCCTCAAAAGGAGCGGCTAGCATTGTGATGCAATGGGTTAAGTCGCCACGTGCAATGCCAGCACTCCATACTGGAGCGTTTCTGTTTCTGCTCCAGCTTCCTGCTAATGGACCTGGGAAGGCAGTAGAAGGCGGCCCAACTAGTTGGGAGACCAGGATGGAATTCCTGACTCCCAGCTTTGGCTGACCTGGCTGTTGTCGTCATTTGAGGAATAAATCAGTTGTAGTGTTTTGTCACAGCAGCAATGACAAACTAATACACTATCCACTTTTTTTCATACATTGTACTGTTACCTATTTTAAACCGATGTCCTCATCCTTAATTTCCATAAAATCTTCATTTCAGTTTTTTTCTTTTTTAAAAAAGATTTATTTATTTATTTGAAAGTCATAATTACACACACACAGAGAGAGAAAGAGAGAGAGAGAGAGAGGTCTTCCATCCAATGGTTCACTCCCCAATTGGCTGCAATGGCCTGAGCTGCACCAATTGAAGCCAGGAGCTTCCTCTGGGTCTCCCACATGGATGCAGGGGCCCAAGGACTTGGGCCATCCTCCACTGCTTTCCCAGGCCATAGCAGAGAGCTGGATCGGAAGTGGAGCAGCCGGGCCTCGAACTGACACCCATATGGGATGCTGGTGCTTCAGGCCAGGGCGTGAACCCGATGCACCACAGCACCAGCCCCTCAGTTTTTTTCTTATACAGAGTTCAGCCTTCACCTGTGTTAGGATTACCAAATAAAATATAAAATACCCACTTAACCGGGTGTTCTGTACTTTCATTTGCTATATCTGGCAACCTCAATTTATGCACGGAAGAGATGATCAGTCATTACTGAAAAAATAAATATATGAACCCCTATTTTACCAATTTTATGAAATTTTCTATTTTGTAGTTTATAACAACTGATTGTCAACAAAGCCTGTGGGAAACTTTAACCTTCATCCCAATAAATTTTGATGACCCCTCACATGGAATACCAAGTGACATATTACAAGGATACTTTCGAAGCAGAGAAAGAAAAAAGAACCTTTGCAATGGTCACACATATAAAGGCAAATGCCATTGCTGAGACAAAAACTAAAGAGATCTGAACTCTGCTATGAATAAAATCTGGAAGCATAATAGATATAGTAGTGAAATGATTTCTTCCCCAAATCCATAAATACTAGGGTGGAAATGGAACCAATATTAACTTGTTATGTTTCTAAAGGCCAACTATTTTATATATATTAATTCACCTTATAGCAATTATGTCAGAAGGTAGGTATTATTACCCTTCCAGTTTAAGGATAGAAGAACTGAGGTTTGGAGGCCAGATTCAGGACTACGATTCAGGATCCTAAACTCATGCACACCCTGCACTCGTAAATTGCCTCCTTGCACCTTGATTCCTGCACAGTGCAAATTAGACACAATCAAGGGATCATGTAGTCACCAGGCAGAGGATACATATTTAAAAACCCATTGAAGTAAAGAGCAGTCTGGCAGCAAATATAAAGTGATGCAGAGTTTATGGATACAGAATTTATAGAACTCACCTTTGAAATTACATTAGAAACTAGTAAAGTGTTCAAAACACCTAGCTAAACTGACATGAGGTCTATCTAGGATGACCCTCTCCATATTCCTAGGAAAATGAAGGACTTAATAGAAAATCTAGTAATTCATAATCTTTTACTATTCTAAGATGCTACAAAAGCTGGATTGTGTATTGTGAAGGATTGTGTATTGTGAAGAGTACAGGGATTATAGTCATGGTATCTGAAGCTGCATACTGTGTTGTCATCTATTAGCTGTGTGACAGCAGAAACGTCATCAGCAATCTTAATTCAGTTTCCTCCTTTGGAAATGATAGGATGAATCCTAAATTCCAAAACAGCTAACGTTCAAGAGCCTGTTATAGGCTGCTTTTATTTCCCAAACACACCACTGCTTTTTGGAGGGCATACTGCTTATCTTTGTGTTTTTGTACTTCATTTATTCATTTCATTGACTCCTCTACTCTGTGTCAAGCATCACTCAAGGCACAGGAGATATAAGTGATGAACTGGAAAGACCAAGTTATTTTATTAACATTACAGAACAACAAAGAATAATCAGAGTGGATAGAAACAGAAAGTTAGATGACATTGTCAAAACACCTTGAAACATTAAGTGTATAACTACAATATTAATTAGTACTTTATAGGAGAATTCTAGGTCTCTGAGAAACTAACAGTTTAACAACTCTCTGGGTTCAAGAGCTTAACGTGTACATTTAAACTTGGAGGGAGGGAGAATTTGGCAGATGAAGAGTGAGGAGTAGGCTTTCCTGGTAGAGATTCCCTCACATATGAAGACTGATACAGGAAGGAGCTTGGCATTAAAAGGGAACTTCAGGTCACCAGGGATGACTCAAAGTCACTGAGAACACAGCAACTTCAGACAAGCGTGGAAAACTTGCAAGGCAGCAAGCAAGGTTAAAAAATGGAGCACGGGCAGCACTTACATTCTGAAAATACACTTTCTATCACACATTTGGCATGAAGGAATAAGAGGAAGGCAATGAGGAGGCTTAATCAGCACCCAGACTGAAGGCATCCATAGTTTGAGTTAAGGTGATGACTGTAGAGAGGGAAGCAATGAACACCAGACTTACTTGGGAGCCAGAATGCCAGTAGCCAGTGAAGGTAGAGGGTAAAGGGGAATGGGGGATGGGGAAATGAGTTAAAACAAGCAAGTGTCCACACTGGGATATGTTTAGGAGTTGCACCTATGGATGCAGGGATAACATAGACAAATGAAACAGTAGCTTTGGAAGCTGGGTTAAGCAAGAAGGGTTGAAAAGGCAGAGGTGTGGTAAGTGTTTGGCAACCAGCTCCCTGAAGATTTGTAAAATTTACAGATTTCCATGATGTAAATATTTCCATCTTGACCAACTATAAGCCACGTTTTAAAATTTGCTTACAAAATTCCCAGAGATTTGACAACCAACTCCCTTTGTGGATAGGGCAGACTCCAGCACAGTCCTGAGAGCGAATGTAGTTGGAACAAAATGGAATGTTCAGGAAACCTGCTTAATTTACCAAATTATTAACTTTATTAATTATCAACATATACACTTGGCCAAACCACAACACTGGCTAAATCCAACTCTTTACCTACTTCATACACCCACCCATAGCTACAAGAGAACATGAAAACCCCGGTTATACTGTTGCAAACGCATGATGAACTCCAAAATGGTCTTCAATCTCCCTGGCGAGCCTGTCATGCTTCCTATTTATTTATTCCTCCACTCTCCTAAATAAATATTTTAAATCTTCTCCAGTGTCTCCAAACCTCCAACACTTCTCCCCCATCACCTATCTCAGCTAATGTTCTCTCTCCCTACCTCACTAAGAAAACCAAAGGGGTTCAATGAAAAAAAAGCTCCCCAAACCACATCCACTACAGACCTGTGCCTTTGTCCATACCCTCTGACCATACCCACTGCCTTCTCTATGGTAAGCTAGATGAACTACCCTGGGAAGCCCCATAGAGGCCAACCACCACTTTTTCACCAGCTCCCATCCCTTCTCACTTATTCAAGGACAATGCCCAATTTTCTCTGCTTCTTGCAACATCAATTTCCCCTCCCAACCATGTCTTTCCCATAAGTGTACCACCTTGTAATTATTTCTCTCTCTTAAAAATACTCTTCTTGAATTTATTTCCTTTTTTCCCCATTTTATTAAGGCATGATTTGTATATACTATAACTTGCCCTTTCTATAGTATAATTCTGAAGGTTTCGACAAACACACAAACATGTGATCACAACAACCAAGCTATAGAACAGTTATATCACCCCCAAAATATTCCCATCCTGCCTAACACTAGCCCTGGTGATAACTGAACTATTTTCTTTCTCTATGGTATTTTCTTTTTTAGAATGTCTTATAAATGAAATCACATACAGTAGTCACCCTTGTGCTTGCTTGGTAGATAAGTTCCAAGATTCCAAATGGATGCCTGAAACCTTGGACTGTACAAACCATATATATATATATATATATATATATATAATGTTCATTTTCTGTAACACCTATCTACTCTAAAATTTAATTGATAAATGAGGTACAATGAGAGATTAATAAGAACTAATAATAGACCAATTATAATACTATACTATAATAAAAGCTATTTAAATGGTTTATTTCTAGAATTCCCCACTTAATATTTTTAGTTCATGCTTGAATGTGATTGAACATGATTAACTGAAAATGTGGACAGCAAAACCGCACAGAAAGGGAAATTGCTGTACACTTTGAGTCTGGCTTCTTTCACAGGGTATCCATGCTTTTATATAATCAGCAATTTGTTCCTTTGTATTGTTTAGCAGTATTCCAGTGTATTTATGTAACAGTTCACTAGCTAATGCCCCAAAGGAAGGATTTCTAGGTTATTTTCATGGTTTGGGAATAGATACAAGAATGCCACCGTAAAGGTTAGTGCACAGGTTTCTGTGGGAACATAACTTTCACTTCACCTTGGTCAGTACTTAGAAATGGAATGACTGTTAATATAGTAAGTACATGTTCTGTTGTGTTTTTTTTTATTGGCTGGGCTTCTTTTTTGTTTGTTTTAATTTTAATTTGTTTTTAGCAGAGTCAATGTGATTTGTAGATACAATTCTAAGAATATTTCCTTCTTCCCCCCTCCAGCCCCTCTGACCCTCTTTCCTTCTCCCTTTTTTTGAAATAACATATTTTAAAACTACATTACAGTAAGAAGGCTTACTCTTTCATCAAATAGGAAGTTTAACAAATAAAGAGCAAAAAGAGCCTAATTCAGTGGGAATATAGACAATGGCTTATAAACAAACACTGAATGAAAAATTACCACTACTATATCTTTAATGATCTGTGATTACTTTAAGCTCTACTGTACATGGCTGAGATGGTCATGTTTTAAATATGTAAGGAATTACCAACTTGCTTTCCAAAGTGGTTGTGCCATTTTACATTACCATCAGCCACAGATGAGTTTTAGTTCTTCCACATCCTCACTAAAACTTTGCATCTAAAAAATGACAAAATTGCTCTTCTTAGTTGTATGACTAAAAAATATAGCATCATCATCAATTCCTCTACTTCATTCATACCCTAAAAATAAGATCTGCCTTCAAGCCATATTGAGAAACTGACTGCTTCTTATGTTTGTCAGTACAATTACCCTCAGCAAAACACTATATGTTCCTTCTTATTGCAAAAAAAAAAAAAAAAAAAGAAAAGAAAAGAAAAGAAAAGAAAAAAGAACCTCTTAATTGGTTTCCATTTTCAATAATTCTGAACTCAGATCTTGGTGAAGGTAAGTTAAATATCTCACTTCAGTGCTCAGCATCCTATAGTCCTCCATTTCACTCAGAGTACAGGAAAAGACACTATAATGACAGGAAGAGTTCACATAACCTGATGAGATACAGGTTTGACTTCTTCTTCACTGAGTTTCTCTCTCTTTAGCCTCACTGGCTTTTTTGTTGTTCTGCAACATGACATGAGCTCCTACCACAAGGCCCTTATAATTGATCTTTCCTTTATCATATTTTAAAAGTTATTCACTTACTAAGAGAGGAAGACAGATACAGAATGAGTGAAACAGATAAACTGAAAGCTCTCATCCACCAGCTCACTCCCCATATGCCTGCAAAGTCCAGCAAAACCTCAGAATTAGGAACTCAAATAGGGTCTCTCAAATGTGTGGCAGGCACCCAAAGAACTTGATCCATTACCTGCCACCCCTGGGAGTCTATGTTAGCAGGAAGCTGAAGTCAGGAGCTGGAACTGGGAATTAAACCCAGGTACTCCAAAATGGGACAAAGGTACCTTAACCACTAGGCTAAATGCCTGCTCCTGCTATTTCCTTTCTTAGAGGGTTTTCTATCAAACATCTCCGTATTATTATTCCTTCAGGCCCCTTTCAATCTTTCTTTACTTAAATACCACTTTCTCAGAGACCTTCACTGGCTACCTACCACATCTAAAATTGCACCCTGCCCCCAGAACTGCCTTCTATCTCACTGCTTGGTTTTTCTCCTTATTTATTGCCATTAAAGATGCTACATACATTAAATTATGCATTTGTTTGTTGCCTCAATTTATCCTACAAGAATATAAGGCCATGGAATTCTGTTCAAATTATTTACTGATAATCTTCAGGCTTGAAACATCCCTAGAACATAGTAGGGACACAATAAATATCCATTGGAACAATGAAATCCACTATAGTCTAAAATTTTGAAACGGTTGGGAGCATCACTCTACCTTCACTCAAGACACACTTTGTTTTTCCAGGCAAAGAAAGTGTTTTTTTCATCTTGTTTTTTGATGTACCCTGAAATAGTGCTTCCACCCTCTTTAATGGCTGTTAGAAAGAAAAAGTTTTATCTGCTCCTTGCACTTGCAGCTTACACATTCAGATTTAGTGATCTCTGAGGGCACTTATGCACCTAGTGTTTATTTATTTTGGAATTATTTTATTATCAGCTTTACATGGTTATAAAGCATTGCCGAGATGTAAGGCCCTTAGAGGACTATTATTACTCATGCTCAGGCTGCTCTCTGACCTGACCTTGAGAAATAACTGCAGCTTCTTGCAGAATATGGAGAGTATAAAATCTTCTTTACTTGCTCTGGGCCAAAGAGATTTCTGCCCAGCACCAGGAGCAGGATGCCGTTAGCCATGAAGTGCTCAAGAATCACCCCTCCAGGTCCTATAACACACATGCACTCCCCCGTATTACCAAGGCCACAGGCAGGCATCCTTAAAGATTATGCCCCTAAGCGTGTCTTTCTGTCCTCACAACAAACAAACAGGTTGTTTTAGTCCATTTGTGTTACTCCAATGGAATACTTGACACTATAAAGGATTTAAGGGGAAAAGTTGCATTTGGCTCATGATTCTAGTGGACAGAAAGTCTAAACAGTACAACACCAGCTCCAACAAGGGTCCGCAGCTGCATCATGACATACTGAAGAAGTAGAAAGGGAATCAGATGCATGCTAATGGGGGGAGACAGGTCACATGGTGATATAGGAAGCAAGACACAGGTAGGGGTCCAGCTTGCTCTTTGTTTTTTTAGGATTGTATTTAGTTGAATGACAGAGTTTCAGAGAGGTAGAGACAGACAGGGAGAAAGAAGTCTTCCATACACTGGTTCACTACCCAAATGGCTGCAACAGCCCAAGCTGAGCCAATCTGAAGCAAGGAGCCAGGAGTTTCTTCTGGGTCTCCCATGCAGGTACAGGGGCCCAAACACTTGGGCCATCCTCCACTGCTTTTCCAGGCCATAGCAGAGAGCTAGATTGGAAATGGAGCAGCTGGGACTCCAACCAGCATCCATATGGGATGCTAGGGCTGCAGGCCAGGGCTTTAACCCGCTGCACCAACAGTGCCGGCCCCCACCTTGCTCTTTACAATGATCTAACTCACCAGTGCCACTAATCTGCACCTGTGAGAACCAAAACCAGTCCAGAAACCAATATTATTCCATTCAGGAAGATGGAAACTCATGATTTAATTAGTTCCACTAAGCCCCACCTCAGTGTCACCATGCTAGGACCAACCTTTCAGCACAAGAGACTACCACAATTGTAAACCACATTCAAGACATAGCACGAACAAAACTCACAATCAACTCTTGCCTTCATTTGTTGGAAAAAAATAATTTCAAGTTATGAGAAAAAACAATTTCACAGAAACTTTCAAAAATAGGACAACCTGGGGCCAGCACCTACAATGCCAATATCCCATATGGTCACCAGTTCATGTCCCAGAGCTGCTCTACTTATAATTCAGCTCCCTTGTAATGGCTTGGAAAAAGCAGAGGAAGACGTACAAGGTGTTTGGAACCCTGCCAATCATGTGGGAGACTTAGATGAGGCTCCTGGCTTCAGCCTGGTCCAGACCTGGCAGTTGCCCTCATCTGGACAGTGAACCAGTGGATGGAATCTCAATCTCTCTCTCTCTCTCTCTCCCTATATCTCTCTCTTTCTCTCTCTCTGTAATTATGACTTTCAAATAGATAAACCTTGAAAAAAATAGGACAACTTACCTGGAATCATATCATTCCAAGACAACAAAAATTTTTAATTTTGTGTTTCACCTTTCTTTTATATGAACATTTTATATGAACATTTTACATAGATGCAAGCTTAATGCACACGCAGTTGCATAACATTTTTTGAACAGGTAACATAATCGTTCATATATGAGGTGCTTAATAAAAATTGGGTGAACAATAACTAATGGGGTAATCAAAGAGAAAGGTTTGTTGAATGAAGGAACTGAAGGGAAGATGGGGAAGGTAAAAGGACTGCAGGGATTAGCCTTGGAGCCCAGCAGGTGTATTTTTAGAGGGAAACAAGTGTTTTTGGAACTTAAGGATTGGGTAGATGAATATTGTTATTTACAATGAACTAAGGAGTAAAATCATATTTTAAGAATTGGAACAAATGGAAGTTGATTTAAATGAGAATTGGAAGGAACTTGGATTAATTCAATTAAACCCTAGGAATAAGTTCCTAAGGTTACACCACATAGTTGGGTGACTATGGTTCACAATAACCTAGACTATATTTTATGAAAAAATAGATTAGAGCTCCAAGCCTCCAACCGTATAGTAATGTTGAAGAAGGTAAAATGTTGATTACCCTGACTTGATCAGCACATGTGTATACATGTATTGAAATGTCACATTGTAGCCCATAAATATTATGATTAGTTAATAAACGATTAAAAAGAAAATTGGACATTGGCATTATTCCTGAGAACACAGACTTAGAAAATTAAAAAGTTGATGCCATAATAAATAAATACATGCTGTACTACTGTCATGTATACTTAGAGTACTTGGACATTGCTGATACTAGCGGGTGAACAGATTTTTTCTATATGAATTATTCGAATGTACTTGGTCCTCCTTTGTTCTCAAAATACTCTAAAAATTTACCTAGTGAAGAACCCTTTTTATTGGCAGGTATGATGGTGGGGCAGGAGTTATTACTGTATCTTCTTCCTGGGTAGATGTATGACACTCTGTCCTCATTTCTAGGTGGAGTAACAAGGCTCAGACTTTTCAAATTCCTTTATGTTAAAAAAAAAATTGGGTGAACACAAACAATGAATCAGAGACTCTTCTAAACATGTGGCTTCCATAATGGCCAAAATTTAAAATCTGTCTTCAAGGGACTGAAGTCAAGACAAGCACTTTCCAATAGAAAAATAATTCAGGACCCAGTATACCTTTTGGATATATAACATCCCAATTTGGACAAGTTCCACTTCCAATACTCAAATGTCACGTGGGACCACTGTTTTCATTTTTGTAGTTATTTTCTTCCATACATTTGTAAAAGTGCTTGGATTTGGTCATTCTCTTTAAAGTTAACTCTATTTTTTACAATGATGAATCATACAGCAATGGATAATGTTGTTCACATTTTGAATTAGTATTGAATTAGTCCAGATGTGGAATGGTTGAGGTAAAAAGCTCAAACACAGCAATGGGTTGTAGCGCGTGTTTTCAAGTTGCTTTCCAACAAAACTAAGTGATATTGTCCTGTCTCCAGCAGCTTCTGAGAGCCTACATTCTTCCTGACATCCTCCCAGGCTTCTTGGGCATTAATTTTCCAGAGGTGTCTTGCTTGTGCTCCTTTGGTTCTCATTAAATTTCTTAATTTAGGATGCACATTGGCTTTGTTACTATGTTGCTTTTTAGATTTATTTTTCATCTATTTGAAAGACATAGTTACAGAGAAAGAAGAGACAAAAGAAGAGAACTTCCATCCACTAGTTCAATCCCCAAATGACCACAATGGCTAGGCCAGGCCGAAGCCAGGAACCTGGAACCCCATCCAGGTCCCTTGTGTGGATGCAGGGGCCCATGTACTCACACCATCTTCCACTGCATTCCCAGGCACATTAACAGGGAGCTGGACTGGAACCAGGACTTCAACTGGTGTTCATATGGTGTGCTGCTATCATAGGTAGTGGCTTAACCCTCCGTACCACAGTGGCATCCCCTTATTGCTCTTTTTAAGTCAGAAAATGAAATGCTGAGTTTCCTCTCACCTTAATTTATAGAATTTCCCCCTCAATACCAGAGCACTCCTTACCCAGGAAGGAGATTCAGATGCTTGGCAAGACGTGCGTTTCAATCCCTTTCACCTCTTCAGTAGCTCCTTGCTTCCTCTCCTAGAAGATCTTCAAAAATAGGAATATGTCTCAAAGTTCTGCCATGAGAGAAAAAAAGCATTAATTAGCAAGGGATACATTTAAGTGGCATATACAAATGTGAAAACCTGGGGTACTTGGGCCTGGCTGTGTGAACGCAACAGGCAGCACCAGAATGATACAGGATCCAAAGGAAGAAGAATAGGGAAAACTGAAGGGAAAGATAGCATTCCACACATCATAGTCGACTGAACCCTAGAAGAAAGACCAGGTGAGAGCAGTGTAAAAGAATCATTATACCGACTTTTGCACTCTAAGAAATAAACATTCATATAACATGTAATGGTCTGGATATGTGTGTCCCCTCCCCCCATAAACTTCTATGTTCAAATTCCAACCCCAGTTTGAGGGTGTTGGAAGGTGCATCCTGTGTGGAATTGCTAAAGCTCCGCCCTTGTGAATAAGATTAGTGCCTTCACAGAAGAGGCTGATGGAGCTTGTTAGCCCCATCAATCATTGCAGGGCACAGCTACAAGGCACTGTCTCTGGGGAAGCAGACCTTAACCAAGCACCACTAGTTGCTTTTTCATAGATCTCATTACTATGTAGTTGCATTTTCCATGATAGCATTCAACAAATTGGCTAAAAATGGTCTTCAGCTTATTGCAATAACCAAATCTGCTCTCAAAGAATGCAGTTCAAAGAAGGTCATCAAAATAATGTTAAACAAAAAATAATGTCTGCTATAGAAAATGAATGGGGGAGGGGACAGCGACTTTGAGCATTGTAGGTAAAGCCACCACTTGCAATGCCAGCATCCCATATAGGCACCGGTTCATGCCCTGGCTGCTCCACTCTCAGTACATGCTACTGGCCTGGGAAAAGCAACAGGGGATAGCCCAAGTATTTGGGCGCCTGGTACCCACATGGGAGACCCAGATGAAGCTCCAGGCTCCTGCCTTTATCTTGGCCCAGCCCTTGCTGTTGCAGCTATCTGGAGAGTGAACCAGCAGATGAAAGGTCTCTCTCTCCCTCCCTCTCTATCTCTCTCTCTCTCCCAAATGACTTCTGAAAAAATAAACAGAGGTCAGATATTGTGGTACAGCAAGTTAAGCCACTACTTGGCACACTCAGATCCCATTTCAAAGTGCCAGTTTGAGTGTGCTGCTCTACTTCCCTACAAGCTTCCTACTAATACACTACTAATACACCAGGGAAGCAGCAGATAAAGGCTCAAGCACTTAGTCCTTGCCACCCATGCAGAAACTAGAATGGAGTTTCTGGCTCCTGGCTCTGGTCTGACCCAGCAATGGCTGTTATGACCATTTGGAGAGTGAAAATAAGCAGTTGGAAGTTATCTCTGTTTCTCTCTCTCTCTCCTCCCTCTCCCCACTCTCTCCCTTTCAAATAAATAAATAAATCTTTAAAAAAAGGAGAAAAGAACAAGTGATGACAAGTAGGTGGAGAAATTGGAGCCATTGTGTACTGTTGGCGGGAATTAAAATGGTCAATCACTACAAAAAATCATATGAAATTTCCTCAAAAAATAGAGTTATGACAAGATGCAGAAATCTGTAGAAATGAAGACAGGGACACAAAGAGATTGTGTGCGTCATGTTTACCAGCAGTACTACTCACAACAGCAAAAAAGACTAGAAGGAAAACAATGTTCTCCAGTGGAGGAATAGGCAAGCAAAATGTGAAAAACAGAATATTATTATTTAGTGTTAAGGAAGGAAATTTCTGACATGTTGAAGACACACTCAACAACCTTTAAGACACCATGCTAAGTGAAATCACCTAATCTCAAAAGGACAAATACTATATGGTTCCAATCATAGAAGGTAATTAGAGAAGTCAAAGTCAAAATCACTGAGAAATAAAGAAAATTAGAGATTATCAGGGCCTGAGAGAAGTGGTGAATGGGTACTTGTGGTTTCATGAGTATAGAGTTTCGATATGGTTAGGGCTAATGGATGCAAAACAATGTGAATGTACGTAATGGTCCTGAACTATATGCTTACAAATGGTTGAGATGGTGGGGCTGGTGTTGTGTTACAGTAGGTTAAGCTACCGCCTGCAACGTGGGCATCTCATATAGGGAAGGTTTCAGTCCTGGCTGCTATACTTCTGATCCAGCTCTTGCTAATGCATCTAGAAAAGCAGCAGAAGATGGTCCAAATACTTGAGCCCCTGTCACCAACATGCAAGACCCAGATGGAGTTCCAGGCTCTTGGCTTCAGCCTGGCACAGCTCCAGCCACTGTGGCCATTCAGGGAGTGAAAAAGCAAAAGGAAGATCTTTCTCTCTCTCTACCTCTTCTTCTTTCTTTACAACTCTGCCTTTCAAATAAATAAATAAATCTTTTTTAAAAAGTTTTAAAAGATGGTAAATTTTCTGTGATATGTGTTTTATCACAATAAAAGTAATTTAAGAATATTACATAAGGTAAGAATATAATTTTGAGAGAGATGTTTTAGAAATTTCCCAAGAGTGAAAATATGCATGGAACCAGTGTTTGGCTTTTCTGCAATGATTATGTTGCTAGAATAACACTCATTTTTCTATACTATCTGAAAGAAATATCCATATATTTATGTTAAACATAACAGTTAGCTAACTCTAAATATGCGAATAGAAATATTGGAGTAAGTATTCTATTTTGGTCTCAGATAAATTAATACAAATTAGATTTTTTTCCCATGGTTTTTGAACAAACAGTTTCAGGATAATTTTGGCTAAACTCAAGTTAAAATCTCCTTCAAGCTTATAAAGAGTAAAAGAAATATAAAGGAAACAACAGATGATGCATAGCATAAATTGTTTCAAGACGATGAAATAAATTGTAGTTGATTTAAACAAAGCAATCAGTCCACATGAATATTTTAGGCAACTTGGGGTTAATTCAGCAAACTTGCATTGAACACCTGTTTATGCCAGATACAGTGCTAAGTAATGGGACTACAGAGATGAGTAAGTCATAGTTTCTGCCCTCTAGGACTGCAAACATTCTCGCTGGGGCATTTTGGGGGAAGAGAAGAGAACTGGCATTTACGGAGACCCTGAACGCTGTGTCTTACATAATTCTCACAACATGCCTATGAGGTGGATGCTGTTATCCACATTTTTCAGATGAGGGAACTGAGTCTCCCACAATTAAGTAAATCTCCTGAAGACAAACAATTCCTGAATGGTAGAGCTCATTTCCACTCCAATCCATCTGATTCTTAAATCTATGCTTTATCTCCAACATTATTGTGAATTATGCCATCAATTACTGAATTGTACCATGTTGTATCACACCCTAGAGATAAGCCTGGGAATAAATCATTGCAACCCCATACAATCAGGTGATACTAAAACTATCCACAATACAGTGAAAAAAACAATAGAGAAGAACCGCTCACCTTCACTCCTTAGGGGTAGATTCAAAGAAAGTTAAACCGGGTGGTTAATTCTGAAGTGAAACTTGTGATTAGATAGGAATTCTACAAGAGGAAAGGGAGGAAAAAATATTCTGTAACAATGGGAAACATTTAAAATACTTTCTTTTTCCCTTGGTACCAGGATTTTGTCTCCGATAGAAATTACCCTCCTTTTCCTTCTGCCTATCTATATCTTTCCTCTCCTTGAAAAATTGGATCAGAATTCAGCAGTGTACAATTGTTTCTCTAATTAAGATGTCTTTTCTCACTCATTCACCCTCCCAATTCACTCATCTTGTCTGCAGTTCTCCTGCAGGAAGGTATCCCATTTGAGTGTGACATACAAATGTTCTCAGATCTTTGCCATGTGAGGATAGCATGCTTCTCTATTTTCTTTGTAGAGATAGATGCTTAACAAATGCTTCTTTGAATAGTCTATTTTTGTAATATATTTATACTCAACTTATCTTGGTGGCTATCTTATATGAGAATATGCTGTACAGTACTATCTTCTGTCTCTTTCACATACCCTCTTACTGGCTATAATCATTTTCAGCACATGGGGTAAGCTCAAGAGATATTCCTAATTGATTTTAAGTTTTCTCAAACAATATTCATTATCGTTATCATTATGCCCACTCTGGAAGTGTCAGATGTCCACATCTACTTGGTAGAAAGAAATTGACTCATGAATGTTAATACCTTGGTGAAATATTATTCTGTAGATAGCAATTTCCTAGGAAAATGCTGTTTTGATGTAATGAGTGTATACAGACCCTTTCTATGGGAGGACACAAAAGGCACCCCTACAATATGCATCTTCCGATCTGTGTTAGCGATGGGACTAATACAGACACCCAGAGCTATGTCCCCTACCCAGAGCTGACAGATTCTTTTTTATCCATCACACCTCAAGCATCAGATCACTAATTCATGTACAGAATAAGACAACTGCCAAATTATTAGACTACAGAGAGAAGCTCCTCAGACACCTGTCATGTTGATGAAAGCAGCACCGTCCTCTGACCTTTGTCGGTTCAAGGTCGATAATGAGACAAGTCAGGCAGGCTGAGCAGCGCGTGCTGACTCCATTAGCGTGCGCAGTGTGTGCACTCTGGATCCCTGCATCTCCTGTCAATTAGTGTGGAGAAACCAGGGACTGCTGATTACTGGAGACATGGCACAGCGAGTGTGGTTACCTTGGCTTCTATACCCTACTGCATTTTAATTAGCCCCAGTCCCTTGACTATTTCTTCAGAGCTTCATTATTGCCATCTTCAAGAAACTCAGGGAAAGCATTTTACATTTCATATCATTAATTGGAAGAAATGTTGAACACTGTAGTAACAGAGTTTGATGGCGCTGGTCTCTGGGTAAAGGCTTTGCAGGGCCTCTTAGAAAAATGCAGTCTTGGATTTGCTGGATGCTGTGTGGAACAGAACCAGTCAGAGAACCCCAAAGGGAGAAATATGGTTTTTGGTAGGAAAGCCATGTGGATGCATTGGTGAAAGAGGCAAAATAACACATGAAATTGAGGCTACACAGTCCATCATGTCTGGATGATGCCTGTGCATCCTAAAACAAAGACCAAAAAGCAATGATCAGGCAATCTTGGGATCTATAAATAAAGAAACAAAGGAAGGAATTTTAAAATATGAAAAGAGAATGTCTTCATACTTCTCTCTTGCAAAGAGAAATCGTTTAAGCCTTTGCAAAAAACATCATTCTGTCCAGATATATTTAACAGAAAATAGTCTAAACTATTAAAATCAGCAGACTTTTGCTCTCTGAAACCAACACCAGTTTTCTCCCAGAGTAAAGGCTTTCAAACCTGAGTGTCACAATCACGTGGATAGCTGTTAAAAGCACAGATTGCGAGCTGGCGCCGTGGCTCAACAGGCTAATCCTCCGCCTTGCGGCACCAACACACCGGGTTCTAGTCCCGGTCGGGGCACCGGGTTCTGTCCTGGTTGCCCCTCTTCCAGGCCAGCTCTCTGCTGTGGCCCGGGAGTGCAGTGGAGGATGGCCCAAGTGCTTGGGCCCTGCACCCCATGGGAGACCAGGAGAAACACCTGGCTCCTGCCATCGGATCAGTGTGGTACACCGGCTGCAGTGCGCTGGCCGCGGTGGCCATTGGAGGGTGAACCAACGGCAAAGGAAGACCTTTCTCTCTGTCTCTCTCTCTCACTGTCCACTCTGTCAAAAAAAAAAAAAAAAAGAAAGAAAGAAAGAAAGAAAGAAAGAAAGAAAGAAAGAAAGAAAGAAAGAAAGAAAGAAAGAAAGAAAGAAAGAAAAAGAAAAAAAGCACAGATTGCTGGGCTCCTGTCTCCCCACCCACATGTCTGACATAAGGTGGGACTACATTTCCAACAGGTTCCCAGGTGATGCTGATGCTGCTGATGGGGGGGAGGAGGGCCGTACTTTGACAACTACCTTCCTGGAGGTGGCTACTCGAATTGCAGTTGGAGTGCCTACAGGAAATCATTAATCTCTGTCATTTGCAAAAAGGAAAATGGTTCACACGACCACGTAATGCACTGAAATGGTAGTGGGAAACTTTACATGCATCAACACCACTATTTACTGACTCATATGAACTGAAGCATATGTTTTGTTTTAGTGAAACTCTTTAAGGCAAGAATATTTAAGTTCATTCTCAAGTAGAAAGGGCACCTCAGTTTAAGTCATGCCTCCTTAGTGCTACCCTCTTACCCTAAGAAACTTCACATTTATTTTATAGGATGAAAGGTGAATGGCCACAGACTGAGCTATGCGATAGTGACCTAACCAATGTTCAAAGTAGCCTGATACATGTGGGTAGTTATGTTGCAGACTAGTTAGGTTTCTTAGGTTTTGACTTATGAAAACAGAGTTCAGGAGCAAATATTATACATGATCACTGTGACTATTGAGCATCTTGCTTTAATCTATGTAAACTTCAGTCACTCATCTGTGAGACGAGGAAATGTACTTAAAAATCTCAGTTCCTTCTAGCTTTAAAATTTCATGACATGGATCCCTATTTTCTACTTGAGTCAACATGTTTAGCACCTGGTATGATGACACTCAGATTAGAAGTAAACTTTTAAAATCCTGAGCTCAGTCCCTTTCACAAGTTTTAAAATCTGAATCAGCACCAAATTGAAAATACCTCTTAACTTGCATCTACTCAGTATTTCTGCAGGCAGAAGTTCAGAACCACATTTCTTATTCCAAAGTATCTACCAACCTAGATATGTTTAGGATGATTCATGCATTGAAAGTGGAAGATCAACTCTATTGAGAAATTATTCAGATGGCAGTAGTTGTCTGTCCATTGATATCCTTGGAAATCGTACTAGAATATCATTACATCCAAATTAATGCAGCTGAAAAGTTATTTTCACAGATTCTTTCTCCATGTACTTTATTTATATTTAATATGAGAAAGGACATGCTTACTAAATACACAACTTGGTCTTTTGAAGCTAGTGTATTTGAAACTATATCTACGTTGTCAAATTTGCTTCCAATCAATTTCAAAGTTCATGCTCATTAAAAGAGGAGGACTGCTTTTCAAACCCTGACTCCACCGAGTCCAGTCTATTATTTAAAAGCATGGAGAGCTGAAGTGCCTAGAGCAGATATCTTGAATCAGGAATGGCAACACAGAATATGAGGGGAAATGATGCTACCTGCTTGGTTTAAGTCTAAGACTATTTGTGGAAATGTTTATTTGGGAATAACAGGAGTTTCTCCTATCACATATTTTTCTCTTTTAGTTGCAACTAATCCATATGAAATCAGACAATGAGACATAAAAGCTTTATATTGATCCACTGAGAAATGTTTAAGCCCACTCACCTGGCAACTGAGGGGGGACCTTATATATAAAGGTACTGCTCAAGTTTTCCAAAACCGAAGGTCTAACCAGGAAACTTTCCTCTCCATTCTGCTCCCAACATCTCAGCATTTGAATGAGGCTCCAAGCCACCCTTCTTTTTCAGCAAATTCAAGAAGCTCCTCATTTTTCTCTCATTGTACTAAATAATAAAGTTAAAGAAAAGCTTCTCTCATGCCTTAGATTAGAAATCACCAAGCTGCTACGGGGACAATGTCTTCTCTTTACAAAAAACATTCAGGGGCCCAGAGAGGCACTTTCATGTGACAAAGACCAAGAGATGAAGGAGAGGAAAGATTCAAGCCTTTCTCTTTGAAATGGATCTAACACTATATTCAGAACCTCTTTCTACAGTGCTGCCTTCATATAGGAGTAAATTGGGACCCAATGAATTTTAAAACTCACCTGAGAGCAGGGGCAAGACCAGACCCAAAGACATAGCCAATCATGGGAGATACTAAAATCACTTCAGATAAAGCAATTGCGTAAGTACTCGAAAATTTTGATTTCTAACAGTTGTTTTATTAGCCAGATTTTAATTCAATCTCTGCTCTTCAGTACTTAGATCACAAAATGGCTATTCAAAAATTGTATGAATTCCTGTTATATATTTTCATGGCTAAACAGAAAAATAAAGACTTGGCCCATAAATTCTAAAAAATGAGAATGTAAAATCCTTAAATGTTACAGTGACACAATGGAACGGGATTCCAGTAATGAGTCTACTGACTTTTCATGTTATATACAACCCAAATCTGACAACCCAAGTTTACCTTTTCACCATGCATTTTGATTGCCCCTCAGATAGCCTCAAGTAATTTTATTGTTACTCTCAGGATCTCAGAGTAAGGATCTGTAAACTCTTACACAAACCTACAGAACCTGGTTCCAGACTTCACAAATCAAATAAGTGAGACCACAAACCCATACATTTGACATATTGAAGGGATTTTATAAATGAAGCATCACATTCCTCTAGGAATAGAAGACAGTGGTGAAGGAAGGAAAAAAGAGGAAAGGTTTCTCTCTCTCTCTCTCTCTCTCTCTCTCTCTCTCTCTCTTTCTCTCTCTCTCTCTGTGTGTGTGTGTGTGTGTGTGTGTGTGTGAGATGTGTGTGTGTGTGTAGGACCAGATTGCCCTCTGGTGGACATAATCCATTTCAGCATCCTTTTAAGTACAACAAAGGAGAAAGGAAAACAATAGTAAACAGGAAAAAAGGAAACTTAGAAAAAAAAAAGGAAAATAAATTTGGAAAGTGAAAGAATACAAAAAAGAACAAAGTTGAAAGAAAGAATGGACTAGGAAATACTGGAGAAAAAATTAGGAAAATCAAGAACGATATTCAGGTTAAGAAAAGGAAGGAATAGTGAGAATTATGAGGAAAAAATAAAGACTAGAAAAGGGCTAGTCTTACCTTACTATTTGACCAATCCTGTAATTATTTATGGGGAAAGAAAATAATCATAAACACTAAATATTGCTGACATGTCAATTTTTTCCATATATCTGCCAACTATGGGCATCTGAAATATATTTTAATTGAGCAGCCATTAGACATAAAAATTAGGGAAGCATTTTGTAGAACCTAATTAAGAAGAAAGTTTAGAAATGAGAAATTTTCTCCTCCTGGCACTATCTTAAGTTGCCCATAAATCACACCTGAACAAACAGGTCATACACATACAATGCTGGGCATTTTACATATTTACCACAAACAGGTATAGAAAATGTGTAATTAGAGGAGGGAGGCTTCACTGGTTAATTTGCTCACAGATTTCCAGTTATTTAGATGTCCTAGAAGGAAAAACAGCAAGGTTAGAATTTTCCAAAATTTAGGAAAAATGGGCTTTTAAAAATCTGGTTTGTTGATAAAGACTGCAGTCACTACTGGAGTCTCAGTACAGTTATCAGTATCCCCAGTCATTCCACTGCAGCATTTCAGAACACATTCCATTGGTGTTGGATAAGAGAAAATAGAAATGCAAAGGAAGCTTGAAGCCCTATCCTCATGCTCCCAAACCTAAATTTACCAGAAATCACACCAGCCAAAGCCATGTATCTCTATCCAAGAGTACACATGACTCTTCACTGCTTACCATGAGCAAGAGTTTCTGGGTCCAAAATGAGTAGCTCTGAAGCCAGCCCCTGCCCTTGTCCCCTCATCCTGCACCAGCAAAGAGCTCCTTGCTCCCTTTCTCACTGGCCACTGAAATAAACACAATGGTCTCCAACCTCGTTCCATTCTCCAACAGTGGCTTTCTGCTGCTAAACTGTAAGCACCTTTAAATATTTATTCTAAGAGATATTTTTAGAAAGAGATCAAATGCATTAGGTTCTTTGAAAATCTTTAGGACGTCCTGGGGCATGCAGCATAACTGAAGCTCAGGGAAAGAAATGCATACTCCGCCGGCTGTAGCAGAAATCACAGGCACAGATGCAATGGAAAGGAAAGATCAAGCAAAGGCTAGAGCTCTTTTTCTCCTGGACAGACCCTTTTTCCTACCCCAGAAAAGATAAAAGCAGCCACAGAGTAGCCCTGCTTCCCCCAACATGCACTGCTACAGCATCTTGTGGGGTCACTCTTGGACACTATGGCACCCAGTGAGTTCATTCTTGGCTAACGTCTTGTTCACAGAACTAAACCAAAATGCAAAGGCAGTCCTGTCCAGGTGGGCAGACAGTCACAGAGCTCAAAGGATGGGGCTCTGGCTTTCACACCTGAACAGTGTGTTACCTAACTCAGCCCCCTACCTAGACATCCTCTTAGGCACTAAGCTAAACATGCTGGTAATTGAAATGCACCTTGTTTCCTAAATGTTCGGATTCCTAGTGAGTACTGTCCTTACGACCTCTTGGCTTGTATAAGTTACAGAATGATATGAATTTATTTTGTTTCCCCTCCTCATCTCTCTCTCAGCTAGTTCACTATTATCATGTCTTTCTATACTAAAAAGTAAAATCTAATGATCTCCACTAAGAACGCTTGTTTTGTTCAAGCATGAGAACAGAGCATCCCACTGTGCATGCAGGGATCCGACAGTAAGAGAGTCTACAATGATGATGTAGACATTCCAAATAACGCAAAGGAAAAGTCTCCAAAATTTAGCACAATGAAGACTTCAAATCAAGCATGAAACCAATTTCTACATTTTAAAAGTTTTAACTTGGAAAAATTAAATTTGACTGGGGGCTTGGGTAGGGTAGGCATTGTTACTACAATGTGCTTAATTGTACTAGAAGTTAAATCATCAGCTATAGAAATCACGTCAAAAAATTCAGATATTTTCTTTGAAGTCATTACATATTTATAAAAACTGAAAATGTGTTTTTTTTTTTCTCACTGAACTAACAGGGTCAGTTTTTCCAAATGTCTAAATCAATCCATGATTGTAATTTTGACAATAGCACAAGCATGAATTATTTTAGATTACAATATGATGCATTTTAGCCTTCACTCATGTTTCCAGAAATCTGGGGTGTTCACAAACAGTAACGCTAATTGTTGACACTTCTTAGTATTAAATATGATGGGTAGAGTACTTCTCTAAACAGAATCTAGGCTGCTAATGCCAGAACAAGCAGCTGTATTTCAAACTGTTTGTAAAATAAACTTTGCACTTTCAGAAATTTCAGAAAATAAAAAATGATATCAATTTTTGAAAGTTACATCCCATTTAATATAACTCTAAAAAAAGGATGCTCCAATCAATCAAGTTAGTTAAATGAACATTTCTTTATCTATATTAACTTGTGCAATTATCATTTATAAGATAAGATTAATTTTTCTTGAAGTTCATCATTATTTCCCTAGTAATTACTTGCGTAGACACATAGCAATGGGCTCTAAATTTCCTAATTCACCCAGAAAACACTGCTTGACTACAAGACTCCAGGAATACAATACTGTTTTAGTTCTCATATATATTTTTCAGGTGTCAACAGTAGAGAAGAGACAGCCAAGTATATGAAATAGTTTGACAAATGTCCTGAAATCTCTTAAAGCAGCACAACACATCTGGAAACCTAATCAAACCTGGAAAACCTGGAAGAATGAAGGAATCTGGAGGAGGTGATATCTGGGTGGTTTTTAAAAATAACAATGCTATTCTAAATGCTTCACATTTATTTTTTTCACTCAACATTACAGCAACCTCATCATCAATGTACTATTTTTACCCCACTTTCCAGAGGAGGATACGAGGAAAAAGGGGTTAAGTTTTCTGTCCAAGGCAGTACAAAAAGGAAGTGGGTGTGTCAGGATACAATTCTAGATGGGTTAGAATCTGTAGCCCACTATTACCCATCTTCTAAATACTCTCTCCTATTTCAAATGTAGGAGAAATGTAGTCTGAGAAATGAGGCTGTGGAAATACCAAGCATTCAGGGACATGCAAACAGTACAGGTAAATCACAACAAATAAGATGCGTAATGAGGTGCTGGTATTGTGTTGTAGCGGGTAAAGCCACCACCTACAACGCTGGCATTCCACATGGATACAGGTTCAAGTCCTGACTGGGTCACTTCCAAACCAGCTCCCTGTTAATGGCCTGGAAAAAGCAGTAAAAGATGGCCCAAGTGTTTGAGCCCCTGCCACCCACATGGGAGCCCTGCAAGAAGCTCCTGGATCTTCATTTCAGCCTGGTTCAATCCTAGCCCTAGCCATCAGGGGACTGAATCAGTGGACAGAAAATCTGTCTCTCTCTTTTTCTCTTTGTCATCTGCCTTTCAAATGAACAAAATGAATCTAAAAAAAAAAAAAAAAAGTGATGATGCCTAAAATCAACCTAAATTTATCAGGAAGAATTACAGATATTTTTGGTTATTACTTTGATCCAAAGGTACAAGTTAGAAAGATTAGGTTTTGCCACAGAAAAAATTCATTTCCAAAATCTTAATGGCATAAGATAATGAATGCTAATTTCTTGCTCATATGATATATCCT
Source organism: Oryctolagus cuniculus (assembly GCF_964237555.1). Lineage (NCBI taxonomy): Eukaryota > Metazoa > Chordata > Mammalia > Lagomorpha > Leporidae > Oryctolagus > Oryctolagus cuniculus. Next base: position 146,012,822 of record NC_091436.1, on the reverse strand, counting down.
AACATGGGAAGCTCCACTTTGTAAACCCAATCAGGAACCAAGGCTAAAGGAGCTCCACTAACTCTGGGATTCCAGGATAGTACTGAAAGGAAGAGAGAATAAAGCACCAACAATTAAATGCTTTGGCTCAGAAGTAGTGTCTCTCAGTTTCACTAGATTTCATTGTCTGACACTAGGTACAGGATCACACCTAACTTTAAGAGGGCAGGGAAATACAATTCCCCATAGACTTTGAACATGAGCAGTGCTAGATATTGATAAACATGAATAACATGTCATGTTGTGATGTTTTTTAGTTTTGAGAGGTCATAGCATGGAGCAAATAAAATAAGATTTGGATTCAGACACAATGAGGCTACAAGCTCAAACTCCCAACTCAATGGTTCACATGACTTTTGTTAAGGTACTTAACCCTCAAAATTGCAGGTTTTTCCTTAAATATAGATAAATGTTTGTTCAAGAGTGTTCCGAGATTTAAATGAGTGTAAAAAACATAGTAACAGTACCCACAACATAGTAGAAACTCAAATGCTGGTGTCAATTTAAATTGATCAAGAATTTGCAATTTAGAGATTGGGTTAAGATGGCAGAGTAGGGAGGGAGCTTACTGCTTTAGTCTATAAGACAGTTTAAAAACAGTGGAGTGAGTGCAGGCTCAGTAAGAGTTAGGGAGAAAACGGCAGAGGAAACTGTACGCAAACTGGAGGGACACAGTGGACCCAAGTGGAGGGTGTGGACGCACACAAGTAGGTCCCCAGCAGCAGAGCTGCATCAGCATTGGGGAGTGAGGTGAGAGCAGACTGCAGCAGCCCAAGCCACTGGAGAAAAAAGCTGCAGGAAGGGCCTAGAGGGAATCTGGCTTGGGGCCCCATGGGGGATAGTATACCTGCCAACTAACCAAAAGAAGGCGAGAGAAGACCCAAATCAATAAAATTATAGGTGAATAGGAAATGTAACAACAGATATCACAGAAATAAAAAGAATCATCAGAAATTACTACAAAGAACTGCATGGAACAAACTGGGAAATCTGGAAGAAATGGATATATTCCTAGCCACATACAACCTACTTAAATTGAGCCATGAAGACATAGAAAACCAGGCCGACGCCATGGATGACTTGGCTAATCCTCCGCCTTTGGCGCCGGCACCCCAGGTTCTAGTCCCAGTTGGGGCACCAGGTACTAGTCCCAGTTGCTCCTCTTCCAGTCCAGCTCTCTGCTGTGGCCCAGGAAGGCACTGGAGGATGCCCAAGTGCTTGGCTCCCTGCACCCACATGGAAGACCAGTAGGAAGTACCCGGCTCCTGGCTTTGGATCAGCGCAGCGCCGGCCGTAGCGGCCATTTGGGGAGTGAACCAACAGAAGGAAGACCTTTCTCTTTGTCTCTCTCTCACTGTCTAACTCTAACTCTGCCTGGCAAAAAAGAAAAAAGAAAAAAAAAAAGAAAACCTAAACAGACCCATTACCAAGATGGGAATTGAATCAGTAAAAAAAGGACCTTCCCAAAAAAGAAAAGCTCAGGGCTGGATGGCTTCACTGCTGAATTCTACCAGATGTTTACAGAAGAATTAACTCCAATTCTTCTCAGTGATTCCAAACAATTAAAAAGGACGGAATCCTCCTAAATTATTTCTATAAAAGTCAGGAGCACCTTAATTCGTAAACCCAAAAAATATGCAACACAGAAAGAGAATTACAGACCAATTTCCATGATGAACATAGTCACAAATATCCTCAATAAATCAGAAAGATCTTTCACCCGGACCAAGCAGAATTTATCCCTGGTATGCAATGATGGTTCAACATTCACAAATAATCAATGTGATACATCACATTAACAAACTGCAGAAGAAACCATAAGATTATCTCAATAGATGCATAGAAAGCATTTGGTAAAATACAACACTCTTTCATGATAAAAACTCTAAGCAAATTGGGTATAGAAGGAACATTCCTCAATACAATCAAAGCAATTTATGAAAAACCCATGACCAGCATCCTATTGAATGGGAAAAAGTTTGAAGCATTCCCACTGAGATCCAGAACCAGATAAGGATGCCCACTCTCACCACTGCTATTCAACATCATCCTGGAAATGTTAGCTAGAGTCATTAGGCAAGAAAAATAAACCAAAAGGATACAAATTGGGAAAGAGGAAATCAAGCTAGCTGTATTTTCAGATGACATGATTTTATATATAGGGGATCCAAAGACTCCACCAAGAGACTATTGGAATTCATAGAAAAGGAGTTAAAATAGCGGGATATAAAATTAATACACAAAAATCAACAGCCTTTGTACACAGACAATGCCACAGCTGAAAAAGAACTTTAAGATCAATCTTGTTTACAATAGCTACCAAAAAAATTCAAATACCTTGGAATAAATCTAACCACGATGTCAAAGATCTCTATGATGAGAATTAAAAACCAATAAAGAAAGAAATAGAATATGACATAAAAAATTGAAAAAATCTTCCATGTTCATGGATTGGACAAATCAATATCATCATCAACATGCACATTTTTCCAAAGCAATTTACAGATTCAATGCTATACCAATCAAAATGTCAAAGACATTCTTCTGAGATCTAGAAAAACTGACGGTGAAATGCATATGGAAATACAGGAAACCTCTAACAGCTAAAGCATTCTTGTACAACAAAAAACAAAGTTGGAGTCATCAAAATACCAAATTTCAAAACAAACTACAAGGCAATTATAATCAAAACAGCCTGGTACTGGTTAAAAAAAAAGAAAACAGTTGAATAAACCAATGGAACAGAATAGAAATGCCAGAAATCAATTCAAGCATCTACAACCAACATACATTTGACCAAGGAGCTAATACCAATCCCTGGAGCAAGGCCAATCTCTTCAACAAATGGTGCTGGGAAAACTGGATTTCCACATGTAGAAGCATGAAGCAATACCCATTCCTTACCCCTTACATAAAAATCCACCTAAATTTATCAAAGATCTAAATATATGACTCGATACTATCAAATTATTAGAGAACATTGGGGGAACCCTGCAAGCCATTGGCACAGGCAAAGAGTTCTTGGAAAAGACTTCAGAGGCACAGGTAATAAAGCCAAAATTAACAAATGGGATCACATCAAATTGAGAAGCATCTGTACTGCAAAAGAAACACTCAGGAAACTGAAGGGGAAACCAACAAAATGGGAGAAATTATTTGCAAACCTTGAAACTGATAAAGGATTAATAACCAGAATATATAAAGAGATCAAGAAACTCCACAACAACAAAACAAACAACCCACTTAAGAGATGGGCCAAGGACCTCAACAGACATTTTTCCAAAGAGGAAATCCAAATGGCCAACAGACACATGAAAAAATGTTCAGGATCACTAGCTCTCAGGGAAATGCAAATCAAAACCACAATGCGGTTTCACCTCACCCTGTTAGAATGGCTTACACACAGAAATCAACAAAGAACAAATGCTGGTGATAATGTGGAGGAAAAGGTACACTAATCCACTGTTGGTAGGAATGTAAATAGATAAAACCGCCATGGAAGACAGTATGGAGATACCTCAGAAATCTGAATATAGACTTACTATATGACCTAGCCATCCCATTCCTGGGAATTTACCCAAAGGAAACGAAATCAGCAAATAAAAGAATTATCTGCAGCTCCGTGTTCATTGCAGCTCAATTCACAATAGCTAAGACATTGAATCAACCTAAATGCCCATCAACTGAAGACCAGATAAAGAAATTATTGGATATATAATTTATAGAATTCTACACAGTGAAAAAAATGAAATCTAGTCATTTGCAGCAAAATGGATAAATCTGGAAACATCATACTTAGTAAAATAAGCCAGTCCCAAAAGGACAAATACTATATGTTCTCTCTGATCTGTGACAACTAATAGAACACCTAAAAGGAAATCTGTAGAAGTGAAATTGACACTTTGAGGAGTAATGACTTGAACAGCCCTTGCCTTGACTGCCATTGAGCTGCTTTTTTCTTCATACTATTTGTTGAACTTTTTTTTTTTTTTTTGACAGGCAGAGTAGACAGTGAGAGAGAGAGACAGAGAGAAAGGTCTTCCTTTTTGCCGTTGGTTCACCCTCCAATGGCCGCCGCGGCCGGCGCGCTGTGGCCGGCGCACCGCGCTGATCCGATGGCAGGAGCCAGGAGCCAGGTGCTTTTCCTGGTCTCCCATGGGGTGCAGGGCCCAAGCACCTGGGCCATCCTCCACTGCACTCCCTGGCCACAGCAGAGAGCTGGCCTGGAAGAGGGGCAACCGGGACAGAATCCGGCACCCCAACCGGGACTAGAACCCGCTAGGTGGAGGATTAGCCTAGTGAGCCGCGGCGCCGGCCATTTGTTGAACTTTTTATTTCACATAGAGTTAGTCATATATGTATAAACTCAATTGAAAACTAAAAAAAAAAGAAGTTGCAATGTAGAAGAAGAACAGGCTTTATAACAAGTACTTGATAGATATGCTTACCTTTGGGTATAAAATGTGCTATTCAGTAAAGTAGCAGAAAACTGAAGTTCATATGACATAAAGCAGAGATTTTTTCAATCTTGTTTCTCACTTCAATTATCTACTGCTACCTAACAAACCACCACAAACTGGGTGGCCTAAAACAATTCTGATGTCTTAACTCAGCTATGTAAGTTGGCATTCGAAGCAGGGCTCAGTTTTCCTCTCACTTTCTCCCTGGTTTGAACCCATGGAGCTGACTGGGTTGCATTCCCATCTGGAGCTTTAGGTCTTCCTCCCATTTTCTATGGTTCTTAAAGAATTTAGGTCCTTTCACTTAAGAGACTAAGTTTCCTGTTCCTTGCAGCCTGTCAGTCAGCCTGCTCTGAACTCCTGGCTGCCCACCACTCTTTGTCACAGTGTCCCCAAAGGCAGTCACAACGTGAATGTTTGCTCTCCCCTAGGACTGCAGGAGCACATCGCTCCACCTTCATCCTCTGAGACCACCCCAAGGTGTTCACTTGATTAGCTCTGCCTTTTGGACCATAATGTGACATAATTACAGGAATAATAGCTCAATTCACAGAGGTCTAAGCAACATTCAACAGGAGAGAATATTACAAAGGTGAAAGTCACTGACAATAAACTCAGATATCTGCCTACCACCTCCCTTCACTTTTTTTCATGCTGAGGATAACAGTGTCTCTGATTACAAACTAGTTCATAGAGGTAACATAGGAGGCATCTAAGGCATTTAACACACAATGTTTAGGCCAACTAGACTCAGATTCCTAGAAAAAAAATAAACTATTTTATTGAGAAGCTCATTCTTAAGAGAAATCTTCATGTATTTATTGGGAGAAATTTTCCATGTGTCTCTCATTTCTGCACATCTTGCAAGCAGAGATCTGTACAACCTTGTGTTTTACACTATCTATTCAAGAATAATTGCAGAGCAAACTACCTTGGAAAAATACAGACTGTGTCTTCCTCCAAAGCAAAGTGCAGATTTTCTTACCAAGCTGTATAACAAAGAAAATGTCTCCTTTCAAATAAAAGGGCAGGCTTGGCCGGAGCAGCGGCTCACTAGGCTAATCCTCCACCTGCAGCACCGGCACTCCGGGTTCTAGTCCTGGTTGGGGCGCCGGTTCTGTCCCGGTTGCTCCTCTTCCAGTCCAGCTCTCTGCTGTGGCCTGGGAAGGCAGTGGAGGATGGCCCAAATGCTTGAGCCCTGCACCTGCTTGGGAGACCAGGAGGAAGCACCTGGCTCCTGGCTTCGGATTGGCGCAGTACGCCGGCTGTGGTGGCCATTTGGTGGGTGAACCAACCGGAAGGAAGACCTTTCTCTCTGTCTCTCTCTCTCACTGTCTAACTCTGCATGTTAAAAAAAAAAAAAAGGAAAGAAAGAAAAAGAAAAGTGCAGGCCTGCTGACCACGCCTTATAAAACATTCAAATTTCCAAGTCAGAATTATGTTCCTGGAATACATCTGACTATGTGTAAGCCACCCAACTGCATTCATCCAGTTCATCCCGATGGAGCGCAGAAGAGAAGCTGATCAAACATGACAATAGTCTTGCTATGAGTAAATGAAATCTTTGTCTCTGAGCCCTGAGTCTCATATCTTCTTCCAGTATTCATGAAACAGAGTAGAGTAAAATCTCAGAACTTTCATGTCTCATGACAATATTCTGTATATTGAAAGGAAAAGTATAAAGAATGGACAGTGGGAGAATAAAACATTTTTGATCAGAAAGGAAAAGCTAACCAAAGTCATTTGTAAAAATTATATATACTGGGCCAGCACTGTGGCATAGTGGGTAAAGCCGCCGCCTGCAGTGCCGGCAACCCATATGGGTGCAGTTTCAAGTTCCTGCTGCTCTATTTATGACCCAGCTCTCTGCTATGGACTGGGAACGCAGCAGAAGATGGCCCAAATCCTTAGGCCCCTGCACCTGCGTGGGAGACCCAGAAGAAACTCCTGGCTCCCAGCTTCAGGTCGGGGCAACTCTGGCCGTTGCATCCACTTGAGGAGTGAACCAGCAGGATGTACTTTCTCCTCAGATTATAACCATTCTGGTAAATGTACTTAACTTAAAATTCCTAGATCAACAGACAACTTGAGTGGCATAAATGGTCAGATTTGGGTTATTAAGGTATATTTTCAATATATTCATTTTCATTTAAATAAATATCATTACTACAGAGCATATCAATATTTATAAAAAAATTGAGACCAGCATTGGGGCATCTAACAGGTAAAGCCACCACCTATGACCAGGATTTCCCGGTTCCTGGCTTTGACCTAGCCCGGATTTGGCTGTTGTAGCCACTGGGGAGTGAACAAGCACATGGAAGGTAGGCATCTCTTTCTCTCTCTCTCTCACTCTGTGTGTGTGTGTGTGTGTGTGTGTGTGTGTCTTCCTGTTACTCTGCCTTTCAAATACATAAATAAATCTCTAAAAAGTGTTTATTTATCTAAATGGCAGAGTTACAAAGAGAGGGGAGACAGAAAAAGATCTTCTATCTGCTGGATCACTTCCCAGATGGCCACAGTGGCAGGGCCTGGGCCAGGCCAGGGTCCAGCAACTCCATATGGGTCTTTCACATGGGGCCAGGGATCCAGTCTTTGGGCCATGTTCTGCTGCCTTCCCAAGCACATTAACAGGGAGCTGAATTGGAAGTGGAGCAATCAGGCTTCAAACGGATGCTCGTATAGGACACTGGTATCAGGTGGCTTCTTAACCCATTGCACCACAATGCCAGATCCTATAAATAAATCTTTATTTTAAAAAATATAACATCCAGACTGATAGTGACATGTATTTAATATTTCTTGTATTCAGTACTTTCTCATTGACAGGTAATAGGTTAATATTTAACTAATGCAAAAGTTGCCCTGGCCTTCTTAAAGGATGCAGTTCCTATGACCAGGGAGAACAAATGGACATATTCTATCTCCCAGAATCTTCAGTTCTGCACAATTTGTTAACTCATCACTAACAAAAATTTCCATTTCAGTTTTGGACATGGAATCACAACCATGACTATATTTGATTTGAGTGCGGGATGTCAAACAGTGTGTGAATCAAAGTTGCCATTACAATGGGTTGCAATACACAAACCTTTTCCTATAGCGGGCATCCACCTACCTCTTGGCTGAGCCTCATGATAAACTTAACAATCATTAAGTTTGAGTGAAAGATAAATCAGAATTTATATAAAAACATTTCCTAAATTCTTGAACATTAATGGGCTAAGATTTACCAAGAGTTCATTTTGCAGGGAGACGAAAGACTGAGTCATTATCTCTCAGACAGGGGCTTTTAATGTTTTCTCGTTACTCAGTTTTTGCTGTTGGAAACTAACTGATGACATCAAATGTCAATCATATTCACAGTGGTGTCTTTTCTGCATCAGGGAGGGCAGGAGATATGTGTCATTCTGTATTATTTGGGAAATCAAGGTCATGATACAAAAAGAAAAGTAGAAATCGGTTTTTAAAAGATAAGAGAATGGCAAAGTATACAATCATCTAGATGTCTTATTTTTGAAAATATGCTATATAAATTATGTTCTAGACCTTAGAAAATAGTTTTACCTCAGTATTTAAATCTGTTTTTTTTTTTTTTTTTTTTTGACAGGCAGAGTGGACAGTGAGAGAGAGACAGAGAGAAAGGTCTTCCTTTGCCGTTGGTTCACCCTCCAATGGCCGCCGCGGCCAGCGCGATGCGGCCGGCGCACCGCGCTGATCCGATGGCAGGAGCCAGGAGCCAGGTGCTTTTCCTGGTCTCCCATGGGGTGCAGGGCCCAAGCACCTGGGCCATCCTCCACTGCACTCCTGGGCCACAGCAGAGGGCTGGCCTGGAAGAGGGGCAACCGGGACAGAATCCGGCGCCCCGACCGGGACTAGAACCCGGTGTGCCGGCGCCGCTAGGCGGAGGATTAGCCTAGTGAGCCGCGGCGCCGGCCTTGTTAATCTGTTTTAAAAACCATAATGTTGCTTTTATACATTTGTTTATTTTTCTTGTCATAAACACAGGATATTTAATAGCTAAGATTACAAGTGTTGGATTTTGTATGGTAAAATCAGTGTGCTCACAAAGGGAAATGAGAATGAAGCATAGAAGGAAGAAATTTATTAGACTCAAATATCCCATGGAGTGGTGGGGAGGTCCTCACACACCAACTGCACCCAGGCGGAAACAGCACATTGTTGGAAGCAGAAAAGGTGGTCAGAAATCTCAGAGAAAGTCTAGGTCAGAGTCTTTATTGGTGTTTCCTGGGAAAGGCACAGCAGGCAGAGTAGGGCTGGTTAGTTTAAATAATTACAGCAGGCTGTGGGCTATAGCAGTATTCTCTGGTTGTCTGGTAGCTGTATCTGGAATGATTTAGGACAGAGGAAATTTGGATTGATATATGTAGGTTTGTTGAGGAGACAGTTGGGGGATATGGACTATTGGTTTCCATGTGAAAGATGAACCCCCAGCCAAGCCCTTTGCTCTAAGAGTTGGCCAGCCCTAAGAAGGGCAGGGTTTCCCTAGTCACTGAGGCCATAATTGACAGAGCATTAAGAAATAAGAATTTATTACAAGGAGAGAGGGCAGAGCAAGATGGCAACTGTGTAAGATGCTCTGCCAATGACCGCTCCCCAGGGACACCAATTGTAACAGCTGTTCAAACCCCAAGTCACCTTCAAAAGAGCTACAGGAGCCTGATGAGAGACCTGCTTTTGGTATAATATAATATATATAATTTAGTGCCTGCTTTTAATATAATAGTAAAAGGACACATTGAAGAAGACAGGAAGGAAAGAGTTGCCTGCATCACCTCTCTAATAGACCAAGTAGCACAGTATGGAGAGAGGCGCTGCTCTCTTGAGAGGGATTAAGTCCTGACTTTAGACTTGAAATACAGTACCAGGCCCCCAACACAATAAAAAATGATTGACAGGTCTCTGAACTCTGACCTGTACCTGCAAACTGAGCCTTTGGACCCCTCCTTGGTCAGTTGACCAAGGATAACCTCCACCACCTCTTTCCCATCCCAACTTTCTCTAGACAGAAGAGCTACACTCCACCTGCTGAGGAGTTGGGTGGGAAAGGGAACTCAGGATTTTGCCTTAGAGCTCCAAGTTGGATCAACTGCTGATAGACCCAGAACCTGATAAAGCCCAAGTTCTGTGCTCCCAGGGCCAGTGGTCAAAGAGGGAGCCTCTAGAACTTCCCCAACACTGGACAGCCCAGCAGGATGACTCACTTCTCTGTGTTTCACCACCAGCCTCAGGTGGGTCTAGCATGCACCTAAAGATTGCACAGTCAGGTATCCGTGAGACCCATGTATGATCCCATTAGTGCCAGCCTAGGCAGCCAAGGGTTTGCCTTTATCACCTATCCCCCAACTTTGGGCAGTCAGGAAGAAAACAAAGGTTTGGTCTTTTTTTTTATTATTTTACATATAGAGTTAGACAGTGAGAGAGAGAGACAGAGAGAAAGGTCTTTCTTCCATTGATACACCCCCCCCAAATGGCCACCATGACTGGAGCTACGCCAATCCGAAGCCAGGAGCCAGGTGCTTCCTCCTGGTCTCCCATGCAGGTGCTGGGGCCCAAGCACTTGGGCTATCCTGCACTGCCTTCCCAGGCCACAGCAGAGAGCTGGACTGGAAGAGGAGCAACCAGGACTAGAACCTGGCACCCATATGGGATGCCAGCGCCACAGCTGGAAGATTAACCAAATGAGCCACGGTGCTGGCAAAGGTTTGGTCATGTAACTCATTGTGTAACTGATTAAACGTGACATCAGATAGCTCCAAACAATTCCTCACCAGTACCTTCAGGTGGAGCATCTTGACCAGACCCAGTGCCAATCAGAGTCCTGCAGCTCCATTAGAATGGACTTATATTACAGCCAGTATCACTTGTGGCCAGTTGGAGTGACCTCAGACTCTGAGTCCATCTCAACAGCAGACAAACCACAGCACCTGTTCTGTGTGTCCTGGTCTCAGTAAACCATGGGCTCCAGGTGGCATTGGTGGCCACAGAACAGGACCAAGCATATGGACCTGCCACAGCCCAGTCGTCGGGGCAGGGGGCAAAGGGAGGTGTGTAGGGATATATCACTCCTTTTTATGGATCCCCAGTTTATTCAGAGAAGTACAATTGCAGATGTGGGACAATTTCAAGCTCAGGGTGTCCTTTGTGACTGAGGCAGTGATGGTGCACTGGAAACAAAGTCTCAGCAAACCTCAACTTGGGGCGCCATCTGGTGGTATAGTCATGGAAGTGTCCACAGTCTCTGCAAAGTAAGTGAGCTGCTTAAAATTCCTGGCAGCCCAGCAGCAAGCCAAACCAGAAAGCAAAACTCAGAAAAAAAAAAAAAAAAAAAAAAAAAACAATAGCATAGATGGGATCCAGCCATCCAAGTATGACACTATATTGAGTTACTGGCTTTCAAATTCAGCCAGCACAGTCCTGGCCTTTATGAACATTTAGGGTGAACCAGCAGATACATTGACTCTCTCTCTCTTTTTCTCACCGCCTCTCCAATATATAATTTTTAAAAATGAACTCTCAGGAAATCATGACTTCATCTAAAAAAATTAAGGTGTCAGAAACCAAACACCTAGGATATGATATTTTAAAATGCTTGGATGAAGAATCTTAAATTGATATTTTAAGGACAAGAATTCATGTTAAACCATTCAAGTGAATACAGAGAAATAATTTAATGTTTTAACAATTTAATTTGGACAAGACATAGAGATGGAAGTAATTTTTAAAATCAAACAAATCCTTCAACTGAAAAGTACACTAAGCAAAATTTAAAATGTGTCAGAAGACATCAATAGTAAAATAAATCAAACAGAAGACTAAGAATCAGTGAACTCAAACACAAGATATTTGAAAGCAGATTATCAGTGGCCGGCGCCGCGGCTCACTAGGCTAATCCTCCGCCTTGCAGCGCCAGCACACCGGGTTCTAGTCCCAGTCGGGGCGCCAGATTCTGTCCGGGTTGCCCCTCTTCCAGGCCAGCTCTCTGCTGTAGCCCGGGAAGGCAGTGGAGGATGGCCCAAGTGCTTGGGCCCTGCACCCCATGGGAGACCAGGATAAGTACCTGGCTCCTGCCATTGGATCAGCGCGGTGCGCCGGCTGCAGCGGCGGCCATTGGAGGGTGAACCAACGGCAAAGGAAGACCTTTCTCTCTGTCTCTCTCTCTCACTGTCCACTCTGTCAAAAAAAAAAAAAAAAAAAAAAAAAAACCCAGATGATCAGAGGGGAAATTTTCAACAGGAATGAAGAGGAGCTGGCACTGTAGTGTAGCAGGTTAAAACACTACCCATAATGCTAGCATCCCATATGAGTACCTGTTCAAGTCTCTGGTGCTCCGCTTCCAATACAGCTCCCTGCTAATATACCTGGGAAAGCATCAGATGATGACCCAGTTCTTAGGCCCCTGTCACACACATGGGAGATCCAAGCTCTTGGCTTCAGCTTGGTCCAACCCAGCCCCAGTTTTTGTGGTCATTTGGGAAATGAACCAGCAGACAGAAGACGACTCTTTCTGTCTTTCCTTCTCTCTGTCACTCTTCCTCTTCCTTTCAAATAAATCTTAAAAAAACAAAAGAGGCATGAAGAAAGTTTACAGGAATATTAGAACAGCATGCAAAAAGCTAATATGGAATTCTTGAGAATGACAAAGAGTTAGAAAGCATGTTCAAAGAGATAAAAGCAGAAAACTTTCCAAATCTAAATAAAGATACAATTATCCCTGAATAGGAAGGCTTAGATGTCACCAGTCAGAGTCAACTCAACAAACTCTACACCCAAGGCATATATTATAATCAAACTCTCCAAGATTAAAGATAAAGAGGAAAATTTCAAAGTTGCCAGAGAAAAGAAACAACACAACAAAGGCCCTGATTTGCATGACTTCAAACTTCTCAGAAGAAACCTTACCAGACCAGGAGGGACTGACATGAGACCTTCACAGTACTAGAGAAAACTGACAATGTTATAACAAGGAAATCTATCTTTTAGATATGAAGGAGGGCTCAAGATACTCCCAGATGAACAAAAGCTGAGAGAATGTATCCCCACCAGACCTGCCTTATAAAAAATGCTAAAGGGAATTCTTCAGAGTGAAACAAAGAGATGCTAATACATAAACGGAAATCACTGGTAAGGATAACTATACAGACAAATTCAGAATGAGTTCACATCTTTAGTATGAAGACTTAAAATCAATTAAGAATTATTATGGCTATACTAATATATTAAGAAATAGATAATATAAAGAAAAATGGGACAAATATCCAAATGTGTGGAGAAATGGAGCAATTATGGCACTTATTATTAGTATATGTATCAATTTCTTTTTAAATTTCATTTCCTTTTAAATTAATGCCATCTCTGTCACATCAGTAACCAAAAAACAAAAATGTTTTTGTAAGCCTCATGAAAATAAAGCAAAAATTTATAATACATTGCAAAAAATACAAGGAATCAAAACACATTGCTATACAAAATACTTCACACAAGGGACGACTGGAAGAGAGACAGAGAGAAGGAAACAAAGGAACTAAACTAAAATAACTCTAGTACCAAAATGAATAAGTACCAAATGGAAGTAGTAAGATTTTACTTATCTTATCAACAGTTATCTTAAATGTAAATGGGTTAAATTCTCCAATTAAAATACATTGAACCAAAAAAACAGACATAGAACAAAGACTGAACTATATGCTTTAGTACAAGAAACTCACTTCACCTTTAAGGACACACATAGGGTGAAAGTGAAGGGATAGAAAAAGATGTTTCATACAAATGGAACCTAAAACAAAGTAAGTTTTGTCATACTTGGATCAGATAAAGTGTTTTTGAAGAAAAAGGGGACAGGAAGCGCATTACATAATGACAAAGGGTTCAGTTCAAGAAGAGGAACTCATAATTGTAAATATGTATGCACCCTGTATCAGAGCTCTCAAATACAGGACGCAAATATTATTGGACATAAAGGAAAATATTAGTAGATATAAAAAGAAGATAGACTCAAATACAATAATAGTGGAGGACTTTAATACTTCACTTTCATAAATGGACAGATGGTCCAGAGAGAAAAATCAATAAAAAAAAGCAAAATTAAATTGCACATAGATCAATTGGAGCTACTGAACATCTATAGAATATCCCATCCAACAGCTAAACAACGCACATTCTTGTTGGCAGACATGGGACAGTCTCCAAGATAGATCACATGGTAAGTCACAAAACAAGTCAAAATTAAAAAAAAAAAAATCACACAAAGTGTTTTTTCTCACCACAATGCAATAAAACTAGGAATCAATAACCAAAAAGTGAGATTTGGGAAAGTAAATAAATACATGTAAGTTACACCAGTTTACACTTGACCAATCAATGGATCAAGGAAGAAATTAAGGAAATTTTAAAAATTTCTTGAAATGAATGAAAATTGAAACACAACATATCAGACTGGTGGAGCATGGCAAAAGAAGTACTAACAGGGACACTTACAGTAATCAATGTTCACATCAAAAAAGAAGAAAGATCTTAAATAAACAACATTTTGCCATACCTCAGAGAATCAGAAATTCAAGTAAAACAAACCCAATATTAGTAAAAGGAAAGAAATAATAAAACTCAGAGAACAAATTAAATAGAGACCAAAAATAAACAACACAAAATAGTCAATAAAATGAAAAGATGATTCTAAAAAAGACAAAATTAGCAAACCCTTAGCTAAACTTAGATGTCCAGTTTCACCACTTTTATTCAACATAGAAATGGAAGTCTTAGCCAGAGCAATTAGACAAGGGAAGAAATAAATGGTGGACCGGCGCCATGGCTCACTTGGTTAATCCTTCGCCTGTGGCACCGACATGCCATATGGGTACCGGTTCCAGTCCCAGCTGTTCCTCTTCTAGTCCAGCTCTCTGCTGTGGCCTGGTAGGGCACTGGAGCATGACCCAAGTGCTTGGGCCCCTGCACCCACATGGGAGACCCGGAGGAAGCTCCTGGCTCCTGGATTCAGATTGGCACAGCTCCAGCCATTGCGGCCACCTGGGGAATGAACCAACGAGAGGAAGACCTTTCTCTCTGTCTCTCTCTCACTGTCTATAACTCTACCTGTCAAATAAATTTAAAAAAAGGAAAGAAATGGCAACCCAATATGAAAGGAGGAAGCCAAATTGTCAATGTTTACAGATGACATGATCTCATATATAGAAAATATTAGACTCCATCAAAAGATACTAGAACTTAAAAACAAATTCAGAAAAAAATTGTCAAGGTACAAAGTCAACATAAAAAATCATTAGCATTTTTATACATCATAATGAGTTACTTGAAAAAGTAATCAAGAAAGTAAATCCATTTTCAAATAGCTACCAAAAAGTAAAATACCTGGGAAAAAATGTAGCCAAAAACAAACACTACTAAAATTCTCATGGAACCAACAAAGACTTAATAGCCAAAATGATCTCTAACTGAAAGAACAAAGCAGGAGGTATTATACTATCTGACAAAACATATTATACAGGTATAGTAATTATAACAGAATGGTGATGACATAAAAACAAAGAACAATGGAACAGAATAGAGAGCCATCTGGAGCCAACCAGTGAACTTGCATTGGAAAATGACAGTATTATCAATAAATGGTGCTGGGAAAGCGGAAGAAGGATACTAGATCCCTCTCTCTCACCATGTACAAAAAATCAACTACAAGAAGGCTGAATAGAAGTTTGCTTAATTTGTCTCCTGTTCTTCAGAAAAGAATCAAAATGGGGCCAGCATTGTGGCATATTAGGTTAACTCTCTGCCTACAACACCAGCATCACATATGGGCTTCAGTTTGAGTCCCAGATGAACCACTTCTAACCCAGATCCCGGATAATGTGCCTGGGAAAGCAGCAGCAAAAGATGACTCAAATTCTTGGACCCCTGCACCCATGTGGGAGACCTAGAAGAAAATCCAGGATCCTGGCTTTGGCCTGGCGGCCCAGCCCCAGCTGTTGAAGCCATTTGCAGAGAGAGCTAGAGGATGGAAGAGCCCTCTCTCACTTATTTTTTAAGATTTATTTATTTATTTGAAAGTCAGTGTTACAGAGAGAGAGGAGACGCAGAGGGAGAGGGAGACGCAGAGGGAGAGGGAGACACAGAGGGAGAGAGAGAAAGAGGTCTTCTATCCGCTGGTTCACCCCCCAATTGTCCGCAACAGCTGGAGTTGGGCTGATACAAAGCCAGGAGCCAGGAGCTTCTTCTGGGACTCTGTCACAGGTACAGAGGCCCAAGGACTTGAGCCATCTTCCACTGCTTTCCCAGGCCATCGCAGATAGCTCAATCAGAAGTGGAGCAGCCAGGACTTGAACCAATGCCCATATGGGATGCTGGCACTGCAGACAGCGGGTTTCCCCACTTTGCCACAGTGCCGGCACCTCTTTCTCTCTTTCTTTCCTTCCTCTTCTCTCTATAACTCTGTCTTTCAAATAAATAAAAATGAATCTTTAAAACAATCAAAATAACAGCTAAATAAATGAATGTTGAGGTGAGTGCCCCAGGGAGAAAACTGAATTTCTTCCAGGGATACACAGAAACCTCTTAGGACAGAGAGATGTAGGATAGCATAAAGAAAGGAACAAAGTGTACCGGCAACTGAAACCTCAGCCCCATGGCCCAGGGAAATCTCTATGGCAGAAAAAATGGTCAGCAGGAGAATCCCAGCAGAGGCCCAAGTCCAGGGACATTGAACCATGTCAGCCTTAGCTACAGGAGGGATCCACAGTGGTCAAAGGTTTGGAATCCAGCAAAAGGAACTAACTGAAGTACTTTATTTCAGAAAAAGTAATTATATTTATATTATCTACCATACAACCCCAGGATGCAGGCAGTGGCAGTGTGATGCCATTTTGAGAAAAGGATCATTGCTGGAATCCATATTGTCATGGATGGAAGAAAGCTCTACATATCCTTATCCTCAGCACCTCACAGACATTTTACCAAACTAGGGGGAAAAACATGATTGTGGCCTCACAATTTCAGCTAAACCCAACAACAATAGTGATCCCATCACTATAGCCCAGTTGATGTTCTGTTCTATCCTGGACAGGTGTTTGGCAAAAGCAGGGTGGGTCCTGCTCCCAGGACCTTAGAAGTCAGGGAGCATTTGCAAACATGAGGCATTCCTTCCGTACTTCTTCCACCCCCCAGGGCACTGTATGCTATCTACAGACTGCAACCCAGCCTTAGCCTATCACAGCTCTTGTCCTAAGCTCACTCAGGCTCTGAAAGGTGTGGTTGGTTGCACACTTGCTAATTGTGCAGCTCCATTCTCCACCTGGCTGCAGCTTTGTTAAGTGTCCCATACTCAAGCCCACTTCCCTGGTTCAATGGATAAAGCTGGTCAGCCACACTCACCTGGGGTTTTTTGGCTTCCTTCTCAATGACCCTGGTTTCCATGAGCATCCAGGACTCTAGGTCTGCATTGCCTCTAGCCTCTCCTGCTCTAGTGAACATGTTTTATCATATCCAACTACCTGGGCTGTACAACTTTCTTCTCCAGTAGGCTTAGTGTGGGTGAGTGTCCCTGACTCCAGACTCAGTGCAGCCAGAGTTCTCCTTGGCTTTGATGGACACCATTGGTGGGTACACACTGGGGCAGGTTGCCCAGCCATCCTTCTCCAGTCTGTCTTACCTTGTAGAGGGCCCCTGACACAAGCCTAAGGACAGCTGAACCCTATCCAAGCTATGCAGGCTGTTGTTGGCTGTACACACTGCCTGGGCCACATGACTCTTCTCCAGTCTGCCTCAGCTTTGCTGACCAACTGACTCTAAGTCAGACACTATCTGAGGCTGCCTCAGCTCAGTGGTAGGATAGTGGCAGGAGTCATCACACACATACACCCAGTTGGCTGTACAGATCCCTTCACTATCTTATTCTAACTCTAGTGAGTGTTCCATACTCTAGATCTAACATTATCCAAGTTTGCCCCTACTTTAGTGGGTACATTTGGTGCGCACAACCATCAAGGCTGCATGACTCTCTCTCTGGTACCCCTTGGCTATGGCGAGTACCCCAGACTCCAGTAAAGTGTGACCTGAGCCCTCCTCAGCTTTGGCGGCTATAGTTGGCTTCAGTGAGTGCCATGTATACTTGCTCTGCCAAGGCTCACACCCACTCCATCTTTGGTGGGCATAGTTATTTTTACATACCAACTTGGGCTGAAGAACTCCCTTTTTCAGCCTGTTTTCACTTTCGTGAATACTCTCATCTCCATCCCCATCATGGGCCAAGCCCAACCTGACTTTGGTTGATACAGATAGCAGAATACATCTGCCCCAGATTTGTGCTTGACATTGCAAAGACCCTAGCCACCAACACTGAGATCCTCTCATCACTTCTGGGACTCAGATAAGCCACCGATGTTCCTGCTGTCATAGCAATTTTTAACAATGGAAGAAGATACAGGAATACAGCACTTCAACATCCTACTGGTAATAAAGTCAAAGCAGCTTACTAAACCAATATCAAAAGATATAGCTTCTGGAAGGAAAAGCTTCAATCCAAGAAAATCATTCTTTATAAGTGATAGGGACAGGGGCTGGCACAACAGCATAGCAGGTAAAGCCACAGCCTGTGGTGCTGGCATTCCATATGGACACCAGTTCGAGTCCCACCTCTCCACTTCTGATACAGCTCTCTACTATGGCCTGGGAAAGCAGTGGAAGATGGCTCAAGTCCTTGGGTCCTTGCACCTGTTTGGAAGACCCAGAAGAAGCTCCTGGCACCTGGCTTCAGACCAGAAAATCTCCAGCTGTTGCAGCCTCTGGGAATGAACCAGCAGATGGAAGACCTCTTCCTCTCTCTCTGCCTCTGCCTCTCTGTGACTCTGCCTTTCAAATAAATAAATACATCTTTTAAAAAAGTAATAGAGACAACTACCAGATGCATAAAGTTCAATGTAAAGATGCAAGAATCATGAGAAAAAAAAAAAACAACAACAACAACAACACTATGGCTCAAAAAGCATCAGACTTCACAGAAAAGTAGACTGAGGAAATACCTCATAAGGAATAGAAGAATGATGATAGGGATACTCAAAAGAGATACAAGAGACTACAGACAAACAATTGAATGAAATTAGGAAATCAAAACATAGTATCAAAGATTTACCCAAAGGAAATTAAATTAGAAAACAAAAAAAGCTGTGTGCATCTTAAGGTTTATTGCAGCTCAATTCACAATAGCTAAGACCTGGAATCAACCCAAATGCCCATCAACAGTAGACTGGATAAAGAAATTATGGGACATGTACTCTATAGAATACTATACAGCAGTCAAAAATAATGAAATCCGGATATTTTCAACAAAATGGAGGAATCTGGAAAACATCATGATGAGTGAATTAAGCCAGTCCCAAAGGGACAAATATCATATGTTCTCCCTGATCAGTGACAACTAACCAAGCACAAAAAAGGAAGCCTGTTGAAGTGAAAGGGACACTATGAGAAACAGTGACTTGATCAGCTCTTGTCCTGACTGTTGATGTACAATGTAATACTTTATCCCTTTTAGTATTTTTTTTTGTTCTAGTTAATACTATTGGTTGAACTCTGTAATTAACACACAATTATTCTTAGGTGTTTAAATTTTAACTGAAAAGTAATCCCTGTTAAATATAAGAGTGGGAATAAGAGAGGGAGGAGATGTACAATTTGGGACATGCTCAGACTTCCCCCAAATGGTGGAGTTAGAAAATGTGCCAGGGGATTCCAATACAATCCCATCAAGGTGGCATGTACCAATGCCATCTCACTAGTCCCAGTGATCAATTTTAGTTCACAATTGATCACACTGAAAGGTCTAAGCGTCAAAGGGCTCACACAAACAACACTAATGTCTGCTAATACTAACTGATAGAATGAAAAAGGGAAAGAACAATCCAACATGGGAATGAGATACACAGCAGACCCATAGAATGGCAGATGTCCTAAATAGCACTCTGGCCTCAGAATCAGCTCTTAAGGCATGCGGATCTGGCTGAAGAGCCCATGAGAGTATTTCAGGCATGGAAAGCCAAGACACTCTGGCAAAAAAAAATAATGACCTAAATGAAAGATCTCTGTGAGTGAGATCCCAGTGGAAAGAACAGGCTATCAAAGAAGGAGGTACCACTCTCTGAAGGGAGGAGAGAACTTCCACTTTGACTATGACCTTGTCTAAATAAGATCAGAGTCAGCGAACTCAAAAGGCTTCCATAGCCTTGGCAACTCTTGACTAGAGCCTAGGGAGATTACTGACACCATAAACAAGAGTGTCAAATTGTTAAGTCAACAACAGGAGTCACTGTGTACTTACTCCTCATGTGGGATCTCTGCCCTTAATGTGTTGTCCAATGTGAATTAATGCTATAACTAGTACTCAAATAGTATTTTACACTTTGTATTCTGTATGGGTGCAAACTGATGAAATCTTTACTTAATATATAAGTAAATCGATTTTCTGTATATAAAGAGAAACGAAAATGAATCTTGATGTGAATGGAATGGGAGAGGGAGCTGGAGATGTGGGGGGTGCTGATGAGAGGGAAGTTATGGGGGGAAAAAGCCATTGTAATCCATAAGCTGTACTTTGTAAATTTATATTTACTAAATAAAAGTTTAAAAAAACAAAAAACAAAAAAAAAGAGAAATTCTAAAAAGAGTTCAAGTTCTTGAAAAAGAACTAAACAGAAATCTCAAAATGAAGAACTCAATCAGTGAAATAACAAACTCAAAGCTTCAACAACAGACTAGATCAAGTAAAAGAGAATATCTTAAAGTCAAGACAGGGCTTTTGAAATGTCTTTAGTCAAACCAAAAAGAACAAGAATGAAGACATCCTGTGGCATCTTTGGGACAGCATCAAATGAAATGATATTCATGTTATTGTAATCCTTAAAGGATAGAAGAGTAAATGCACAATGAAATTACTCAGTGAAACATAAGCTAAAACTCTCCCCAATCAGGAGAAAGCTGTGAACATACAAGGGCTGAAGGCCCAGGGGCCCCAAAAAACATTACCATAAAAGATCTTCACTGTTACACATTATAGTCTAACTTTCAAAAGGACAAAAAATAGAGAATTGAAAGATTTGCAAGAGAAAGGTACCAGGTTACTTTTAAGAAAACCTCCATTAGAATAATAGCAGAGTTTTAATCATAAACTATTTAGGACAGGAGAAAATGGAATCATATGTTCCAAATGCTGAAAGAAAAGAACCTCCCACCAAGAATACTTTACCAGCAAAACTATCTGTCAAAAATGAATAAAGACTTTCCAAGATGAGAAAAATTAAATTAATTCATCGCAACCAGACCAGCCTAAAAAAGAGGCTCAATGCTTTTACATATAAAAACAAAGAATTATGTGTACCATCATAATATCATGTAATAAACCTGAATAGAGAAAGAACTAAGGAAAGATCCAAATAAACAGAGAAATATTAAAGAAAAAGATGATGGGACTAAGCTATTACTTATCATTAATAACATTGAATGTAGTAGACCAAATTTCCTAATTAAAAGATACAGACTGGCAGTGTAGACTTTTTTTTTAAACTTTTATTTAATGAATATAAATTTCCAAAGTACAGCTTATGGATTACAATGGCTTCCCCCCCATAACGTCCCTCCCACCTGCAACCCTCCCCTTTTCCACTCCCTCTCCCCTTCCATTCACATCAAGATTCATTTTCGTTTCTCTTTATATACAGAAGATCAGTTTAGCATACGTTAAGTAAAGATTTCAACAGTTTGCACCCACACAGAAACACAAAGTGAAAAATACTGTTTGAGTACTAGTTATAGCATTAATTCACACTGTACAGCACACTAAGGACAAAGATCCTACATGAGGAGTAAGTGCACAGTGACTCCTGTTGTTGACTTAACAAATTGACACTCTTGTTTATGGCATCAGTAATCAACCTAGGCTCTTGTCATGAGCTGCCAAGGCTATGGAAGCCTTTTGTGTATACCACCTCTGATCATATTTAGACAAGGTTGTAGTCAAAGTGGAAGTTCTCTCCTCCCTTCAGAGAAAGGTACCTCCTTCTTTGATGACCCATTCTTTCCACTGGGATCTCCCTCGCGGAGATCTTTCATTTAGGTTTTTTTTCCTCCCAGAGTGTCTTGGCTTTCCATGCCTGAAATACTCTCATGGGCTTTTCAGCCAGATCCGCATGCCTTAAGGGCTGATTCTGAGGCCAGAGTGTAGACTTTTTAAAAACTATAAATAATGTTGGCTACAAGAAACTCAGTTCACCAGTAAAGCCACTTATGGAATGAAATTGAAACAGTGGAAAATATATGCCATGCAAACAGAAGCAAAAGAAGAGCAGGGAGCAGGGGTAGTTATACTGATTTTAGACACAACAGACTTTTTAGAACACAAACTGTAATAGCAAAAAAAAAAAAATGAACACTACATAATGGTCAAAAAATCCATTCAACAAGAAAATATGATGATTATAAACATATATACACCTAATGCTGGCGCACCTTCCTAAACAAACATCAGATCAAAAGAGATAAGCTTCAATACAAGAATAGTGAGGGACTTTGGTATCCCATTTTCACCAAAGAATAGATCATCCAATAGAAAATCAAAGAAACATCATAGTCAAACTACATGGTAGACCATAAGGAGCTATCATGAATTTATAGAGCATTCTTTTTTTTTTTTTTCATAAAAGCAGAGGTACAAAGAGGAGTGAGAGAGGGAAATCTTTCATCCACTAGTTCACTCTCCAAATGGCCACATAGCTAGGGATACGACTAGCCAAAGCCAGGAGCCAGGAGCTTCCTCCAGGCCTCCTACATAATTACAGGGGCCCAAAGACCTGGGCCATCCTCCACAGCTTTCCCAGGTGCATTAGCAGAGAGCTGGATCAGAAGTGGAGCAGCCAAGAATCAAACTGGTAACCACATGGGATGCCACACTGCAGGCTGTGGCTTTAACTTACTACACCACAGAGCTGGCCCCTATAGAGTATTATCTATAAAACAGCTAAAGAATATACTTTCTGGGGCCGGCACCGTGGCTCACTTGGTTAATCCTCTGCCTGCAGCACCGGCATCCCATATGGGCGCCGCTTCTAGTCCAGGTTGCTCCTCTTCCAGTCTAGCTCTCTGCTGTGGCCCGGGAAGGCAGTGGAAGATGGCCCAATTTCTTGCGCCCCTGTACCCACATGGGAGACCAGGAAGAAGAACCTGGCACCTGGCACCTGGCTTCTGGCTCCTGGCTCCTGGCTTCGGATTGGCACAGCACAACTGCCTTAGTGGCCATTTGGGGGGTGAACCAATGGAAGGAAGACCTTTCTCTTTGTCATTCTCTCACTGTCTAATTCTGCCTGTCTAATAAAAAAAAAAGAATATACTTTCTTTTCATTAGTACATAGAACATTCTCCAGAACTGAGTATATCCAAAAAAAGATAACTCAAATTCAAAAAATTGAAATATTACATCTTTTCTGATAACAATGAAATAAAATCAAAAAATAAAAGAAACTTCAGAAATTATACAAATACACAGATATTGAATATTTCTGAATAAAAAATAGGCTATTGAAGAAATCAAAAGAGAAATTTAAATATTCGTTGAAACTAATGAGTATGGAAGCACAACATATTGAAACTCTGGTATACAACAGAAGCATTACTAAGGTAGGAATTTAGCTGAAACTTTCCCCAATCTGTAGAAATGTGTGAGCATACAAGTAAAGAAGGACCAGAAGACCCCAAAAAGACAAGTACTTACATCTAAAATATCAAATAAACAAGAAAAAAGGAATCTGAAATCAGTAAAAGGAAATAAACAATGAAAATTCAAGCAGCACTGAGTAACATAGAAACTAAGAAAACAATGCAAAAGCTTAATTAAATGAACAATTGCTTCATGGAAAAGATAAAATTTACAATCTTCAGCTAGATTAAGAAAAAAACAAATCTCAGTTTAATAAAGTTGGATATGAAAAGGAAACATTATAATTCATACAGTATAAATAAAAGCAGATCATCAGGGACTAATCTGAATAACTATAAGCCAAAAATTGTAAAACCAAGAAGAAATGGATAAGTTTCTGCATATGTGTAATCTGCCAAAATTAAACCTGGAAGACATAGGAAAACAGAATAGACCAATAATTACTAATGAGACTGAATAGGTAATCATATTCTCCTAATACCAACATAGCCCAGAACCACAGAGATTTTCTGATGAATTCTAAAAAATTCTTAAGAAACAACTAACACAAATTCTTCTCAAATTATCCCAAAAAATGGAAAAGGAGAAGACCCTTCCAAACTCATTCTACAAGGCCAGAATTACCTTGTTTCTGAAAGCGGATAAGAATGCAAACAAAAAAAATATATATATAAATATCTCTAATGATCAGAGATGCAAAAATTCAACAAAATGCTAAAAATATGGTCAAATAACATACCAAAAAGATCATTCACCCTGACCAATTGAAATGGGGTGGTTCCAAACAAAATTATATCATCACAAAAATCACATCAACAGATTATAGGACAAAAATCATATGATTATCTCAATAAATGCAGAAAAAGCATTCAGTAAGATGTAATGTACACTCAGGATTTAAAAAAAAAACTTTTAAACTTTCAACAAATTAGGCACAGAAGGAATTTACCTCAATATAATAAAGGCTATAGATGACAAACCCATAGCCGGTATTACATTGAATGGGAAAAACCTGAAAGCATTCCCTCGAGAAACACACTAGGTTGTGTACTCAATATATTACTGGAAGTTCTATTCAGAGACATCAGGCAAGAGAAAGAAATAAAAGGCAAACAAACAGGAAAAGGAGAAGTCAAACTAACCCTGGTTGCAAATGATACGAATCTACACAGAGAGAAACCAAAAGACTGCACTGATATACTATTATAACTGATAAATGAATTCAGTAAAATTGTAGGATAGAAAATCAACATGCAAAAATCAGCATCAGTTTTAGACACCAATGATGAACTTACTAAGGAAGAAATTGTAAGAGCAATCTCATTCAGAAGAGCTATAAATAATATAAAATACCTTAGGATGAATTTCACCAAGGATGTGAAAAATCTTACAAAGAAAATTGTAAAACAGGGACCGGCCAGACCTGCCGGAGCCACAGAGTCTGCGCGCCAGCGCTGGAAGGGGAGGTGAGCTAAAAACTTCTCGGTAACCCGAGACATTGGCGGGGAAAGGCAGAAAAAGCCTGCAGAGAACGAGGCCTGAAACCCCATTGGGGAAAGTTCACCAGGCTGGCTGGAGGAGAGAAAAAAATCGAATAAATAAGGGGAACCTGCATGGACATTTAGCCTCTCTCTCCACTCAACTTACAAAGCCGAGCGAGACAAAGGGCAGGCGCCATTTTACTTAAGTAAAGCAGTGCGCGCCATTTTGCATATGTAAAGCAGGTGTCTCTCATTAGCCAAGCAGAAAAACCTGACTCTGGTAAGCAAATGAATACCCACAGGGGCCAGATTTCATACATCAACTACTCGCAATTCCACTGAGCTGTGTGGAATTACTTCCCAACTGAGTCAAAAAAAAAAAAAAAAAGAGAGAGAGAGAGAGAACGAGAGCGAGCAAGAGAACAATCAGGGTGAATCACCTTTGGCACACCCTTAACCCTGTAGAACCAGAGCTCTCTAGCCACACTCATCACAGCCTCTAAGGATTCATCAAAAGTAGGCAGTCCTCTTAATCTAGAGTCACAGTATACTGAGAAAAAAACAAAGAATATCTCCAATATGACAAACAAACACAAAAGCCGAGGTAACAAGAACAAGGAAAACACTATGACGCCCCCAATGAAAAAGACACCCCAATTCAAGATTATGAAGATGATGAGATAGAAGAAATGCAAGAAGCAGATCTCAAAAAATTGATAAGACCATTAAGAAGTTCTCAAAAACAAATTCTTGAACTACAGAAATCCTTAATGGACAAGATAGAAAATCTCTCTCGTGAAAATGAAATATTAAGGAGGAATCAAAAAGAAATGAAACAACTAGTAGAAAATGAAACTGTGATAGTGATGAGAAATCATAATGAAGTGAAGAATTCAATAGATCAAATGAAAAACACAATAGAGAGCCTTAAAGACAGAATGGGTGAAGCAGAAGAGAGAATATCAGACTTAGAAGACAGAGCACAGGAAAATATACAATCAAACCAAAGAAAAGAAGAGGAAATTAGAAATCTAAAAAATATTGTCGGGAATCTTCAGGATACTATTAAAAAACCCAACATTCGGGTTCTAGGAGTTCCTGAAGGCATGGAGAGGGAGAAAGGATTAGAAGGCCTTTTTAGTGAGATATTAGCAGAAAATTCCCCAGGTTTGGAGAAGGACAGAGACATCCTAGTACAGGAAGCTCATAGAACCCCTAATAAACATGACCAAAAGAGATCCTCACCACAACACGTTGTAATTAAACTCACCACAGTGAAACATAAAGAAAAGATCCTAAAATGTGCAAGAGAGAAATGTCAGATTACTCTCAGAGGATCTCCAATCAGACTCACAGCTGACTTCTCATCAGAAACTCTACAAGCTAGGAGGGAATGGCGAGATATAGCCCAGGTACTAAGAAAAACTGCCAGCCCAGAATACTATATCCTGCTAAGCTCTCATTTATGAATGAAGGTGAAATAAAGACCTTTCACAACAAACAGAAATTGAAAGAATTTGTTGCCACTCGTCCAGCCCTGCAAAAGATGCTTAAAGATGTGTTACACACAGAAACACAGAAACACGGTCATCAATATGAAAGAAGGTAAATGAAGGAAATCTCACACCAAAAGATCACAGGAAGTTCAAAACATATATCAGAAAATATCTTTGGCAAATGGCAGGGCAAATCTACTACTTATCAATAGTCACATTGAACGTTAATGGCCTGAACTGTCCAGTTAAAAAATACCGATTGGCTGATTGGCTTAAGGAACAAAACCCATCTATTTGCAGCTTACAAGAAACACATCTTTCCAATAAAGATCCATACAGACTGAAAGTGAAAGGCTGGAAAAAGATATACCATGCCAACAGAAATTAAAAAAGAGCAGGCATAGCCATCTTAATATTGGACAACATAGGAAAGCCGAACCACAGGACCAAGCCGCGGGACTGAGCCGCGGAAGCCGAGCCGCGGGACTGAGCTGCGCGCAAGTGCTCGAAGGGAAGTGCAACAGCGGGGAGACTTGGGAAGTCCAGGGCTCCGAGTCCACACATCGGCGCTGGAAGGGGAGCAGACCTGCGTGGAGAGCGTGGGAGCCCACAGTTCGGGACATCAGCGGCAGACTCAACACACCAGCGCTGGAACGCGAGGTGAGCCGAACCTCAATAACCCGAGACACCGGCAGGCAAGCGGAGAGAGGAGACTAGAGAGAACGACCCCCGGGGCGGGGGGGACTTCACCAAGCTAACTGGAAGAGAGAGAGAGGGAAAATAAAAAAGGTGACTGGTATGGACACGGGTTTCTCTCTCTCCGCTCACCTCTCAAGGGTGAGCAAGACAAAGAGCAGGCGCCATCTTGGACATACGTCATAAGCAGAGCGACCTCAGGTCTGCACCGGCCCTGAGCCTAGCAGTAAAACCTGACTCTGGGTGGGGCGAATTAACAGGAGATTAGGACTTAGTAAATTTATGGTGCTACTGAACTGAGACTGTGAAAAAAGAGACGGTGGGGGAGAGAACTCACGGAATTCACGTGAGCACTCTCCAGAGACGCTACAATTCCATAACTTTGGCAACCCAGTGGGAGACTGAAGGAGAATTTGAGCGCACTCTAAGGGCCGAACAGATTCCCTGTGTGGTCCTTGGGAAAGAGCTTCTGATCTCTGGCTCCTGTGGGTATATCATTTGCCTGCTAACTACCTCCAACTTTGTTCAGCTGTGCAGAATAACTTCCCTGTTGAATCAAAAAAAAGAGAGAGAGAGAGAGAGAGAGAGAGAGAGGTTTACCACGCCTAACCTGGGAGTGTCACCTTTGGCACACCAAACAGAGCTCTCAGGCCACACCCATCTCAAGCCCTAAGGCTCCATCAAAAACAGATAGTCCACTTAATCTAGAGTCATAGTATAACAAGAAAAAGCACCACAGTGAAGAAACCAAATATCTCCAATATGACAAATAACAAACGCAAAAACCAAGGTAATAAAAACAAGGAAGTCACCATGAAGCCCTCAAATGAAAAAGACACCCCAATTCAAGATTATGAGGATGATGACATAGAAGAAATGCAAGAAGCAGATCTCAAAAAATTGATAAGAACATTAAGAAGTTCTCAAAAACAAATTCTTGAACTACAGAAATCCTTAATGGACAAGATAGAAAATCTCTCTCGTGAAAATGAAATATTAAGGAGGAATCAAAATGAAACGAAACAACTAGTACAACAGGAAACTGGGATAGTGACTGAAGTGAAGAATTCAATAGATCAAATGAAAAACACAATAGAGAGCCTTACAAACAGAATGGGAGAAGCAGAAGAGAGAATATCGGACTTAGAAGACAGAGAACAGGAAAGGATACAGTCAGACCAAAGAAAGGAAGAGGAAATTAGGAATCTAAAACATATTGTCGGGAATCTTCAGGATACTATTAAAAAACCCAACATTCGGGTTCTAGGAGTTCCTGAAGGCATGGAGAGGGAGAAAGGATTAGAAGGCCTTTTTAGTGAGATATTAGCAGAAAATTTCCCAGGTTTGGAGAAGGACAGAGAAATCCTAGTACAGGAAGCTCACAGAACCCCTAATAAACACGACCAAAAGAGACCCTCACCACGGCACGTTGTAATTAAACTCTCCACAGTGAAACATAAAGAAAAGATCCTAAAATGTGCAAGAGAGAAACGTCAGATTACTCTCAGAGGATCTCCAATCAGACTCACAGCTGACTTCTCATCAGAAACTCTACAAGCTAGGAGGGAATGGCAAGATATAGCCCAGGTACTAAGAGAGAACAACTGCCAGCCCAGAATATTATATCCTGCAAAGCTATCATTTGTGAATGAAGGTGAAATAAAGACTTTTCATAACAAACAGAAATTGAAAGAATTTGTTGCCACTCGTCCAGCCCTGCAAAAGATGCTTAAAGATGTGTTACACACAGAAACAAAGAAACACGGTCATCAATATGAAAGAAGGTAAAGGAAGGAAACCAAGGAAGGAAAGCTCACAGCAAAAGATCACAGGGAATTCAAAACATATATTAGAACTTATCTTTGGCAAATGGCAGGGCAAAGTTACCACTTATCATTAGTCACATTGAACGTGAATGGCCTGAACTGTCCAGTTAAAAGACACCGTTTGGCTGATTGGGTTAAAAAACAAAACCCATCTATTTGCTGCCTACAAGAAACACATCTTTCCAACAAAGATCCATACAGACTGAAAGTGAAAGGCTGGAAAAAGATATACCATGCCAACAGAAATGAAAAAAGAGAAGGCGTAGCCATCTTAATATCAGACACCATAAACTTTACCACAAAAACCATTAAGAGAGACAAAGAGGGACACTACATAATGATTAAGGGATCAATTCAACAGGAAGATATAACAATTATCAATGTATATGCACCTAACTACAGGGCACCGGTTTATCTAAAAGATTTGTTAACGGACTTAAAGGGAGACTTAGACCCCAATACAATAGTACTGGGGGACTTCAATACTCCACTCTCAGAAATAGACAGATCAATAGGACAGAAGATCAACAAGGATACAGTAGATTTAAACGACACTATAGCCCAAATGGATCTAACAGATATATACAGAACTTTCAATCCTACAGCTAAAGATTATACATTCTTCTCAGCAGTACATGGAACCTTCTCTAGGATTGACCACATACTAGGCCATAAAGCAAGTCTCAGCAAATTCAAAAGAATTAGAATCATACCATGCAGCTTCTCAGACCATAAAGGAATGAAGTTGGAAATGAACAACTCAGGAATCCCTAGAGCATACGCAAACACATGGAGATTGAACAACATGCTCCTGAATGAACAATGGGTCATTCAAGAAATCAAAAGAGAAATCAAAAACTTTCTGGAAGTAAATGAGGATAACAGCACAACATACCAAAACTTATGGGACGCAGCAAAAGCAGTGTTAAGAGGAAAGTTTATATCAATAGGTGCCTACATCAAGAAATTGGAAAGGCACCAAATAGATGAGCTTTCTATTCACCTCAAGGATCTAGAAAACCTACAGCAAACCAGACCCAAATCTAGTAGGAGAAGAGAAATAATTAAAATCAGAGAAGAAATCAACAGGATTGAATCAAGAAAAACATTACAAAAAATCAGCCAAACGAGGAGCTGGTTTTTTGAAAAAATAAACAAAATTGACACCCCATTGGCCCAACTAACTAAAAAAAGAAGAGAAAAGACCCAAATCAATAAAATCAGAGATGAAAAAGGAAATGTAACAACAGACACCACAGAAATAAAAAGAATCATCAGAAATTACTACAAGGACTTGTATGCCAGCAAACAGGGAAACCTATCAGAAATGGATAGATTCCTGGACACATGCAACCTACCTAAATTGAACCAGGAAGACATCGAAAACCTAAACAGACCCATAACTGAGACAGAAATTGAAACAGTAATAAAGGCCCTCCCAACAAAGAAAAGCCCAGGACCAGATGGATTCACTGCTGAATTCTACCAGACATTTAAAGAAGAACTAACTCCAATTCTTCTCAAACTATTCAGAACAATTGAAGAAGAGGGAATCCTCCCAAATTCTTTCTATGAAGCCAGCATCACCTTAATTCCTAAGCCGGGAAAAGATGCAGCACTGAAAGAGAATTACAGACCAATATCCCTGATGAACATAGATGCAAAAATCCTCAATAAAATTCTCGCCAATAGAATGCAACAACACATCAGAAAGATCATCCACCCAGACCAAGTGGGATTTATCCCTGGTATGCAGGGATGGTTTAATGTGCGCAAGACAATCAATGTGATACACCACATTAACAGACTGCAGAAGAAAAACCATATGATTCTCTCAATAGATGCCGAGAAAGCATTTGATAAAATACAACACCCCTTCATGATGAAAACTCTAAGCAAACTGGGTTTGGAAGGAACATTCCTCAATACAATCAAAGCAATCTATGAAAAACCCACAGCCAACATCCTATTGAATGGGGAAAAGTTGGAAGCATTTCCACTGAGATCTGGGACCAGACAGGGATGTCCACTCTCACCACTGCTATTCAATATAGTTCTGGAGGTTCTAGCCAGAGCTATTAGGCAAGAAAAAGAAATTAAAGGGATACAAATTGGGAAGGAAGAACTCAAACTATCCCTCTTTGCAGATGACATGATTCTTTATTTAGGGGACCCAAAGAACTCTACCAAGAGACTATTGGAACTCATAGAAGAGTTTGGCAAAGTAGCAGGGTATAAAATCAATGCACAAAAATCAACAGCCTTTGTATACACAGACAATGCCATGGCTGAGGAAGAAATTCTAAGATCAATCCCATTCACAATAGCTACAAAAACAATCAAATACCTTGGAATAAACTTAACCAAGGACGTTAAAGATTTCTACGATGAAAATTACAAAACCTTAAAGAAAGAAATAGAAGAGGATACCAAGAAATGGAAAAATCTTCCATGCTCATGGATTGGAAGAATCAATATCATCAAAATGTCCATTCTCCCAAAAGCAATTTATAGATTTAATGCAATACCAATCAAGATACCGAAGACCTTCTTCTCAGATCTGGAAAAATTGGTGCTGAAATTTATATGGAGGCACAAGAGACCTCGAATAGCTAAAGCAATCTTGTACAACAAAAACAAAGCCGGAGGCATCACAATACCAGATTTCAGGACATACTACAGGGCAGTTGTAATCAAAACAGCATGGTACTGGTACAGAAACAGAAGGATAGACCAATGGAACAGAATTGAAATACCAGAAATCAACCCAAACATCTACAGCCAACTTATATTTGATCAAGGATCTAAAACTACTTCCTGGAGCAAGGACAGTCTATTCAATAAATGGTGCTGGGAAAATTGGATTTCCACGTGCAGAATCATGAAGCAAGACCCCTACCTTACACCTTACACAAAAATCCACTCAACATGGATTAAAGACCTAAATCTACGACCTGACACCATCAAGTTACTAGAGAACATTGGAGAAACCCTTCAAGATATTGGCACAGGCAAAGAGTTTCTGGAAAAGACCCGGGAGGCACAGGCAGTCAAAGCCAAAATTAACTATTGGGATTGCATCAAATTGAGAAGTTTCTGTACTGCAAAAGAAACAGTCAGGAGAGTGAAGAGACAACCGTCAGAATGGGAAAAAATATTTGCAAACTATGCAACAGATAAAGGGTTAATAACCAGAATCTACAAAGAGATCAAGAAACTCCACAAAAACAAAACCAACAACCCACTTAAGAGATGGGCCAAGGACCTCAATAGACATTTTTCAAAAGAGGAAATCCAAATGGCCAACAGGCACATGAAAAAATGTTCAAGGTCATTAGCAATCAGAGAAATGCAAATCAAAACCACAATGAGGTTCCACCTCACCCCGGTTAGAATGGCTCACATTCAGAAATCTACCAACAACAGATGCTGGCGAGGATGTGGGGAAAAAGGGACACTAACCCACTGTTGGTGGGAATGCAAACTGGTCAAGCCACTATGGAAATCAGTCTGGAGATTCCTCAGAAACCTGAAGATAACCCTACCACATGACCCAGCCATCCCACTCCTTGGAATTTACCCAAAGGAATTTAAATTGGCAAACAAAAAAGCGGTCTGCAGCCTAATGTTTATTGCAGCACAATTCACAATAGCTAAGACCTGGAACCAACCTAAATGCCCATCAACGGTAGACTGGATAAAGAAATTATGGGATATGTACTCTTTAGAATACTATACTGCAGTAAGAAACAACGAAATCCAGTCATTTGCAACAAAATGGAGGAATCTGGAACACATCATGCTGAGTGAAATAAGCCAGTCCCAAAGGGACAAATACCATATGTTCTCCCTGATCGGTGACAACTGACTGAACACCAAAAAGGAAACTTGTTGAAGTGAAAGGGACACTATGGGAAACGGTGACTTGATCAGCATAGCCCTGACTGTTAATGAACAACTTAATACATTATCCCTCTTAGTAGTTTTTTTGTCTGTTCTACTTAATATGACTGATTTAATTCTGTAATTAATACACAGTTATTCTTAAGTGTTGAAATTTAACTGAAATGTGATCCCTGTTAAATATAAGAGTAGGAATAAGAGAGGGAAGAGATATATAATTTGGGACATGCTCAAGCTGACTAGCCCCAAATGGTAGAGTTAGAAACATACCAGGGGATTCCAATTTAATCCCATCAAGGTGGCATGTACCAATGCCATCTCACTAGTCCAAGTGATCAATTTCAGTTCGCAATTGATCATAATGAAAGGACTAAGAGTCAAAGGGAGCACATAAGCAAGTCTAGTACCTGCTAACACTAACCGATAGAATAAATAAAGGGGAGAGTGATCCAACATGGGAAGTGAGATACTCAGCAGACTCATAGAATGGCAGATGCCCTAAATAGCACTCTGGCCTCAGAATCAGCCCTAAAGGCACTCGGATCTGGCTGAAAAGCCCATGAGAGTATTTCAGGCATGGAAAGCCAAGACACTCTGGCAAAAGATCTCTGTGAGTGAGATCTCAGTGGAAAGAACAGGTCTTCAAAGAAGGAGGTACCTTTCTCTGAAGGGAGGAGAGAACCTCCACTTTGACTATGACCTTGTCTAAACAAGATAAGAGTCGGAGAACTCAAGGGGCTTCCATAGCCTTGGAAACTCATGACTGGAGCATAGGGAGATTACTGATGCCATAGACAGGAGTGTCAATTGGTAAAGTCAACAACAGGAGTCACTGTGCACTTACTCCTCATGTAGGATCTCTGTCCTTAATGTGCTGTGCATTGAGATTTAATGCTATAATGAGTACTCAAATAATATATTTCACTTTGTGTTTCTATGGGGGTGCAAACGACTGTAATCTTTACTTAATGCATACTAAACTGATCCTCTGTAAAAAAAAAAAAAAAAAAAAAAAAAAAAAAAAAAAAAAAAGAAAAGAAACTATCAACTCCCAACTTGACTCTCACTGGGATTAAACATGACAATAGATCTGATCTGATTTCATCATCATTAAAAAAAATCATCTATTATTTTTCACTTTATGTTTCTGTGTGGGAGCAAACTGTTGAAAGCCTTACTTAATGTATACTAAGCTGATCTTCTGTATATTAAGATAATCGAAAATGAATCTTGATGTGAATGGAAGGGGAGAGGGAGTGGGAAAGGGGAGGGTTGTGGGTGGGAGGGACGGGATGGGGGGGAAGCCATAGTAATCCATTATTCGTACTTTGGAAACGTATATTCATTAAATAAAAGTTAAAAAAAAAAAAACCTTAAAAAAAAAAAAAACCTTAAAAAAAAAATATTGGACAACATAAACTTTACCACAAAAACTGTTAGGAGAGACAAAGAGGGGCACTATATAATGATTAAGGGATCAATTCAACAGGAAGATATAACGATTATCAATGTATATGCACCTAATTACAGGGCACAGGTTTATTTAAAAGATTTGTTAAGGGACTTAAAGGGAGACTTAGACCCCAATACAATAGTACTGGGGGACTTCAATACCCCACTCTCAGAAATAGACAGATCAACAGCACAGAAGATCAACAAGGAGACAGTAGATTTAAATGACACTATAGCCCAAATGGAACTAACAGATAGCTACAGAACTTTTCATTCTACACAGAAAGCATTTACATTATTCTCAGCAGTACATGGAACCTTCTCTAGGATTGATCACATACTAGGCCATAAAGCAAGTCTCAGCAAATTCAAAAGAATTAGAATCATACCATGCAGCTTCTCAGACCATAAAGGAATGAAGTTGGAAATTAGCAACTCAGGAGTCCCTAGAGCAAATGCAAAAGCATGGAGATTGAACAACATGCTCCTGAATGAACAATGGGTCATAGAAGAAATTAAAAGAGAAATCAAAAATTTTCTGGAAGTAAATGAGGATAACAGCATAACATACCAAAACTTACGGGATACAGCAAAAGCAGTGTTAACAGGAAAGTTTATATCAATAGGTGCTTACATCAAGAAATTAGAAAGGCACCAAATAGATGAGCTTTCACTGCATCCCAAGGATCTAGAAAATCTGCAGCAAACCAGACCCAAATCTATTAGGAGAAGAGAAATAATTAAAATCAGAGAAGAAATCAGCAGGATTGAATCCAAAAAAAAAAAAAAAAAACATTACAAAAAATCAGCCAAATGAGGAGCTGGTTTTTTTGAAAAAATAAACAAAATTGACACCCCATTGGCCCAACTAACTAAAAAAAGAAGAGAAAAGACCCAAATCAATAAAATCAGAGATGAAAAAGGAAACGTAACAACAGACACCACAGAAATAAAAAGAATCGTCAAAAATTACTACAAGGACTTGTATGCCAGCAAACAGGGGAACCTACCAGAAATGGATAGATTCCTGGACACATGCAACCTACCTAAATTGAACCAGGAAGACATCGAAAACCTAAACAGACCCATAACTGAGACAGAAATTGATACAGTAATAAAGGCTCTCCCAACAAAGAAAAGCCCAGGACCAGACAGATTCACTACTGAATTCTACCAGACATTTAAAGAAGAACTGACTCCAATTCTTCTCAAACTAGTCAGAACAATCGAAAAAGAGGGAGTCCTCCCAAATTCTTTCTATGAAGCCAGCATCACCTTAATTCCTAAATCTGAAATAGATGCAGCATTGAAAGAGAATTACAGACCAATATCCCTGAAGAATATAGATGCAAAAATCCTCAATAAAATTCTCGCCAATAGAATGCAACAACACATCAGAAAGATCATCCACCCAGACCAAGTGGGATTTATCCCTGGTATGCAGGGATGGTTTAATGTGCGCAAGACAATCAATGTGATACACCACATTAACAGACTGCAGAAGAAAAACCATATGATTCTCTCAATAGATGCCGAGAAAGCATTTGATAAAATACAACACCCTTTCATGATGAAAACTCTAAGCAAACTGGATATGGAAGGAACATTCCTCAATATAATCAAAGCAATTTATGAAAAAAACATGGCCAACATCATATTGAATGGGGAAAAGTTGGAAGCATTTCCACTGAGATCTGGAACCAGACAGGGATGCCCACTCTCAGCACTGCTATTCAATGTAGTTCTGGAAGTTCTAGCCAGAGCTATTAGGCAAGAAAAAGAAATTAAAGGGATACAAATTGGGAAGGAAGAACCCAAACTATCCCTCTTTGCAGATGATATGATTCTTTACTTAGGGGACCCAAAGAACGCTACTGAGAGACTATTGGAACTCATAGAAGAGTTTGGCAAAGTAGCAGGATATAAAACCAATGCACAAAAA
This sequence comes from Oryctolagus cuniculus, assembly GCF_964237555.1. Classification (NCBI taxonomy): domain Eukaryota; kingdom Metazoa; phylum Chordata; class Mammalia; order Lagomorpha; family Leporidae; genus Oryctolagus; species Oryctolagus cuniculus. Next base: position 145,976,800 of record NC_091436.1, on the reverse strand, counting down.
TCAACAGCCTTTGTATACACAGGCAATTCCACGGCTGAGAAAGAACTTCTAAGATCAATCCCATTCAACAGCTACAAAAACAATCAAATGCCTTGGAATAAACTTAACCAAGGACGTTAAAGATTTCTACGATGAAAATTACAAAACCTTAAAGAAAGAAATAGAAGAGGATACCAAAAAATGGAAAAATCTTCCATGCTCATGGATTGGAAGAATCAACATCATCAAAATGTCCATTCTCCCAAAAGCAATTTATAAATTCAATGCGATACCAATCAAGAAACCGAAGACCTTCTTCTCAGATCTGGAAAAAATGATGCTGAAATTCATATGGAGACACAGGAGACCTCGAATAGCTAAAGCAATCTTGTACAACAAAAACAAAGCTGGAGGCATCACAATACCAGATTTCAGGACATACTACAGGGCAGTTGTAATCAAAACAGCATGGTACTGGTACAGAAACAGATGGATAGACCAATGGAACAGAATTGAAACACCAGAAATCAACCCAAACATCTATAGCCAACTCATATTTGATCAAGGATCTAAAACCAATTCCTGGAGCAAGGACAGTCTATTCAATAAATGGTGCTGGGAAAACTGGATTTCCACATGCATAAGTATGAAGCAAGACCCCTACCTTTCACCTTACACAAAAATCCACTCAACATGGATTAAAGATTTAAATCTATGACCCGACACCATCATATTACTAGAGAGCATTGGAAAAACCCTGCAAGATATAGGTACAGGCAAAGACTTCTTGGAAAATACCTCAGAAGCACAGGCAGTCAAAACCAAAATTAACATTTGGGATTGCATCAAATTGAGAAGTTTCTGTACTGCAAAAGAAACAGTCAGGAGATTGAAGAGGCAATAGACAGAATGGGAAAAAATATTTGCAAACTATGCAACAGATAAAGGGTTGATAACCAGAATCTACAAAGAAATCAAGAAACTCCACAACATCAAAACAAACAACCCACTTAAGAGATGGGCTAAGGACCTCAATAGACATTTTTCAAAAGAGGAAATCCAAATGGCCAACAGGCACATGAAAAAATGTTCAAGATCACTAGCAATCAGGGAAATGCAAATCAAAATCACAATGAGGTTTCACCTCACCCCGGTTAGAATGGCTCACATTCAGAAATCTACCAACAATAGATGCTGGAGAGGATGTGGGGAAAAAGGGACACTAACCCACTGTTGGTGGGAATGCAAACTGGTTAAGCCACTATGGAAGTCAGTCTGGAGATTCCTCAGAAACCTGAATATAACCCTACCACATGACCCAGCCATCCCACTACTTGGAATTTACCCAAAGGAAATGAAATTGGCAAACAAAAAAGCTGTCTGCACATTAATGTTTATTGCAGCTCAATTCACAATAGCTAAGAACTGGAACCAACCTAAATGCCCATCAACAGTAGACTGGATAAAGAAATTATGGGACATGTACTCTATAGAATACTATACAGCAGTCAAAAACAACGAAATCCGGTCATTTGCAACACGATGGAGGAATTTGGAAAACATCATGATGAGTGAACTAAGCCAGTCCCAAAGGGACTAATATCATATGTTCTCCCTGATCAGCGACAACTAACTGAGCACCAAAGGGGAAACTTGTTGAAGTGAAATGGACACTGTGAGAAACAGTGACTTGATCAGCTCTTGTCCTGACGGTTGATGTACAATGTAATACTTTATCCCTTTTAGTATTTCTGTTTGTTCTACTTAATACTATTGGTCGAACTCTGTAATAAACACACAATTATTCTTAGGTGTTTAAATTTTAACTGAAAAGTGATCCCTGTTAGGAATGTGGAAAGCATTATGCTGAGTGAAATAAGCCAGTCCCAAAGGGACAAATACTACATGTTCTCCCTGATCGGTGACAACTAACTGAGCACCAAAAAGGAAACCTCTTGAAGTGAAATGGACACTATGAAAAACAGTGACTTGATCAGCATAGCCCTGACTGTTGATGAACAACTTAATACGTTATCCCTCTTAGTATTTTTTTGTTTATTTGTTCTACTTAATACTTTTGGTTGAATACTGTAATCAATACACAGTTATTCTCAAGTGTTGAAACTTAACTGAAAAGTGATCACTGTTAAATATAAGAGTGGGAGTAAGAGAGGGAAGAGATGTGCTATTCGGGACATGCTCAAGCTGACATACCTCAAAGAGTAGTTAGAAACATACCAGGGGATTCCAATTCAATCCCATCAAGGTGGCATGTACCAATGCCATCTCACTAGTCCCGGTGATCAATTTCTGTTCACAATTGATCGTAATGATAAGACTAAGAACCAAAGGGATCACATAAACAAGAATAGTGTCTGCAAATACTAGGTGATAGAATAAAAAAGGGAGAGAACGATCCAACATGGGAAGTGAGATACACAGCAGACCCATAGAATGGCAGATGTCCTAAACAGCACTCTGGCCTCAAAATCAGCCCTTAAGGCATTCGGATCTGGCTGAAAAGCCCATGAGAGTATTTCAGGCACGGAAAGCCAAAACACTCTGGGGAAAAAAAAAAAAAAAAAACCCTACATGAAAGATCTCCGTGAGTGAGATCCCAGTGAAAAGAACAGGCCATCAAAGAAGGAGGTATCTTTCTCTGAAGGGAGGAGAGAACTTCCACTTTGACTACAACCTTGTCTAAATATGATCAGAGGTGGTATACACAAAAGGCTTCCATAGCCTTGGCAGCTCATGACAAGAGCCTAGGTTGATTACTGATGCCATAAACAAGAGTGTCAATTTGTTAAGTCAACAACAGGAGTCACTGTGCACTTACTCCTCATGTAGGATCTCTGTCCTTAATGTGCTGTACATTGAGATTTAATGCTATAACTAGTACTCAAACAGTATTTTTCACTTTGTGTTTCTGTGTGGGTGCAAACTGTTGAAATCTTTACTTAATATATGCTAAACTGATCTCCTGTATATAAAGAGAATTGAAAATGAATCTTGATGTGAATGGAATGGGGGAGGGAAAGGGAAAGGGGACGGTTGTAGGTGGGAGGGAAGTTATGGGGGGGGGAGCCATTGTAATCCATAAGCTGTACTTTGGAAATTTATATTCATTAAATAAAAGTTAAAAAAAAGAAAATTGTAAAACACCTATGAAAGAAATTGAACAGGACATGAAAATTGGAAAGACCATATATTTTCATGTATTAGAAAAATTTATATTATTAAAATGCTTATATTACCATTCACTTTAATTACAGAGTCAACATAATCCCCATCAAAATACAAATTACATGCATCACAGAACTAGAAAAAAATCATAAATTCATATGGAAATACTAAAATTCCCAAATAGCCAAAGAAATCTTGAGCAATAAAAATAATTCTGGAGGCAGTACTATACCAGATTTCAAGACATACTATACAGTTTTGTAACCAACAAAAGCTAGGAGCTAAAATCATACCCAGGAAGAAAGTCTCTTGAATTAACAGTCCTGGGAAAACTGAATATCTGTAAACAGAAGATTGAAATTTGATCCCTACCATTAATCTTACATAATAAATCAACTTGAAATGGATCAAAGATCTGAATGTAAGACAAGAACTAAAACAATTAGAATAAAACATATAGGAAACACTTCAATACATTAGTATGGTCAACGAATTTTTTTGGATAAGACCCTAAAGCACAGGCAATAAAAACAAAATAGATCAATGGAATTATGTCAAAATAGGAAGTTTCCACACAGCAAAAGAAACAATTAACAGAATGTCAGAATGGAAGGAAATATTTGTGAACTTTTTACTGACAAGGGATTAATATATTAAGAATATATAAGTAAAAATTCTCAACAAGAAAATAACAAACAATCCAGAAATTGGCAGAGGATCTGAGTAGATAGTTCTCAGAAGAAGAAATACAAATGGGCAGGAAATACATTTTAAATATTCCATATGACTAGCCATCAGAGAAATGCAAATCAGAACTGCAATGAGGTAGCATCCATCCAGTTAGAATGGCTATTATTTTAAAATTCTAGCAAGGATGTGAAGAAAAGGGATTATTTATACATTGTTGATGGGAATGCAAATTAATATAACCATAATGGAGAATAGTATGGAAGGTCTTGAAAAAACTAAAAATAGGTACACCATATGACCCAGATCTCCCTATTGTGGTAAATCAGCCTATGAAAGAGATACCTGCACTTCATATGCATTGCGTCCCTATTCACAATAAACAAGATATAAAAATAAACCTAGGTGTCCATTGATGAATGAATGGATAATGAAAATGTTGTCTATATCTATTATTATACCATAAAAATAATTAAATCCTGACATTTGCAGCAAAATGTATGAACCTGGATAGTATATTAAGTGAAATAAGACACAGAAAGACAAAAACCATAAGCATATATTCTCTCTCATTTGTAGAACTTCTAAAAAATATGTGTGTTCCATATTTAAAATACTAATTATTAGAAGCCAGGAAGTGAGGGAAGCAATGGATAAAGGATATCAAAATCCAGAAGGTTGAACATAACAGGTTCTGCTGTTTTGCAGCACAGTGGGGTAGATACGGTTTGTAATGATGTATAGTATTCTGTACAAAGAACTTGAATAGAGGAACTGGTAGGCTCCAAATGCAAATTAAAGTTAAGGAAATAGGAAGTCTGGCTGCCTGGTATGGCCAGTTTAAGCGAGCTGTGTGTGTTAAAATGTTTCATTGTACTCCTTACAAATATGAAAGTATTACATCTTAATCCAAAATTTAAGAATAAAAATGAAATGTATTATAGACTTAAACGTATGGCCTGATACTTTGAACCTACCTGAGGAAATCCACAGAGTAGATGCTTCAAGACATGAGAATGGGCAAGGATTTTTTGGATTGGACTCCAAAAGTAAAGAAAATAAAAGCAAAAATAGGCCAATGGGATTTCATCACACTATAGAAATGAAAAACAGATTTAAAAAGACATTTCTGAATGTACAACATACAAATGACCAATGGGAACATCAAAAAAATGTGCATAATAATCAGGGAAACGTAATTCAAAACTATAGTGAGGTACCAGGTCACTCCAGTTAGGTTGGCCGGCGCCGTGGCTCAATAGGCTAATCCTCCACCTTGCGGCGCCGGCACACCGGGTTCTAGTCCCGGTCAGGGCGCCGGATTCTGTCCCGGTTGCCCCTCTTCCAGGCCAGCTCTCTGCTATGGCCAGGGAGTGCAGTGGAGGATGGCCCAGGTGCTTGGGCCCTGCACCCCATGGGAGACCAGGAAAAGCACCTGGCTCCTGGCTCCTGCCATCGGATCAGCGCGGTGCGCCGGCTGCAGCGGCGGCCATTGGAGGGTGAACCAACGGCAAAAGGAAGACCTTTCTCTCTCTGTCTCTCTATCTCACTGTCCACTCTGCCTGTCAAAAATAAAAAATAAAAAAAATAAAAAAAATAAATTTAAAAAAAAAAAAAAAAAAAAGGTTGGCTATTATCAAAAGACAAAAGATAACAAATCTCGTTAAGGATGTAGAGAAAGGGGAACTCTTGCATACTGTTGATATGAATGTAAATCAGTATAATTGTTGTGGAAAACAGTATGGGAGTTCCTCAAAAAACATATAGAACGACAATGTAATTTAGTACTTCTACTCTGTATGTTCAGGGAATTGAAATACGCTTATGGAAGAGATATCTACACTCCCATGTTTCTTACAGCTACTCACAATAACTGAAAACCTAAGTGCCCATCCACTAATGAATGGAGGAAGAAAAGGTAGTTCAAATTCACAATGGAATACATCTAGCCATTAAAAAAGAATAAAATCTTGACATTTGCAACAGCATGTATGGAACTGCAGGTCCTTATGTTAAGTGAAATAAGCAAAGTACCAAAAGACAAGTACCACATGATTTCATTCATATGTAAAACCTTAAAAAGTGGATCTAATTGGAGTTAAAATTATGACTCTGGGTAACAGAGTGTGGAAAGAGTTGGTGGAAGGAAACAGGGGGCAGGGGCAGGCGTTGTGGTGCAGTAGGTTAATCCTGTAGACCCGGCTGCTCCTCTTCCAATCCAACTCTCTGTTGTGGCCTGGGAAAACAGTAGAAGATGGCCCAAATGCTTGGCCTCCTGCACCCGAAAAAAAAAAAAGATTTTTCATTAGCTTTTCTATAATTGTTGTATCATTTTCATAGAAAGGTTACTAGGTTTTGTGTGATTTTTAACCTGGCCATATATCTGAGCTGTCTCAATTTGATTAGCATTTCAACTTGCTTCTTGTTCTTAGATCTATCCTCCATACTTGTGAAAATTCTGTGCTTTTCTTTCCAACAAGCATATTTATTATTATAGTCTCCTACTTCAGTGCATCAATGAGAACTTACAGAATGGCATAAAATACTGAGGCTAATAATAGTCAGTCTTGCCTTAGTTACTAACTTTCACCAGGGAACATGTATAGTATGAATGCATGGTATGAGATAAGATTCTATTTTGGGTGGCCAGCACTGTGGCATTGTAGTTAAGCTTCTGCCTGCAGCGCCCGTATCCCAGATGAGCACCAATTTGGGTCCCAGCTGCTTTACTTCTGATCCAGCTCCCAGCTAATGTGCCTAGGAAAGTAGTGGAAGATGGTCCAAGTGCTTTGGTGCCTGCTACTGATGTGAGAGACGCAGAGCAGCCATTTAGGAAGTGAACCAGCAGATGAAAGGTCTCTCTTTCTCTATCTCTGCCTTTCACTGTAACTGATTTTCAAATAAATAAATCTTTAGAAAGGAGGAGAGGAGAGGAGAAGAGCAGAGCAGAGGAGGAAGAGGGGAGATAGGAGGGAGGGAGGGGAGGAGGGAAGCCCCTCCAGTAAATTTGTCTAGATTGAATACATTTCGGGTGCTGTAGCCGGAGGAGCCCCTTCAGTGGGAAGTACAACTGCAAATACAGCTGTGTGGTATTAACAACTGAGAAGAAACAGAAACCTATTTGGTATGAGGAACAAAGTGTTCACAAAGTGGAGCCAATTACCAAGCATATAGGTTTGGTGTATCGTGGCATGGGCCCCGATTACAGAGTGTTTGTGCACAGAGCTCGGAAACTAGCCCAGCAGTACACCTTGTTTACCAAGAACCCGTTCCCACAGTTCAGTGGTGCAGAAAGCAGCTCCTGTGATGCAAGAGTATACTCAAGCAGGTGTTTGTACAATTGGAGTTCTTTATTTATTTGTGGTTGGAATGAGGGACCACCATATTTATTTCAGTCACATCCAGCTGGAGCTTATTTTGCCTGGAAAGCCACGGCAATGGGAAAGAATCATGGCAATGGGAAAAATTTCCTTGAAAAAATATAAAATGAAGATCTGGAACTTGAAGATGCTATTCATATTGTATCTTAACTCTGAAGCAAATGACAGATCTCCAAAGTGTCTTCCATGTGGCTTTACCAGTCTGCATTCCCACCAGTGTGGGTTAGTGTGTCTTTTTTCCCCACATCCTCACCAGCTTCTGTTGTTTGTTGATTTCTGTATGAAAGCCATTCTAACAGGGGTGAGGTGCAACTGCATTGTGTTGATTTGCATTTCCCTGATGGCTAGTGATCCTGAACATTTTTTCATGTGTCTGTTGGTCATTTGGGTTTATGCTTTTGAAAAATGTCTATTGAGGTCCTTGGCACATCCCTTAGGTGGGCTGTTTGTTTTGTTGTGGTGGAGTTTCTTGGTCTCTTTGTAGATTCTGGTTATTAATCCTTTATCGGTTGCATAATTTGCAAATATTTTCTCCCATTCTGTTGATTGTCTCTTCGCTTTCCTGATTGTTTCTTTTGCAGTATAGAAACTTCTCAATTTGATGTAATCCCTGTTATTAATTTTGGCTTTAGCTGTCTGTGCCTCTGGGGTATTTTCCAAGAAGTCTTTGCCTGTGCCAATATCTTGCAACATTTCACCTATGTTCTCTAATAATTTGATGGTGTCGGGTCATAGATTTATATCTTTAATCCATTTTGAGTGGATTTTTGTGTAAGGTGTAAGGTAGGGGTCTTGCTTCATACTTCTGCATGTGGAAATCCAGTTTTCCCAGCACCATTTGTTGAATAGACTGTCCTTGCTCCAGGAATTGGTTTTAGATCCTTGATCAAATATAAGTTGGTTGTAGATGTTTGGATTGATTTCTAGTGTTTCTATTCTGTTCCATTTGTCTATGTTTTTCTGTACCAGTACCATGCTGTTTTGATTATAACTGCCCTGTAGTATGTCTTGAAATCTGGTATTGTGATGCCTCCGGCTCTGTTTTTGTTTTTGTTTTACAGTACTGCTTTAGCTATTCGAGTATGAGGAATGAATATTCGAGTCTCCTGTGCCTCCATATGAATTTCAGCATCATTTTTTCTGGATCTGAGATGGAATCTACACATTTCTGCTAGATTTCACAGTTTGTTGAACTACAATTCTTTGTAGTAATTTCTGATGATGTTTTTATTTCTATGGTGTCTGTTGTTACATATCCTTTTTCATCTCTATTTGGGTCTTCTCTCTCCTTTTTTTGTTAGTTGGGCCAATGGTAATCAGAATATACTTGCCTTCTGGTTAAAAAAAAAAGGGATAGAAGATTTACCACACCAAACCTGGGTGTGTCACCTCAGGCACACCCTTAACCCTGGAGAACTGAACAGAGCTCTCTGGCCACACCCTCTACAAGCCTCTAGAGATTCACTAAAAGCAGACAGTCCACTTATCTACAGAGTCATAGTAGAATGATAAAAGCTGCCACAGCAGGGGAAAAAAAAGAAGAAACCAACAAGTATCTCTACAAATGCCAAACAACAAACACAACAATCCAAAAAACAAGAATATGGATGACAACATGCCACTCTAAAAAGAAGACAATACTTCAATATTAGATTATGAAGACAATAAGATAGAAGAAATGCAAGAAATGGAACTAAAAAATTGATCATAAGATTACATAAGTAATCAAAAGCAAATGCATGAACTACTGAAAACCATGCAGGACATGAAAAAAAGCTCTGGTTTCGTATCGGTGCAGCTCTGGCCCTTGCAGCTATGTGGGGAGTGAACCAGCGGGTGGAAGACGTCTCTTCTGTCTCTACCTCTCTCTGTAACTTTGTCTTTCAAATAAATAAACTAAATCCTTAAAAAAAATAAGAGTGTGAATAAGAGAGGGAGGAGATGTACAGTTTGGCACACATTGTGGGGAGCAACCCGGACTAGACTAAGTTACTGGAATTAAGACTTATTCTATGCATCTGCTCTCCCACAATATGGCGCTGGGAGAGGAGAAAACAGCTTCTACGCAGCTGCCTCTTGCCAACTTGAGTGATGACCTCCAGGAGCTGATCCTGCTCCTGATTGGAGGAGAGCAGCGTACTCGGCGTGTGGGCAGCCGAGTTGGGATTGGCGGAAGAGGACTATAAGGGAGGAGAGAGACAGCATGCACCAGGAACATCTAAGGGGAACATCTGAGGGAACACCTGTGCAGCCCCCGAGAGAGCCGGCCGGCGGTGTGCCGCTCCCCCGTGGAAGTGGGGAATGTGGCAGGGGGAACCGCCCTTCCACGGAGGTGGAAGGGACGGTAGCCAACCCGGGAAGAACCAGCAGCAAACCCGGGGAGGGCCGAGCAGACAAAAGAACAGCGCAGGGTCCTGTGTCGTTCCTCCACGAAGACGGGGAGCGACATAATGGTGCCGTGACTCGGATATGAAGCCTAGGCAGGGTTTAGTGTCGTTCCTCCATGAAGAGGGGGAGTGACACACATTCCCTCGGACTTACCCCTAAGGGTAAAGCTAAAAACCTGCCATGGGAATCCAAATCCCATTAAGTTGGCAGGTATCAATGCCATCTTACTAGTTAAAGTGATCAGTTTAAGTCCATAACTGATCATAAAGATAGGATTAAGTGTCAAAGGGATCACATAAATAAGACCAAGTGTCTGCTAATAATAACAGAATTATAAAGGAGAGAACGATCCAACATGGGAAGCAGGACACACAGCAGACTCAGAAAGGCAAATGCCCTAAATAGCACTCTGGCCTCAGAATCAGCCCTTAAGGTATTCGGATCTGGCTGAAGAGCCCATGAGAGTATCTTAGGCATGGAAAGCCAAGACACCCTGGGAAAAAAAAAAAAAGAGGACCTAAATGAAAGATCTCTGCAAGTGAGATCCCAGTGGAAAGAACAGGCCATCAAAGAAGGAGGTACCTTTCTCTGAAGGGAGGAAAGAACTTCCGCTTTGACTATGACCCTGTCGGAATAAGATCGAAGTCGTCAAACTCAAAAGGCTTCCATAGCCTTGGCAATTCATGACTAGAGCCTAGGGAGATTACTGATGCCATAAACAAGAGTGTCAAATTGTTAAGTCAACAACAGGAGTCACTGTGCACTTACTCCCCTTGTAGGATCTCTGTGCTTAATGTGTTTTACAGTGTGAATTAATGCTATAACTAGTACTCAAACAGTACTTCATACTTTGTGTTTCTGTGTGGGTGCAAACTGTTGAATATTTACTTAGTGTAGAGTTGATCTTCTGTATTTAAAGATAATAAGAAATGAACTTTAATGAAGAATGGGATGGGAGAGGGAGTAGGAGGTAGGCTGGTTTAGGGGTGGGAGGGCAGGTATGGGGGAAAGAACTGCTATAATCCAAAAGTTTTACTTATGAAATTTATATTTATTGAATAAAAGCTCTATTAAAAAATAAATAAATGAATGAATCTTTGCTTTTCCGAAGGAAAAAAAACGATATATGTAAAGTCAAGATGGACAACTACTATTGACATAGAAACAGAAAGATGGCAGAAGAGAGAAACACAATACCAAAGAACATGAAGGCACTTGGGAAAGCTCATGGAGAAATTAATTAAAAGTTATTTTTTGTGCAAAAAAAATTGGAATCCATGCATATCAGGGGTTTTCAAAAAGTTTATGAAAAGTGTAATAAAAAACTACGTATAGATTTCAAAAATTCATTTTTACACAAAAGTTTGTAAGCACTTTTGTCTGTGTGCATGTGCACACAGACAGAAAAGGAAATAGAGAGAAAGAAGATGATAGGCAGAAAAAAAGAAAAAGAAAGTACTTACAGTAAACTGTGGCACCACTGGCAAATTTTGTGGATGAAGGGTTTAATTACAACATGTGTGCATCTAAAGTTATTCCCAGATAAAAGTAAAAGAGAATAATAAGTACATACAAAACTATTTTCAGGCTACTCTCAAGAATATATCCTTCAGATTGGGACAGGAACGCTGTTGCCTACTCATAGCATTATGAGCAAGGTCGCACTATCTGATATCCTTTCCAGAAATCATTTAGGAACAAAGAGATAGTTCGTCTGTGTCCTTCCTACAACAGAAGTAAGTTAAAATGACTAACGTGACTCTCCACCCTGAGTCGGTCTTAAGAAAATAGACCATAATTGTTTTAGGAAGAATTATGTGGAAAGGGAAGCCTTTTTTGCTCTGCTTTCATATTGCATCTATATCAGACAAGCTGATCTTATTAAAGATAATTGAAATGGGATTTTAAAACCTGTTTTTACAAGTGCTTCAAGAACCCTAAATAAATTGAAATGAAGCCAGTTCCCTCAGATACATGCTTGGAGTAATTCTTTTTTTAAACTTTAGGGAAGGCATTTCTGAACTAGGTCAGAGTTTGAAGCAGAGTATGTTTTTATATCTTACTCTCCTGCCAGGATAACTACTGATCACTGCATTAAATTCGGTGGTGAACAAGCACACAGTCAGAACAGAAAACTCTTCTGGTAACTGCTCACCAAAGCTACCCACTGGAAATTGCCATCTTTATATTAAAAGGTTGGACAGTCACCTGTAGGAGTATGTTCTCCCTGTTAGAATCTTTCTCTGAGTGTTGCTTTGTTAATATCTGAAATAAATATGATACAAGAAATGAAACTATTTTACTAATTTGGGAAGTCAGTTTGTTTCTCTGGATATCATTTTTTCTCATCATTAAAAAGAACATCATACTGGATGATTTCAAATTCATTTGCGGCTCTGACAAGAATGTATGCCTTAGTCAGGTTTTCCAAAGAAGCAGACTCATAGGATATGCATACAGACATCCCTTGGTGTCCATGAGGCATTGGTTCCAGAAGCCTCATGGGTATCAAAATTTAAGAAGCTCAAATCCCCTGCATAAAACTGACATACATCCTCCTGTAGCTTCCATTATGACTAATTACTTATAATGCCTGACATAATTTAAATCCATGTAAATACTTGTTACACTGTTTTGTTTAGGGAGTATAGATGAAAAAAAATCTATACATCTTCAGCCCAAACACAATTTTCTTTTGTGAATGTTTTCAATCTGTGCTGGGTTGAATCCATAGATGCAGAACCCATGGATATAGGTGGTTCACTAATATGTGTGTACGTGTATATGAATGTGTGTGTGCTGTGTATATATTTTGGTGCAAAAAGTTCTTATGAAATTGATGTGTATGAGAGGTTTTCATAAAGCTCATGGGAAATGCATACTGTGAAGTTCAAAATTCATGCATGGATTTCAAATATTTTTAAAGCAAATAAGCTTACATTTAATCCCATTTTCCACAAATTTTTGATGTATATATGCATATGTGTATATTTGTGTGTGTGTATTGTATCATGTTAATATATTGCATTTAAGAGAGAGAGAGAGATTTTAAGAAACTAGCTCAGGGGGCTGTCACTGTGGCGTAGCAAGTGCAGCTGCCGCCTGCAGCGGCAGTATCCCATATGGGCACCAATCCGCATCCCAGCTGCTCCACTTCCGATCTAGCTCTCTGCTATGGCCTGGGAAAGCAGTAGAAGATGGCCCAACTCCTTGGGCCCCTGCACCCACATGGGAAGACCTGGAGGAAGCTCCTGCCTCCTGGCTTTGGATTGGCGCAGCTATGCTGGTTGCGGCCAACTGGGGAGTGAACCTATGGATGGAAGACACCTCTCTCTCTCTCTCTCTCTCTCTCTCTCTCTCTTCATTTCCTTCCTCGGTAACTCTGACTTTCAAATAAATAAGTAAATCTTTATTAAATAAAAAAGAAACTAGTTCAGGGCAACATTGTGGTGCAGCTAATTAAGCTGCAGCCTGTGACGCTGGCATCCCACGAGGGCCACTTTGAGTCCCAATTGCTCCACTTCCAATTCAGCTCCCTACTAATATGCCTGGGAAAGCAACCAATGATGGCCCAAGTATTTGAATCCCTACCACCCACTTGAGAGATCTGGATGGAGTTCCAAGTACCTGGCTACAGCCTGGCCCAGCCCCAGCCATTCCAGCCATTTGGGGAGTAAACCACAAGATGGAATCTCTCTCTTTCTCTATCTCTCATTGCTTTTCAAATATATAAAAAAATAAATCTTTTTAAAAATTAAGAAACTAGCTTATACAATTGCAGAAGTGTTAAGTCGAACATCTGGACATTCAGAGAATGATGGCAGTTCAAGTCCAAAGGCAATCTACTGACAGAGCCCACTCTTTCACGCAGTTTAGTTTTTTTTTCTCAAAATGTTTCAACTGACTGGATAAGGCTCACTGACATAAGATCAATCTGTTTCATTCAAAGTCTACCAATTTAAATTGCATTCTTCCAACCACCCCCCCAATAAAAAGAAAAAATAAACACCATCACAGAAATACTCAGATAAATATTTAACCAAACATCTGGAAACCATGCCCCAGCCACATTGAAATATATTTGTCATTACTGTATTTTAAAATATTATAGTTATAATGACTTGCTTAGAAGTCAAAAACGGTGTAAAAAGTGTTGTTATACTTTTTCTTACCTAACAGTGTAAGAAAACTCCACCACAACTCCTGAAAAAAAAATTGTCATTTTCAAACAACCAAGACTCTTCTGTATGAATGCATTTGAGACATAACATGGAGTGAAATTTGTTCTAAAAAACAATTTGAGTGACTACAAGATATCTTATCCAATGCTAGTACATAATGAAAGCAAGGAAGAACATCACACCCTGCTACTGCATCTGTCTCATACCTAATAAGGTTCCTTCTGGTCCCTGTTTCAGGATGTAGATCTAGAAAGGATGTGGAGTCCTTTTGTCTGTACAGAGTTGTACCAGCTTCTTTTTTTTTTTTTTATTTGACAGGCGGAGTGGACAGTGAGAGAGACAGAGAGAAAGGTCTTCCGTTGCCGTTGGTTCACCCTCCAATGGCCGCCGCAGCCGGCGCGCTGCGGCCAGCGCACCGCGCTGATCCGATGGCAGGAGTGTGCCGGCGCTGCAAGGTGGAGGATTAGCCTAGTGAGCCGCGGTGCCGGCAGCTTCTTCCTTAGCTACTCCAACACGTCATTGCAGCCCTGTGATATCAAATTGGGAGTGAGAGTAACTCATAGCAGTACCCTCACAAATGTAAGGGATTATTTATCTCAGCAATACAAATATATTACATAAGTGGTAATGTAATCACTTCAAAACAGTTTTGCAAGATAAAAGAGTAATAGCATGTTATATTGAAACTGCAGTACTAAAGTAATACATGTCTCTTTTATTTGTCTTTTTTAATTTTTACTAATATAAAGAGAACAGATTTAATGTATTTCATAAGTATAATTCTAAGAAGATCACCAAATTTCCTTCCTTCCTTCCTTCCTTCTCTCTTTCTCTCTATCCCTGAATCTCCCTCCTTCTTCCAAGGATTCTAAGGTTTTGTGATGTAGAACCAAGTGTAAAGCAAGTGGCAATGAGGCCTTCAAAAGCACTCCCTCATTATCACAAAATAAGTCCAAACAAATCCCACTCTAATCATTGCATTTCCAATGAGAAAAGGTAAGTGAAATAAAAAGGAACAATTTAGGATTGTAGCACACATTGGTCAGTGTGAGAAACAAGTTCACCCATCTACTCAAAGGATGAACTAGTACTCAGGAGATGCAGCAAAATTGAGACTATAGTAGTAGTCTTGCAAGATCCGTTGTCCGGTAGGTAGGCAGGCACACTTGGGGTAGATTATAATAAACTATTTATTCTCTAACATGCAGGTCCCTCACCCAGTTCCTCATTAGCTAGTACTAATGGGGTTACAATCTTCCTGGCATTTGCTTCAGCTGTTTTGGCCACTCCTAACATCTTGTTTGCCTAAGAACGTTCCAGGTGGAGGTAACCTAGCTGTAATGCTAGCTAGCTACTTGTAGCTTTCCACACATCTGTAAGCTGTTATGTGAGCTAGTTGTCTACTCACAGCTAAACACCTTATTTTGAAAATGAGCCAAATATATTTACTTCTCACAGTCTGTGTATTTGTCTTTCACATATGAACCTAATATATTCAGTCTTAAAGGCAAGAAAAGAGACCACGTGATGGGCTGGTTCCAGAATTCCCAGAAGATGGTTAAAGTGAATGAAAAGTGACCTTCAGTAGGTCTCTTTGTTTGCCTGTACAACCTCAGGTAAGTTTGAATGAAGACAACAGAAGTTACTCTTAGGTGCTGTCCTTGGGTTACTTAATAAGGCTGACTTGAATTGCTGAACATGGAATAGAAGTATGCAGAAAGAAAGCCTGGCAAGCATTATGAAGGAATGTCCTCCAGCCCTCATCAGTATAACCTATACCTCCCCACTTCCCAGAAGAAGTGAAAATCAGTCACTCCAGTAAGCTTCAAGTTCCTCATTGACTATTTTGATTAATCTTCTCCCAAGTCTTATTGTGTTATCAGGTGTTTTCCCAGAGGATTTTGCAAAAGGAAGTGACATTTAAAGCCCTAGATGCCCTAAAGTATGTTTTTTCTCTGCACTTGCACCCTACCCCCCAAGCCAGATCTCATGATGAACCGCCAAGTTCAACAATAAGACATCTATGCCTGCACAAATTAATAAAAGTCATTTGCCATCAGTATCAAAGACAAAAGAGACCATTGTGGCAAGTAACATAAGTGGATTTTTTTTTTTTTGAAAGGCAGAGTGAACAGTGAGAGAGAGAGAGAGACAGAGAGAAAGGTCTTCCTTTGCCATTGGTTCACCCTCCAATGGCTGCCGCGGCCGGCGCACCACACTGATCCAAAGCCAGGAGCCAGGTGCTTATCCTGGTCTCCCATGGGGTGCAGAGCCCAAGTACTTGGGCCATCCTCCACTGCACTCCCTGGCCACAGCAGAGAGCTGGCCTGGAAGAGGGGCAACCGGGACAGAATCCGGCGCCCCGACCGGGACGGGACTACAACCCGGTGTGCCAGCGCCGCAAGGCGGAGGATTAGCCTACTGAGCTACAGCGCAGGCCCATAAGTGGATAATTTAAAAGCCATGACAACACTT
The DNA here is from genome assembly GCF_964237555.1 of Oryctolagus cuniculus. NCBI lineage: Eukaryota > Metazoa > Chordata > Mammalia > Lagomorpha > Leporidae > Oryctolagus > Oryctolagus cuniculus. Next base: position 145,960,524 of record NC_091436.1, on the reverse strand, counting down.
TTCAAATTAACAAAAGTTTAGAATGACTGATACCAATTGTGATACCAATTGTGAGTGAACTCAGATGTCAAAGGAAATGGGAAGAAAGTTGTTTCCACCCCCTTTCTTTTTTGTGAGGTGTTTACTGGAAGAGAATGAGTCATCACCCCCAGGCCTATGAAATGAAAAGAATGTGTGTGAGTGGGCTGTTAAAAAAAAGTCCCTTGGGGTGAGGCCTTAAACCTTCCTCAGTATAAATGCAAGGAGAAGGCGTCCTTGTACTTGCAAAGCCCAAGTATTCCTCCCCACCCCCCAGAAACACTGGAAAATATCCATGTCATCCAATCTGTCCCAGCATTCATCTAGAGTCCCTGGATATGGAATATTAAGTGAGACAGTTAAAAGTGCCCTCATTTAGTAACACAGGGACTCTCTTAACCATCTTACAGGGAGAGTATGACAAAAGAGAGTTATCCATGTTGGGGCAGGCAGGTTGTCACCACTTGGGATGCCCACATCCCACATCGAAGTGTCAGTGTAAGTTACAGCTATTCCATTTCCAGTCTAGCTCCTGTTAAGGAGTGTGAGAAGCAACAGATGATGGCTCAAGTACTTGGGGCCCTGCCACCATCCAGTGGGAGACTGAAATGGAGTTCTGGGCTTCTGTCTTTGGTCTGGCTAGTGCAAACTGCTGTCATATGTATTATGGTCATTTGGGGAGTGAACCAGTAAATGGAAGATCTCTCTCTCTCTCTCTCTGTTTTTTTTCCCTCTGACTTTCAAATAAATAAATGTATCTTTTTAGAAAGAAAGAAATATGTTCTCACACAGAGACTTGGGTTGGTCATGGAAAAGAAAGGCTCTGTACACATACAGTGTTGCAATGGTAGCACAGAGACATTGCTCATTCCTGGAATACATTCAGATTAAAAAAAAAAAAAAAAAAAAAAACAAGGTTCTTTCTTGGAATAGAACATTTAGCTCCATGACAAGCACGCCTCATTTTTTGTGTTGATGTGTTGAGACTGGTGCAAGGAGCACTATCCAGCAATTCTGAATCAGAAATTATCTACAGGTAAGCAGATGTTGGACTTCAAAGGGTGGATGAATTCCATATGGGCCAGGAAGAAGCATTCAGATGGCAAATATTTTGCATAACCAGACTGATTCTGAGTAAACAAAAACAGCCATAAAAATCTCAGGTCCTTTCCCAACGAATGGTCAAACAGTGGCCATTGTGTGTAGGAAGGAACAAATGGTCAGTAATTGCATTTAATCCCTGCTTCCATGGGTAAAAACAGAAAATGAAAGAACCAGACTCTTGAAAAACTGCAGATCAAAGGCAATCTAATGTCACAACACTATTGCTCAAAGTACACAGGTGATTTTCTTGGTGACTTTTATTAGATAATGCCCGTGATTATTATTAATTATGGGGTATTTGACAAGGCACTTAGAAGTGTACTAAGCATGCACTCTCCTTCATGGGTTTACAATCTATACAAATATGTTAATCTAACTTTTCCAACATATACCCACCAGCCCTCTCTTCACCTGCACTCTCAACCCCTTCTTGGTCTCACTGAGTTGCAGCCATTTCAGAGGACACTTCTAGCAGGACGCATATCCCTATCTGTTCTCCACTCAAATAGCTTCTCCCTCTGTTCTCCTCTAGACACTGATCCTTCTTTCTCTCTTCTCCTTTTCCAGCTTCTACTCTCTTTCTCCTTGTGTCTTCCCTTCCCTTTTCTGCAGCCAAAGTTCCTTCTTTCCTCATGTATCTTTAATTGTTTAATATTTTAACACATATAGCTGAAAAAATTTCCAGAATTCTCACTAGAACAAAAAAAAAAAGGGAAAAACTTGCTTCAAAGTTGAAGAGATAATCTTAGAGAAAGAACACGACGTGCCTATCATGGAGAATCACTACATACTGTAGAATTCTAAGCCCATCTTTCTCCTGCCCCCTCCTTCCTTAATTAATTAATGTTACTCTCAGCTACAGTTTTACGCAATCAAGTCACCCTCTGCTGAGTTCTGACAGCTAGTGTGATGGACTAGAAAGTTGTTGGTAAAGTTCTTCCATGCACAGTCAGAAATATTTTAACACTTGGAAACTCAAAGGACAGGAATGATATACCAGAACAATGAAAGCCAACCCAGCTAAATAAATAAATGTATAAATAAGCATGGTGAGGGGGAACTATGGTTTCATCAGAAAAGTCTTTCTTCATAATGGGAAACTAAATAAATATTATGAGAGAACAGCTAAAAGAAAATTAGGAGCCACGAAACTGGAGTTAAAGCAGAATTAGAAAAGTAAAAGAAGTGAACGCAGGACACAATCTGGAAGGTCAATTGATAAAATGTATAGCAAGCATTGAACCAACTCCAATCAATACACTCAGTGTGAACCGAACTGGAGCCTAATGAGCAACTCACATCCATTTTATGGTCCTATCCATCATACAAACAGCAGGGAGCAGGGGCAATTGGCTGCTGCTGGCACACTGCAGCAGCCTGCATCCAAGCGAGGTGAGCCAGTAGTGTGGCAGTAGTTTCTGTGACAAAGAACTGAGTGTAGTGGCAGGGAGATGGCCTGCAAAACACCAGTGAGCTCCTATGAAGACTCAGGAGAATTAAAGCAGTGTGAGAAGGTGGGAGACAGGGACAGTAGAGAGTTGGGATACAGAGAGGTATCATTCCCAACCAGACTCCACATCAGCCAGAAAGTCCCATCGGACGCAACTCCAATGCAGTACGGAGAAAGGAATCAATAGAAATCAGGAGCAAGAGTAAGGAGAAAGAAATCTAGAAGGGATGCGAATCATTAATAGGATGATGAAGCAGAACTCTGAGAGCTAGTCCAGTATCTACAGCCAAGATAAGTGGTAGGTACTTAGAACAGCAGTTAGGAAGCCCATGACCTACACAGGAGTAACTGGGTTAGATTCCCAGCTCTGATTCCTGATTTCAGTTTCCTGCTGTCACAGATCCAGGGAGGTGGAGGTGATGGCCCAAGTAGTTGGGTTCCTGCCACTCCTGTGGGAGACTTGGATTGAGTTCCCAGCTTCTGGTTTCAGCATAGTCATTGCAGACATTTGGGGAGTGAACTAGGGGATGGAAATACTTGCTCTTTCTTTGTCCCTAGTAAGTAATTAATAAATAACACCAAGCCCAGATGAATGAGCAAGGGATTCCTCCAGAACTCAGGAGTTATTCAGTTTTTTTCTTCTATTTTACTATCACTGCCAATTTTAGTTTTCTCCTAGGGAAAAAATTAACAAAATTCTGAGAGGAAAAAAAATATATAACACAATCTCCAAGAAAAACCTCACAGTCTGTGCAATATAAAGTTGTCTGCAGGCTCCAGGGTTGTCAGCACCAATTGTCCTCCCTCCTCGCCTATCTTAGAAGGGTTAGTCCTGGAACAAAACAGGCAAGCACAGAGAGCAAAACTTCAAGGCTGTGTCACAGGCATTCTTCAAATGTTTTTTATAAGAACACATTTTTAAAGAACTCAGAATGTGGCCTCCTTTTCTTCATTCTTACTATTCTCTGTCATTATTGCTTATTTTCAATTTGCTGCATTTTTAATTTCTTTTAATAGAGACGTCAAGTCTGTTGTAAGCTCTGAGTAGAGATGCACGACATGAATACTCCAGAGAATTAAATCTGTTAGTGTGTTAAAATGCAGCCTCCATAGCAGTGAAAGGGGCACAGATTGAAGCCCTGCCCCAACATTTGCTCTGATTACTCCAGGGAGCAAGTGTTTTATGTGGGTTAATTTAATGATACCTGCCTTGTAAAGTATATATTATAATAAAGTGTGTTTATAATAAAAAGAACAATTTTCAATACTATACACTTTGATTTTAAGACCTGTCCACCATTTGGCAGACAAATTAAACAACAGATTAAACAAGAAACTACTCTGGCTAATTGAGAAGGAAAGCAATATTCTCAATATTCTACAAGAGAACTTACTGGAGGCATTTTACATAACCACAGATCTTAAGTGTTCGTAGGAAGATAGTTATCTATGCAGAGTTTGTCATCATCAACTTCCTGTAGGAAAATTTATAAAATAACCCCCTTAAATCAAAAGTATTAATTGTTTCCTGAGAAATCTAAACTTTTGCCCAAATTACTTGGCATCCTAGGTAATAAGGTAAAATTCTCTTCTCCTCTCATTGCAATGAATGTGCAATGACTGACTGGGAGCAACAATAAAACCACAGACTTGGCAAAACTAACCACTTCTGTAGGAAAAAAAAAAAAAAAACTTAAAAGATTAGTTTTGTTCCAAGTTTAGAATTCAAAGGTTAAATCCAAATGACTGAAACTACATTATTTAATTCCCTAAGATCTACAGCAAATAGATTATTTTCTCCATAAGTGACCTTTTATAAAGACTTATTTATTTATTTATTTATTTAAAAGGCATAATTACAGAAAGGGAGAGGCAGAGACAGAAGAGATCTTCCATCTACTGGTTCATTCCCCAAACGGTTGCAATGGCCAAAGCCAGGAGCCAGGAGGTTCCTCCAAATCTCCCACATGGGTGCAGAGGCCCAAGCACCAGGGCCATCTTCTGCTGCTTTCCCAGATTCATTAGCAGTGAGCTGGATCAGAAGTAGAGCAGCCAGGACTCGAACAAGCACCCAAACTGCAGACAGCGGCACTACACTACAGTGCCAGCACTCACAGCAGACCTTTTAAATTTATCCTTTGTCTTGTTTCATCACTTTTTGTGTTCAAGTTTTCTTTCCAAATACCTCAAATATTTTTTTAAAATGAGACTTACAGTAACAACTTCTCTAGTAATTCATCTAATAATAGAAATATGTAATCTCATAATAAAGAACCTAAAATCCTCAAAGTACATACCTTGTACTTTGCCACAGTTCAATGTACTTAAGTGCTATAAAATATAACTCTGTGGGAAGAAGATGTGTGCATGTTTGAAAAGCCATGAATCTGATGGTGGAAACAGAAGAAAGATTTAAATGGAGAGGGGGAAAGAAGAGTGAAAAATTCTTTAGGTAAGACATTTGTACAATTTGGGACATGCTCAATCGGACTTGCCCCAAACGGTAGAGTTAGAAATGTGCCAGGGGATTCCAATACAATCCCATCAAGGTGGCATGTACCAATGCCATCTCACTAGTCCAAGTGATCAATTTCAGTTCACAATTGATCACACTGATAGGTCTAAGAGTCAAAGGGATCACACAAACAAGACTAGTGTCTGCTAATACTAACTGATAGAATCAAAAAGGGAGAGAATGATCCATCATGGGAAGCGGGATACACAGCAGACTCATAGAATGGCAGATGTCCTAAACAGCACTCTGGCCTCAGAATCAGCCCTTAAGGCATAAGGATCCAGCTGAAAAGCCCATGAGAGTATTTCAGGCATGGAAAGCCAAGACACTCTGGCAAAAAAATAAAAATAAAAAATAAAAAAAATAAATAAATCTCTGTGAGGGAGATCCCAGTAGAAAGAACGGGGCTATCAAAGAAGAAGGTACCTTTCCCTGAAGGGAGGAGAGAACTTCCACTTTGACTATGACCCTGTTGGAATAAGATCGAAGTCAGCAAACCCAAAAGGCTTCCATAGCCTTGGCAATTCATGACTAGAGTCTATGGAGATTACTGATGCCATAAACAAAAGTGTCAAATTGTTAAGTCAACAACAGGAGTCACTGTGTACTTACTTCTCATGTGGGATCTGTCCTTAATGTGTTGTCCAATGTGAAGTAATGCTATAACTAGTACTGAAACAGTATTTTATACTTTGTGTTTTTGTGTGGATGCAAACTGATGAAATCTTTACTTAATATATACTAAATCAGTCTTCTGTATATAAAGATAATTGAAAATGAATCTTGATGTGAATGGAATGGGAGAGGGAGTGGGAGATGGGAGGGTTGCGAGTGGGAGGGAAATTATGGGGGGGGGAAGCCATTGTATTCCATAAACTGTACTTTGGAAATTTATATTTACTAAATAAAAAAATAAAAATAAAAATAATGTACCGCTAAAAAAAAGAAAAAGACATTTGACACAAGGTGAATCATGTCTGGTGCTTCTTAATGCAGATTGTGTTTAAGCTGAGAAAAAACTTGTATAGGAAGAAATGAAAACACAGCAAAGGAAAATGAAATTATTATATCAGTTATTTAGACAAGTTCAGGTGCCCAGATTTTTTTAAATGGATGCATCTATGTAATCTGCTATCTTCTTGTGATCTTGGAAGGTGGCATAAGAAGGTTGAATATGGACAAATATTGTCCTCCCTTAAGCAAATTTTAAGATGAATTCTGGATAAGTTTCTTTCCTTGATGGCATCCCCTTACAAAATGTTAAAACTTAGCAAGATGCATTTTGTTTCAGAAAACCAACTATTCAGGTACAAGCTTTTATTTAACCTCAGGTAAATGTTTCTCAAAATAGATTCATGGTTGATAAATAAATAAATTCATTAATTAGAGGCTTAGAAAACATGTGTGCTTTTCGCACTAAATATGCTTCTGATATTGGCCTGGCCATCTAAGTTATATGTACAGTACATCTACACTGCTGGCTTCAGAATTATTTTTGCATCAAGCAGGATACGTGAAAATACTTTTCAAACTGTGGACAATAACACAAAAGCCAGGAGATGTGACCATCAATATGTTTGAAAGAACACATTTACTGTTTCCATAAACAATACCTGATGCCACTAATAAGAAACCATGCTGTCTGACTGAACAGCAGTGAAAGAAGAGATCTGTTTTCCCTCCTCACCAGTTAGCTAACATCAGAAGAGGAGCTTAGAGGACATGATTTGGATCTTCCTCTACCTGAAAGGCAGGCAAAGAAGAAGGACCATGCCATGAGCTGAATGTTTGCAACCTTCTAGAATTCATATGTTGACCTCTAAACCCAAGGTAATACTATTAGAAAGTAGAGCCTTTAGTAGATGAGAAGAATATGGGAAAGAGCCCTCAGGAATGGAATTACTGCTCTTGTCAAAGGCTGAAAGATGCTCCCTTGCCTCTTCTGTCATGTGAGGACATAAAAGGAGACAGCCATGGTTTAATTTTTAATTGGCTGGTACCTTAATCTTGGATTTCCATACCTTTAGCACTGAGATGAAAAATGTCTGTTATTTAAAAGCCATCCAGTCTATAGGAGTTTCTTACAGCTGCCCAAACAGAATAAGACCATTTCCCTTACCCCATGCAGAGAGCAGAACCAAGACAACCAGACAGAAATTACATGGAGGGAAATTTCAACTGGTTAAGGAATTGACTATAAATATCCCTGGTAGAAGTGAGATACTCAGCAGACTCATAGAATGGCGGATGTCCTAAATAGCACTCTGGCCTCAGAATCAGCCCTAAAGGCACTCGGATCTGGCTGAAAAGCCCATGAGAGTATTTCAGGCATGGAAAGCCAAGACACTCTGGCAAAAAGATCTCTGTGAGTGAGATCCCAGTGGAAAGAACAGGTCTTCAAAGAGGGAGGTGCCTTTCTCTGAAGGGAGGAGAGAACCTCCACTTTGACTATGACCGTGTCTAAACAAGATAAGAGTCGGAGAACTCAAGGGGCTTCCATAGCCTTGGAAACTCATGACTGGTGCATAGGGAGATTACTGATGCTATAAACAGGAGTGTCAATTTGTAAAGTCAACAACAGGAGTCACTGTGCACTTACTCCTCATGTAGGATCTCTGTCCTTAACGTGCTGTACACTGAGGCTTAATGCTATAACGAGTACTCAAACAGTATATTTCACTTTGTGTTTCTATGGGGGTGCAAACGACTGAAATCTTTACTTAATGTACACTAAACTGATCTTCTGTAAAAAAAAAAAAAAAAAAAAAAGAAAGAAAGAAATTATCAATTCCCAACTTGACTCTCACTGGGATTAAACATGACAATAGGTCTGATCTGATTTCATCATCATTTAAAAAAAAATCATCTATTAGTTTTCACTTTATGTTTCTGTGTGGGAGCAAACTGTTGAAATACTTACTTAAGGTATACTAAGCTGATCTTCTGTATATTAAGATAATCGAAAATGAATCTTGATGTGAATGGAAGGGGAGAGGGAGTGGGAAAGGGGAGGGTTGTGGGTGGGAGGGACGGTATGGGGGGGGAAGCCATTGTAACACATGAGTCGTACTTTGGAAATTTATATTCATTAAATAAAAGATTAAAAAAAAATATCCCTGGTAATTTTTCAGACTCAGTCTTGTAGTGTTAAGTGTAGAAAAAGGAAAAGTGAGAAACAGTGACTTGATCAGCTCTTGTCCTGACAGTTGATGTACAATGTAATACTTTATCCATTTTAGTATTTTTTTTGTTCTAGTACCATTGGTTGAACTCTGTAATTAACACACAATTATTCTTAGGTGTTTAAATTTTAACTGAAAAGTGATCCCTGTTAGGAATTTGGAAAACATTATGTTGAGTGAAATAAGCCAATCCCAAAGGGACAAATACCACTTGTTCTCCTTGATAGGTGACAACTAACTGAGCACCAAAAAGGAAACCTGTTAAACTGAAATGAACACTATGAGAAACGGTGACTTGATCAGCCCTCACCCTGACTGTTGATGAGCAGCTTAATATGTTATCCCTCTTAGTATTTTTTTTGTTTGTTCTACTTAATACTTTTGGTTGAATACTGTAATCAATACACAAGTCTTCTTAAATGCTGAAACTTAACTGAAAAGTGATCGCTGTTAAATATAAGAGTGGGAATAAGAGAGGGAAGAGATGTGCAATTCGGGACATGCTCAAGCTGACTTACCTCAAACAGTAGAGTTAGAAACATACCAGGGGATTCGAATTCAATCCCATCAAGGTGGCATGTACCAATGCCATCTCACTAGTCCCAGTGATCAATTTCTGTTCACAATTGATCGTAATGATAAGACTAAGAACCAAAGGGATCACATAAACAAGACTAGTGTCTGCAAATACTAGCTGATAGAATAAAAAAGGGAGAGAATGGTCCAACATGGGAAGTGAGATACACAGCAGACCCATAGAATGGCAAATGTCCTAACAGCACTCTGGCCTCAGAATAAGCCCTTAAGGCATGCGGATCCAGCTGAAATGCCCATGAGAGTATTTCAGGCATGGAAAGCCAAGACACTCTGGGGGAAAAAAAAAAAAAAAACTAAATGAAAGATCTCCACGAGTGAGATCCCAGTGGAAAGAATGGGTCATCAAAGAAGGAGGTACCTTTCTCTGAAGGGAGGAGAGAACTTCCACTTTGACCATGGCCTTGTCTAAAAATGATCAGAGTCAGTGAACCCAGGGGGCTTCCATAGCCTTGGCAGCTCATGACAAGAGCCTAGGCTGATTACTGATGCCATAAACAAGAGTGTCAATTTGTTAAGTCAACAACAGGAGTCACTGTGCACTTACTCCTCATGTAGGATCTTTGTCCTTAGTGTGCTGTACATTGAGATTTAATGCTATAACTAGTACTCAAACAGTATTTTTCACTTTATGTTTCTGTGCGGGAGCAAACTGTTGAAATCTTTACTTAATGTATGCTAAACTGATCTTCTGTATATAAAGAGAATCGAAAATGAATCTTGACATGAATGGAAGGGGAGAGGGAGTGGATAAGGGGAGGGTTGCGGGTTGGAGGGACGTTATAGGGGGGAAGTCATTGTAATCAATATTCTGTACTTTGGAAATTTATATTCATTAAATAAAAGTTAAAAGAAAAAAAAAGAAAAAGGAAAAGTGGGTAACCTTGGGAAGAAATTCCAGACACCAGTTTTCTTTGTGAAAGACTACTGGTTATGCAGACAGTACCCCCCAACACATACACACATTCAGAGTTCTGCACAGCAGGAGCCCTTCTACCCACTGCAGATAGATATCTTCCCACACACATAAATCTGTAGAGAAGGAAAGAGTCAAAAAGTCCACCCCTTCAACAACCATCCAAGAACCTGTGAAGAATGCTTGGTTCCCTTCCCTGATCCTCAAGAAAAAAGTTTTCTAGCGTGCGTACTTCCTAATTCCCAACAACCTCTGCCTCTTCTTCTATGAAAATGTCCCCCAAGCACAAATTGCATCAGATACTTAATATGAAATGGGATTAATAAACAGATAGCTCTCATCTATTCACAACCACCACATCTTGGAAAACCAAACAGTGCCTTCTACATATATAAGTACTGAAAGACAATAACTTCTGCAGCCTTGGATCACTTTGAGTAGAATATTTACATTTGTATTCATGCATTTTATGAGAAAGGCAGAGGGAGAGGCAGAGAGAGAGAGAGAGAGAGAGAGAGAAATGAGCAAAAGAAAGAGATATCCCATTTGGTGGTTTACTCCTCCAAATGCCCACAATAGCCTGAGCAGGGTCAGGTTGGAAATCAGAATCCAGAAACTCAATCCACGTCTCAACCACTTGCTAATGTACACCCTGTGAGGCAGGTTATGCATTATCAAGAAGCTAGAGCTGGGAGTGGAACCAGAACTCAAATCTTAGAACTCTGATATGGGATATGAGCATCCCAAGTGGCTGCTTAACTGCTGTACCAATAGCCCACCCCTGAGTAGAATATTTAAAACAGAGAGAAAGAAAGATATACAGATAATTGGCCTAAAACATACTTGGATATGTGATAGCTAAGGAGAAAAAAACCCATGGGAAGAGACTATGAGAAGTATCAGTTCCCACAGTGTCCACTACCAGTTCTCTCAGTTCTACACTAATCAGAAGTCAATTGATTGGAAATCCATGGATCCTATGCTGAAGCTTCTGTATAATACACTGTCTTGTCTAAGAGACAAAATGTGGCCAAGAAAGATAACCAAATAGCAGTTTTCTGTGTTTTCATCTTGGAAGGACCTGCCACAGTTATGCCAACACAGCCTCCCATCTTGCCTGGGATTTTGAGAAATCCATGTGAACCTATAACTTTCCATTGTACAAGTAGTGCCAGATGCACTTAGGGATTAGGCTTTTATCTAAGAATTCTACAAGTACTTGTAACAAATATCAACACTATCCATAAACTGAATATACTCCCATTATATTACTTGCATTATATGCTATTATCTTTTCTTTGTTAAAAAATATTATTCATGTAGTGCACTGGAATAGGTAAATCCTTAGTGTTTCCAGGGAGTAACAAGAGGGAGAGAGGAATCAGAAGCAACTGCGTGGGGTCCAGGGTTTCCATTTGGGGTGAAGAAAACATTTAGAGTTAGATAGGGGTGACCATAGCATAGCACTGTGAAAACACTACACACTGATGAATTGTTCATTTTAAAATGGTTCATTTTATATTACATGGATGACATTCAATAAAAATGACAAAACTATAATGGAATACGATTGATTATTCTGAGAGTAAAAGACCTGCATTCATTAGAAAAACCAACCTCCAGCCCATGAGAAAACATGACATTTCCTCTTCTGTATTTCTCATAAGGAAGCTCTGTCATGGTCACACTCAAAGGCATGTGAAGTCATCCTTTCCAACCCAAGAAGACTTTGGCCCTGCAATCAGTTAGTCAACAGTGACTACTCCTCTGGGGCTTGGCAGTTGGCTCTTAACATCTTCTTTTTGAAGCTCAGAAAACAATGGAAACACTGTCTTCCATTTTCAGGCTTGTCACAACTCTCACAGAATGATCCCTATGAAGAGGTTTTGCACAAAGTACTGACTGAAGTGTGTCCAATTATTATTGATTTTGTACTTTTCTCTAGACTGACTTATTAAATGATTTATACCTATAGGACTCATTAAACAACTATTCAGAATGCATCTAATCTATTGTGCATAAGAATTAGCTTCTAAGGACATTTCCTGTAGAAAGACTTGTGTTGGAAGGTTGTGCTTGGCATCACCTAGTTGACTGGTTCATTGGAGAAACAGAATCAATGTGTGTATGTTTCAGGGTTCTCCAGAGACACAGAACAAGCATAAACGTAGATATATATATATATAACCTCTTATGGAAATTAGCTCATATGGTTTCATAGGGAAAGGAGTTCCACGATCTGTCCTCTGCAAACTGGAGAAGAAGGAAAGCCAGTAGTGTGATTCACACTTAGTCCAAAAGGGTTGAAAACCAAGGGAATCAATAGGGTAACTCTCAGTCTGAGGCCAAAGTCCTAAGAATCGGGAAATCTGAAGTCTGGAAGCAGAGAAAGGTAGAGACCCAGCTCAAAGAGAAAGAAGGAATTAACTTCTCCTTGGCCTTTTTTTCTATCTGGACAGCTCAATGGACTGGATGATGCTACGCACATGGGAGAGGGTGAATCTTCTTTACACAGTCCACTGATTCAAATACCAATCTCTTTCAGAGACACTTTCCCAGAACCATCCAAAAAGATGTCTGACCAGCTGTCTTGGCATCCCTTAGTCCAGTCAAGTTGACAGATAAATATATATATATATTTATATATATATATATAAATATATACATAAAGATATATATACATATATATATAATATATACATAAAGATTTATTGCAAAGAACTATCCCATGCAATTACAGAAGCTGAGAAGTCCCAAGATTGGCTATCAGCAAGTTGAAGACCCAAGAAAGCCAATACTTCAATCAAAAAATTTGAAGACTTGAGACCCAGGAAGAGTCAAATTTTCAGTTCCAGTCCATAGGCAGAAAAAAAAAAAAAAAAAAAAAAAAAAAAAAAAAAAAAACCATGTTCCAGCTCAAAGCAGTCAGGCATCAGGAATTCCTTCTCAGCCTGTTTGTTCTATTTAGGTCTTCAGTTGACTGGAAGAAGCCCACCCACGTTAGCAGGGACAATCTACTTTACAGTCTTCTAATAAATATATTAATCTCATTCAGAAACACCTATACAGATGCACCCATAATAATGCTGGACTGAAAGCCTGTACAATCTGTGATCCAGTCAAGTTGACAAATAAAATTTACCATCACACATGCTTAGAGAACTTTAAGCTTCCAACTTAGTGTTCAAAAAAAAAAAATACAAACTCAAATATTTGTTGAATGAATAATGTAGATCTCTTTCAATTTAAGAAATTTGTTTATTAAGGAATGCTTCCAATAAAAATATTCAAGTGCTTTCCAGGCGAAATGAACCACCTAAAATAACTTTATTAATAAGTTTATTAGCCTTGGATGGAGGGTGTAACTGCTTACAAAATTGAAAGCAAGAGAGAGCAGGGAGAGGTTTCCTGACAGCATAGGTCATAATTTTTTCAGACCTGAAGAAGTGCTCAGAGATGGGTATGTCAAGAATTGACTGAGAACTGACCCTAGAGTGAACTGAAATAATGTGGGCTATGCATTTTTGTTGTAATTTGTTCTTGTAACCAGTATAATTGGAAGAAAGCATTCTACACCAACAGAGGCAGGTATACACTAAATCATTCTTTTATTTGAGTGGCACAGATGTTTAAGGCATGGACTTTGAAGGTAAACAATCCACCTGAGTAAAATAGTCTTCCTCTGCCCAGTGACTGCATGAAAGATTTAAAATCTCTATCCCTTTCTCCAGTTATAAAAGTGAGAACTAGCACTCACCATTTACAGTGACTGTATTGATTAATTCCAGTATGATTAAGCATGGTCAGTGCTCAATAAATTGCAGATATCTTTTAACTATCTGAGAAATTTGGAAATTTTTCACACACAAGGCTAAATAGTGCTCTTTCAAGACTAAAGATTTCAGTGCCTCAACTGGGCTATGTGATGTCAGGGAGAAGCCACAATCATAGCTCCAATGAAAGACCAGATAGAGATCACATTTTTGTGCCCGAGACAGCATGGTCAAAGGAAGCAAAGGAAGGTGCAACCTGTCTCCGTGGACCTCAGCATCCCTAGCACTGAGTGAGTGGTGCATATTGGTGCTTGGCTCATACAAGGAAGGGTTTCACTAGATCTCAGAAGCCCGTTCCTGCTGTGCTCAAAGAAGAAACCATACACACACAATACACACACAACCTTGAGGTCATTAACGGCAATAAAAAACACTCAGCCAACTCCTGACCCTTAAGCCAAATAGAGAATCAATTAAGGAAGAGCATATTTCCTTCCCAGAAACCACTTCTTTGCCTTCTCCCAGAACTGCTTCTCTGCCTCCAGTTCACCTGTTTCCTTGAAGACTAGCTTGTCCAATGTCCACTCCGAGAACATTTAATGCTGTTCTCTTTAGGGTTCCGATATTAAGTGTAATCCAAAGACACATATCCATTGTCCTACAGTGATCATAAAAATAAGTTTAATGTCCTGTATATTCTAGCTTTGGTGTGGCTCATGCACAAAGAGGTAATATCCAAGCAAAGGGTTTGAGAGGCACTGGGAACAGGCTGCTAACCAATCCTCTTATTATGATAGCCTCCACTCACCTGTATGGAAATCTCAAAGCCACCAGTAAAGACACTTAATTGGAGAAATGCAGGATTTGTTGTGGTTGTTGTTAAAATTCAGTCATCCCAAGACAAAGAGACTCCCAAGTCATGCTAGTCATATCACTTGCCACAACTTGAAGGAAAATTGGAAGTGAGTTTTAGGGGTGGAGAAAGAACAACCACTGGACACTTGACCAGTCAGTCCAAAGTTCAGGAGAACCAAGAGAGTTGAGTATCTGACCAAGTAGTGACTGAAGCAGGAAAAGAAAAGCAAATCGGGATCTTCAATGGCAAGGGTTCCAAAAATAAAACTCCATGGGCTAATGAGCAGCCTCTCATCACTTTTCCTCCTTTAATAGAAGAGACAGAATTGACCCTGTGCATCCCAGGACAGAAGATTCTTATAGCAAAGAGCCGTAGCTGCAAAACTAAGGGAGTGTAACTATGTCCTACAAAGTTAGCTGACAATAATCAAATGTCTTATGACACAGGGGAAAGGGTGACAACGACTTTCAATTGCTTCATGAATTCTGAATGGTCCCTCATGCATACAACTTGCTTTCACAACTGTATAGGTCTCCTGTATAGGTCTCCCTTTGCGTGCAACTTGAGAAGGCTAACTCCTAAGACATCTAAATGCAAATTTTCCTGTGGGTCTGTGCCAACTTGAGAAACTAACCTTCTAATACAAATATGTTGGAAATAAAGCTATACCCTTCGCCCCAACAGCACACACACTCTGTTTCTGTGATGGAGGTAAACTCAAAGATCTAAATTTTTAGTATGTCAGTAAGTTTTGATTCAAGTAGCACCCATTAAATAGAACACTCGAGAATTTAAGAGCGAAGCACTTTCTTTGAACAATCTCAACGATTTGGAGCAGTGCATCTCAAACATTAATGAGCATATAGATCACCTGGGATCTTGTTAAAAATCAGTTTCTGATTCAGTAGGTTTGCAGTGCTAACATGCACCCGGGTGATGCCACTGCTGCTACAGCTGGTCTACATTCACAATTTAAGTAGTAGCAAGGGTTTGGAGTACAAATGTGCAAAGACAGATAATGTCAGTTAGTAGGTGGATCCATAGCACTATTAATACGACTTCAAAGAAATGTAAAAGGAAAAGGATCCTTGGTGACCATTAATAACCATGCACACATTCTTAAGATCATTCAAGAACTTATCAACAAGGGAGGAATCTTCCATTAACCTCTCACTCTCTGATCCATTTATGGTGTTATGAAACGTAAACTCCAAATTGTAAATTTGCACATGTGAAACCGTGAAGCACTTTTTCTGAAAGTGTTAGTGTTTGTCATTGTTCAGCCCAAGGCTTTTGTTCTTTACCAGAGACAGATGAAAGTTGCACTTCTTCCTAAAGTGTTATTTCTTTCAAGATCTTTGGTCAAAAGTGATGATGATCCAGGTATAGGGAAGAGAGAACTTCCTGATAGAGACTAAATTAAAGGAAGGGGACTGAAAAGATGTTTACAAAATTTCATTGCCTAGTTTTATTGATAAAGAAACTTATTTCACTTTAATATGAAGAATTCTAAAACCTTAACTCACTATTTAGTTTGTCTTCTATAGTATTAAGAGTTTCTGTTTTTGGCCGGTGCCGCGGCTCACTAGGCTAATCCTCTGCCTTGCAGCACTGGCACACCGGGTTCTAGTCCCGGTTGGGGCGCTGAATTCTGTCCCGGTTGCCCCTCTTCCAGGCCAGCTCTCTGCTGTGGCCAGGGAGTGCAGTGGAGGATGGCCCAAGTACTTGGGCCCTGCACCCCACGGGAGACCAGGATAAGTACCTAGCTTCTGCCATCGGATCAGCGAGGTGCACCGGCCGTGGCGGCCATTGGAGGGTGAACCAACGGCAAAGGAAGACCTTTCTCTCTGTCTCTCTCTCTCCCTGTCCACTCTGCCTGTCCAAAAATAAAAAAAATAAAAAATAAAAAAAATTTAAAAAAAAGAGTTTCTATTTTTAAATAGTACTTTTCAGGGGTGGGCACCATGGCTTAGTAGGCTAAGTCACTGCCTGCAGTGCCAGCACCCCCTATGGGCATCAGTTCTTGTCCCAGCTTTTCTTCTGATCCAGCTGCCTGTTATGGCCTGGGAAAGCAGTGGAAGATGGTCCAAGTGCTTGGGCCCCTGCACCCACGTGGGAGACCCGGAGGAAGCTCCTGGCTCCTGGCTTCAGATTAGCCCAGCTCCAGCTTTTGCGACCATTTGGTGAATGAACCAGAGGATTGGAAGACCTTTCTCTCTGTCTCCCTCTCTGTGTCTGTAACTCTACCTCTCAAATAAATAAATAAAATATTTTTAAAAAGGATCATGGCTTAAACTAAATAATACTTTTCAGTGAATATTTTCCAACTTCATAAAAAATGAAAGAAATGGATTCTAATAGAGGCTTGGCTCTTTCAGGCCTGGTGATCTCTGGTGGGAACAGCCAGATGCCATTACTAGGTCAAATCTGTCTGAAGGCCACAAAACCAGAAAGTAGAACTAGCTGTTTTTGAAAACTTATCAGTTATGGGTCATCTGGGCTTATATACTAAATGTTCCAACGGACTAAGCAAAGATATATTTATTAGACAAAGCCAAGCTCCAAGGGAACTAGCTAAAGACAGAAGTTGTTTCCAAAACAAGGATTATGTCATCCAACATCAAAGATAACTACTAAGGATGCCTCCTCCTGCATATAAACAGTTTGCTATTCAGTTGTTAAGTTTAAATGTAGGCAAGAAACTTTCACTGAGACCTGCTTCTACAGAAAGATGTGTTAGAAGTGGAGAAACTGGATAATTCACTTTATGCTGTATTGACTGTACTTAAAGTCTACAACACATCTTTTGGTCTGTACCATTATCAAACATTCTGGTATACATTTATTTCATATTCTTGAAATGTCTGCTTTGTGTAATATGTTGAATGCTTTCTATAGAAAAGTTCAGTTGTAGATGGCAAGAACAGATATAAAGACGGAAAAAAATGAGCCTTTACAAAACTCATGGTCTACTTGGGAGAGATACACACATGCACAGACAGTACCTGAAAGGAGTGGGGAAGCTGACCTTGATCTGGTATGAAGTAAGACAGCCTTAAATTTATGAAATGGAATGCTATGTAAACCAAAGGGCAAACAGCACAAACTCTGACACTAGATTGTGTTCAAATCCCATTTATACTTGGACAACATATTTAATTTCTTTGTGATGCAGTTTCTCCATTTGTAAAATCACATAAGGATAGTACCTTGTGGGATGGTCAATTAGCCTAGTGGTTAAGTTGCCAACATCCGACATTGGAATGTCTGTGTTCGATTCCCAGCTACAGCTCCTAACTCCAGATTTCTCTAATGCAGACCCTGGGAGGCAAGTATGATAACTTAAGTAACTGGGTTTCTCCCACCCATGCGGGTTCCCATTTCCAGGCTTTGTCACCAAACATACCCCAGCAATTAATTGCACATTTGGAGAATAAATCAGTGGATCTCTCTCTCTCTCTCTCTCTCTCTCTCTCTGTCTATCTTTCTGTGTGTATGTGTCTGTGTGTGTATGCATGCGTGTGTGTCTGTGTGTGTCTCTGGCTCTAAAATAAATATTTTTATATAATAGAATATGTTTTATCATGGGGTTGGCATGAGGACTTCATGAATTAATAGACAGAGTACTTTAAAAAGTTCAAGGAAAGTATATATTACCAAAAAAAGGCATGTATTTCAAAAACATTTGCACCATAATAAGCATTTTTAACTCCATTTGCCATGAACTTTTTGAAGAACTTTCCTATGTAAAAAGTCTTGGGAATAGTTTCTGGAGCAGGTAAGTGCTTCCTATGTGTAAGCTGCTCTATAAGGGATCTGTTTAATCCCGACATACTTCCTTTATAGGAAGTTCTCAGAACCTACAGGGTGAGAGAGCAAGCCAGAAGGACTATGGTCACGGCTGACAGGCCTGCCACCTGCCATGGTTTTGGGAGTAGTGAAACAATTCATTTCCAAGCACCACAAAAGCTAAGGAACGTTTCTTTGTGCGGTAAATATTTTTGCCCTCAGTCATGTGTGCTATCCCAATTGAAGTAAACTTTCTTCCTATGTTTGTAACCACTGAAAACAGGCTCAGCCCACTGGGCTTAATCTGTTACTGGAAACCTTGGCAAGGACCTTAGGCTCAGAGCAGAGTTGATTTACAGTAGGAGGGGAAGTGGAAGAGAGAAATATTAAAATAAAGTGCAATCATGTTTCTATTTAAAAATGGTTACTGCCAGCAGTATTGCAAAATAATGCTGGCCAGCGACCAGAAAGCTGCACCTGCACAGATTCCAGCTGTAGAGCACTGGAACCCTCACTGCGATTGCTTAATAACTCTTCTATTTAGTACCACCGGCAAAAATTTGGCAATCTTACATACACACAAACACACACACACATAATACATAAACACACACAGCGGCAATTTGTTGGGCTCCTGAGTTCTTTAGACAGCAAGTCCTTCTGTGTAGGGCACTCAAGTCTTATTTTTCTAACTACTTCTAGACCATGGTTTTACTTTTACACTCTGGATGAAAATTGTACTAGTAAATGGGTTTATATCTCTATTGAGTGCATCCTAAAGGAAGTGTCATCTATAGTATGAATGTGCCTTTATTCTTCAATTTAATATCTGCATACCTTGAGAAGACTTGTATACTTTTAAGTATAGCCACAAAAAGACACTCGTAAGGTCCTTTTGCCATCATATAGTACCCCTTTCTGAGGAAGTCCTGTGAAAATGTGGCAATAACAAGACAGCCGTTACATTTAGTAGACTTACTGCAAACAGAAGAGCGCATTTATGTTCTAGTTTGAACTAACAGAAAGACTTCTGGGGCTAGAAAACAAGATGGTAAGCATCAGACCCACCACTCAACAGCTGTCCGTCTGCGTGAAGAAGATATTCTGTACTTCAGTTTATACCTCTCTACATGATAGGAATTGTAGACCTACTTCAGTTTATACCTCTCTACATGATAGGAATTGTAGACCCTGCCCTTTCTTGCTCTTAAGAGTGCTGTGAAAAAAATCTAATGGAAATGAGCATAAAGGGAATTAATAACTCCACAGCACCTCAAATCTGCCACCCAAAACACTCAGCTGAAACAGGACTTTTATACTCCATGAAGGTAACTCAGAAAAGAGGCAATGTGTGCAATCCTATCTTGCTTCCTTTAGAGAGGGTCACTTCTGAAATCAGGTATTTTCTCCTCCTGAAATCAGGTATTTTCTCCTCCCAACAAACATGTCTCAAATATTCAATAGCATGGCTGTGAAACACAATACACTGAGGCAGGAATAAATTTTATCTCTGTGAAGATAGCTTCTCTTGGTAACTTCAGATACCACTTAAAAGTCAGTGACTGGTAGAGGAGGACATGTAGGAAGCCTGTGTAGAGTTCTCAGACTTTCTGTGAAGAAGATAAAAATAAACTAGGAGAAGAAATTCAAGAAGAGAACTGAATATGTGATAGGACTGAGCTTGATTGGGGTTTTCTCTAAATCATTATTTCTTACTTTCACGGTGTCCTGGCGAATAAGATCACCCATTTTAAGTATTGGTTCTTATTTCTTTTTGGCTGTATCTTGTTCTTTTAAAATTTAATTTGTGTTTATTTTATGGAGAATTTATCATAAACTTTTGTTTCTTCGAGTTCTTCTGGGAGATCTTTTTTCTTTTCTGGGCCACCTCTTCTGGTTTAGAACTGTAGGGATTATCGCAGTGTGGCAGGGGAGTCCATGAATGGGTTAACCCAACATCAGCAGTGCAACTGGGGTGCTTTTTCACCTGGATGTGTTCAATAACCAAATAATCTACATCCAAATCCTTATGTTCACCATCACTCTGCATTTTTAAGTATGCACCACAAAAATTCAGCATTCTATTTTGAGCCACTGATCTTGTGTCCAGCCCCACTGTTTGACGTGGGTACACCCACCAAATCTATCTTTTGTAAAAATGGTTCATTATTCACGTGAACCCAGAAAACCCCACAAATCATGGAAATTAAGAGGTCAAACGTTCATGTTCACTTTAAGAACCCCCAAGAAACTACCTAGACCATTAAGGGTATGCATATCCAAAAGCCCCCAAGTTTCTGGTCCCTATTTCTTTTCTTATCATTTTGTCTTCAAATAGAAGAGTACAGACATGTAAAAAAATAACTATAATAAAATACACTAAATGCAATGATAGAAAAGCACAGAGGAGAGATATTGAATACACCAGCTATAAATCAGGAAAGTCTTCTCTGAGAAAATTCCTATTCCAAGTTCTCAAAAAAGGGGAGTCCCCAAGAAATTGTCCCCTTTCCAGTTCAATAAATTTTGTGAAAATATTTTCCATGTTTTATGTAGAAGTTGATCTACACCCACCCTTTGAAAACATGTGGTTTCATTTCTGTTGCTAATCCTATTAAGCTCTTCAAAAGTACTGAAGTAATTGCATGCCTCTCTTATAACAGATAGAGAAAAGAAATTCTTTGGAAATTTTTCCTGCAAGTCAGAGATTAAGCTCTCTGTCGTCAGGTGAATAACAGTTGATTTTTAAGATGTGTGAAATCTGAGAGTAACATATCAAGTTAAGAATGGTGTCAGTGCAACAGAAGTTAAGCATCTGTGTCATCTCACACAATTGAATTGTTAGGATAAGGAAATCTCAAAACAAAGGCAATTTGTTCCATCCCACTTTCCTCTGTCAGCCTAATCAATCGCCAGCCTCCTGCATGAAGATGGATAAAAGCACAGTTTCAAATCCTAGCAGTAACAAGGTGCACACCAATGGAGACAGCACCCTGTGGCACGAACAAATGGAAGCAAAATCCCAGTACCTTTGTCTGATCTTCTCTGCTTTCCCATTACTTTTTCAATGTTTCTAATGCTTCCAGGGACCACATAAGAAAAGTCCATGGAAAATAAATGGAATTAAAAGGTAAGATTATTTAGGTGCAAAAAAAAAGTTTGAAATTGATGAATAACTTTTTCACAATGTGAATTTTTCTATGAACTTCTTAAAGACTCTTTGAATGCATTGAAGGCAAGATTTTTTGCACCAGAATAAACATATTTTCATTGTTTTCCACCAAAGTTTTTGATGTGCCCTTGTATTTCCTACACAGAGGCCTAATATGCCTCCATCTTGCTTATCCTTGCAGACAATTTTTTTTTTGACAGGCAGAGTGGACAGTGAGAAAGAGAGACAGAGAGAAAGGTCTTCCTTTGCCATTGGTTCACCCTCCAATGGCCGCCGCGGCTGGCGCGCTGCAGTCGGCGCACCGCGCTGATCCAATGGCAGGAACCAGGTGCTTCTCCTGGTCTCCCATGGGGTGCAGGACCCAAGCACTTGGGCCATCCTCCACTGCCCTCCCGGGCCACAGCAGAGAGCTGGCCTGGAAGAGGGGCAACCGGGAAAGAATCTGGCACCCCGACCGGGACTAGAACGCGGTGTGCCAGTGCCGCAAGGCAGAGGATTAGCCTAGTGAGCCGCGGCGCCAGCCCCAGACAATTTATTTTCATAATCAATAATAGTATGGAGGAGAGCCATGGAAAACAAATAAAAATGTGCAATATGCTCCTAATGACATAGGCAGAAATCAGAAAAGTTCTTTTTTTTTTTTTTGACAGGCAGAGTTAGACAGTGAGAGAGAGACAGAGAGAGAAAGGTCTTCTTTCCATTGGTTCACCCCCCCAAGTGGCTGCTACGGCTGGTGTGCTGTGCTGATCGGAAGCCAGGAGCCAGGCGCCTCCTCCTGGTCTCCATGCGGGTGCAGGGCCCAAGGACTTGGGCCATCCTCCACTGCACTCCCGGGCGTCAGCAGATAACTGGACTGGAAGAGGAGCAACCAGGACAGAATCTGACACCCCAAACGGGACTAGAACCCGGGGTGCTGGCACCACAGATGGCAGATTAGCCTAGTGAGCCGCGGCACCAGCCAAAAGTTCTAAAATATAAGTAAGATCATTATTGTATCCTTAGCCACGTTTATTTAAATATCCAATCTTCCATTTTCCCAGAGTAGAATTATCCTTTTAATTTGTTCCATTTGGGGTTATTCTGAGAATTAACTAGTGTTTTGATAGTTCTGAAGCTCTAGAATAGAGAGTTTAAAAAACTAAAATATCATTTTTAAAAATAACCCCTTCCTCACTCAAGGCATTCAGATGGGTATTTTATTGCTATTCTGTTTACAATCTTTCCACAGGTAAGTGAACCAAGAAGTACACCTTTGGATGTGCACAGGCCCAGATATATGTACACAGTGAGTTTACAGATATTTGTATGTATGGATGCCAGGTGACAAAGTCTTTCAGAGAAGTCAAAAGACTTCAGATCACTGTTTATAACACAGAGCCTCTTTGTTTTGCAAAGGATTAGGCTATCCATTTGGAAACCAATAAATTGGATGTCTTATTGCTGAAAGGAATTCATCAGAAATTCATTAGTAAGTCTGTTGGTTTGACCCTGGTACCTGATTAGTAATTTGTTCCAAGGTGTTGTATTCATAATCAGAATTTAATATTTCAAACCACAAGAAAATAATCTGGAAAAGAATTAAAATTTAGTTCTAATTTTCCTACTAGTATTCAATTCTTTTTGAAAATTTGTGAGTCATCTCTATGTGCTCAGCCTACTAACACATAACTATAAACCCAGGGCGTGAAATCCTGACAGTTCCTATTAAGGTAAAAATGGGGTTACAGAATTCATTTTCAAAGTTTCTTCTCAGTTTATTTTTTTTAGATTAAATTGGCACTACCAAATTTAATGACAAGGCTACCCTGCTGAGTTCAGAGTCCAGAAAGCTATTCTTTTCCTAGTCTATGAATCCTACTCTGCTCTAATGTTTCTTATAATGCGACTAATAACCAACCATCAGCCATAAATGCCTTGTCATCTCATTGTTGCACACAGCAATAACTGGAGCAGTGATACTGACAAATGAACCTGCGTAATCACTTTGGATTTCTTTGTTAAATCTCACAGTGTGAAGATGGCTTCTGCCCAGCACGTCACCAAAAAACAAACAAGCTGTATGCCATCCTCTCCATCAATCTCTCTTTATTGTTGTCATCCAAACCCTGGCACTTCCTTCACTGCCACCCGTCCTCCTCTCAAAAAAGTAAAACATCTGATCTTTGAATTTGGACCACTGAGCTCCTCCTTCCACTGTTCTTTTTCCAGTTGTTTCTCTAAGAGATGGAAATCCAGACAACAGGAAAGAGAGAAAGAATGCAAACTTTCCAGTGCTGTTTTCCTTGGGAAAAAAAATAATAATAAGCTCATTAAAATCCAGTTGAGTCTGACACTTTTCCTTTTACCTTTTCAGTCTTTTTATAGTTTCAAATCATTAACTATCAGCATGAAGCTCAAAGGTAGCTCCAGCCATCTATGAAACAGTGACACATTTGACAATAATACTTTTGAAGAGCTTGTCACATTCTCTCCCCAAACAAGTCTCATTAATGCTCAAACTGTCTTTCTTTTCTCTCTGCTGCTTTTCTCTTGATTTCTCTCTAATTAGCTTGGATTTTTGTTTTTGTGGGGTTTTTTTCTCCCTCGTTCCACAGCTTGAGCTTGAAAAAAAAGGGGTGGGGGGTGGATGTCATTTCCATGAACCCCAAGGCCAAGTTAATCAGCAGAATTAATGACTCTATTACCCATTAGACAGGGGCGGTGGCACTTAACTCCAAGTACTCAGGGTTCATCATCTACAATTCTTCTTCATTTGGCTCTGACAATTGTAAACTTTTGTTCTCTTGAAGCAAACTCTGAGGTCCAACATATTTGTATAGCATTTCTTTTCACATTTAGGATGTGCATCAGGAGGGGCAGTTGGAGATGTGGCTACCTCTGTGGTGTCTTTGATGAGACAGAATCATACCATTAAATGAGAATGGATCAAAGGAGGTCTCAGAGAAGGCTGGAGAGCTGTTATAACCTGGTGGCTCCTGTGTGATTCAGCATGATCCATAATTCCCTACTCTAGAATACTTGATAGTTTCAGCATTACAAAAAATTCTCCAGGACTTAAAAAAATCATGCTACGGATGTAAAAAGGGAATATAGGGATTTAAATCAGTGAGCAAGTTGATCTAAACATTTTTTTAACAAGCATGTTGGGCATGAATAATTTTTGAAAATTTATTTTTAATCAATTGATGTACAAAATATCTAACAGTTGTTTCCCCTCTTTTGTATTTACTTTATTTGAAGACAGAGAGACAGAAAAAGAGAAAAAGATTACCATTCCCTGGTTCACCCTCCAAATGCCCACAATGGAGGGCTGAGCCAAGCAGAAGCCAGGAGCCAGGCATTCCATCTGGGTCTCACACATGAATGGCCAGGGCTCAAGCATGTAAGCCATCATTTGATGCCTCCTAAAGTGCACATTAGCAGGAAGTTGGAATTAGAAACAGAGCCAGGACATGCATCCAGGCACTCTGATATAAGATGCAGCCATCCCAAGTTGTGGTTTAACTTCTGTACCAAACACTTGTCATTACGGTTGTTTTCTATTCAACAACATTCAAGAAATATTATTTCTTTATCTTAAAAATCAACACTTACACAAAACCAATTCAGCATTCCATTTAAGTTTAAAATGCTTCATTAGAAGCATCCTGTAGAGCCTATCAGAAGAACAGTAGAGTTTACACCTTTCATAACACAAACAAAACATCCTCCATGGATATTTCTGAATAATTTGTAATGACATATTTATTGATTAACAGATAAACATAGATGTAGATTTATCTGATCAGTCAAATGGTCTTCCAAAAAATTACAAACACTAAGATCACTTCAGAGAAAATACATTTTTTCATTTTTTGTTCGTTATATATCATCCAATATAAAATGTTGTATTTTTGGTAGGTTATCTTTTCTCAAAAGGATTATCAGAAAAGCTTCTTTTGAGATGAAAATCCTGCCAGCTGGGTTAGAAGTCTCTAGAGCAAAAAATGAGCAAGTGTACTAACGTCTTTCAGGCTCTCTTTGTCTTCCCCCTCAACTGATTCTACAAATATACCTGAAAAGATGTTGGCAAGAATGATCATCACTATGTTCCTAAAGTTGTATTTATGAAATGTATGATGTATACCGTAAATAAAAGGTTACTGGGAAAACAGGTGTAAATGGGTTAAACCATGCAACTGAAAAAAAAAAAAAAAGAATGATCATCTCAACCTTGGCTTTATTCTTTTGCCAGAAGGATTCTTAGAGATAATACTATGCATGTTAAGTAGTATTTTACACAAATGAAAGGAAATACTTGGAGCATTTAAAAAATCTTAAGTCAGCAATAGGACTCAAACTTTCAAGAAAATAAAGCAAGAAAAATATCACAATAGTTAATCATGAGAGTTTTGCGTTACAAAAAAAGAGATATACAATACCTGGAAAACACTATTTAGCACAGCCATTTGCAAATACCATTTACAATGAAATCATTCATTTTATCTTTCTTTTTTATTTATTTATTTGAAGGGAGAGTAACAGAGAGAGGGAAAAACAGAGAGAGAGAGATCTTATACCTGCTGGTTCATTCCCCAAATGCCTATAGCAGCCAGGATTAGACCATGCCAAAGCCAGGAGCCAGGAACTCCATCCAGGTCTCACCTTGGCACAGAAACCAAGTACTTGGGCCATCACCTGTTGCTTTCCCAAGTTCATTAACAGGAAGCTGGATAGGAAGCAAAGTAGCTAGAACTCCAGCTGTCACTCCAATATGGGAAACAGTTACCCCTTGTCATGGTCAAACCACTGAGCCACAATGCCCACCATTCAGTTTATCTTTGACATGCAGTCAGCAGGAATGAAATAAAAGGGAAGATATCATCAAAAACAAACACTGAATCTTATTCAGGTAATAAAGGATCCCCCAAACATTTCAGCTTGAAAATCAGTGTAGCACTGTGGACCTTGTCCCATATCTGAATATCGAGGAAGAAGAATTCTAACTCCATCCTTCCAAGAATTGGAACAATTAAGGGGGTTGTGGGGGAGAGGAAGGAAAGGCATAGATAAGGCATCTTATTTGCCTTATCTGCATACAAGGAATAACAATGCTATCATGTTAAACCATATAATAGGTAAATGAAAAATAGTTTATCAGAGTCAAAACAAAGGTTCCTTCCATATCAAAGAGAAATCAATTCCAAGGACACCACTCAAGAATGTATACTCACAGGGGTGGGCATCTGGCACAGTGGTTAAGACACCACTTAGGACACCTGTACATCACTTCTCGACCTTTTGGCTAAGATCAAGTGTAGGACACCTGTACATCAGACTACAGGTACCAGCTCCTTGCTGATGCACACCCGGGGAGGCAGCAGGTGCTTGGGTCCCTGCCACCCTTAAGAGAGATCTAAATTGAATTCCTGGCTCCTGGTTTTGGCCTGGCCTAGCGCTGGCTATTATAGCATTTGGAAAGTGAACTTGCAGATAGATCTCTCCTTCTCCCTCTCCCACTCGCACCCCTTCTCTCCCCATCCTCTTCCTCTCTCTTCTTTCAAATAAAATGAAGATAAATAAATTTAAAATTTTTAAGTAATCTACACACACATAAATTGAGTGCTATATTTGTGTTTATGTGTGTGTTATTCTTTTATCACGGATAAATGCTCACTTCATTACATATCGGCTTTCCTTTGCCTTTTGACAGTTGATGCAAAATTATAGACTTTTGAGGATTTTGGAAATATCTTTGTGTTGGGCTCTTTCCCAGTGTTTTTTCAGAGTATCGTCTAGCTGCCTTTCTGTGACATTCATCTCTTTTGTCTCTATCTGCCCCATTAGAAAGCAATGAAGGCAGGGACTGCATGTGTCTTCAAACAGGAGACTGCCTGATCCACAGCTGTCATGAAATGTTTGTTGAATATACAAATGGGGGAAAATTGAGTCCACCAATCTAAGTCTACAGTAGCAGCTACAAATCACTGTCCTTATAGAGTTATCAACAACTACCTCTAGATTTCCTATTATTTGCCTTTTAAGAATCATGAGGGGCTGACATTGTGGCATATGGGTTTAAGTCGCTGCCTACAACTCTGGCTTCCCACATGGGCATTGGTTTGAGTCCCACCTGTTCCACTTCCAATCCAGCTCCCTGCTAATGCACCTGGAAAAGCAGCAGAAAATGGCCTAAGTGCTTGGGTCCCTGCACCCACATGAGAGACCTGGGTGGAGTTTTAGGCACCTATCTTAAGCTTGGCCTAGTCCCAGACATTTTGCCATTTGGTGAATGAGCCAGTAGATGGTAGATGGAAGATCTCTATAGATAGATAGAAAGATAGATAGATAGATAGATAGAGATATAGAGCTATGCTTTTCAAATAAATAAGTAATTTTAAAAGAAAATAGACACATTTCAGAATGAGGATAAGATGTTTTTGTGTTAGGGGCATATGATTTTTTGGGAAAAATTGCTTAGGTCAGACATATTACCTTACCATACTTTTATCCTTGACTAATTTTATTTTCACAATTTCAATAATACAAATAAAGAAAATTAGGATTTTGGGCAACTTCAAAAAAATCAATCCATTACTAAAATTCACTTTACTGTACTTAACAAGTGTGTGTGTTTTTTTTTTTTTTTTGACATGCAGAGTTAGACAGAGAGAGAGAGAGAGAGAGAGAGAGAGAGAGAGAAAGGTCTTCCTTTTCAGTTGGTTCACCCCCCAAATAGCCGCTACGGCTGGTGCGTTGCGCTGATCTGAAGCCAGGAGCCAGGTGCTTTTTCCTGGTCTCCCATGCAGGTGCAGGGCCCAAGCACTTGGGCCATCCTCCACTGCCTTCCCCGGGCCACAGCAGAGAGCTGGCCTGGAAGAGGGGCAACCGAGTCAGAACCCAGGGTGCCAGCACCACAGGCGGAGGATTAGCCAAGTGAGCCGCGGCGCCGGCCAACAAGCGTGTTCTTAAACCTGAATCTATATGAGTATCACTTGGTGTGCTTTAAAAATTATTGGTATTCAGATCCCACCGCAGAGAGCCCCATTCTAGCTGAGCATTATAGCGTAGGTGTTGCCAACTAATATGTAGTCAGGGCTGAGAGCCTCATCCGAGAGGAAGATGGTGAGCAGACGTCTGAAACATGAAGTAATATCTTTACTTCAGGTGCCTCCGTGAAGACCTTCAGGTGCCGTGCAGAGTCAGCATCTTCTTTCCTGGGGCCATTTACCTTCTCTATTCCAGTGCTTCTGACATAGATGGCCTCCACAGACAATTCCCAGGACAGCAATCACACTGAGAGGCACTAATGAATTCAGGCTCACTATGTAATTTCTGTTACTGGGAGATGATGACATAAATTATTCATTCTTAAGCTGGCCAGGTATTAGGATTAACCAAGACATTTCTTAGAAATTTAGATGCCATGAATGGGTAACTGAATTTTTCTGAAGATAAATCCCTATAAAATGCATTTTGATCAAATTTTACAAACAACCTTTATATTTCAGCTTATTCATAAGTTGCTAGATCTGCATATGTGAAAGCACGAATTTGACATAAATGAGTTGGACAGAAATACATGGCAACATGTGTTTCATTCTGAAAACAATTCCTTTCTAGGATATGATAGTCTGTAACTTTTAGAAACTGACCTATCTGTATTGGAATTCCTGTTTTACCACATAAAGTCATGTGGTCCTGGTGAAGCTACCCAAAGTTTCTGTGCAGCAGAGGCAGTGAGGATAACAGGAATATGTTCCTCCTGGGCTGCCGTGACCTGCCCAGCATAGCACAGATGCTGATACATGCTCATTTCTCTCTCCTCCCTCGTGCCCTGCAAAGTGTGTCCAGTGACAGAGACAAAGTATAAAGGAAAGAGAACAAATGCAAAGAAAGACAGATACACAAGAAAATATAAGCATAGGTTAAGCATAGGTTGTCAAGAACATGTAATTCATGTACCTAAAATCTAAATAATTTCCAATAATAAAGGGTGAGGATCTCAGTGCTAAATCTCTCTTAGATCTAAAACATTTACAGGTTCAATGCTTCTCTGAATGTTTGCCTGAACTCAGATACAGCCATGTTTAGTTGATTTCTGGAAAAATGTTTGAAAACAATTCATAAAGTAACAATTAATAAAGACAAAAGAATCAGACTTCACTGAAATTGATGTGTTGCTCATGAAGAAGATGGATTTAATAAAATAAGGTCACTCTAACTTGTAGCTCTCTATGAGGTCCACTCTTAGAGCCAAGAACTTGGCTTCTACTTATTTATCAATAATATCAAACGTCAACAGTGCTGTGAAACCTCTCCAAAAAAATCCTGTTCTAAATAAAATGAATTCTGTTCAACAAATATTTATTGAACAACTTAAATATCAAAAGTATCCTTCTCCATTCTCCCAGATTTCCTGAAATATGACTTCATTGTCACACTTTCACACTATTTTTTGCATATCCTTTTCCCTTTTTCCTCTCCCCTACTAAACTGTATCCTTTCCAGATGGAAACCTAGGCATATTAGTCTTGGAATTCCTCTTGCTAAACACAGCACCTAACACAGTGATTTGGGGAACAGTAGAATAGAATGAAGAGCTAATTTATCTAACACTAAAGTACCATGTATTCAAATTTTATAGAGGTACATACAAGCATTTGACAAAGCTCAATCTTGTTAGTGAAGATTGAAGAAAAATAAATTGAAATAAAATATTAGCAAACTGAATCTAGCAGTACACTCAAAGAATAACTAATGAGCCATTACTAAGTGGTGGCCATGTCCAGAATAAAATAATAGTCATTATTAAAAAATATATCATAAAATTCACCATCTTAAAAAGTCAATGGAGAAAAATAATATTACCTCAGTAAATACTAAGAAGTCTTTTGATAGAAAGATACTCCCATAATATGATAAAAAATCAAGCTCAAATTAATTGCAGCTTCAGTGTTAATGATAAATCTCTGGAACCATTGATATGAAAGTCAAGAACAATGATAAATAGTAAATTCCAATAAAAACTCCATTATTTAGTGTTATATACATAAACAACTAAATACTTCTTAAATATATAATTATGTTAAAGAAAGAGGGAAAATTACTATTTTTATAAATGGCATATTTATATACCTGAAAGAAACAAAAGATTCAACAACAACAACAAAAAAATCCAGAAAACTTAAGAACTCGATATGTACCACTAACTCTTAAAGAACCTAAATTGGCTTCAGGCTGTCTTCCCCCCAAGCTTAATCCTGGAGGAAATATATAGGAAAATACTAGAGAGAGAATAGAGAGAATCAAAATTCTAGGTAGAAAGAAGTGTAAATTTGAAATGCATGGCAATATCCAGGGTGAGGACTTGAAGCAAAAGGCTTGGAGTCCTGGCAGTGCAGACCTCGCCATTCTGCTCTTGACTCTGCCTTGCCAGTGGCTCTCTCAGCACTGTCCCAGGACCATGAGCACCTGCATCACTTGAGGACTTGGTAGGAAAAATGCTTGTGTCCTAACCTGGCATACTAAATCAGAAATTCTGGGAGTGAGGCCCAGTGATCAGTTTTTAAGAATCCTCTGGGTGATTCTGATGAATACCGAAGTTTGAGAACCACGGTCATAATGCTGCTTCTCACTGTGAGGAAAGTGTAAAGTACTGAGCTCAGGAGTTGTTCTACGGGAACAGTTCCCAGGTCCCTGAGTTCTCCATTAGGGGCTCATGTACACCCCATGCTTATCAGGAACGCTGAGACTATGCTCTGGCCTTCCTCCAGGGATTTGCTTTGACAGAGTAAATGAGCTCACAGGCCAAAATAGAAGGTATTTGAGGATCTTACTTATTTCCAAAAAACAAAATATGGTAGAAGCAAATTCTCTCAGAAGCAAACATATTAGGAAAGAAAGACCAAGAGCTTAAAAGTATTCAATGTATATGTAAAAGCTTTTAAACATTGAAAAAAAGAAATTATGGATAAGGATCACTAAGACAAAGGGAACAAAAACAGTAAGCTCCATGACTACCACAATTTACTATCTAGAAAGAGTTTTCAGGGTACAACACAGGTGGGAAGAACCCAACAAATCTACTAATTAGCTGCTTGGGATGCTTGCATTCCATTTCTAAATTCCCGGGCTTAAGTTCCTGTTCTGCTTCTGCTTCCAGCCTCCTGTTAATGTAGACCCTAAGAGGCAGCAGGAAATGGCCCAAATACTTGCGTTCCTATCACATACATGGGATACCCAGATTGAGCTAATGCTTATTATAATCAATGTTTAAAAACAGTGAAAAAGAGAAAAATCTTAAAATCACACACAGAAAAACAGTGAATTATTGAGGGGAGGTAAATATGAGAAAGACATCAAACATATCAGAAGCAATGCAAGTCAGAAAACAGTGGAACAATAACTATCAAGAAACAAAAGAAAATAATTGTCAGGCTGGCACAGTGGCTCACGTGGTTAATCCTCCGCCTGTGGTGCCAACATCCCTTATTGGCACCAGGTTCTAGCCCTGGTTGCTCCTCTTCCAGTCCAGCTCTCTGCTGTGGCCTGGGAGGGCAGTGGAGGATGGCCCAAGTCCTTGGGCCTCTGTACCCGCATGGGAGACCAGGAGGAAGCACCTGGCTCCTGACTTCAGAGAGGTGTATCTCCAGCCATAGAGGCCATTTGGGGGGTGAACCAACCAACGGAAGGAAGACCTTTCTCTCTGTCTCTCTCAATGTCTAACTCTATCTGTCAAATAAATTAAAAAAAAAAAAAGTTTTGTCAACTTGGAATCCTATACCCACAGAAAATATCTTTCAAAATCAAGAGTAAGGCTGGCGCCGTGGCTCAATAGGCTAATCCTCCACCTAGCGGCGCTGGCACACTGGGTTCTAGTCCCAGTCGGGGCGCCAGATTCTGTCCCGGTTGCCCCTCTTCCAGGCCAGCTCTCTGCTGTGGCCCGGGAAGGCAGTGGAGGATGGCCCAAGTGCTTGGGCCCTGCACCCTCATGGGAGACCAGGAGAAGCACCTTGCTCCTGGTTTTGGATCAGCGCGGTGCGCCGGCCGCAGCGCGCCAGCTGTGGCAGCCATTGGAGGGTGAACCAATGGCAAGAGGAAGACCTTTCTCTCTGTCTCTCTCTCTCACTATCCATTCTGCCTGTCAAAAAAAAAAAATCAAGAGTGAAATAAAGACATGTTAATACATACAAAACTGAAAAAAACATAATCAAACCATCACTACAAGAAATTTTAAAAGTCCATCAAGCAAAATGAAAATGCTAACACAAGAAATTCTGTGTCTTAGCCAAGAAATGGAGACAGTAAAAATAGTAAATGTTGGGTAGATGTTAAAATTACTTTTCTTCTTGTTCATAATCATTTTATTTTTTTCTGTTACTATTTTTTCTTTCTTTTCCCCAGAAACTTTTATTTAAGGAATACAAACTTCATGCATTTTATAAATATAACTTTAGGAACATAGTGATTCTTCTCATTGTACCTGCCTCCCTACCCTCACTCCCACCTCTTTTCCTCTTCCCTCTCCTCCTCACATTCTTATTTTTATAAGATCTATTTTCAATTAATTTTATGCACATATGATTAACCCTATACTAAGAGTTCAACAAATTTTATGAAAAAAGATAGTTTAAACAAAAATACTGAAATGCAATGTAATTCATTACTTATATCAAAATAAATATGCAATAAAAATGGCACAAAATCCAGAGAAAGTGAATAGAAGTATATGTTTAAGATGCTTAAATAATACTTAAATTGATACAATTCTAGCAGTTTTTTTTAAAGAAGCTAACATGCTAACTCTGAAATTTATATGTAAATAAAACGTCTTGGGATTATTTTTTAAGAGAAGAACTAATTTAAAGAGTTGTACAACCTGATTTGAAGACAATACAGTGTTGGCATTAAAGAAGAATACCGATTAATAGGACAGAATAAAACCCAGAAGTGGATCTTTACTTACATGGTAAATTTACTTTTGGTAAAGTGGCTAGCTCACTCAATGGGGGAAGGGATCATCTTTTTCAGTAAATGGTGCCAGAATAACTCACTGGATAGCTATGTACAAAAAATACAGAGCAACCCAGAGAGCACCAGCAGAGCTTCTCACACAGCAGTGCTCTTGTCATTCATCTCATCAAACAAGAACAGTTTCGTAAGAGGTTTCAAGGTAAATCACCAGGCATTTACCTCTCTGTCCTCATTTAACATCTTTCTGTTTCCTAGTCTTAAAAATTCTTTAAAGGGCACCCATTTTCCTTCAGCTGACAATGCAAAAAAGACTACACTGACATAGTTAAATTCCCAGGACTTTCAGTCCTTCAAGGATGGACTCAATGATTGGTATCATTGCTTATAAAAGTTTCTTGAACTGGACGGAATCTATGTTGAGAAATAAATCTCATTTTCTTTCATTTTTATTCTTTATATTTTCCATGAATTTTTTGAAGTCCTCTGGTATGTGTTGCTATTGTACAACTCAACCCTAAGACAAACCAATAAAAACTAGCCAAAATATTTGGACAAACTCCCCCAAAGAAGATATACAGTGGGGAAATAAATACATTCAAAATTTCTTAACACCATTATTCAGTAGAAACATGAGCATAAAAACTACAGTGGAATTTCACTACATACCGACCACGATGACTGAAATTTATGAGCCTGTCAAACCAAAATAAACTTAATATATTTTTGTCATAAAAACTAGGAAACACTAAACAATAAGATTGAGAAATTGTGCATGTAAAATTAAGTTTCTTTTAATGGGTAAATAAAGGCAACCTATATGTTTGAAAGATACAAATAAAACCAGAAGATAATGTTTAAAAAACTATGATAATGACTTGCCAACTTTACCGTACAAAGAATTCTTACAGATTAGTTTTATAAAACTCAGAGGGTTATAAACTGTTAATTTCCAGAGAAAAAAGAAGGTGATCAACAATAATATGAAAATTTTCTCTATCTTAGTTATCAAGGAAATTTTTAAAAACCTAGAAATGATCTTCAGAAATTGGCAAAATTATTAGTAAGCCCATATCATTGTACTAACATGCCATAATAAAAATGTAAATAAATACATGAATAAGTGTTCTCTTGAATAGATATGACATTAGAAAATACAAATTTCTCTGAATTCATACATTGAATTCAATTTAAAATTTTTAGAAATTTATTCAAATGCCCATTCAAAATTCCAACTAAATAACTAAAAACTTGGCAAAATAGAATTCAAAGATATTTCCAATTATTGTTCAAATTCATTGGGACAATAAACTGGTCATTTGCCATAAAAAATGTTGCCAATTGTTAGAGAAAATAAGCTATTCATCTGGAAGAAAACAAAGATGCTACTGGGACATCATATCATTTATTTAAAGAGTAAAATTAAGACATAAAATTAATAGCTGAAATTTGGATTGAGTTGTTTTATGTTAAATAATCATACAGTGGGGAAAGCCTCTTAGCATTCAAAACTCAGAAGCATAGAGAAATACAATGCTGATAAATTCATGAAATAAAACTAAAAATTTCATTATGAGAAGAAAATAAATCATATTGGGCATATTTCTAGAATCTAAAATAAAAATTGGAAAGCAACATGTGTCAGGCATATGACAAAGGATTATTAGTAAATATACAAATAATCCAAACAAGTTATCTGGGATTTTTAAAAAGTGTACTATCACAACAACAGATGAAGACCCAAAATAAAAACTGTAAAATATTCAGTAGTAATAAGGATATTCCTTCTCACATATAATCAAGCAATGCACATCTAAGCAACCATATATAATATCAGTAGTGCCAAAATCTATTATTAGGTATTGAAAAATATCTAAATCTACGCTGAAAACAAAATAAAAACAAGACACTTAAAATTTGTTGAAGGAATTTCAATTCTTGTGTCCTTTCTAGAGAACATTTTGTCACAAATGATAAGAAGGGAAGCAGGAAGGGGACATTAGAGTTGAGGGCTGAGGGTAGGGACGTAAGAGAAAAAAGAAGAAAAAATATTTTTTTCCTTTCAAATGTTATTTAAGCAAATTATGGGATGAACAAACTAACAATGCAATCATCAAAAATGATGATACGGAAAATTTTGTCATGAATAAGTGCTCAAAGTTTGTATAAATAATACTATATATAATTTATAGTGCTATTCACAAACATATACACCAGTGCCTTTAAAAATTTGTGGGAAATGCATATTATAAAAAATATGCATGGATTTCAAAAATGTTTTGCCCCTAAACACACTTATCTTTTAATTACACATTTCCACAAATTTGTTGAAGTCTCCCTATAAAGAAGACTATGTAAAAATGGTTGTGTGGGTATGAGTGTGTGTGTGTGTGTGTGTGAGTATGTGCATGTGCCTGCACGTGAACATAGAAGGATATCTAAAAGAGTTTTCAATGTTACATTAGTAGTTACCTTAGTGGTGGAATTATATAGAATTATTCTTACATTAACCATAATACATTTCTAATGGTGTCTGTTTTTAAAGCTATGAGCATAGTTTTAAAGTAATAAAGCTATTTTTAAAAAATATGAATCATCCAGGGGCTGGCACTGTGGCATAGTATGCTAAGCCTCCGCCTGCAGTGCCTTTGCCAGTATCCATATGGGTGCTGGTTGGAGTTCTGACTGCCCTTCTTCCAATCCAACTTTCTGCATATCGCCTGGGAAAGCAGTGGAATATGGCCCAAGTGCTTGGGCCCTGTGCCATGTGGGAGACCTGGAAGAAGCTCATAGCTCTTGGCTCCTGGCTTCGGACTGTCTCCAACCACTGCAGCCATTTGGGGAATAAACCAGAGGATGGAAGATCTCTCTGTCTCTACTTGTCTCTGTCTGCAACTTTGCATCTCAAATTAATAAATAAATCTTTCAAAAAATATGAATCATGCAGTAAGATATGAGTGTAAGAGGACACAATTTAGGACCCCATCAGCTGAGAGCTTCTGCATCAGCATTGGAAAGCAAGGTCAGACAAGACTGCTGCAGTCTAAACCACTAGTAAAAAAGCTGCAGGGAGAGCCTAGAGGGAATCCGGCTTGGAGTCACATGGGGGATAGTGTACCCACCAAAATAGAGAAGAAAAAGCAAAGGAGGAGCACGTTTTCTGTCTCCTGGACCATTCTGCAATGGAAACCTAAAACAACCTGACAGAGAGCAGGTGCCATTTTGGACATACGTAACAGCTGTGCCAGCTCATGCCTATGCCCAGCAATCATCCAAGTGGAGGCACCTGAGTCTGGTAAGAAGCACAGACTGGGGGCTGGGAGCTTCGGACTGTGGGAGGCTTGTGTACCAGGACTGTAAAACACTGAGGCTGCGTGAGAGGGCTCAGGGTGTGGCTGAGACACTGGGCAGTCACTGTTGGAGGTTCCACAGGATAGGGTTCCCTGGTTACCTGGCAAGAGACGATGCTGGGAAATCTGAGCTTATACTGAAGAAGGCACAGACTCTTTGTGTGGTCCTTGTGGCAGAATGAATTAATGCTATAACTAGTACTCAAACAATATTTTACACTTTTTGTTTCTGTGTGGGTGCAAACTGTTGAAATCCTTACTTAATATATGCTAAATTGATCTTCTGTATATAAAGATAATTGAAAATGAATCTTGATGTGAATGGAAGAGGAGAGGGAGTGAGAGATGGGAGGGTTGCAGGTGGGAGGGAAGTTATGGGGGGGGAAGCCATTGTAATCCATAATCTGTACTTTGGAAACTTATATTCATTAAATAAAAGTTAAAAAAAATGGATGAAGGACATACTCACTGGGGCTACTGCCCAGGCACTGGTCTCCTTCAAGGAGAGGAGCTGAGTTGAGTCTATGCCAACAGACAAGAAGAAACCTCCCTCTGATAAAAAAAAAAAAAAGGGAGATTTACCACACCAAACCTGGGTATGTCACCTCAGATATGCCCTTCACCCGGGAGCACTGAACAGAGAGCCTCTAGTTATTACCTGAAAGCAGACATTCCACTAATCCAATCAGAAATAGTTCAAAGATAAAAGCCACCACGGTAAAAAAATCAAAGAAACCAATGAGTATCCCCACAAATGCTGAATAACAAATGCACCAATCCAAGAAAAAAGAACAAGGAAGACAACATGATACCTCCAAAAGAACACAAAACCTTAGCACTAGATTGTGAAGATGAAGAGACTGAAGAAAAGTCAGAAATGGAATTCAAAAAACTGATCACAGAATTATTTAGAAGTAATCAGAAGCAAATGGGCAAACTAATGAAATCCATACATGACATGAAAGGAAATTTCCACCATGAAATTGAGATCATAAATCAAAATGAAATATTGGAAATGAAGAATTCAATAGAACAAATAAAAAAAGTGGAGAGCCATAACAACAGTATCAGTGAAGCAGAAGAAAGAATATCTGACTTAGAAGACAAACACAGAAAATGATACAGTCAAACCAAACACAAGAAGAAGAAATTAAAAAACTAAAAAACACTGTTGGGAAACTACAGGACACTATCAAACAACCTAGCATATGCATTATAGGAGTTACTGAAAGCATGGAAAGAAAGAAAGGATTAAAAGGGCTTTTTAGTGAAATAACAACAGAAAATTTCCCCAACTTGGAGAAAGAAAGGGGCATCCAAGTACAGGAAGCACATAGAACTTTTAATAGACATGACCAGAAAAGATCTTCACCACAACATATTGTAGTCAAACTCTCCACAGTAAAACATAAAGAAAAGATTCTAAAATATGT
The DNA here is from genome assembly GCF_964237555.1 of Oryctolagus cuniculus. Lineage (NCBI taxonomy): Eukaryota > Metazoa > Chordata > Mammalia > Lagomorpha > Leporidae > Oryctolagus > Oryctolagus cuniculus. Next base: position 145,922,420 of record NC_091436.1, on the reverse strand, counting down.
ATGAGAGAAATGCCAGATTACTTTCAGAGGACCTCCAATTAGACTCATCAGAAACCCTATAGGCTAGCAGAGAATGGTGAGATATAGTCCAAGTCTTAAGAGAATAAAAACTGTCAACCCAGAATACTATACCCTGAAAGCTCTCATTTATGAAATAAAGATCTTCCATGACAAACAGAAACTTAAAGAATTTGTCTCCACCTGTCCAGCCCTATTGATGATGCTTAAAGATGTGCTGCACACAGAAACATAGTCATCACTATGGAAGAAGGTAAAGGAAGGAAAACTCCCAGTAAAAGTACAAAAAAAATCCAAAATAAAAAAACAGGAATATTTTTGGAAAAATGGCAAGGCAAAGTCGTTACTTATCAATAGTCACCTTGAATGTAAATGGCCTCATCTCTGCAGTTAAAAGACACATACTGGATGAATGGATTAAAAAACAAAACCCATCTATTTGCTGCCTACAAGAAAAACATCTCACCAACAAAGATACATGCAGACTGAAGGTGAAAGAATACAAAAAGATATTCCATGCTAACAGAAACTAAAAAGAGCTGGTATTGCCATCCTAGTATCAGACAAAATAGACTTTTACAGAAAAACCATTACAGTAGACAAAAAAAGACATTGTGTAATGATTAAGGGATCAATTCAAAAGGAAGAAGTGACTATTATAAATGTATAGTCACCTAATTACAGGGTACCTGGCTATTTAAAAGAAATGTTAAAGGATCTAAAGGGAGATATAGATTCAAATACAATAGTAATGGGGGATTTCAATATCCCACTTTCAGCAATAGACAGAACAACTAGACAGAAAATCAGCTCAGAAACAGCAGAGTAAATCAACACTACAGACCGAATGGACCTAATGGATATGTGCAAAAATCTTCATTCTACAGTCGTAGAATACACATTCTACTCACCAGCGCCTGGAACCTTCTCTAGGATTCACCACATGCTAGGCCATAAAAAAAGTATCAGCAAATTCGAAAAAATCAAAATCATGCCATGGCCTACAACAAAAACAAAGCTGGAGGCATCACAATACCATATTCCAAGAGATACTGTAAGGCAGTTACAATCAAAACTGCTTGGTACTGATACAAAAACAGATGGATAGACCAATGGAACAGAATAAAAATGCCAGAAATCAATCTAAGCATCTACAATCAACTTACATTTGACCAAGGAGCTAAAACCAATCCCTGGAAAAGGATGATCTCTTCAACAAATGGTGCTGGGAAAACTAGATTTCCACATGCAGTAGTGTGAAGCAGGTCCCTTCCTTACCCTTTACACAAAAATGCAATCAAATGGATCAAAGATCAAAGTCTATGACTCAATACCATCAAATTGTTAGACAACATTGGAGAAACCCTGCAAAACACTGGAACAGGCAAAGAGTTCTTGGAAAAGACCCTAGATGTACAAGCAATCAAAGCCAAAATCAACAGATTATATTACATCAAATTGAGAAGTTTCTGCAGAAGAAACACTGCAGAAGAAACATCAGGAAAGTGAAGAGGCAACTGATAGAATGGAAGAAACTATTTGCAGACTTTGAAACTGATAAAGGATTAATAACCATAATATATTAAAAAATCAATAAACTCCACAACAATAAAACAAACTATCAGTTAAGAAATGGGCCAGCACCCAGCTCCTGACTTCAGATTGGCTATAGCGGCCATTAGGGGAGTGAACCAACGGAAGGAAGACCTTCCTCTCTGTCTCTCTCTCACTGTTTATAACTCTACCTGTCAAATAAAAAAAAGTTACTATAAAAAAAAAGGAAATGGGCCAGGACTTAAAAGACATTTTTCAAAAGAGGAAATCCAAATGTCCAGCAGACACGTGAAAAAATGTCCAGAATCACTCGCCATCAGGGAACTGCAAATCAAAACCACAATGAGGTTACACCTCACCCCAGTTAGAATGGCTTTCATACAGCAATCAAGAAACAACAAATGCTGGTGAGGATGTGGAGAAAAAGGTACCCTAATCCACTCTTGATGGGACTGTAAACTGGTAAAGCCATTATTGATGACAGTTAGCAGATACTTCAGAAATATAAATATAGACCTACCATATGACCCAGCCATCCCACTCCTGGGAATTTACCCAATGGAAATGAAATCATCAAAAAAAGTTTTCTGAACCCCCATTTTTATTGCAGCTCAAGTTACAATAGCTAATATATGGAATCATCCTAAATTCCTGTCAACTGAAGACTGGATAAAGAAATTATGGGAAATATATATTCTATGGAATACTACACAGCAGTAAAAATAAAATGAAATCCAGTCATTTGCAACAAAATGGATGAATCTGGAAAGCATCATACTTAGTGAAACAAGCCATTCCCAAAGGGACAAATACCATATGTTCTCCGTGATCTGTGATAACTGATAGAGCACTTAAAATGAAATCTGTAGAAGTAAAGTTGACACTTTGAGGAGTAATGACATGAACAGCCCTTATTTTGACTGTGGAGGTACAGTTATTTTTTTTCTTAATGGCGAATGGGACAGGGAGGAGAAAGTGAGAGGAGAAGCTTACAGGGCAGGTATAATGGGAAGAATCATTATATTCCTAAAGTTGTACTTAGGAAATTTATACTCATTAAATAAACAGTTTCTTTGGGGGAAAAAAAAGAGTTTAAGAGTAATCTGATGGGGCTGGTGCTGTGGCACAGCAGGTTAAAACCCTGGACTGAAGTGCCAGCATTCCATATGGGCGCCGGTTCTAGTCCCAGCTGCTCCTCTTCTAATCCAGCTCTCTGCTATGGCCTGGGATAGCCGTAGAAGATGGCCCAAGTCCTTGGGCTCCTGCACTCACGTGGGAGACCCAGAAGAAGCTCCTGGCTTCTGGCTTCAGATCCATGCAGCTCCAGCCGTTGCAGCTATCTGGGGAGTGAAGCAGTGGATAGAAGAGCTTTCTCTCTGTCTCTACCTCTCTCTGTAACTCTTTCAAATAAACAAAAATAAATCTTAAAAAAAGAGTAATATGATTCATTCAACTTAAAACCACATATGTATTATTATTGTATTGTACATATTTTGGGGTTACCACTGGCAACTCAGTACACGTATTAAATATCAAATGATTATAATGATAAAATCAGGTTATTAGCACTTCTGTTTTCATAAACATCTCTTATAAATCCTTAAAAAATGAGGGTCAGGTGTTTGGCATGGTTACATTGCTGCTTGGGGTGCTTGCAGCTCACATGAGAGTACCTGAATTCAAAACCCTGGGCCACTCCCAATTCCAGCTTCCTGTTAATGAGCATCCTGAGAGGCAGTAGGTTATGGCCCAAGTTGTGTGTCTTTGCCCACACAGGAGACCAAGACTGAATCCTTAGCTCCTGGTTTTGCCCTGGCCTGGGCCTCAGCTATTGAGGGCATTTGGAAAGGGAACCAGTAGATGGCAAGATGGGAGACCTCTCTCTCTCTCTCTCTCTCTCTCTCTCTCTCTCTTTACTCTCTTTCTCTCTCCTTCTCAAAAAATAAAATAAGATAAACAAATAACTGCTTTTTAAATAAGCAAGGCATTAAATATAAACTAATGACAGAAAAAGGGAAATGTTATTTGCTATGATTTGATCAGTATACTTTGAATACATTTATTGAAATTCACACTGTACTCCAGAAATATGCACAATTATTACGTGTTAATAAAGCATGTCTTCTTTGAACAATCTTTCTATTAGTTCAATTTCATTATTACTCTGTCTCTTCACTTTGGAGAAAACAGAGGAGAAACAGGAAACATTTGACAACATTTCAAATATAAAATCAGTATTTCATTTTCTTTTTCATGGTTTTAGTAACTGAATTTCATTTTAGGTCAGCATCCTTTCAGATATTTGGAAAGAGGCAACATTCTAAATATTAACTTTAAGGTAACATTAAAATGTCATCCACACATTTTAAGTGTACTGCCCAAAAAAAAAAAAAAAAAAGCATTGGCTGTGGCATGCAAAAAAAGGAAAGAGGCAGAGGAAGCAAGCCAACAAACACTGATCACGAGTAGGTGGAATGAAAAACAATGAGAGTCTAAGGGTTGGGGTAAAAACAGAAAACAATTGAAAATTCCAAATCTAGAGCTATAGCATAGGATAGATTTGGCGGAGCAGTCCAGTATTCATAGCCAGGGACCATTCATTCAACCTTTTGGTTCAAATCCAGTCAGATATTATCTCCAGGTGCAATATTTGGCACTGAGATGAACGTTAAAATTAAATGTTTATTGGTGCCTTAATACTGTCAGAGCCTTGTTCCAACTCTGACCCAGGTTTGTTTCCATCAGGAAGAATATATGGTGCTTAATCCTGGTTTCCCCAAGATTCAAGAAATGTCATCACAACCATCTTGCTTCCATTTCTCATGTCAGTTTTAGGAGCACAGCTGTCTTGTGTACTAGTATCTGGCCATAACATAGGCTGCAAATATTGCGGGTAATCTGGATTATTTTCACTTTAAATTTAACCATTTTAGCAGAAAATGATATCTTAGACAATATTAGATTGTTCTTAAATAGATACTTTATCTGACAATGGATTTTAAGTATGTAACACTTTCAATCAGTCATTCTAGTTCTAGAAATTTCCACTAAGGAAGTCTGTGAATGTATAAAAATTTACAAACAAAAATTTTTTTAACTTTTATTTAAAGAATATAAATTTCCAAAGTACAGCTTACGGATTACAGTGGTTTCCCCCCCATAACTTCCCTCCCACCCGCAACCCTCCCCTTTCCCACTCCCTCTACCCTTCCATTCACATCAAGATTCATTTTCAATTCTCTTTATATACAGAAGATCAGTTTAGCATATATTAAGTAAAGAATTCAACAGTTTGCACCCACATAGAAACACAAAGTGAAAAATACTGTTTGAATACTAGTTATAGCATTAAATCACACTGTACAGCACATTAAGGACAGAGATCCTACATGGGGAGTAAGTGTACAGTGACTCTTGTTGTTGACTTAACAAATTGACACTCTTGTTTATGGCATCAGTAATCACCCTAGGCTCTTGTCATGAGTTGCCAAGGCTATGGAAGCCTTTTGAGTTCACCGACTCTGATCATAATGAACAAATTTTAATATAAGCTTATTTTTCATAGAAAAGAATAAAAGACAAGAAAGCACACTAAACTATCCAAAAAATAAGAGACTGAGAAATAGTCTCTTATTATAAATAAATAAAAATGAGTACAGACATTGTACAAGTTTGTCACAAAGTTTTTAGAAAACCAAATTAAATAAATTTTACTTTGAAATGTATTTATTACTGCTACATAATACATATTTCCATAAATTTTAGAAGATCTTATATGCAGGGATTTCAAAATGCCTTAGTACCAAAATAAACTTACACTTAATTCCATTTCCCACAAACATTTTTTCCCACAAACATTTGATAGTCCCTTTGTATACAGTCAATTTTTTAAAGATTTATTTATTTATTTGAAACAGTTACTCAGAGAGAGGAGAGGAAGAGAGAGAGAGAAAGAGAGAGAGAGAGAAAGTCTTCCATCCGCTGGTTCACTCTCCAACTGGCCGCAACAGCCGGAGTTGCGCTGATCTGAAGCCAGGAGCCAGGAGCTTCTTCTGGGTCTCCCACACAGGTGCAGGGGCCCAAGGACTTGGGCCATCTTCTACTGCCTTCCCAAGCCATAGCAGAGAGCTGGATTGGAAGAGGAGATGTCATGCCAAAAGGATGTCACCACATTCATTATCCGGGTCACACGACAAACAGTGCACCTAGAAATTGTTTGCTACAAGGTCTATGAGATGGAAAATATTTTGATCTGAAATTGATCATATTAGTAACCCTTCCATAAAAAGAAAAGTTAGACTTAGATATGCCACGTAATTGGGTGTGGACCAAAAGAGATAGATTTTTCTCTAACATGGAAACTTAAATAAGAAATCTTGAAGTTACAAATTTATATTTACTTTGGAAGGTCAGAAATTATCTTGTTGATTATGACTGGCTTCTTTTAAAAGAATTAAATCCGCCGTGGTTCACTAGGCTAATCCTCCACCTGTGGCGCCAATACCCCAGGGTTCTAGTCGCGGTCGGGGCGCCAGATTCTGTCCCGGTTGCCCCTCTTCCAGGCCAGCTCTCTGCTGTGGCCCAGGAAGGCAGTGGAGGATGGCCCAGGTCCTTGGGCCCTGCACCTGCATGGGAGACCGGGAGGAAGCACCTGGCTCCTGGCTTCGGATCAGCTTAGCGCGCTGGCCGCAGTGTGCCAGCCATAGAGGCCACTTTGGGGGGTGAACCAATGGAAAAAGGAAGACCATTCTCTCTCTCTCACTAACTCTGCCTGTCAAAAAAAAAAAAAAAAAAAAGAATTAAATCCATCATAAACTTCTGCTGAAGATTTTGAGACTATCATTCATTTGGAACACAAATTCCCAGACAATCTAGATTCTGGCAGTAACTTGCATTTACTTATTTTGGTTCAAGGTTTCAATTTTACCTCTGCTTCTTCTTCTTTTTTTTTTTTTTAATTTATTTGAAGGACAAAGTTACAGAGAGAGGCAAAGTTACAGAGAGAGGCAAAGCCACAGAGAGAGAAAGTTCTTCCATCCACTGGTTCACTCCCCAAATGACCACAATGGCCAGAGCTGAGCACATCTGAAGTCAGGAGCCAGGAGCCAGGAGCCGGGTCTCCCACATGGGTGCAGGGGCCCAAGGACTTGGGCCATCCTCCACTGCTTTCCCAGGCCATAGCAGAGAGCTGGATTGGAAGAGGAGCAGCAGGGACTCGAACTGGCACCCAGATGGAATGCCAGCACTAAAGGCCAGGTCTTTAACCCACTGCTCTACAGCTCCAGCCCCAACCTCTGCTGCTGCTTCTCATGCAGCTGGTCAGATTACAAAAACAGTACTGACAGTGAAACGTAGAGAGAGATTTGTATAATTCGCCTCCAATCTTTCACCAATTGTTAGATTACTGACGAGGTGCTATCTCAAGCCTTCCCTTGGCTAATTCCACATTTACTTGGGAAGAAATATATGATATGGGAGCAGAATACCCAAGTTTTAATATAGCTTACTTATGTGAGGCTCTGGAGACTCAGTTTCCCCATCTGTGAAATGGAGAAAAAGTCTATCTCAGAGAATTGTGGTAGGGTAAATGAGAATCTGCTGAACAATCCATAAATCTTCATTACCATATATGATTTCCACTTTGTCATATAAGTTTTTACTATCAGGACTACAGAGGTAACTATAATTATTATTGGAATTGCTGTTTAAAGAATAATTTTAGAGTAGTTTTAAAGATTCTCAGCAAAATGGAGAGGATGATACAGAGATTGTCCATATACTCCTTGTCCCCACATATGCACAGCTTCCCTCGTTATCAACATCCCCACCCCCAGTGTGGTATCTTTAGTACAATCAATGAATCTATGCTGACACATCATTGTCACCCATAGTGCTGAGCTTACATTAAGCCTCACTCTTGGTGTTGTACATTACTTCAGTTTGGAAAAATGTAAAATGAATGGCAGGTAGCCAGCATTGCAGATTAGTTTCACTGGTATAAAAATTCTCTCTGCTCCACCTCTTCATCCTCCCTGTTTCTCCTACCCCAGTAACTCCTGGAAACCACTGATCTTTTTACTCTCTATGGTTTCACTTTTCCAGGACATCATGTTAGTTGGCATGATACAGTATAGAGTTTTTACAGATTGGTTTCTTTTACTTAGTAACATGCATTTAAGCTTCCTTTTTATCTTTAGATAACCTGATAGCTCATTTCTTTTTAGCACTGAATAATGTTCCATTGTCTGGACTTACCACAATTTATCTACTACCTAAAGACATCTTGTTTTCTTCTAAATATGAGCAATTATAAATTAGGCTGTTATGACTATCCATGAGCAGGAGTCTGTGTAGACATAAGTTTCCAACTTCTTTGAGTAAATACCAAGAGTGACTATTGGATCCTATGGTTAGACTATGGTTTAGTTTGGTAAGAAACTGCCAATCTGTCTCCTAAAAATGTCTGTACCATTTTGCATTCCCAACAATAATGAATGAGAGTTCTGATGGTTCCATATCGTCATCACCATTTGGTGCTGTCAGTGTTTTAATTTTGACCATTCCAACAGATGTGGAATGTTCTCACAGTGTTGTTTTACTATACGTTTCCCTGATTACATATTTTAATTTGCTAATTTGCTATTTGTATGTCTTCTTTGATGAGATGCCTCTCATAATCTTTAGTCCAGGTATTAGTCTGGCAGTTTGTTTTCTTATTGTTGCATTATAGGACTTCTTTGTATATTTCCTTATCAGAATGCCTTTAGCAAATATTAATCCCAGCTGATGACTTGTCTTATTCTCTAACTCTGTCTTCTACAGGACTAAAGTTTGAATTTTAATTAACTTCAGTTTATCAATTTCATTTTAATGGTTATACTTTGGTGTTGTATCTAATGTCATCACCATAGCTAAAGTTATCCAGGTTTTCTCCTCTGTTATTTTCTAGGAGCCATATGGTTTTGGCTTTACATTTTAGTTTATCATTCATTTTGAATTAATTTTCACGAAGGGTATAAAGTCTGTGTCTGGACACACTTTTTACATGTGGCTATCCAGTTGTTCTACCAGCATTTGTTGAGAAGATTATATTTGCTACATTGTACTGCTTTTGCTCTTTAGTTAAAGATCGATCATTATATTTATGTGGGTCTATTTCTGAGCTCTCTATTTTGTTCCTCTGATCTGTTTTTTTTATTCTTCTACCAATACCACACTGCCATGATTACTATATCTTTATATTGTCTCCATATAATTACTTCTTACTGTTTGTTTCATAAGAGTTAATTTTTGCCAAAAATTTGGAGGTTGTCATAGAGATAATGGAGGTGATGTCATGTGAAGTACACCACACCGTTGAATAGGTAAGGCATTGATGGTGAAATATCAGTGGAACTATTAAAAACATCTCCTCTACACATAAAAACTACCCTAAAACTCAGTGGCTTAAACAGCCACTATTTTATCTGCTCAGTCACTATTTTATCTGCTCACAATTCTGTGGATCAACCAGGACTGCCTATGTGGTTGTTCTGTTCCATGTAGTGTTGGTGAAGATCATTCATTTGGCTACATTAAGCTTATGAATCAGCTCACTCAAAAGCCCACAAAGTCTTCACTCACATGTCTCATGGTCTAGTACACCTCATGTGCCTTTCTGTCTCTTTAAGTGACTATCTTAGACTAACAGTATTATGGACTCGATGGGGATCAGACTTCATTACATGGTTACTGGCTCCCAAGAGGAAGAGGAAATATTCTAAAAGGGAGTTCACAGTATCTTAAGGTCCAACCCCAGATATTTGCTTCAAAAAATCCATTTTTCCATATCTATTGATTAAAGGTAATTAAAGAGTCAGATCATCCCTTCATGAGAGGAGGTTCAGCAAAAAACAGGAAGCCATCTCTAAACCACTTCTAGAGATGCTGTCATTCAATCTTTATGTTCCTTTTAATTCAATCTCACCATGAATAGTTACATGTTACACTGGTTTGGGGTAGAATTATTCCACAATGGATTTTGATTCCTCTTTTAAAAATTCTAATAAAATCATTCCTACTCACCCCTGTTTACAGGTAGTCTGAACACAATTTCCCTCTCTACCTGAAGAATATCACTTTCTGAGTTCCAGTCTCCTAAAATAATAGGTAATTCGTAAAGTAGAGTCAAAGCAATGGGTAAGATGATTAAATATGGAAAATGATAAGGATGAAGGATGGTGAAAGGATATCAAGGTCAAATCCTATGTTTCTTGTCTTATGCAGCAAACATAGCTGATAATGAAAATTATACCTGGAGACCAAATTATTCTACATCTAAATGCAACTGGCTTGAATTTCCAATTCCACAGTCTGCACAAGTCATTGTCCTTGTAAAGATTGCAATTCCTAGAAACCTCCATTCTCTGATCAACCTGAAACAGTTCTTCACTGTCTGTGCACAAATGCGCATACACATACATCTGTTCACATCCTGCACAAGTTTCCATCATGAAAATGGAGAAGGTTTACATCTTAAAACAAGTAGCTTTTACTGAGAATTTTATACATCTCCTTTCTTAAAATGCTCATTGTCTCATCAGAAGTTCCCTATCCTCTTGTTTCTTCTCAGTTTATCTCGATCTTTCTATTTTTCTTCCTACTTTCTTAGTTTTGCTTCAGTTTCCTCCTTTTTCTCTCTTCTCTGCCCCTTCACAAAAGAGATATAACATGACAGCTTCCTGCACTGGGAACAGACCTGATTTCTCCCACTCTGAGGTATTAGCTGATGCCCAGGTTCCTGGCAGCAGCTGGGAAGGTAGGAAGGATAGCTATGACTTCCAAGCAAACAGAAACAGTACTATTCCAAAAACGAAGTATGGCAAAGAAAGCAGTTTCTGCTTAGAAATGGTGATAAATGATAAACAATAAAGCCCAGTGGGAAGATGTAAGGGATCAAATGCATCCCTTCATGCGAGGTGCAGTACAGAATTTGCAGTCATCTTTAACCCACAGTGTCATGTCATCTGGGAATGTATTCATCGTGGCTGCATGGACTTTCAGGCACCTTCAAGAAATAGAAAGGGAGAGGCCAGTGATAGAGATCTGGAGTCCTAGGTCTGAGCATTAGGCATATCTGGAGATTTACAATATCAAATCACAAGTAACTGTCACCAGATTCCAGCAGGTTTCAAATCACTGCTGGCCCTGCCCTCTGACTTAAAAGGCCCAGAGATGACCACATTGTTTATTGTTTACACTCACATGAAAAGACAAAGGCTTGAACAAGAAGTGAGCAGAGGACATTCCTCAAATTGAGAGGTGTGGCTTCATTTCTGTTCAAGGGTCAAAGGCTCTCTTCTCTCCTATACAACCACATTTTCAACCAGGGTGTCACTAACACTGATTTCCACATAGCTCCATAGAAAGTGGTCCAGCCAATGGCAGATTTGGTGGATTGCCCTTTATTTTTGCTTGCGGGAGAAAATTCATCATTCTCCTAGTGGTGTGCTGCTGAGAGGGTGATCTTAATTAAAATGTAAAATGTCAAACACCAGTATGGAGGAGGGTCAGCCTGGGGGAGAACAAATGAGTCAGGTTTATGAGTCACTGAGCAGAAAGCTGGTAACCCTACTACTAGAAAAGATTATAAAAAGAAAGCCAAAAGTTCATGTTATGTATTGAGCTACCATCTTTTCTCCACATGCCAATCAATGTAGACGCATGCATACCTACCTTCAAGGTAAACTGTGCAACTCACTGGCCTCACATAGGCACTATGTGAGCAAAGACTGAAGAGGGTATTTCAAGCTTCTGTTTAAGAGTCTGACCTTTCTTTTTTAAAAGATTTATTTATTTACTTGAAAGGCAATTACAGACAGAGAGGGAGAGACAGAGAGAGAGGTCTTCCATCCGCTGGTTCACTCCCCAAATGGCCACATGGTTGAAACGGGGCTGATCAGAAGCCAGGAGCCAGAAGCTTCTTCTGGGTCTCCCCTGGGAATGCAGGGGCCCAAGCACTTGGGCTGTCTTCTGTTGTTTTCTCAGGCCATCAGCAGGGAGCTGGATTGGAAGAAGAGCAGCTGGGACTTGAACTGGTACCCATACGGTGCCAAAGGCAGATGCTTAACTTACTATACCACAGCACCAGCCCTGTTGGTATTTTCTTAAACATTATTTATCAGACCTTCAAATCCATTTGTGTTAGAAATGAGGCAGGGCACAAAAGTTTTAAAGGATTTTTTAAGGAGCAGCACTTTCTGCTCTTTGAAATTATGATGCTGTTGGGCTTCTAGTTTCAGGCCCAGTGATGAAGAAAAGCAAACCTCAGTGATTTCTAATCTTTGGTTCAAGAAGCTCCTTGTCACTTCTTATTTTCCTCCCCTTCCACCTGTGCTTTGGCTTGGAATCCACTTCTTTCTGGAAGAGTTTCTTGGCCCCTGCTAGGGTAGCTGCCCCTCTTGTACACAGGTGTCCTTGAGCATCAAGAGCAAATTGATTCCAGGAGCCCCTTAGATAGCAAATCCCATGGGTGCTCATATTCCTTATTTAATATGGAATAACATTTGCACGTAACCTACACAATCTTCATACATAATCTAAATCATCTGTTGCTTCCTTACAATACCTAACACACTGGAAATGTGGAAATGCTATGTAAATAATTGTTATGCTGTGTTGGTTAGGGAATGATGACAAGAAAAGAGGATTTTCAGTGCAGACACAATTTTTCTATAACATTTTCAGTTCACAGCTGGTAGATACGGAATCCACAGATAGAGGACAGATTGTTCTTTTATAATACCCTGTAGTTATGTCCATCAAAACCCATGTTAGGTTAGGTGGTGATTACCTATTTACTCGTCTGTCACCCCCTTAGACATCCTCTTCTAAAGCAAGGACTATACTTCTCAACATTGACTCCCCAGCGCACGGCACAGCATCCAGCACAGAGTAGCTTTGCAACGTTTGTTGCTTTAATGATCGTTGTGCAGTGACACCATCCCATCAGATCTTGACTGTAGTCCCACGAGGAGGTGAAGAAGCTGACACAGGGTGACTCAATGACTCACTTTGTGGCTGAATCCGGCCAGGTCCCCTGAACTGTGAACAATATTGGAAGCACATGGTGCAATCCAGCTTCCACTCCGCCTTCCACCTACTTCGTCACTGTGCCATTGAATTACAAAGCTCAGGACTCAGAATCACAGAGAACTGGAGCTGGAAAGGACTCCAGAGACTGCTTTGTCATAGTCCAGCCCCAGCATTTTACAAAAATGAAATCAATCGAGAGGAAAATTACTTGCTGCGGACCTTGACCTGAGACTCCAGCATGTGGGGTGCCTCTCTATTTTCTTTCCTTTGGTAGAAAGGTACATTGATAATGATCACTGATTGATAAGCATAGCTTTTCTTCCAGATCTGAGCCTTTATCCCAGGCCTATTCATGACATGCAAACAAGTGAATTTGAAAAAAGACATAGTTTTCCATTCATCTTTCCACTCTGGTTCCACATGCCACAAAAGGAGACCATTTGGCGGGGGCTGAAGAGGTGAGAAGGGACCCATGACTGCAGTTCTGCATCGCCACTCAGCAGGGCTGTCAGTAATGTCTTACTTAACATGCTGTCACAGAATTCTCCTTCAGTGTCACCTCGGTCGCTACTGTAACACTCCATAAGAAATAATGCCATCTGTTAAAATACACAAGGCAGGGAAACGCAGCTGCTGTCATCACACAAAGATGGAATTAGCCAACACGAAGCAATTACTTTCCTTTTAAATTTCACAATTAAAATTTTAGTCTTGCTTTATTTGTATCACAAAAGTCACCACAACACTGTGCCTGTTGAAGTAACAACACCACTCTCTTGATGAAAACATAGAGGAGGAGGAGATTCGTTGGGGATAATGGTAATTGTTACTCTGTTGCCTGTTTCATAAATATCTTCTACATTCCATTGGGCCATGTTAATTATAGGTAGCAGTACTAACAATAATGGATTTGCATATAGTGTTCACATTTAGGCTCTTCTAGTAATTACAGGAAAAATTCACAAAGTGAGGTTGATAGCTGATGGAATGATTATTATGCTACATATCCAAGATTTTTTTTCTCTTTCTCTGTCTTCTTGCTAGTAGAAGATTTAACAGAAAAGGAAGACACCCAGCTCATAGGCAAACAGGTTTCTAATTTAAACAGAGATGAAATTCTGCCTCTCAGTTTTTATTCCATTCATTGGAAGGGAGCAGATTGCTGGCTAAACAACAGAAGGGTGGACTTATTCAGAGCTTAACTGCTGAGCTAACTCTTCAAAAAGCTGTAAGAGATCAACAATTGCCTTGGCCATACTCCATTATGAGGGTGTCAGCAAGCTGGTGTTTCTCTCTTTGCTGCAATTTTAGCATGAAAGTTATATACTGTATTTTCTTGGGGCGGAAGAATAGGCAAAACCTGGCTTAACTGGTTTCTGATGGGCAAAGTTCTCTTGCAGAGAACAATAAAATGATTGACTACACGAAAGGGTTAAACTCTCAGCTTTTCTCCAACTTCTGACCTGTTTATGAGACCAAACACCAATAATGCTATGAGTATAGAAATACTTAAATATTTGTTACTTGGTTCTTCTTCAAAAGGAAACTTAAAATATCCACCCTTTTCGCAGTGTGTTTTATGACTCTTTAAGCTTCAGTAAAGTTTCCTTTCAGAATATAGTATTTGCTTTTCACAACCTTGCTTAGTTATCTGGTTCTTAGACCAGTGGTCCCCATATCAACCAGTTCATAGACAGAGTAGCTCTCAAACCACATGGTAAAAACACTTAGTTCTTGGGCCAGTGCTGTGGTGTAGCAGATAAAGCTGCGACCCGCAGTGCCGGCATCCCATGTTGGCATCAGTTCAAGTCTCTGCTGCTCCACTTCTGATTCAGCTTTCTGCTATGACCTGGAACAGCAGTAGAAGATGGCCCAAGTGCTTGGGCCCCTGTCCCTGCATGGGATACCCAAAAGACACTCCTGGCTCCTGGCTTCAGATTCACTCAGCTCTAATCATTGCAGCCATTTGGGCCATGAATCAGCAGATGGAAGATCCTCTCTCTCTCTCTCTCTCTCTCCCCCTGCCTCTGCCTTTTGCTGTAACTCTGCCTTTCAAATAAATAAATCTTTAAAAAAAAACACTCTATAGTCAATACATGGGCCTTTACAGGAAAATTAGTTACCATAAAATTGACATTTTATCATAAATGTCTCTAATTATTTATTTCTTTACATGGAATGATGTTGTTAGAAAATGATAATTATTAAAAGAATGATCATTTACTATGCCCCAACTTCTGTAAAATTAGTTATTTTTTTAAAAGTACACATCCAAAAATAAAATCCACATACAGGTTTCCCAAACCCTCTAATTCCTTCAGGACTAAATGCCCCATCAGAGATAATTCTGTAGGCTCACCTTTAAGAGACTTAAAGGTTCATATGCTAAAACCAGGGATGCTGGCCTAATGCTGTGGCATAGCAGGTAAAGCCTCTGCCTGCAGTGCTGGCATCCCATATGGGCATCACTTGGACTCCCTGCTGCTCCACTTCCAATCCAGCTCCCTGTTATAGCCTAGGAAAGCAGTGGAAAATGGTCCAAGTCCTTGGGCCCCTGCACCCACATGAGAGACCCAGAAGAAGCTCCTGGCTCCTGGCTTCAGATCAGCGCTGCACTAGCCATTGCAGCCATCTGGGGAATGAACCAGCCGATAGAAGACCTCTCTCTCTCACTCTCTGCCTCTGCCTCTCAGTAACTCTGCCTTTCAAATAAATAAATAAATAAACAAATAAATATTTTAAAAAGCCAGGGATGCTACCATTTTGGAATAATCCTATTAGCCATTAGGTCTTTCATTTCTGGTAGGGCACAAGGCAGCAGCTAACAAAATTATTCTCATAAACAAAATCTGGAGAAATACATTACTCATACTCATAGATTTTTGCCTTGGTCTAATGGCCAAAATCTTGATGAATACAATGATGTCTGATGTGTTTTTATAGGAAGAAAACTCAATTTTATCACAGACTGCAAGATTCTTAAGGTTCTTGAATACAAAAGGTCTTATTTAGAAAGAAATTTAAATCTATAAATATAATTCACAATCAAGGATCCTAAAGTCACAGAACAGCAATAACAACATGTCTGATTGCTGATTGAATCACACACTACCAGCATTCCAGGGAATCAATCAACAAAGGAGTCCCTAGGCCAGGCTTGTCTGCATTTTATACCATGAGACACATATTCAGACAGTCTTCAGTTCTATAAGATGCTTGTATTGTTTGCAGATTGATTTATAAAGAGGAAAGAGTATATGCTATATATTATACCAATCTTTTAACTATACTATTATGTTTAATATACATTAATAATGATCTCCATTCTGCCTTACCTGGCCACAGAGCTCTAAAACTAGTTTTCAGTTACCATGTTGAATTTCTATATTTTATTACTCCTTCTTTTCTGAGCCAAGCTTGAAAGAATACACAACAATGGTAAAAGCATGTAGTTATAAAGAAAGCAAAGATTATTTTTCCCCATGCAATGTATAAGGAGGAGTCTTATGGGACTCAGAGAGGAAAAGATACACAATCTGTTCAAACCACCCAATTTCTCATTTAATCCTCCACTTGCCCATCTCTTACCAACTCTTCATTTTTGTTAAATCCCTTATCTTTTCCATCCCTCTCCTGCTGTTCTCTTTTGGGTCCTATAGACTTGCTATATATCCACACCAAGACTCATGTTCGCACAGACATTTAGCATAATCACTTCATGTAACACGTGAACATTTTGCAAAGTAGAATACGCATGGAAAACATATACAAACCCTTCCCGCTTTATCAAAAGCAATAATTGGGGTGTCCAGCGCTGTGGTGTAGTGGGTAAAGCCCCTGCCGGAAGTACCGGCATCCCATAAGGACGCTGGTTGGAGTCCCGGCTGCTCTACTTCCGATCCAGCTCTTTGTTATGGCCTGGGAAAGCAGTAGAAAATGGCTCAAGTCGTTGGGCCCCTGTAACTGCGTGGGAGGCCTAGAGGAGGCTTCTGGCTTCTGGCTTCATATCATTCCAGCTCTGGCCATTACAGCCATCTGGGGAGTGAATCAGCAGATGGAAGACCTCTCTCTCTTGCTCTCTCTCTCTCTCTCTCTCTCTCTGCCTCTCGTAGCTCTACCTTTCAAATAAATAAATAATTTTTTTTTAAAAAGCAATAGTTGAGGGTGAGGGGATCTGTACATGTGAATGAAATCAAGTAAAATCTGCCTACTTTAGATTTTTCCTCTACTATAATGATTATTTTTTCCATTCCAACATTATCCTTAGGGATGTACAGTTCATGTGAGCCGATAATTAAGAATAAGCTTAAAGGTGTGTAGAAGGAAAGCAAGTCTAGTTTTGAGTCTGCTTCAGTCCTCAGGTGAGACATGAAGTAGTAGATAAGAAACAACATGGATAACTGAAGAATCAGTGTTACCTGGGATCTCACCTACTCCTACACACAAGCACCTACCAGATGGCTCCACGGCAGTCGAGAGGTTTAAAATGAAGTCCTTATTACAGTCAGCAGCAAGAATGCACAGTCTTTCCCAATTAAAGAAGATACTCATTTATTCAGGGGCATCCATATAAATGGATTAGATCTCATAAGACACAGAGTTTTTCTTTATGCAGATTCCTAAAGAATTCCAAAAGTGGGGAACAACACTCCCACCCTGCCCAAGCCAAATCACCTCCAATATAAATTCAGTTATATACCTATGACCATTTCTCTATCATATAACGTCCTATCAATATGGCTTCTCAAGTGAAATTGGTAAATCACTGTGCTAAGTGTTTGCCCTGTGTTGTCTTATTTACAGCAGAACAGCCAATTGATTGTAGTCCATAGGAGGGTTTCCAAATTTTCCAAACTATGGTCAATTACTCTAGAATCTTCTCAGTTTAAGCAATCTCCCTTGCAACTTTATATCAGCTTCACTTATCCTAAGAATTTACTGGATCTTATATTGTGAACATAATAATCAAAACCATAGTTATACAATGCTTCTAATTTTTTAAAAATCTCAGCAACTGATAACTATAATCCATGTAGATACATTTATTCTGCATTTGATTTCCTGAAAGAACACAAAATAAGGCAATAACTTAATTCATCCATGATTCTACCCATCTGATTTTCCCATTGTATAAGCTATGTGGAACCTAGTAACTTGCACATCAAGATCTTCACCCTGAAAATAGAGTATAAGATAGAGTGTGCTGAAGAAGAAATTTCAAATATTCTGGGCAAACCAATATGTTATTCATACAACAGCATGCAAATGAATTAAGAATACATGTGGGACTCCTGAATTAAATCATTTCCAATTCTGTCATTGCCCAGAAACTATCCATAGGTAGTTTGTAAATATTCACATCTAGGGAAATTTTTTTAAGCTTTCTATTTTCACTTATGGAATTAAGCTTGTCTCATGGTAGGTTTGTGCACATCATAGTATCAATGATCATGGGAAGTATAAGCCTTCTGGAAAGACAAACTCCAGTGAGGGAGATCTACATTAGGTTAGCATTGCCAATTTACCTAGCTAAATCATTATGCTGAAAAAAAAGAAAACAATCTAATCCCAGTTTCAATTACCAACATGTTTGTGCACCCTCATGCAAAAAAGCATCCCATTAAAATACATGTATGTTGTAATATGCATTGAGCTATATTACAAGTCAAGTAATACCTCCACCAAAATAAGTATATCAAATCCTCAGATTATTCATGTGTAGGATTACACAAATCCATTGTACTTTAGGCAAATAAAATGAAAGCATTTTTCTCTTCACCCTGTGAAGATTTAATTATGTCTTGAAAATTTATCCATGAAAGTACTAACCCCCAATGTGACCATGTTTGGAAGTAGAGTCATTGAGAGGTGATTAAGGTTAAATGGTATCATTAGGTTGAAATCCTAATCCAAAGGGAGGGGAGTTCTTCAAAGAAAGACCCACCAGCAATATCAGAGACCAAATAAGGACAAAGCAAAGCTGTCCATCAATCAATAAGAAGCTTCATGAGAAACCAACCCTGAGAAACCAACCCTGATGGCACCTGGATTTTAGACTTTCAGCCTCCGAAACTATGAGAAATAAATTTTTGTTGTGTAAACTATCCACAAAAAAAAAGCAGATAGACTCTTGCTATATCAGACTTGAATGTTGTAAAGTTGCTGATACATGTTTCTTAAATAGAAAGTACCAATCTTGTGGCTAGTGCTGTGGCACAGTAGGCTAAGCCTCTGCCTGCAGCACTGGCATTCCATATGGGAGTCAATTCATCTCCCAGCTGCTCCTCTTCTGATCCATTTCTCTACTTTCACCTGGGAAAGCAGTAGAAGGTGACTCAAGTGTTTGGGCTCCTGGGCCCATGTGGGAGACCTGCAGGAAGTCCCTGGCTCCTGGCTTCAGATTGGTGCAGCTCCATCCATTGCGGCCATTTGGGGAGTGAACCAGCATATGGAAGACCTCTCTCCGTCTCCTTCTTTCTGTCTGTAACTCCACCTCTCAAATAAATAAATAAATCTTTTGGGGAAAAAAAAAAAAGGCAAAAAAAGCGGGCCAGCACTGTGGCACAGCGGGTTAAAGCCCTGGCCTGAAGTGCTAGCATCCCATATGGATGCCAGTTCTAGTCCTGGCTGCTCCTCTTCCAATCCAGCTCTCTGCTGTGGCCTTACATAGCAGTAGAGGATGGCCCGAGTCCTTGGGCCCCTCACCCACGTGGGAGACCTGGAAGAAGCTCCTGGCTCCTGGCTCCTGGCTTTGGATAGGCGCAGCTCCAGCCATTGTGGCCATCTGGGGAGTGAACCAGTGGATGGAAGACCATCTCTCTCTGTCTCTACCTCTCTCTGTAACTCCATCTTTCAATAAATAAAATAAATCTTTTTAAAAAAGCAAGAAAGTGGCCAGCGCCGTGGCTCACTAAGCTAATCCTCTGCCTACGGCGCCAGTACACTGGGTTCTAGTCCTGGTCGGGGCACCTGTTTTGTCCTGGTTGCTCCTCTTCCAGGCCAGCTCTCTGCTGTGGCCCAGGAATGCAGTGGAGGATGGCCTAAGTGCTTGGGCCCTGCACCCACATGGGAGACCAGGAGAAGCACCTGGCTCCTGGTTTCAGATCAGCGCAGTGCACTGGCCGCAGCACGCTGGCTGCTGCAGCCATTGAGGGATGAACCAATGGAAAAGGAAGACCTTTCTCTCTGTCTCTCTTTCTCACCGTCCACTCTGCCTGTCAAGAAAAAAAAAAGCAAGAAAGCACCAATCTTTGTTATATTTACAAAAGAAAAATGAGACACCAGCCAACAACATGAAAGACACACATGAGCACAAACTTTATTAAGGATATAGTTACAGATATAGAAGATGTAGATATAGATAGATCAAGTGCTTTTAATATGTTTATCACTGTTCTCAGCATTAAGGATACATCAATGAACACCACAGAGAATAACCAACTGTCACACCAATTGCATTCTAGTGGTAGAAAGAAGTAACACATGTAAAAACCAATAAATAAAATAATTTATATTAGTAATTGTGCCAGGAGAAAAATAAAACAATGTATATTGTATATAGAGGGCAGCAGAAAGTTGCACATGATTGAAGCCTCTGAAGAAAAAAAAATCATGGTTTCATATTACAAGTAATCAAGAAGACTGAATAACAGAGTGAACATAGACAGTCGAAATAGCCAGCCATGATCATTCGACTCAACAGGCAGAACAGTGGAAAGTAGAGACACAAAGAGGAGGGTGCTGGAAGAGTTTCTGTGGAGAGAGCAGCCTAAATGCTGATAGGGATTTACAAAGGAGTTACAGCCTGGTCCACATGAAATATAACTGCACTGAATAAGAATGGAGATATATAGACTTATCCAATCCAGAGATTAGAGACTTATTCATTCAGGCATATAGGGGCTTACCTAATCCAGAAGTCCAGGTAAATTTGCCAAATCTCAACATCAATATTTAATCTCTTAGTTCCTGGCTGAGAATCTTATTCTTAATTAGTCCAAGTCCTATGAAGATATTTAGTACCTCATTCCATGTGATTATGGAAAGATGAAACTAGGAAGTAGAAGCAATGCAGCATTTTGTGACTTGACACACAGGAATCCAGGTCCATCACATGCCCTCTCTACCGACCAGCAAGCAACCCAGCTAGAAGAAACATCTCTCAGGGAACCTCTGGGGAAAAATACATTCTTCTTTTCCTTTGTCACCATTTTCTTTTTTTTTAACTTTTATTTAATGAATATAAATTTCCAAAGTACAGCTTATGGATTACAGTGGTTTCCCCCCCATAACTTCCCTCCCACCCGCAACCCTCCCCTTTCCCACTCCCTCTACCCTTCCATTCACATCAAGATTCATTTTCAATTCTCTTTATATACAGAAGATCAGTTTAGCATATATTAAGTAAAGATTTCAACAGTTTGCACCCACATAGAAACACAAAGTGAAAAATACTGTTTGAATACTAGTTAAAGCATTAAATCACAATGTACAGCACATTAAGGACAGAGATCCTACATGAGGAGTAAGTGCACAGTGACTCCTGTTGTTGACTTAACAAATTGACATGCTTGTTTATGGCATCAGTAATCACCCTAGGCTCTTGTCATGAGTTGCCATTTTCTTAATATGTGATCTTTAAAAAATCAAACCCTTTTTTTTTCAAGTTTTATTTAATAAATATAAATTTCCAAAGTACAACTTTTGAATTATAGCAGCTTTTCCCCCATAATCTCCCTCCCACCTGCAACCATCCCATCTCCCACTCCCTTACCCATCCCATTCTTCATCATGATTTATTTTCAATTGTCTTTATATACAGATCAACTTAGTATACACTAAGTAAAGATTTCAACAGACTGCACCCACAAAGACACACAAATTATAGAGCACTGTTTGAGTAGTAGTTTCACCATTAATTCTCATAGTGCAACACACTAAGGGCAGAGGTCCTACATGGGGTGGGGAGGAGGTGCACAGTGACTCACACTCTCTTATTTATGACGTTAATAATCACCCGAAGCTCTTGTCATGAGCTGCCAAGGCCATGGAAGCCTCCTGAGTTCACCAACTCTGATCTTATTTAGACAAGGCCATATTCAAAGTGGAAGTTCTCTCCTAAATTCAGAAAAAGGTACTGCCTTCTTTGATGGCCCATTCTTTCCATTGGGATCTCACTCACAGAGATCTTTCATTTAGGTCATTCATTTTTTTTTCTTGCCAGAATGTCTTGGTTTTCCATGCCTGTGAAACTCTCATGGGCTTTTTAGCCAGATCTGAATGCCTTAAGGGCTGATTCTGAGACCAGAGTGCTATTCAGGGCTTTTGCCATTCTATGAGTCTGCTGTGTATCCCACTTCCCATTCTCTCCTTTTTAATTTTATCAATTATTTGCAGACACTGAAAAATCAAACCCTTTAAACATCCAAATAATCAGGAAAGTTATAAGAGGACCACAGACACATCGCTGACTTCCCAGAAATCATCAGAAATACCCTCCATTCACTCCAGTCACAGCATTGACTGAGACGTTCTAATGTGACCCAGGACAGATCCAAGCAGAGCTCTGAGGGTTTTGTTCTGTCACATTCCCTCTCACTAAGGACAGAACTGACAGCTCTGAAGAAGTGTTTAGGGTGTGTCCTGCTCTGAACAATGGAGGGGAAGCTTGCTTTCTAGCACAAGTCAAAGCCACACCAGCAGGAACACCCACTGCATTTTTAGGACACATGCACACTAAACAACTTTGGAAGCCTTCCCCATACAAACAAACTTCCTTTAAGAGAGAAAAAATAATTTTTAAAATATATTTGCATATTTGATATCTCCATTTGTTTCTTCTTTTTCCCTGCCTTTTCCTTGTCATAGTTACTATGGCATCCTGTTGGCAGCTGATTTCATGTCTGATTCTGTACACGTTCACTTTCTGAACTTCTTGGGATAGAATGAAGCAGATGTTTCACAGAAGACTATCTAATAAAACAGGTATCTAGACCTACACACAAAAACAGTAACAAAAGAAATGCACTGTGCACAATCACTTTCCTTCATACCATGAACACAGTTTATTTTAAACTGATATATGTCCACTTTAAGCACATATTTTTCCAATTGAAATAAGCAGAAACATTGGAAAGTCTGTGACTTTGATAAATGCATGTGTTGTTCACAGTTATTGATTATGATTACCAGGGGGAAAGAGCTTATTGAGATTGTTAGATATATTTAGTCCACCAAAGTACAGGAGTGGGAACAGGTGAAAAATCATAGCTAAGAATCTCAAAGAATATGACTTTCTTTTGCAGCATGGCAAGATTAACCTATCTCACACAATAACATGAGCTGTCACGCTGCAGAAGAGAAACATGAATTTTGCTTGCCCTTAAAAAACACATGAGAAATATAAGGCTTATAAAACAGAGCAGTCTGGAAATTTCGGGCTATTTATTATAAGAAACAGTCTTAATTCTGCAACAAAAGCAACATGGGTTGCCATCAGAGTTTCAGACTGCAGAATGCAAAAAGGAAAGAGAAATGTTAGAAGAGGGGGTTTAAGAAAGGCAGTTTTAATAAAGTGAGAAAGAAGGAGAGGGAATTGGGAAAGGGCAGCTTCCTCCCTGCCTTGCCTTCCATCACTTTCTAGAGACAGAGGAAGTCAATTATGTACCGCAGCTTCACCTCATGCAATTCGATTCCCTGGCTGACCTCCTTTGAACACACCTCCCTGCAGGATGTCTTGACAAGTTGCCCTGCTCATCAGCACAGAAAACTTTCACTACCTGTAGAACCAGAGAAGCTCATTAGAAACTCAACGAATGTGGCATGGGGCTGTAAATTGCTTTAAAAGTTTCAGGTTTTTCTCTTCTTTCTCAAATTGCACAGATCAATTATGAAGCTCTGTCACAGAAAAGTAGATCATAATATCCATTAATATATCACCATGTTATCAAGCTTCAGCTCATAATCCACCACAATGAAACAGGTTTTTATGGCCACTCTAAGCCAAGTCTTACGAATAAAGGAAGAAAGGAGAGAAAGGAGGGAGAAATGGTAAATGAAGGGAGAAAGGAGAAAATGAAAAAACTATTTACAAGGCAAATGCAATTGTTAACAGCAATTAATATCTAACATTTACTGCACTAATTAGTATCTCCTAAAGGGCCTGAGTGTGTGACTGTATCAGCTTAAGACTGCCTGATCTGATAAGAAAAAACCCATATATATCACATCAAAAAAATTTCTTTCTTGTTTTTCTTCCTTGCTGTAGTGAACACATGAGAGCACATGAAGGAAGGTAGAATAATTCATTACTTTGTCTCCTACTGGTTGATATGTTCAACGTTTTTTGAATAAATACAAAGTCATAAATTAGCTGGTAGCAAAACAGAATTAACTGAATGTCTTAAGTAGGATCATCAAACCAATGTTTGAGTCAATTTATCTGCCTAGGATTTCACTAATGTAGTTTCAGCTCATTAGGGTGAGAGTTGATGCTGGAGATGGGACATTATTAGACAAAGAAAGGGAAAAATGCAAGGTCAGAAAAAGCTGACTTCTTCTGTTTTTGCAAGATAATTTCTGGAAAGCTGTCTAATGTGTGTTTTGGCATTTGAAAAAACTACCCTCTGAACAGGAATTTTTGACTTAATAATGAAGGTATCTTCAAAGGGTCTGAAGATATTTCTACACATTCTGACACTAAAAAAACTCCATCTTTCATTCTCCCAGACATTACTTCCTGAAAATACCTTAGAAAAAATCTTGGGGGGTGGGCAGTATACAGAATAGAAATGCACACACACACACACACACACATAACTATACTCCCTGTAAACACATACACACACACACACACACACACATATATATATACATGAAAAGCAAAAAAATTATTCTACATATATATGTTACACAGAAATACAGAGGAAGACATTGTTCTGATTGTTTCCTAGGAATGAATTTTTCAGGCATCAAAGTGAAACAAAAATTGTGGTGCATAGCAAGAAAGAAACAGCAGCAAGGTTGTAGAGAGAGGAGCTTTTCTCTGCATTTCCAGTAACAGAAGAAATAATAATCTGTATTCTATCAAGAAGACTTCCCTGTAGAAGGAGAACATATGATAGTCACTGGAGTTTGCAGCCTGACCTGAGTCAGACAACAACTGCAAAAATGCCATTTCTACTCTATCCCCACAATTTGTTAAGTGAATTCATCACTTAATGGACAAAATAATAAGACCTTGCAACTCCTGACTTAACCACGTATAATAAGTCATTAAGGAAGAACTATTTGTTAGATTAAGACCTACACAATATCAGCAGGGCCCAAAGGCATCAAGCTTATGAATCTATATTTCATCTGGTTAATTCAAATATCAAAGAATCTATATAAGTGGAGCAAAACACTATCAAGGCTAAACAGTGGCAATAAAATAACCAGAGTAGGTAAATGTCAAGAAAAACAAAGTCTTCATAAAATTTAACCATGGCCAAGTTATGCAACCTCCAAGACTTAACACCCTGTTGTGTAAAATACAGAGAACAGTGGCATCCACAACATATTGCTATAAGGACTGAAATAGATAATGTGTTCAAAGCAGTTATCACAATGCATAGCACATGATAAGCACATGTCAGCTACACTGTTTGAGTTACTCACTAGATAATTTCTCAACTCTTAGTTCATTGAGCTTTTTAGTACACCTGATAGGGATATTATACAGTGGATATGAGTGCTCACAATTTTAAAAGATATTTTAAATATTTATCTGAGAAGCAGAAGATGCAGGGGTGGCAGAAAGAGAGGAAGAGGGAGAGGGAGAGGGAGGAAAGAACTGACAGAGAGATCTCCCATTCTCTAGCTCACTTCCTAAATGCCTGTCATGGTGTCATGGATAGGGCTGGGACAGGCTGAAGCCAGGAGCCAGGAACTCTAACCAGCTCTCCCACAAGAGTGGCAGAAACACAACTATTTGGACCATCACTGCTGCCTCCCAGAGTGCTCAGTGGCAGGAAACTAGAGTCAGATATAAGCAGATTTCCAAACCCATATAATCCAATATCACGTTAATCAGCATCTTAATTGCTGTCCTGAATGTCCCCACTCCTACTGTCAGTAACTTTGAATACAAACACACACACAAATAGCTATTCTTCATCAAATTTTAAAAACTTAACTGGTTTTTATATCTGGGCTTAAAAGCTTAACTAGATAATTTTCATTTGTCTCCTGCTGCTGCTGCTACTGAAAAACCTGTGCCTGAAGCAACTCCAAGCATGAGACACCTGTGATGTGTCTGATTTCATGATATAAATGCTATTGTGCACAACCTCAGATCCTCCAAGGTCAGCACATTCAGTTTACTAGGGGTTTTCAAAAGGAAACTGTACACATACACACACTAAAATTCTTCAAAAAGTTCATGGAAATGTATATAAAGAAAAATTATGCATAGATTTCAATTTGCATCAAAATAAACTTTTTAATTTGATTTTTCCTTGGATTTTCTGAAGTGCTCTCATATCTATATCTGAAAATGTCTATATATATAAATTGTCATTTGAAAGGTATATATCATCCATAAGTCTGGAATATTTTGCAAAACTATCCCTTTGTATTTTACTGTAGTATCTCTTTAAAACTATGCTTTCAAAATTTTTATATCTCTAGTTGAGCTGAAATTATAATTAGTGTAAATTTCTAAAGTTTATACTCTTGCAAGGGAAAGAGTGTTACTATTTGCCAGAATTAGAGATGACCTTGTCCAAATGGGGTAAACAAAAGATTGTTTATTTGGGGAGAATTTACATTTCTGGCCAACTAAATTTTTCTCTCGTGCCTCCAGTCCTCCTCTCTGGTACTATGAGAGGCAACTTTGGTGAGCAGCTCCCACTCACATCCGAGCAGAGCTGCAATAACAGCAAATGGTCCTTGGAAATCACAATCACATTAGGCTGCTGTTCAAATAGCTTTTAGGGTTGTGATAATAGGAGACATTCCTAATAACTGGTGACTCTGTGAGACCCTGCCCAGAAGGCCTCCGAATGGCAGCACACAATTTAAATTTTAATCTGGAAACAGTGGAAATGATCAGATTCCAGCTGGGAACCTTCTGGTCTGAGGCCGGTGTTCAGCCTCCCCATTAGATGCCCCAAAGCTTCGTTGAGTTGATGAGTAAATGCCTCGACTCTTAGTCTTTTTCGTGGTGTGACCAACTCCCACCTGACTCACTGGAACCCCGAGGGGTCCCGTTTCTTTGCTTCCATTGAGGTTGTCTTGGAACATTGCCCTGATCAAGCATTCCCACACTGCTGTGATCCAACCAAGCACATCTGTGCCTGACATAAGTGCAACAGTACTTCCATCATTCTGACAAGTGATAACTATCTGAACTTTTTCCTTCCATGTGCTGAGTGGGCTCTGGGATATACTTGCCCACTTTAAACTTCCAGTGAAAGCTGGCAGACGCATGCCATGGGCAGGAGGAAAGCACTTTTATTTTTTCCCTGCAATAGGCAATAACCCTTAGGATAATAACTCAACACAAGTTAAATAGCTAAAGGCGGTATTAGTGGGACCCTATCAGCATGGAAGGGAACAGCTGGCCATGTTAGCAATCATTGCATGTCATTACTTGGGAAGTCCACTCCCAATTCTACTACCAACTTGTATTTCCTGAGTGTTCAGGCAACAACGTGTGACAGATGAGAAAGTACCATCACAGGACATGAGAGGCAGAACACAAGATTTCAAAGTGTGGCAATGCCAGATTTGGTTCCTGATGTGCAAGGAGGGGGAAAAAATCTTACTTACAGAAATAAAGTTGGGGATAAAAAATTGAGGATTCTGCCAATAAAACTCTGATATCTCTAGCTTTTTTTATAATAGGAACATTTTCATTCCCAATGCACATCAGTGACTCCTAAGAATGGGGACTGGTCTCTCCAACGAGGAGTGTGATTTTAACAAAACGATGAACCTGGGTGCTGGGAGGACTCTGGGTGCAAACTCAACTGCTTCCACTGGGCTCCATTAAGAAACCTATTTCAGTGCCCCAATACCCTTAGCAACAGAATTAGAAAGTTGTTTTGATTTTTTTGAAAACCACACATAAGAGCAAATTTCTGCAAGGTGGAAATGGGAATAAAAACCAGTGTTTTGGAATTTGTTCTTTGCAGATAGTCATCAAATGAGGTACAATATTTGCTAACAGAGGGTAATTTGAATTATCCACGGATAGTTCAAAAACACAAAGAGTTCATTACCCAGATATCTCTATTTAAAATAGATTTGCTTTTGTTCATCAGTGCAGTGCACATGGCTGGGAAATGGCAAAGTGCCAAACTGAAACTGCTCCTAATTTTCAGAGGAGGCCACCAGCTAATTACACAGACTGCAGGTGTGAAGAGAGAAGCTCAAAGTAATCAATAGCAGTAATTAATCTGCTAGACTGGAGCTAAAGAGCTAACAGCTGGACATCAGAAACGGACACATGCAACAAGATCAGCAATAATTACCTCTTTAAATATTGAATTTCCATAGCAACAATTAGGCATTTAAATAAAGGCTGGAAACCAAGGCTTTGAGGCATGACACTGCATGGCAAACACAACATTCTCCAAATCAACCCTTTTAATAAAGCACCAACAATATGCTCAGGCTAGGTTGACCAGTTTCCAGGGGTGGAAGAAGCTGAATGTAGCTCCTTCAGCCTCAGCTTTCTTGGCAACCTGTCATATATATACTCTTGGAACTCCGAGACACAAAAATAGCCCTAGAAGTTTGCATTAGGGAAGACAGCAGTGCCATCTCTCACATCACAAAGCTACCAGATACAAGGCACATTTCCTCTCATTTGTGAAACATGTCCCTTTAAAAAAAATCACAAAACCTGTCAGTGAAACTCTTACCTGAGAAGCTGGAACCATCAGTTTTGAAGAAAGCCATTGGGCAGCATTATGAGAGCTTTTTCAAGACCAGTGGAAAACAGAGACCCACAGAGTGAGGTTCCTGTGACATTCTTAGCTTTGGGAAAAGAATAAAGGAAACTTTTTGTTAGTGGATTTTATATGATCAGGGGAGGGAGGTGGGAAAAGTCAGCATAGCTGTTATTGAATGTTAAGTAAGCGTGGGGCACCATGCTACACACTTTATGTTCTGCATCCGTTTGAGCCTAACAAGTTTGGTTTATTTTATGAAGCAAATAAAGCATAGGGAGAATCATGGCTTGCCAGAGTTCCATAGTCAATAAATGGACAATTGAAGAAGCATAATGTGAATCCAGTTATTGAAGTTTTTAAGGTTTTTCAGTCACATAATCAGAAGTATTTAAGAAAGGAATCTATTCTCTAAAATGCTGCAAGTTATTATTAGTTGAAACAAAGTTTACCTATTGCCATATATGCTCTATCACTGTTACAAAAAAAAGTCAACAATGGGTTATATTATTCAACAGACACTTGTTTCAGTTTCTTTCCCTTCAGGGTTATTGAATTTAATTTTTTTCTCATTTTCCATGGCCCTTATTCAAGTAAACAATTGTTGTTTAGAAAAAAATGACAAACTAGGATTAATAATCATTTATTCATGCAGAAACAAATGGCAGAGTAACTCTGAAACATGAAGTTATCCAAGCACAACTCATATTAATCATCACCAAAACAGAGTAGTTTTTGTTGAGTTCCTATTCTGCCACATGCTGAGCAAGGAATTTGACATTATTTCATTTAATTTTTAAGGTACTACTACAGACTAAATAATAAAATTAGCATCCATTCACACTTGAGAAAAATGAAGCAACGAGAGAATGCACAATTAACCAATGTTCCCAGGAACCCATATGTCAGTCCAAGTTTAACGGAGCTAGAATGTATGGTCAACCTACACTCTGTCTGCACACAGCATTGTGATAACTGGAGGGTAGAAAGGGCAGAGGGTAAAGGAAGTTTGCATATCAGGTTTCCCATTAGTGTCAGATGAAAGCAGTAAGTTCCTAGTGTTACACAGCACGGTTGGGAGACTATAGCCCACGATAACCTGTTACATATTTTGTGACCAATCGGAAGAAAGGAACTCCTGGGGATGCTGCTATGGTGCAGTGGGTTAAAGCCCTGGCCTGAAGCACCGACATCTCATATGGGCACCAATTTTAGTCCCAGCTGCTCTTCTTTCCATTTAGCTCTCTGCTATGGCCTGGGAAATCAGTAGAAGATGGCCGAAGTCCTTAGGCAACTGTACCCATGTGTATCAATCAAGATTCACTGCTGAATTCTGCCAGACACTTAAAAAAGAACCAACTCCAATTCTTCTCAAATGATTCAGAACAATCGAAAAAGACAGAATCCTCCCAAATTCTTTTTATGAAGCCAGCATCACCTTAATCCCTAAGCCTGAAAAACATGCAGCATTGAAAGAAAATTACAGACCAATATCCCTGAGGAACATAGATGCAAAAATCCTTAATAAAATTCTGGCAAATAGAAGGCAACAACACATCAGAAAGATCATCCGCCCAAAAACCAAGTGGGATTTATCCCTGGTATGCAATGATGGTTAAATGTTTGCAAATCAATCTATGTGATACAACATATTAACAAACTCCAGAAGAAAAACCATATGATTATCTCAATAGATGCAGAGAAAGCATTCAATAAAATACAACACCCTTTCATGATGAAAACTTTAAGCAAACTGAATATAGAAGGAACATTCCTCAATACAACCAAAGCAATTTATGAAAAACCCACGGCCAGCATCCTATTGAATGGGGAAAAGTTGGAAGCATTTCCACTGAGATCTGGTACCAGACAAGGATGCCCACTCTCACCACTGCTATTCAATATAGTTCTGGAAGTTCTAGCCAGAGCCATTAGGCAAAAAAAAATAAATAAATAAAGGGATACAAATTGGGAAAGAAGAACTCAAAGTATCCCTCTTTGCAGATGATATGATTCTTTACTTAGGGGATCCAAAGAACTCTACCAAGAGGCTACTGGAACTCATAGAAGAGTTTGGAAAAGTAGCAGGATATAAAATCAATGCACAAAAATCAACAGCCTTTGTATACACAGGCAATGCCACGGCTGAGGAAGAACTTCTAAGATCAATCCCATTCACAATAACTACAAAAACAAACAAATACCTTGGAATAAACTTAACCAAAGACGTCAAAGATCTCTACGATGAGAATTACAAATTCTTAAAGAAAGAAACAGAAGAGGATACCAAGAAATGGAAAAATCTTCCATGCTCATGGATTGGAAGAATCAATATCATCAACATGTCCATTCTCCCAAAAGCAATTTATAGATTCAATGCAATACCAATCAAGATACCCAAGACCTTCTTCTCAGATCTGGAAAAATGATGCTGAAATTCATATGGAGAAACAGGAGACCTTGAAAAGCTAAAACAATCTTGTACAACAAAAACAAAGCTGAAGGCATCACAATACCAGATTTCAGGACATACTACAGGGCAGTTGTAATCAAAACAGCATGGTACTGGTACAGAAACAGATGGATAGACCAATGGAACAGAATTGAAACACCAGAAATCAATCCAATCATCTACAGCCAACTTATATTTGATCAAGGATCTAAAACTAATTCCTGGAGCAAGGACAGTCTATTCAATAAATGGTGCTGGGAAAATTGGATTTCCACGTGCAGAATCATGAAGCAAGACCCCTACCTTACACCTTACACAAAAATCCACTCAACATGGATTAAAGACCTAAATCTACAACCTGACACCATCAAGTTACTAGAGAACATTGGAGAAACCCTGCAAGATATTGGTACTGGCAAAGACTTCTTGAAAAAGACCCCAGAGGCACAGGCAATCAAAGCCAAAATTAACAACTGGGATTCCATCAAATTGAGAAGCTTCTGTACTGCAAAAGAAGCAGTCAGGAAAAGGAAGAGGCAACAAATTGAATGGGAAAAAATATTTTCAAATTATGCCACTGATAAAGGAATAATAACCAGAATCTACAAAGTGATCAAGAAACTCCACAACAACAAAACAAACAACCCACTTAAGGGATGGATCTCAATAGACATTTTTCAAAAGAGGAAATCCAAATGGCCAACAGGCACATGAAAAAATGTTCAAGGTCACTAGCAATCAGGGAAATGCAAATCAAAACCACAATGAGGTTTCACCTCACCCCGGTTAAAATGGCTCACATACAGAAATCTACCAACAACAGATGCTGGCGAGGATGTGGGGAAAAAGAGACATTAACCCACTGTTGGTGGGAATGAAAACTGGTAAAGCCACTATGGAAGTCAGTCTGGAGATTCCTCAGAAACCTGAATATAACCCTACCATACAATCCAGCCATCCCACTCCTTGGAATTTACCCAAAAGAAATTAAATTGGCAAACAAAAAAGTGGTCTGCACCTTAATGTTTATTGAAGCTCAATTCACAATAGCTAAGATCTGGAATCAACCTAAATGCCCATCAACAGTAGACTGGATAAAGAAATTATGGTACATATACTCTATAGAATACTATAAAGCAGTAAAAAAACAATGAAATCCGGTCATTTGCAACAAATGGAGGCATCTGAAACATCATGCGCTGTGACATAAGCCAGTTCCAAAGAGACAAATATCATATGTTCTCCCTGATTGGTTACAACTAACCGAGCATCAAAAAGGAAACCTGGTGAAGTGAAATGGACACTGTGAGAAACAGTGACTTGATCAGCCCTTGTCCTGACTGTTGAGGAACAAATTAATACTTTATTCCTTTAGTATTTTTTTTGTTCTAGTTAATACTATTGGTTGAACTCTTTAATTAATGCACAATTATTCTTAGGTGTTTAAATTTAATTGAAAAGTGATCCCTGTTAAATATAAGACTGGGAATAAGAGAGGGAGGACATGTACAGTTTGGGACATACTCAATCTGACTTGCCCCAAATGGTAGAGTTAGAAATGTGCCAAGGGATTCCAATTCAATCCCATCAGGTGGAATGTACCAATGCCATCTCACTAGTCAGAGTGATCAGTTTCAGTTCACAATTGATCACAATGATAGTAATAAGAGTCAAAGAATCACATAAACAAGACTAGTGTCTGCTAATACTAACTGATAGTATTAAAAAGGAGAGAATGATCCAACATGGGAAGCAGGATACATAGCAGACTCATAGAATGGCGGATGTCCTAAACAGCACTCTGGCCTCAGAATCAGCCCTTAAGGCATTTGGATCTGGTTGAAGAGCCCATGAGAGTATTTTAGGCATGGAAAGCCAAGACACTCTGGAAAAAAAATTCCTAAATATTAGATCTCTGCAAGTGAGATCCCAGTAGAAAGAACGAGGCCATCAAAGAAGGAGGTACCTTTCTCTGAATGGAAGAGAGAACTTCCACTTTGACTATGGCCTTGTCTAAATAAGATTGGAGTCGGTGAACTCAAAAGGCTTCCATAGCCTTGGGAACTCATGACAAGAGTGATTACTGATGCCATAAACAAGAGTGTCTATTTGTTTTGTCAACAACAGAAATCACTGTGCACTTACTCCCCATGTAGGATCTCTGTCCTTAATGTGTTGTACAGTGTGAATTAATGCTATAACTAGTACTCAAATAGTACTTCATACTTTGTGTTTCTGTGTGGGTGCAAACTGTTGAAATCTTTACTTAATATATACTAAATTGACCTTCTGTATATAAAGATAATTGAAAATGAATATTGATGTGAATGGAATGGGAGAGGGAGCAGGAGATGGGAGGGTTGCAGGTGGAAGGGAAGTTATCGGGGGGGACCACTGTAATCCATAAGCTGTACTTTGGAAATTTATATTTGTTAAAATTAAAAAAGAATGTATCAATTGAGTAGTATACATTTTTAATAGAATTTATGGTTTTAGAGCTTCTAAAAACTGTGAGGTTTTGCTGTGAACCTAAAAGGTGTGTTTCTTGAAGTGTTAATCTATGTCATAAGTGAACTGTTACCAAATTGAGCATGCTATTTTGGGAGTTTTCCAAATGTTTTGTCATAAAATTGATGGGACAAACATATTGTTCTGAGTAAGGAATAAGTTTTATATCCCCTCACACTTATTCAATCTTAAAACTACAAAGTTATACTGGATTGAAGAAACTTCTATAAATAAACCACATATGATTGCCTTCTCCTCTAGTTTATATATAAAATAATAGATCATTCCCTTACAAATAATAAGGTCTCATTAATTTGAACTAATTCCAACTTTGTAACTAAGAGGCACTCTGCTAGTTTTATGTTTAAGCATTGATAAAAGATAAGTTAATCAATGTATTTGGAGGAAGAATGCTTATCAACAAGTTCCCATGGATCCATAAATCAGAGAGGATGAGTACCATGCTGCCCATCTGGCAATAAGCAGTTTTCAAAGAATCCTTCCAGTATCTCTGTTCCCATTCATTTTTCATACAAAAAAGATTCAATTCAATCCACACAACAACCAAAGGAAGACAGGGAGAAATGGAGCTGGGAGGGAATATTTGAAGGCAAACAGTGCATTCAGAATGTCTCCTTATGGAAAATCCTATCAAGTACAATAATCGTCAAAAGGTACATGGAAAATGCATATTATATAGAAATGATGCATGGGTTTCAAAATAATTTGCACCAAAGTAAACTTATTTTTTTAATTTTACTTTTTCATGAATTTTTTTGAAACTGTCTTGGATCTACATGAAGGCAGATTTTTTTTTAACTTTTATTTAATGAATATAAATTTCCAAAGTACGGCTTATGGATTACAATGGCTTCCCCCCCATATCGTCTCTCCCACCCGCATCCCTCCCCTTTCCCACTTCCTCTCCCCTTCCATTCACATGAGGATTCATTTTCGATTCTCTTTATATACAGAAGATCAGTTTAGCATACATTAAGTAAAGATTTCAACAGTTTGAAGGCAGATTTTGAAGACTAGAGTAGATAATAAAACAAAATGTCATTTAATCTGAACATGACACTAAGAGGACCTCATTTTCTATAGAAATTAGCAAATATTGCATGTTGTTAAACATCAGGGATTTTCATTCTGAAAATTATTTCCATTGAAAGAAAAGGAAAGTTTGGTTTGGATGTTACTATAATTCCAAAGGGCAATGAACTATTGCTAGTGATTCCATTCCCAAGCTGCACATTTGATTGGGATTGGCAAACTAAAATATTGGGTAAAATCCTCCTTACATCCTTTTTAAATTGTTTTAAAGACTATTTTTTTATCTGAAAGGCAGAGATACAGAGAAAGAAGGAAAGAGAGAGATCTTCCATCCACTGTTTCACTACCTAAATGGCTGCAATGGCCGGGGCTGGGCCATATCAAAGCCAGGTGCCAGAGGCTTTGTCCGGGTCTCCCATATAGATGCAGGGGCCCAAGTACACGGGCCAACCTCTGCTGCTTTCCCAAGGCACATTATCAGGGAGCTGGACTGGAAGTGGAGCAGCCAGGACTCGAAACAGCACCCATATGGGAAGCTCGCACTGCAGGTAGAGGCTGAGCCTTCTACGCCACAGCATCGACCCCCATTTTTTTTTCAAAAATTTTATTCCTTAATTGTGCTTCAATAATTTATTTTTGTATCAAGGTAAAATATACATGACAAAAATTTCATCATTTAATCTTATTCCAGTGTACAATTCATGTAATGGAACATAGCCACATTTTTGCACATCAATCTGCAACAATTGCAACATTTATCTCTAGAACTTTTGTCTTCCCAAATTGAAACTCTGTATGCACTGGACCATAAATCCCCATTCTTCCTTTATCACCAGTGCCTGGTAACAATCTTTCTACTATATGTTCATGAATTTTAATGTTTTAGATACCTAATGGAATAAGTAAAATCATGCATATTTACCCCTTTTTTAACTTAGAAAACTTTTATTTAAGGTATGCAAACTTCAAGGATTTCATATATACAAATTTAGGAACATAGTGATTCTTCCCACCCTGCCCAACCCCTCATTCCCACTCCCAGCCTTCTTTCCCCTCCCTCTCCTATTTCCATTATTATTTTTTACAAATATCTATTTTCAATTAACTTTATACTCATAAGATTAACCCTACACTAAAAGTTCAACAAATAATAAGGGAAAAAAACTGTTCCTCAACAGTTAAGACAAGAGCTTTTCAATTTTATCGCATATCAAAGTGTCAATTTCAGTTCTATAGATTACCTTTTAGGTACTCTATTAGTTACCACAGATCAGGAGAACACATTGTATTTTTCTTTTTGGGACTGTCTTATTTCAGTGAATATAATGGTTTCCAGTTGCATCCATTTTGTTTCAAATGACAGGACTTCATTTTTCATACTGCTATGCAGTACTCCATGGTGTACATATACCATAATTTATTTATCCAATCTTCAGTTGGTGGACATCTGGGTTGATTCCATATCTCTGCTATTGTGAATTGAGCTGCAATAAACACGGGGCACAAATAATGCTTTCATATACTGATTTTATTTCTTTTGGGTAAATTCCAATGAGTGGAATGGCTGTGTCATATGGTAGGTCTATATTCAGATTTCTGAGGCACCTCCATAATGTCTTCCACAGTGGTTATACCAGTTTACAATCCCACCAATCTACATCCTCACCAGCATTTATTGTTTGTTGATTTCTGTATGAAAGACATTCTAACTGAGGTGAAGTCAAGCACAATTGTGGTTTTGAATTGCATTTACCTGATGGCTAGTGATCCTGGGAAATTTTTCAGCATCTGTTGGCCATTTGAATTTCATCTTTTGAAAAATGCCTACTTAAATCCTTTGCCTCTTTCTTAACTGGATTGTTTGTTTTCCTGTTGCTGAGTTTCTTGGGCTCTTTGTAGATTCTGGACATTAATCCTTTACCAGTTGCATAGTTTGAAAATATTTTCTCCCATTCTGATGGTTGCCTGTTCACTTTGCTGAGTGTTTCTTTTGCAGTGCAGAAGCTTCTCAGTTTGATGTAAACACGTAATTCAATTTTGGCTTTGAGTGCCCATGCTTCTGAAGTTTCTCCAAGAAGTCTTTGCCTATGCCAATGCCTTGTAGGGTTTCCCCAGTGTTCTCTAATAATTTGATGGTATCGAGTCATAGATTTAGATATTTGATCCATTTGAGTGCATTTTTGTGTAAGGTGTAAGGTGTAAGGTAGGGGGTCTTTCTACATACCCCTCCATACTTTCTTCATACTTCTTCCATGTGGAGATCCAGTTGTCCCAGCACCATTTGTTTAAGAGACTTTCCTTTTTCCAGGGGTTGATTTTAGCTCCTTTGTTAAGGATAAGGTGGCTGTGGATGCATGGATTGTTTTCCAGTGTTTCTATCTGTTCCATTGGTCTACCCTTCTGTTTTTGTGCCAGTACCAAGCTGTATCGATTATAATTGCCCTGTCGTATGTCTTGAAATGGGGTATTGTGATGCCTCCAGCTTTGTTTTTGTTGTATAAGATTGTTTTAGCTACTTTGTGTATCCATATGAATTTAATCATCATTTTTTCTAGATTTGAAAAGAATGTCATTGGTATTTTGATTGGAATCTGTATATAGTTTTCAGTAGTATGGAAATTTTGATGATATTGATTCTCCTGATCCATGAATATGGAAGATTTTTCCATGTTTTGTGTCTTTTTTTCTTTCTTTAATATTTTGTAATTTCATCTTAGAGATCTTTGGCATCCTTGGTTAAATTTATCCCAAAGTGCTTGATTTTTTTGTAGCTATTGTGATTATGAATGTGAATGATCTTACAATTCCTTTTTCAGTGGTGGCATTGTCTGAGTATTCAAAGTTTTGACTTTCGTGTGTTAATTTTATATCCTGCCACTTTACCAAGCTCTTCTATGAGTTCAAATAGTCTCTTAGTGAAGTCTTCTGGTCCCCTTTTAAATAGAATCTGGTCATCTGCAAATAGGGATAATCTGACTTCCTCTTCCCCAGTTCATATCCTCTTGATTTCTTTTTCTTGTATAATGGATCTGGCTAAAACTTCTAAGACTATATTGAATAGTAGTGGTGAGAGTGAGCATCCTTGTCTGGTTCCAGAATCTTTGTGCAAATGCTTCCAACTTTTCCACATTCCATAGATACTGGTTGTGTGTTTGTCATAAATTGCCTTGGTTATGTTGAGCAATGTTCTTTCT
Source organism: Oryctolagus cuniculus (assembly GCF_964237555.1). Taxonomy (NCBI): domain Eukaryota; kingdom Metazoa; phylum Chordata; class Mammalia; order Lagomorpha; family Leporidae; genus Oryctolagus; species Oryctolagus cuniculus. The sequence continues at coordinate 145,884,633 of NC_091436.1, read as the reverse complement.
ATACCCAATTTGCTTAAGCTTTTCATCATGAAAGGATTTTGTATTATATCAAATGCTTTCTGCATCTATTGAGATATTCATATGGCTTATGTTCTTCAATTTGTTAATGTAATGTATCACACTTATTGATTTGCATATGCTGAACCATCGTGATTTTTTGAAAAAAAAAATAAACAAAATTGATAAACCAATGGTCCAACTAACCAAAAAGGAGAGGGAGAAGACCCAAATCAATAAAATCAGAGATGAAAAAGGAAATATACATACCACAGAAATAAAAATAATCATCAGAAAGTACTACAAAGAGCTGTATGCCAACAAATTGGTTGCCTCAGCAGATATGGATAAATTCCTGGATACATACAACATACCAGAATTGAGCTATGGGGCCGGCGCTGTAGTGCTGGGTTCACACTCTGGTCTGAGATGGGGCATCCCATAGGGGCGCCAGTTCGAGACCCAACAGTTCCACTTCCAATCCAGCTCTCTACTATGGCCTGGGAAAGCAGTAAAAAAGATGGCCCAAGTCCTGGGGCTCCTGCTCCCATGTGGGAGACCCAGAAAAAGTTCCTGGCTCCTAGCTTCGGATGGGTGCAGCTCCAGCTGTTGCGGCCAATTGGAGAATGAACCAGCAGACAAAAGACCCCTCTCCCTCTCTCTCTCTTTCTTTCTTTATCTCTCTCTCTGCCTCTCCTCTCTCTGTGTAACTCTGACTTTCAAATAAATAAATGAATCTTTAAAAAATTGAGCTATAAAGACATACAAAGCTTAAACAGTTCAATAAACAAAAGAGAGACTGAATAAGTAATAAAGGCCCTCACAACAACAACAAAAAAAAAAGCCCATTACCATAGAGTTTCACTGCTGAATTCTACCAAGCATTTAAAGAAGAACTAATTCCAACTCTTCTCAAGCTATTCAAAACAAGTGGAAGGAAGGGTATCCTCCCAAAATCTTTCAATCAATCCAGCATCACCTTAATTCATAAACTAGAAAAAGATACAGCAGAGAAAGAGAATTATAGACCAATTTCCCTGATGAATATAGATGCAAAAATCCTCAACAAAATATTAGCCAACCAAATCCAACAACACATGAGAAAGATGATTCACCCCAACCAAGTGGTATTTATCCCTGGTATTTAGGGATATTTCAATATTCATACATTTACCCTTTCCTCTCTGGATTATTTCACTTAGCATATATCCTTAAGGTTCAAGTATGTTGCATCATGTATTTCTTTCTTTTTCAAGACTGAAAAAATACTGCAGCATATGTTTACATTTTGCAAATACATCCATCAGACAGATGTGTTGCTTATAACCTTTCGGCTATTGTAAATAATGCTTCTATTTACACTGATGTACATATATATCTATTTGAGTCCCAGCTTTCTATTATTTTTAGGTAAGTACCTAGGAGTGGAATTTCTAGGTCATATGATAATTCTATGCTTACTTTTTTGAGCAACATGCTGCCTGTTTTGGTAAGTAATGTCTTACTGGAACACAACCACACTTTCTTGTATTGGCTATAGCTGCTTTCATGCAACAATGGCAGAGTAGAGTGATTGCAGCATAAAGGCAAATGAAATACTTACTACTTTACCCTTTACAGAAAAAGCTTATTCTGTGTTACAGTCCTCAGAGGCACCTCATAAAAATCAGATGCCTGGGCATCCTCAGACACATTGAGCCACACTCTACAGGGGCAGGAATTACAAAACTATAATGTATATATTCTTTCAGAACAATTATTTCACAGTTAGTGTTGGAGCCAACATTTGAGAATCATTTAATAAGAGACCTCCAGAAATTTGTCAAATGCATTCAATGTCAGCAATTCTAGTGTCCAGTTAATCTCAAGATTTAAGAAGCTCCTAAAGTGTATCCAACATTTAAAGGCATGTACCCTGAGAATACAACAGAAGCAATGCATGACAATGAAACTTGGTTTGAAAGAAGAACAATTTGGGAACTGAAAGGAGCCCTATTTAGAATGGACATGTGATAACATTACACAGGAGGAGGTCTGACATCAGCCTCACTTGTATTGATCCATGCAATCAGTGAACAGAATTTCTCCATCTCAGTAGCCAGTCATTTCTCTTTAACTCACTGTCTCTAAACCTCTGACCTATTGATGGAAGCTATGTTTTTCAATATGAATTGTTCTGTTTTGCTCTGCACTTTCTAAGTCTGTTCATTGATTTCACTCACTTTCTATCATTCTGGGGATCTTATGTCTCTTGGTCCATCTTAACATGGGTGTGTGTTAAATTTTGAGAAAACAGTAGTAAAGTCCTATCCATTGTTTTCTCCACTTTCAGATGTTTCTTTTTAACTCTATATGACCCTGTTGAAAATATTTGTGGTCTGGTGAGCCATACCACATTCAACTCAAATACCACAGTAATAACAGATCCTCATATCCCAGTGTAACAAATGTCATGTAATGAAAACCTATTTAGGGCCGGCGCCGTGGCTCACTAGGCTAATCTTCCGCCTTGCGGCGCTGGCACACCGGGTTCTAGTCCCAGTCGGGGCACCGGATTCTGTCCCGGTTGCCCCTCTTCCAGGCCAGCTCTCTGCTGTGGCCCAGGAAGGCAGTGGAGGATGGCCCAAGTGCTTGGGCCCTGCACCCCATGGGAGACCAGGAGAAGCACCTGGCTCCTGCCTTCAGATCAGCGTGGCGTGCCGGCTGCAGTGCGCTGGCTGCAGCGGCCATTGGAGGGTGAACCAACGGCAAAGGAAGACCTTTTTCTCTGTCTCTCTCTCTCACTATCCACTCTGCCTGTCAAAAAAAAAAAAAAAAAGAAAGAAAGAAAAAGAAAACCTATTTGTATTTTTTTAATTCTAGTCTAAGATAATCAAAGGTACTCTTACTTCAGGCAATATTTATTATGAATTAATAACACAACCTGGGGCCAGTGTTCTGGTGCTGCAGGCTAAGCTGCCTCTTTCAACACAGGTATCCCATATCAAAGTCCAGCTGGAGTCCTAGCTGCTCCACTGCCATTCCAGCTTCCTGCTAATGGATGTAGAAAGGCAGAGAAAGATGGCTCAAGTCTTCATCAAATGCCACCCAAGTAAGAGATCAGGATGGAATTCATGGCTCCTTGTTTCAGCCCAACCTGGACCTGGTTGTTGCAGCCATTTGGAGAGTTCATAAGCAGATGTAAGATAAGCATATTCTCTCTCTCTCTCTCTCTCTCCTTTTCAAATAAATAAAACAACGTAAGATTTTGGATTTTCTTTAGATATCATTTACAAATGGACTGATGCTATCACTGATTAAGGATAAGATATTAGCAACACAAAATAACCCAAACCAGAAGCAATTATTTTGAAAACATACTTTAACATGCTTCAATTTTTTTTGACAGGCAGAGTTAGACTGTGAGAGAGAGAGACAGACAGACACACAAAAAGGTCTTCCTTCTGTCGGTTTACCCCCCAAATGGCTGCTACGGCTGGCCCACTACAGCCGGCGTGCTGCACCAATCTGAAGCCAGGAGCCACGCATGAAGATATGATGGAAAAAATATGTGTTTTGAGGCCAAGAAACCAAGGTCCAAATTTAGACCATCACTAATTAGCTGTAAAATCTTGAACAATTTTATTAAATTCTCTAAGCCTCATTTCCTTTATATATAAAATGCATTACTATTTTCTTTGAAAACTTTGGAAGAATTAGACATTAGAATGTAAGGTATAAAACACCATAGTGGGCTACGCATAAACAGACTCTCATCAAAAGCTATTGCTGTTCCTTTCACAATTAGTCTTGGTCAAATTACTACATTAGTCCCCTCTCTAATCTCCCTTGCCTTGTATCCTGCTCTCTCCTGCAGTTGACCCTATTTCAAACCATTATCAACAGTGCTACCTGTGTAGCTTTCCCCACAATATAATCCTGCTTCATTTCCTCCCTTGCCAAAAGTCATTCAATGGTTCACTAACATTTTGTACCAAACATATCCTTATTTGTTGTTCCCTGAGTGGAACCATATTAGTTTCCTATTGCTCCTATAACAGATTACCAGGAACCTAGGGGCTTTTTAAAAAAATGTTTTTGAGGTCAGAAATCTACTATCAAGGTGTCAGCAGTCTTGGAAGTTTACTGAAGGCTCTAGAGGGGAATATGTTACCAGCTTTCTTTGGCTTCTAGAGGCCACCTGCTTTCCTTACTCACTGGCTTCTTCCTCCACTTTCAAAGCCAGTGTATCATTTTCTTATCTTTCTAATTTTGACCTCTCTCTGATTTCCATTTCTACCTTAAAAGAGGCATGTGGCCCATCTGGACAATCCAGGATAACTTTCTTATGTTAAGGTCAAATAACTAGTAAACTTAATTCTCTCTTGCCACATTAACCTAACATACTCATGAGTTCCAGGAATTAGGACAGGGACATAGTTAAGAGAGAGGCATTATTCTGCCTACCATAGGGATCATGTTCTATGCTCATATCTCTGTGCATGCTATTCCCTCAGTATGTAGTTCTCCTCTACACTTTTCCTTCACAATCTCCTTTCTTTTCAAACTCTAAGTATCAGCTAACTCAATAAGCCTTTTCATGGCCCAATCCTATCTGAATTACCTCTGTGCACATTTAGCTCTACAGATTACATAATATATATCTACGGCTGCAGTTGTAATTATTAGCTCATGAACATCAGTTGCCAGATTTAAAATTCTGCATGGTCAGTACCTGGGTTATTATTTCCTACTACCACCTCTAGCAGAGAGAATAAATTAAAGTAAGTGTTCAATAAGAGTCTGGTATAGAAATTGCAATCTGTGGGGAAGAGGGTGGGAAAATGCTTACAGTTTTTGCTGTTGTTTTGTTCTTATGATTTAGTTGCTTTGTTTATGTGTCCTTGGTAATTTCCTGATTTTTACCTGAGGTATCATTCACATCAAATATGAGATCACAGGGAAAGTGTTAATATAGAATGGTCTCAATGGTAGAATTGCCTTAGAAATAACGTAGGGAGATTTTAAAAATTTTTGTGACTTCAGCTGTGGTCCTGTAATTCTTATGTGCTTCCGTAGGATAACCAGGATATTGGGAGTTTAAAAGCTCTCAACAGATGCAGCTAAGGCTGAGACTCACTGGATTTTACCTAGTGCCCAAAGATTTCTCATGACAATGCTAAGAGCAATCTACAATATTAGAATTTTAACAATATTTGAATAACACACCAGTATTAGTTATTGATCAAACCTACTATGACTACTAACAAATGGTTATATTCATTGATAGACCATTTGAAAAGAAAAAACTCTGAATTTTAGTGCATATTCTCTTTTCTGATAAATCCCATACATTTTCTTGAAGAAAAAGAAAACAAAGTTTTGTATGTTCTTATTATGTGACTTTGTGCTATGGAGTAGAAATTGTCTCAGCCTCAAAAGAGTCAGCTCTCCTTCTTGCTGCATGACTGGCTCATTAAGCTTCAGTGATTTGGCCCCAACTTCCTATCTCTGGGGTCAGCCTGGGAGATTGTTGTGGATCACTGAGAAGAGAAGCAGGTTCCTGCCTGTGGAAGTTCTGCGAGGCTATGAGAGGGCAATGCTTAATTCATGAGGCATCCAGAGTGCAGGCTTTCTCCAAACCAGCTGCTTTTTGAAAGTCTGGCTGTTACCAAACAAAAAACATCAAAATAAAGAAAAAATATTAAGTCTCAACATGGTTGAATGCACAATTTGTGTGAAAATAAGTTGTCATGTACAATCAATGTAATATTCATCAATGAACACTTAATATCTCTTTTCCTTCCTAAACTCAAATGTCAGTGTATCATACTACTTAAATAGGGAAGAACGCATGCTTTTCTCAAAGGTCACAATAGCCGTATACCCTTAAAAATTAGAACAGGTTTTTAAATTTTTTGACTCATTTATTTTATTTATTTGAATGGCAAAAAGATCCAGAGAGAAAAAAAGCAACAGAGATAGAGAGACCTTCCATCAGCTCATTTACTTCCCAAACACCACAAATGCCAGGACTGGACCAAGTCGAATCCGGGATCCAGAAACATAATCCAGATCTTCCACATTAGTGGCAGGGCCTCAAGCATTTGAGCCGTTACCTGCTGCCTCCTAGGACGCACACCAATGGGAGGCCAAAATAGAAGTAGAGTTGGAATCCAAATTCAGGTACTATGACCTTGATTATGGTATCCCAAGTGGTGTCTTAAGTACTAGACCAAACTCCTACCCCAAGAATAGATCTTAAAGCAAAGCACTTTAGGTGGGGTTTATAATACTTGCTAATATACTATTATCTTTTCTTTATTTCTTATATTAGAAAGAAATTAAGTTGAAAAGATTGAATAAATTCAGATTCTGAATATACTTTTCTGATTATAGATAGCTATGTAGCAAACTATATAAATTAGACTATTTTATTAGCTATTACTGGTTTACAAATGATCACAAATTGAAAGCTTGAAATTAGTGAGTATGTATTACCTCACAGTTTCTGTAGATCAGAAGTCTAGGCACAGCTTAACAGGTCTACTGCTCTGGGCCTTACAAGACTATAATCAAGGTGTCATCTGAGGGGGCAGCATTGTGGCATAATGGGTAAAGTCACTGCCTGCAGTGCTGGCATCCCATATGTATGCCAGTACATGTCCTAGCTGCCCCTCTTCTGAACCAGCTCATTCTGGGAAAAGCAGCAGAATATAGCCCAAGCCTTTCCTGCCACCCACGTGGGAGCCCAGATGAAGCTCCTGGCTTCTAACTTCGGTCTCTCTCTCTATCCCCTCTCTCTCCCTTTCTCCCTCTCTCTCTCCCTTTCTCTTTCCTTCACTCCCAATCTCCCTCACTCTCTCCCTCTCTCTCCCTCTATCTTTCCCTCACTCCCAATCTCCCTCACTCTTTCTCTCCCTCTCTCTCTTCCTCTCTCTCTCTCTCTCCCTCCCTCCCACCCTGTAACATTGGCTTTCAAATAAATAAATAAATCCTTTTTAAAAAATGTGTCATCTGAGGCTGAGGCTTCATCTGGAGTCTCAACTAGAAAGAACCCACTTTCAGTCTCACTCAGGTTATTGGCAAAATTCATTCCTTTGCAATAGGGCTGAAGACCCTGGCTTCTTACTGTCTAGGAACTCATCATGCTTGCCCTCAGCAAGGAGAAGCTGCTCCACTAGTACCACTTCCTGCTAAATGGACTTCCTCAAATGGATGTCTAATTCTTCAAATCCAGTTAAGGGGAGAAAGACTCTACATCAAGACTATTAAGGAAGACTTGGTCTTATACTGAGCCTTGGGGTACCCCTACCCCCAAGGGCCCCAGGTTGAATGCACACCATGCCCTCTTTCCAGCTATATGACCATGCATTGCTGCAGTCTGGTCTTACCTCCATCTCCAAGCTGGGTCCCCGACTCACTTATGGTTCTACATACAATTTTTCAACTTCAGGGCACTGCTAAAGCAATATGCATTTAACAAAAATCACACTTCAGATTTTGAATTTTGATGTTTTCCTGGGATAGTGCTATGTGGTACGATATTCTCTTGTGATGCTGAGCAGTAGCAGAGAATGCAACTCCCAGAGAGCCCCATGTTCATGAAGGAAAACAACCCTTACTCTGCAGTATCCTATGTTGCTGAGCTGGGATGTGTGGTAGGTTAGCTGTATTTAATACAGTTTTATTTATTAATGATTTGTTTATTTTTACTTACAATTGGTTTCTTAGGATAGAAATGCACCATAAGTTGAAGTGCACCTGTACAATATAACTGTAGTGACATCCATTACCTTATCATACTCTATTAGTCTGAAGCAAGTCACAGCTTCCACCAATACTCAAGAGAGGGAAGAAATACAAGCATGTTGACGTCATAAATAAGAGTGCCAATTGTTAAATCAACAAGGGGAGTCACTGGGTACATGCTCCCCACGTAGGATCTCTGTCCTTAATGTGTTCTACTATGAAACTTAAAAACGACACTACTAGTCGAACAATATTCTATACCTTGTGCGGTTGTGTGAGGGCAGCCTGTTGAAATCCTTGCTTAGTATATACTAAGTTGATCTTCTGTATATGAAGGTAATTGAAAATGAAACTCAATGAAGGGTGGGATGGGAGAGCGAGTGGGAGAGGGGAAGGCCACGGGAGGGAGGGAGGTTGGGGGGGAAGCCACAACAATACAAAAGTTGCACTTTGTAAATTCACATTTATTAAATAAAAAAATAACTATATAACAAACAAACAAAAAAAGAAACATAAGAAAAAGAAATACAAGCATGTGAACATCAACAAGGAAAGAACAAAAGGGAGCATCCTAGAATCTATCTACTGCCCTCATTTTACCATAGCTTGCCTTGTGTCATTACGAGGTGGAGGTGGAGTTAACCCATTCTACCTGCCCAAGATCATCAAGTCTGAGAGAAGTTTCTTTAATCATGACTTCTTGAGGTTGGAAACATTTATATGACTTTTATGGGAACTAAAGAATTCTAAATAAGAATAAAGTTCTGTTTGTTTTGTGCTTAAGAAAGTAAGTGCACAAAACAGATTCTAAGATGGCAGAATAGGGAACAACATACTGGACTAGGCTAGAGGTAAATAGTGTAAAAAAGTGCAGTAAGTCCACTCTCAGGGAATAACTAGACAGCAAACTGCAGTGGAAATCCTACAGAAGGAAGAAGAACACCATGGACTTGTGTGGAAGGTGCAGACATGCAGCACGAACATGGACACAACACACAACTCCAGCAGACCGAGCAGGCAGAAGCTTAGAGGTGGAAGCAAGACCAGACTGCAGCATCCCATGGTGATATAGCTGGAGGGAGAGCATGGCATAAGCTTGGCCTGGAGCCCTGGGGGCTAAGAGGTACCCAAGGACCACGGTGTAGGAAAAGGGGCAAGTTTATCTAACACCATCTTCCCCACAAGAGCGCCTGATGCCCTGCTGAGAGACGATAGGTGACATTTTGGGCTTGAATGGCAGCTGCAGAAGCCCTTGTGTCTGCACACAGCAACTGGATAAAACAGGACACGATCTTCTTGCCAGTACTGGAGGCAGCAGCGGGGAGAGGGCAACATTCAGCCAATGGTTCTTGTGTATACTTGTGACCCAGAGATTCTAGAAGAGGGAAAAATATGCAGGCCCCACTGACTTTGAGGCTGACTGGGAGAATTGACAGGGGGCTGGGCACCCACACAGGACTGTGAGGCACCCCCAGTCTCCCAAGCTACCTAGGTGGAGTACCCACAGACAGTTGGCTCAGGGAACATCTGCCTCTCTGAGGACCAGTCTTGTGGGGAAGAGCAGACCTTCTGCACCCAGCAACTGTGGGAGCCTTGTGTGCTGAGACTGTGGAGACTGCAGATGCACAAGAGGGTATGGGGTGTAACCAGGTCTCTGGGCAAACACTGTGTGTCTCTCCAAACGTTGGAGCTCTCTGGTTGCCTAGCGCAGATGACTGCAGTAGGATCCATGCTTGGAGTGAAGAAAGCACAGAGCACTTATGCAGTTCATACAGTGGCACAGAGGAATGTTGCACACACTGGGGGCTAACACCTAGTCATTGCTCAGCTTGGAGAAAAGGAGGTGAGAGTGTGATCACAGAAATAGAGGTGGCCAAACCCCTTCTGTTAATGAGAAATCTACCATGCCCACCTTGGGTATTACTGTGGATACTCCTCTCACTCTGCAGCACTGACCAGAGCTTCCTTGACACACCCAGAATATACCTCTGGGTATTCACTGGAAGTGCAGATATTCTATTAAGCCACAGAGGCATAGATCAAAGATAAAAGCAAGAGAGGAAAAAAAAAAAAAAAAACAACAACCGGTATCTCCACAAATACCTAAAAATAAACACAAACCAGTATCATCACAAGTGCCTCAAAATAAACCCAGAAATTTAAGAAACAACACTAAGGAAGACATCACAACCCCTGCCCTCGAAAAGATACAACAACACTTGAATACTAGAATGTGACAATAAAGAGAATGATGAAATGCCAGAAATGGAATCCAAAATATTAATCATAGGATTACTCAAAAGCAATCAGAAGCAAAACAAAAAGCTAAAGAAATCCATACATGACATGAATAAACATTTTACCATGAAATTGAGATTTTAAAGAGAAATCAAAATAAATATTAGAAGTGAATAATTCAATAGATCAAAAAAATGCAGTGAAAAGCCTTAAAAATTTTTGGTGAGACAGAAGAAAGAATATCTGAGCTAGAAGACAATCTTTGAAAATTTCAGTCAGTCAGGAAAAAAAGAAAAAATTAGAAAAATTTAAAACAGTGTTGGAGATTTATGGGATACTACCAAACAACCCAACAAAGGGGTGCTGGGAAAACTGGATCTCTGAGTGAAGTATGAAGCAAGACCCATACCTTATACCTTACACAAAAATGTACTCAAAATATATCAAAGATCTAAATCTGCAACCCAATACCAGCAAATTATTAGAGAACATTGGGAAACCCTAAAGATGTTGGCATAGGCAAAGAATTCTCAGGAAAAAAAAAAAAAAAAAAAAAAGAAGCACAGGCAATCAAGGCCAGAATTGACAAATGAGATTATATCAAATTAAGAAGCTTCTGCACTGAAAAAGAAAAAATCAGCAAAAGGAGAAAATATTTGCAAACCATGCATCTGATAAAAGGTTAATATCCAGAATCTATAAGAAGCTCAAGAAATTCAACAACAGCAAAACAAACAATCCAGTTATGGGCAATGGACTTGGACAGGCATTTTCTTTTTTCTTTTTTTTTTTAACTTTTATTTAATGAATGTAAATTTCCAAAGTACGACTTATGGATTACAATGGCTTCCCCCCCATACCGTCCCTCCCACCCACAACCCTCCCCTTTCCACTCCCTCTCCCCTACCATTCACATCAAGATTCATTTTCGATTATCTTAATATACAGAAGATCAGCTTAGTATACATTAAGTAAGGATTTCAACGGTTTGCTCCCACACAGAAACATAAAGTGAAAAATAATAGATGATTTTTTTTAAATGATGATGAAATCAGATCAGACCTATTGTCATGTTTAATCCCAGTGACAGTCAAGTTGGGAATTGATAATTTCTTTTTTTTTTTTTTTTACAGAAGATCAGTTTAGTATGCATTAAGTAAAGATTTCAACAGTTTGCACCCCCATAGAAACACAAAGTGAAATATATTGTTTGAGTACTCGTTATAGCATTAAATCTCAATGTACAGCACATTAAGGATAGAGATCCTACATGATGAGTAAGTGCACAGTGACTCCTGTTGTTGACTTTACCAATTGACACTCCTGTCTATGGCATCAGTAATCTCCCTATGCTCCAGTCATGAGTTTCCAAGGCTATGGAAGCCCTCTGAGTTCTCCGACTCTTATCTTGTTTAGACAAGGTCATAGTCAAAGTGGAGGTTCTCTCCTCCCTTCAGAGAAAGGTACCTCCTTCTTTGAAGACCTTTGAACAGGCATTTTCAAGAGAGGAAATTCAAACAGCCAACAGACACTTGAAAAAATGCTCAGGATCACTAGCCATCAGGGAAATGCAAATCAAAACCACAATGAGGTTCCACCTCACCCCAGTTAGAAGGCTTCTCATACAGAAATAAAGAAATGCTGGCAAGAATGCAAGGGAAAAGGTACCCTAATACACTATTAGTGGAAGTGTAAACCGGTGCAGCCACGGTAAAAGACAGTATAGAGATACCTCAGAAATCTGAATAGTGGCCTTTCATATGATCCAGCCATCCCACTCCTGGAAATTTACACAAACCAAAAGAAACAAGCATATGAAAGAGTTATCTGTACCCCCATGTTGATTACAGCTCATTTCACAATAGCTAAGTATGGGAGTCAACCCAGATGTCCATCAACTGAAGACTTGATAAAGAAATTGTGATACACACACACACACACACACACACACTATGGAGTACTACTCAACTGTAAAAAAAAAATGAAATCATGGGGCCAGCACTGTGGCGTAGTGGGTAAAGCCATCGCCTGTAGTGCCAGCATCCCATATGAGCACTGGTTTAAGTCCCGGCTGCTCCACTTCTAATCCAGCTCTCCACTATGGCGTGGGAAAGCAGTAGAAGATGGTCCTTGGACCCCTTTACCCATGTGGCATACCCGGAAGAAGCTCCTGGCTCCTAGCTCAGCTCTAGTTGTAGTGGCCATCCAGAGAGTGAACCCGCAGATAGAAGACCTCTCTCTCTCTGCCTCTGCCTCTCTGTAACTCTGCCTTTCAAATAAATAATCTTTTTAAAAAAATGAAATCATATCTTTTGCAACAAAATGGATGCAACTGTAAACTGTTATACATAGTGAAATAAGCCATTCACAAAAAGATAGATATCATATGTTTCCCTGATCTGGGGTAATTAATAGAGTAATTAAAATGTAATGTATTTAAGTAGATCTTCTATATATAAAGAAAATTAATCTTGATGAAGAATGGGATGGGAGATAGAGTGGGAGATGGGATGGTTGTGGGTGGGAGGAAGGTTATGGGGGGGGGGGGAGCTGCAATAATCCAAAAGTTGTACTTTGGAAATTTATAATTATTACATAAAGCTTAAAAATGTAATGTATTGGAGTGAAATGGACATGTTAAGATTGAGATTTGATGACTGTTTACAATTGTCTGTTCTGTTGAGGAACAGGATTATTTTCATTCTGCTTGTTGAACTCTCTACCTTTTAACCTTACAATCATTAAGTAAACTGAAAGCAGATCTTTGTAAGAATTAAGAGTGATAATGGGAGAGGCAGAGGAAGAAGGGTTGGAGCACGGGTGGGAGGGAGGTTAGGGTGGGAAGTACCACTATGTTCCTAAATCTGTATATATGAAAAATATGAAACTTGTATAACAAATATTTTTTAAAAAAAGAAAAGAAATGAATAAATTAGGAAACATCTGAATATCCTTAAGTAGACTATTCTTGCATAGTCACAATCTAAGTATGATTTTTTATTTGATGGTTTGTTTTTCAAGAGTTCATTTAAAAAGTTTGCATAATACTCAAGATAGTTAAATAACTCAAAAGATCACCCAACAGGACAATGGAAAATTTCCTATTCCAGCTAAGTGACTTAAACGGGTCAAGTGCTAAGTGAATATATGTTAAATTCAAATGAATCAAAACTGCATCAGGGTCATATTGGCAATTAATGATTTGCCTACAGTATCTCTATCAGTAGCTTAGGATTTGATCATCTTATGTTGTAGCAACTTTGCCTTACTGCCATAGTCAAACGTTTCTTTCCTAGTTCTTTACCATTTGATCTAAAAAGCAAATATAATTCCAATTTAAGATGTGATAAAATTGAACTTCATATATATGAAGTAATTTTCCAAAGGTTACAAGCTGTATGAGATGAGACCGAAAAACAGATTCGCATATAAGTCAGATATAGATATAAGCTCTGACTTAAAGTGGTGCCTTCCCTATAACATCAAACTACCTTCTCATTTATAGCAAGGCCTCAATAATGATTCTAAACCAGGAATAGGTACAACAGCTACATAAAGATTGACTCTCCAAGATTCATAGGAAGTTCTGTTACATAATCTCTGCCACCATTGATCTTCACATTGTCATAGAAAAAGGAGGCATTTGGCAGGCGCCAGTCTGTGGATACTACAGACGTCGTATCCTTGTAGTCATTTGTCTGACAACAGCACCCACTCCATACAGAACTTAACCTAATACAATACCCTCAATACAGACAGCAGAGAAATGTCTCTGGCTAGTTGTGTAGGAAGAATTGCCATCCATGCCACTCAGCCAGTTTCTTTAGAGACATTAAGTTATGATCTATTTTTCCTCCTAAGGGTCCTTAGAGGTAGATTCCCCCCCCCCCCAGTATCAGTGAGGGAAGTGGGGACAACGAAGTCAAGAAAATTTCTAAGCAATGAGCCTAAAGATGGAATCCAACCCAAGCCTATACAACACCAAAGTCTGTGTAAATTCTACCATGCCATGTGGTCTTTGAGCTAAGAGAGAAGAGATTAACTGTGACTTCTCACTTCTACTTTACTATCAACAGTGTGACTACTGTCAAATCACTTGTCTACTGTAAAACTCCAGTTAGATCATCTCTTAGTTCCCTTTCTCCTGAATTCTAGGCCTCCATGATGCTTATACTCAGGAAATACTTTAAGAATCAATAAATTGGCCGGCACCACGGCTCACTAGGATTACCTCCTCTTGCGGCGCCGCCACCCCGGGTTCTAGTCCCAGTTGGAGTGCTGGTTCTGTCTCAGTTGCTCCTCTTCCAGTCCAGCTCTCTGCTGTGGCCCTGGAAGGCAGTAGAGGATGGCCCAAGCCCTTGGGCCCTGCACCAGCATGGGAGACTGGGGGGAAGCACCTGGCTCCTGGCTTCAGATTGGCGCAGCGCACTGGCCATAGCGACCATTTTGGGGGTGAACCAATGGAAGGAAGACCTTTCTCTCTGTCTCTCTCTCTCACTGTCTAACTCTGCCTGTCAAAAAAAAAGAATCAATAAATCTGGGGATGGTGTTGCGGCATAGTGGGTAACGCCACCACCTGTGATGCCTGCATCCCATATGGGCACTGGTTCCTGTCTCAGCTGCTCTGCTTCTGGTCCACCTCCCTGCTAATGACCTGGGAAAGCAGCAAATGATGGCCCAAGTACCTGGGCCCCTGGTACCCATGGTAGAAGAAGTCCCTAGCTTACACCTGGCCTGTGCAGCCACCTGGAGGGAGAGTGAGCCAATGGACAGAAAATTGATTGATCTCTTTCTCTCCCTCTTTCTGTCTCTTCCTCTCTGTAACTCATTCTAAAATAAATTTTAAAAAGTCATTGAGTTTGAATCAAGAACAAAGAAATTTTCTTTTTTCCCCCTTCCTTCAATTATTTTTTAGGTTTGAGAATATCCATAGCTTACCAGAAATTCAATGTATTTCAGATAACAAACATTAAATGCAATGTATTCCACAACTATAAGAAAATTTGACATTGTATGCATTTGTCTTTTTTTTCTCTTTTTGACAGGAAGAGTGGACAGTGAGAGAGAGAGACAGAGAGAAAGGTCTTCCTTTTTGCCGTTGGTTCACCCTCCAATGGCCGCTGCGGCCAGCGCGCTGCAGCCGGCACGCCGCACTGATCTGAAGCCAAGAGCCAGGTGCTTCTCCTGGTCTCCGATGGGGTGCAGGGCCCAAGCACTTGGGCCATCCTCCACTGCACTCCCGGGCCACAGCAGAGAGCTGGCCTGGAAGAGGGGCAACCGGAACAGAATCTGGCACCCGACCAGGACTAGAACCTGGTGTGCCGGCACCGCAGGCGAAGGATTAGCCTATTGAGCCGCGGAGCCGGCTGCATTTGTCTTAATATTTCAGTCAATTTCTCCTACTGCATACAGCTCATACAAATTTTGTATAAATCTATTGGGCAGAGTACATAAAATAATATTTTAGGGGCTGGCGCCGTGGCTCACTTGGTTAATCCTCCACCTGTGGTGCTGGCATCCCATATGGGCGCCGGGTTCTAGTCCTGGTTGCTCTTCTTCCTGTCCAGCTCTCTGCTGTGGCCCGGGAAGGCAGTGGAGGATGGCCCAAGCGCTTGGGCCCCTGCACCTTCATGGGAGTCTAGGAGGAGTCACCTGACTCCTGGCTTCAGATCGTTGCAGCTTCAGCCATAGCGGCCATTTGGGGGGGAGGGTGAACCAATGAAAGGAAGACCTTTCTCTCTCTCTCTCTCTCTCTCTCTCACTGTCTAACTCTGTCAAATAAATTTTTAAAATTTATTTTATTCTAAAGAGTACATATCCCATAATTTCTTTATCCAGTCTATCGTTGATGGGCATTTAGGTTGGTTCCAGGTCTTAGCTATTGTGAATTGAGCTGCAATAAACATTAGGGTGCAGACCTCTTTTTTGTTTGCCAATTTAAATTCCTTTGGGTAAATTCCAAGGAGTGGGATGGCTGGGTCGAACGGTAGGGTTATCTTCAGGTTTCTGAGGAATCTCCAGACTGACTTCCATAGTGGCTTGACCAGTTTGCATTCCCACCAACAGTGGGTTAGTGTCCCTTTTTTCCCACATCCTCGCCAGCATCTGTTGTTGGTAGATTTCTGTATGTGAGCCATTCTAACCGGGGTGAGGTGAAACCTCATTGTGGTTTTGATTTGCATTTCCCTGATTGCTAATGACCTTGAACATTTTTTCATGTGCCTGTTGGCCATTTGGATTTCCTCTTTTGAAAAATGTCTATTGAGGTCCTTGGCCCATCTCTTAAGTGGGTTGTTGGTTTTAGAATACTATACCGCAGTAAGAAACAACGAAATCCAGTCATTTGCAACAAAATGGAAGAATCTGGAACACATCATGCTGAGTGAAATAAGCCAGTCCCAAAGGGACAAATACCATATGTTCTCCCTGATCGGTGACGACTGACTGAACACCAAGAGGGAAACCTGTTGGAGTGAGGTGGACACTATGGGAAACGGTGGCTTGATCAGCATAGCCCTGACTGTTAATGAACAACTTAATACATTATCCCTCTTAGTAGTTTTTTTATCTGTTCTACTTAATATGACTGGTTTAGATCTGTAATTGATGCACAGTTATTCTTAAGTGTTGAAAATTAACTGAAATGTGATCCCTGTTGAACATGGTGGTGGGAATGGGAGAGGGAAGAGATGTATAATTTGGGACATGCTCAGGCTGACTTGCCCCAAGTGGTGGAGTTGGAAGCATACCAGGGGATTCCAATTCAATCCCATCGAGGTGGCATGTACCAATGCCATCTCACTGTTCCAGGTGATCAGTTTCAGTTCACAGTTGGTCATGGTGAAGGGACTGGGAGTCAAAGGGAGCACATAGACAAGTCTAGTACCTGCTAACGCTAACTGATGGAGTAAATAAAGGGGAGAGTGATCCAACATGGGAAGTGAGATACTCAGCAGACTCATAGAATGGCAGATGTCCTAAATAGCACTCTGGCCTCAGAATCAGCCCTAAAGGCATTCGGAGCTGGCTGAAAAGCTCATGAGAGTATTTCAGGCATGGAAAGCCAAGACACTCTGGCAAAAGATCTCTGCCAGTGAGATCCCAGTGGAAAGAACAGGTCATCAAAGAAGGAGGTACCTTTCTCTGAAGGGAGGAGAGAACCTCCACTTTGACTATGACCTTGTCTAAACAAGATAAGAGTTGGAGAACTCAGAGGGCTTCCATAGCCTTGGAAACTCATGACTGGAGCCTAGGGAGATTACTGATGCCATAGACAGGAGTGTCAATTGGTAAAGTCAACAACAGGAGTCGCTGTGCACTTACTCCTCATGTAGGATCTCTATCCTTAATGTGCTGTACATTGAGATTTAATGCTATAACGAGTACTCAAACAATATATTTCACTTTGTGTTTCTATGGGGGTGCAAACTGTTGAAATCCTTACTTAATGCATACTAAACTGATCCTCTGTAAAAAAAAAAAAAAAAGAAATTATCAATTCCCAACTTGACTCTCACTGGGATTAAACATGACAATAGGTCTGCTCTGATTTCATCATCATTTAAAAAAAATCATCTATTATTTTTCACTTTATGTTTCTGTGTGGGAGCAAACTGTTGAAATCCATACTTAATGTATACTAAGTTGATCTTCTGTATATTAAGATAATCGAAAATGAATCTTGATGTGAATGGAAGGGGAGAGGGAGTGGGAAAGGGGAGGGTTGTGGGTGGGAGGGACGGTATGGGGGGGAAGCCATTGTAATCCATAAGTCGTACTTTGGAAAATTATATGCATTAAATAAAAGTTTAAAAAAAATTTATTTTAAAAATAATATTTTAAATATACACATAATCTAATTACAGAGTTGACCAGATTAGATGTGAAAATGCATAATTACACAAACATAACAAAAGAAACTCATGCCTTCAAAATTTTCTGCAAATATCAAGACTAGCTGGGAAGGCTTGGAAGCGAAGGTGGGTTTTGGGCCAGACTTCCAAAGAATAGAAGGAATGTAGTTGATCAGAGAGAACACCTAACTATGGGGATGATTAGATCAAACACCCAGCAATTTGTAGGAAAATTATACAGGTCTGAAGGCTCACCAGAAGAAACTTTGAAAGGGATCACCTGCAGAGTTATAGACAAGATTAATGGAATCAGTAAGAAGCCATTTCTACACCTAGCCTGTGTGGACAATAGAAAGAAACATATAATGTCATGGGTGCCTAGTGAGAACTGGATCTTCCACAGGAGCCATGGACATGTAGGCTGTAACTGCTGTCAAAGCCATGCCACCAAATCAGGATGAGACCTCTCTCCTTCTGCTCTTCAATCTTCCAGTGCCTCCCAATGGTCAGCCCCAATGGGAAACTGATCCAGATAGAAAAGCCTCCCAGAAAATGGGAGTGAAGGTGGAGGACAGAGTTCATTTGAAGGGTCCAAATGGAGAAAACCAACCCAGGGGATGGATTTACCCTTTTCTCTCCAGATGCAAAGGTTAGGAGACTTAAAAGAAAAAGTACACACCAAAAAGGAAAGCAATATTCCCCCATTAGACAAATTAAAAGAAAGTTTCAGCTCACAACAGAGAAAAACTACGTATCATGTACTGCCAGAACCAAAGCCAATAGGAAGCAACCTGGGGTGAAAGGTCAGCACAGGAAGACATTAGAATCCCAGGGTGGCACAGATGTCACATGAGAAACGATAAGGCAACACAGAATCATGAGAAGTTGCAGAGCAGGCCGGCGCCGCGGCTCACTAGGCTAATCATCTGCCTTGCAGCGCCGGCACACCGGGTTCTAGTCCCGCTCGGGGTGCCGGATTCTGTCCCGGTTGCCCCTCTTCCAGGCCAGCTCTCTGCTGTGGCCAGGGAGTGCAGTGGAGGATGGCCCAAGTACTTGGGCCCTGCACCCCATGGGAGACCAAGAGAAGCACCTGGCTCCTGCCATCGGATCAGCGCGGTGCACTGGCCGCAGCACACCGGCCGTGGCGGCCATTGGAGGGTGAACCAACGGCAAAGGAAGACCTTTCTCTCTGTCTCTCTCTCACTATCCACTCTGCCTGTCAAAATAAAAAAATTAAAAAGTTGCAGTGCTTGGCAAGGCACAGTATTTCATTTTAGCTAAATGTGGTTTTCTGAACAAGGGAGTTAGGTTTCTATGAGGAAGGTATAGAACTAGAGCTGATAGAAGGAGAGAGAAATAGAGGTAGAGGAAGGGGGTTATATTAAAACAGTAAAAGTTAAAGTTAGAACAGACAAAAGGAAATAAGCTAAACTTCATAAGAATTAAATATAAATATTACAAAACATATATATAACGATATCTAAATCTATGGCTAACAATTTTATGTAGAAAATCAAAACTATACAGCATAGTAAAAATGTGAATGTGGTTTTAATGAGTGACTGAATAAACAGATTCTCATGAGTTACTCTCATCTTTGAACACATCATTTGCTAGAAAATCAGTCTCGAGATAATTGTACACAAACAGAAAGGGCGAAGGAAAAACCCTAGGCACTAACTTTCTAAAATTGTGGAGACTAACAATGAGCAAAACTTTGTTCTTGAAATTACTTATACTTGAAATGGCTGTTTTATTCAGTCTTTGGTCTCCCTTCATTTCCTTTTGATGTCTATACAAATCAGTAACAGCTACAATATTTCTGCTGAGGCAGCACTTCCTGCCAATCAATCCCATAATGAATTAGAGAATGTTTGGAACTTTGTTTCTTCCTTGGTAGGCAAAAGAGGGCCTTATTTTCAAATGCCTTAAGCCAAAGTCATCATTGACTAAGTCATGTGGCTCAAATCTGGGATGAGTAATAAAATCTATTTGAAGGGTTAAAGTAGTAATAAAAAAAAAAAGTGCTAGAAACTATTACCACTTCTCTTTGGAGTCTTAAGAAAAAAGATTTAATAATACCCTTATCTGGATCTCTGACAACATACTTTTTATATTAAATAAAGCAATATTAAAGACAAATACCATCAAGAAAATGGAAAAAAAAAAAGCACAAGGTGCAACAGACCTTTGTTCCTTTATGCTCACAATAGAAATGGAGCTTTGTCACATGAATTTGGAATGTGCATTTGTTCTACTCAACTATTGTCCTTATTCTCTTTCTTTATCCCTCCTAACTCCTCTGACCAAAATACTGCTCAGATTTTATCGCTTCTGTAACTAGTTCTTACAAGAAAATCGATTTAAGAGGTACAAAGTAGATTGAGGCATGGAGCCCCATTGACTGAAGAAAACAGGAAGACCCCAGGAAGAATGGTAGGAAGCTTGAAATCTAGTCCTTAGCTACTTGCTCATTATCATTGTGTGTCAGTAAAGGCACTCCTATCTGCGGCCCATAAGCATATAAGTTTCCATCTTCCAGAATCATGACCTTCAACTTTGCCAGTGGTAGCAGCCAATATTTTATCCCACCAGCAAGAAGGCAGTGTGTCGATATGAAAATGAAGTCCTTGCAAAGAAAGAAAATGTTCATGGTCAGTGTACAAGAGGAAAGTTTTCCCACTGAGAAATTATGTCCTTACACTCAAAATATAAGAAAATGATGGGAATTGACTGTGGAATGAGATTCATACTGAAAGCAATAAAAGAGTTACATCAAAATGAACTGGAAAAGTTATTAAGAAAGGTTTAGGGCCGGCGCAGTGGCTCACTAGGCTAATCCTCCGCCTTGCAGCGCCGGCACCCCGGGTTCTAGTCCTGGTCGGGGCACCGGATTCTGTCCCGGTTGCCCCTCTTCCAGGCCAGCTCTCTGCTGTGGCCAGGGAGTGCAGTGGAGGATGGCCCAAGTACTTGGGCCCTGCACCCCATGGGAGACCAGGAGAAGTACCTGGCTCCTGCCATCGGATCAGCACCGTGCGCTGGCCGCAGCGCGCCGACTGCGGCGGCCATTGGAGGGTGAACCAACGGCAAAAGGAAGACCTTTTTCTCTGTCTCTCTCTCTCTCACTGTCCACTCTGCCTGTAAAAAAAAAAAAAGGTTTAGAGATCTATATCCAATATTTTCAAAATATCCCTTTTTCTAGATATTGCTTTTTTATTCACCTTTAAAGAGTACCATCCAGCACTTATTGCTCTACTTCCTTATTACATTTTTCTCTCAAGCAGTTTAGACAGACACTCCTTGACTTATGATGGGATTATACCCTGATAAACCCACCATAACTTGAAAATACCATAAGTCTGGGTTAGCATTGTGGCATAAAAGTAAATAGGCCACCTGTAACACCACTGTCCCAAATGGCACCGATTCAAGCATTGTCTACTCCACTTCCCATCCAGCTCCCTGCTAGTGCACCTAGGAAAGCAGCTGAGGAAGGCCCAAGTCCTTGGGCCCCTACACCCACGTGGGAGACCTGGAGGAAGCTCCTGGCTCCTGGCTTCAGATCAGCCCAGCTCCACCACTGCAGCCCTCTGGGGAGTGAACCAGTGAATGGAAGATCTCTCTCTCTCTCTCTCTCTCTCTGCCTCACCCTCTCTATCCCTCCACAATGCTGGACCCAATAAATCCTTTTTAACCAATTAATTTCAAAAAAAAGAAAATACCATAAGTCAGAAATGAATTTGTTACAGCTAACCTATTGACTGTCCTAGCTCAGCAACACAACACACCATAGGGAATTAGTTGTTTCCTCTCATGATCACAACACTGACCAGGAGCTACATTTGCTGCCACTTCCCAGTATCTCAAGAAAGGTTTCAATCACATATTCCTAGCCCAGAAGGGGTCACATTCAAAATTCAAGGTATGATTTTTATTGAATGCACATCAGAAAACCATAGGACAAACCACTGTACATTAGGGGAACACGTGCAGTCTCTTTTCTGTCTCCAAAACCACATTAAAGTGATAAATGACCTTCAAAAGACAAAACTCAATAGCTATGGCTCTGTCCTCCTTCCAGGCAGTCTATACCCTATTTGACCCATTTACTACACTGAACTGACATCATCTCATAGTAGTCCATGTCTCTAATTACTCCTCTCAATTCTCCTTTCCCTGAGTAAAGAAATATCCCTCAAAAGTCATTAGATTTTGCTTTTCTCTTACTCTTTTTTTTCTCTATGAGCAATGCCATTCACTCTCATGGTTTCAAATATTACTATCATGAGCTTGGCCTCACAAAGTGCTTCCCTAGAGTCAAGTTCTCTAAGTAGCTCTAATCTATATTTCCAACTAACTTCTAGACACCTTTTCCTAGGTGTTCCAGAGACACCTCAGAAAGCATACATGTAAAATCTAATTTAGTATGCCACCAAAATCTGCAAGTCTTTTGGATTTCCTTTAAAAGCATTACCATCTCTCTCTTCCTTCTCCTTTCCCCTCCCCCAACATCCAACTAGTAGAGTCAGTAAATTCCCCTGTTAGTCTCCTTGTTCTCATTCCTATAGACATCTTTCCGGCTTAACTGATAATTGACATTTGCCTGGGTAATTACCATAATGTCCTCATGACCTTCCAGCCTCCAACATATCCCTGATGTCAACTACCCTTTGCAACACTGACCACATCTACCTGCTCACACATGTTCAATATCCCTTCCTAGCTTCTGAGTCAAATAAAAATGCCTCAACCAAGCCTTCAAAATCCCCCACTGCTGGGGCCGTGGCTCAATAGGCTAATCCTCGGCCTGCGGCGCCAGCACACCAGGTTCTAGTCCCTGTCTGGGCACTGGATTCTGTCCCAGTTGCCCTCTTCCAGTCCAGCTCTCTGCTGTGGCCCAGGAGTGCAGTGGAGGATGGCCCAGGTCCTTGGGCCCTGCACCCACAGAACAGGAGGAAGCACCTGGCTCCTGGCTTTGGATCAGCGCGGTGCGCTGGCCACAGCGCACCGGCCACAGCGGCCACTGGAAGATGAATCAACGATAAAGGAAGACTTTTCTCTCTGACTCTCTGTCTCTCTCACTGTCCACTCTGCCTGTCAAAAAAAAATCCCCCACAATATTGAGACCAGCATTGTAGTGCAGCAGGTTAAGGCTGCCACTTGTGATGCCAGTATCCCATATCAGAATACTGGTTCAAGTCCCAGCTGCTACACGTCCAATCCAGCTCATTGCTAACACACCTGATAAAGCAGCGGAAGATGCTTCAAGTAATTGGATCCCCGCCACACATATGGTGTACCTGGATAGAGTTCAAGGCTCCTGGCTTTGGTCTGGCCCAGCTCCAGCAATTGTAGCCACTTGGGGAGTGAACCAAAAGATGGAAGTTCTCTTTCTCTCTCTGTCTTCCTATCATTTTGCTTTTTTAATAAAATGATTTTTTAAGTCCCTACAATGTTATCCTATTATACTTCTCTAGATTCCCAAACTAACCCTCATGATTGCCTGTAGTATATCACACTCCTGCCCCTTGCATAACTTTGTCTCATTACTACCCCTCCATCCCCTCTCTTTGTCCCCTCTGCCTTTCAGAGCCCTTGCCTTCCTTCAAGATCAATATCTAAGGTCACTTTATTCATAGAGTTTGCCCTCACTTCAACCCCTCTTTGATTTGAACCATTTCTCTCCAGATTTCTCCTCTGTAACTTGGAATCTTCTGCATACTTCTGTTAGTTTTTCAGCTTTTTAGCATGTCTTCTTTTAAATTATCTTTTAGTCTGCTACATTCAAGCAGCCAGGAAGTTTGAGGCCATGTCTTATTTATCTTCACATCCCCAAGATGCAGGTCAGTGAGTTTTTCTAATTGAGTTGAATCTATTTTTCTCACAGCAATGAAAGTTTAAATGAGGAACAGAGGTTTTCTGGCTACCTGTCTTCAAATGGCATTTAGAATCAAAATCGGTCTCATATATATATATATATATATATATATATATATATATATATATATCACCCCTCTGTCTAGTAACATACACTACAATCCTACTGATCACAAAATTGAAACTAATAGCCAGTCTCAAATACCTTGAAATGGACTGGAGAAAGGTAGAAAACAGTGGACTATGACCTAAAACATATAATACATACATGTGACACAACTAGAAAATCAAGGTAACATGTTTTACCTTCTTAATTTAAAAAAAGCCCACCTCTTTCTATAATTGAAATGAAGTACAACATGTACTATACTTGTAAGATGTATAAGCCCCTAAAAATACCACTGACTATAATACAGAATTTTTCCCATTCTGCCAGAAACTTAGATTCATGTCATAAGAGAAATTGTTGCATTCTTTTACCTGGATGCTTGACTAATTCCAAGCAAAATAATCTATCACATTGCTGAATTATTGCTCCCCACAAAAATTCAGCAGTGAAGAAGATATTTTAGAAGTTTAACTAAGACATTCTAAGAGACCGTCTTAATAAGGACAAATTTTTGCCATAACATGAATAATTTTTTCAGAAAAGTATGGCCAGGAAGCCTCAGGAGATGAGTGAGCCTCTTCTGCAGGATCTAATTGCCTGGTAGCAATCTCATTTTTCCATCACACTTTATTTAACTTTTCTTTACTTATATCACATAAATTAACTCAGCAGCCATGCAGAATAATTTTGCTTCATTTGGATCTAAATTAATGAGCATGATTACAAAGCCATGTGTATAATTTCAATGCAGATACAACTATAATTATTATATTGTATGGGTTAGCATTTCAGCCTTATATTAATGTATTTTGAATACATAACGTATGATGCTTTTGTGATCTTCTGCCTCAACATCTGACTGAAAAATGTCCTCCAGTCAAAAAAATGCTAAAATAAATTATTAAACCCAAGGGAGGGAGAGGAAAATCTGGAATAGAAAAAGAAATGACATAGGGAGAAGGATGCTCCCAGGAACTCATTTCCTCATATAAATTTTATTTCCAAGTCGCTTCATTAAGTAATGCATTAAGTAGAGAAACAATAGATCATTTTTTCTTAGCATTTAAGTGAGTTGTTTTCAGATAGAGAACTCTGAGCATTTGAGCATATGTAAGAAATGAAAACGAGAAATCACAAAAGAACACAGGCACTTACGTCTGCAGTCAATCGTGAGTTTTGCTGGTAAGTATCAGCTTGAGACCATGAATTATTTCTGCCCAGGCCGTCCAGTGCACAGAGCCCTGCTCTGAAAATATTACACTCTTAGGGCAGGCAATTATATGTCTTTAGGATTAATCCCAAACAAGACAATGATTTAGAAATACACACTTTCTCTTTGAAGAGCTTTTAGTATGAAAAGTAATTTTTCCTCCCTACCCCTAGGCCTTCTAACCCCCTTTTTCTCCCCTGCTGGATTAAAGGTAGAAAGCAATGCTTCCACCTGCTAGCACTCACAGACCAATAACTTTAATTTTTGGCACTTACTTACAGGCTGAATAGACCATCCACACCTGCTTTCCCCTTAATTAGCTGGCTATCTAACGGCTGCAGATTGGAGGCTGCCAGCTTCCTTAACTAAGAGAAAGATCATTTTGTTGCTAGTGTAAATAACTGGAATTGGGGAATGGGGGGAAGAAAAGGAATTTTTCTTTTAGAGAAACTAGAAAACATAGCTACAGAAGAAAGAAACATTCAGGTAGAGAAAGGGAGCCAAGAAAAAAATTTTTAAAGCAATATGAAGCCAGAAAAATGAACAGCAGCCCAACTTGGCAATGATAGAATTACTTCTACTTAAGATTATCTGAAATCCCCAGAGTTCCTGAAATTTTTCTCCATTTATCACCTGGTATGCCACCCCACATCACCTAGCAGAGGTGAGGAACAGGATCCCCAACACAGCAGAAAGAACATGTTGTTGATATTAGGAACTCCCATAGCGCTGGACTTGACTCTGCTGCTGACCAGTTTCTGAAATTTGAACATGGTATAATTCGGCAGTCTCAGTGTTCTTGCTGGTCAAATGTGGGGTGGACGAAAACAGGCTCTGAATTTCCCTTCAGTTTGAGTATCCTATTCTCTTTTTGCAACAAGAGCCACCCTTAAAACCACCCAGAAGAGGAAAAGGAAACATAATCAAAAATAGAGAGCATTGTAAAAATTGTACCCTTCACACCAGACTAGAAAGTTTGAAATTTCAAACTATGCAAGGTAAATACTAGAGCTTAGTGGAAACCTACATGATCATAAGCTTTAATATTTTATGGGTACAGATAGGAAAAACCAAGGCCAGCAATATTTGACTGATTTGTCTCAACATCATAGAGCATAGTCAAGACTAGAAATCAACTTCAACTGCCTCATCAGACAAATGACCAGTGAAAGAATCTGATGGGTCACCCTTGACCTTAAGCTTGCACAGAATGAAATCACAATGGTTCTAATCAAAAAACAGGTACTGCATGATCAAATGTAAGGTGCTGGTTTCTCTCTCCTTCATAATTTGCACAAGCTTTTCATTTGTGCTCTTTGTGGCCAGTGTAAGCTTCATAGAAATTGAAATCATACCATGCATCTTTCTTGACTATAATGGAATGAGACTGGAAATTAACTTAAGAATCTCTAGAGATGAACGCTATGGCGTAGTAGGTTAAGCCTCCGCGTTTGGCACCAGTATCACATCTGGGCGCCGGTTCATTTTCTGGCTGCCACTCTTCCAATAGAGCTCTTTGCTAATGGCCTGAGAAAGCAGTGGAAGATGGTCCAAGTGCTTGGGCCCTGCATCCACGTGGGAGACCCAGAAGAAGATCCTGGCTCTGGGCCTTGGATTGGCCCAGCTCCAGCTGGGCGTTGCAGCCATTTGGGGAGTGAACCAGAGAAAAGAATTTTCGGTCTCTTCTTCTCTCTGTCTGTGGCTCTACCTCTCAAATTTAAAAAAAAAGGGGGGGGGGGGGTGAGGGGCAGTGCTGTGGTGCAGCAGGTTAAAGCCCTGGCCTGCAGCACCACCAGGAGACCCGGAAGAAGCTCCTGGATCCTCACTTCGGATTAGTGCAGCACCGGCCATTGCAGCCATTTGGGGAGTGAACCAGCAGATGGAAGACCTCTCTCTCTCTCTCTCTGTGTGTGTGTGTGTGTGTGTGTGTGTGTCACTGCTTCTCTGTAACTCTACCATTCAAGAAAATAAATACAAAATCTTAAAAAATAAAAATAAAAAAATAAGGAGCTGGCACTGTGGTGCAGCGGGTTGAAGCCCTGACCTGAAGCGCCAGCATCCCATATGAGCACCAGTTCCAATCCCTACTGCTCCTCTTCTGATCCAGCTCTCTGCTATGGCCTGGGAAAGCAGTGGAGGATGGTCCAAGTCCTTGGGCCCCTGCACCCATGTGGGAGACCTGGAAGAAGCTCCTGGCTCCTGCCTTTGGATCAGTGCAGCTGTGACCTTTGTGACCAATTAGGGAGTGAATCAGCAGATGGAAAACCTCTCTCTCTGTCTCTCTCTCTCTCTCTCTCTCTCTCTGTTTCTCTCTCCCTGTGTGTGTGTGTGTATGTGTGTGTGTCTGCCTCTCCTCCTCTCTCTGTGCAACTCTGACTTTCAAATAAATAAATAAATCTTTAAAAAATATATAAGACAGGGATTGAATCATTAATAAAACCTGCTGGCAAAATTTGATCTCCACATGCATAAGTATGAAAAAGACCTCTCCCTTTCCTTATAGAAAAATCAACTCAAAATGGATAAAGGATTTAAATCTATGACCTGATATCATCAAATTACTGGAAGAAAACATTAGGGAAACTCTGCAAGACATTGGCATAAGCAAAGACTTCTTTTTTGTAAAGATTTGTTTATTTATTTGAAAGGCAGAGTTATAGAGAGAGGTAGACACAGAGAGAGAGAGGTTTTCCAACTGCTGGTTCACTCCCCAGATGGCCACAACAGCCGGAGCTGCGCTGACCTGAAGCGAGGAGTCAGGAGCTTCTTCTGGGTCTCCCACATGGGTGCAGGGGCCCAAGGACTTAGGCATTTTACAAAAGAGGAAACTCAAATGGCCAGCAGATACATGAAAAAAATGCTCAGGATCAGTAGCCATCAGGGAAATATATATCAAAATCACAGTGAGATTTCACCTCACCCCAGTAAGAATGGCTCTCATACAGAAATAGAATAATAATAAATCCTGGTGAGGATGTGGGGGGAAAGACACCCTAATACACTGTTGGTAGGAATGTAAACTAACACAGCCATTATTGAAGAAAGTATAGAGATTCCTCAGAAAGTTGAATACAGACCTACTATATGATCCAGCCATCCCACTCCTGGGAATTTACCCAAAGGAAATGAAATCAGCATCTGAAAAGAGTTACGTGTACCCCCATGTTTATTGTAGCTCAATACACAATAGCTAAGATATGGAATCATTCTTTAACCAATGACCAGATAAAGAAAATGTGGTGTGTGTGTATATATATATATATATACATACACACACACACACACACACACACACTATTGAATACTAATCAGCCATAAAGAAAATGAAATCCTGTCATTTGCAACAAAATGGATACAAGTAAAAATCATTATACTTAATGAAATAGGCCAGTCCCAAAAAGACAAATATCACATGTTTTCCCTGATTTGTGGTAATAGAGTACCAAAAACAGAATGTATTGACATTTTTAAATTTGATTATTGTTTACAGCCCTTGTCTCTACTGCTGAGAAACAGTGTTTGTTTTGTTGAATTCTTTACTTACTTAATATTATGATTAAAAAGTAAACTGAAAATATTATAAAAATTAAAAGAAAAATAAGAAAGGAAGGAGGAGGGAGGTTGGGGATAAAGGTAGAGTGGAAAGTGTCACTATGTTCCTAAATCTGTATATATGAAATACATGAATTTGTTTACCTTATATTGAAAAAACTTTGAAGGAAATAATAATGTACTCCCCAAAGTCTCCTCAGGAATAGCACTATGCCAGCATATTGCTATTTTTCACATATAGATATGTTCCTCAATTAATAATGGTGTTACATCCTGATAAACTCATCATAAGTTGAAAATATCTCAAGTTGAAAATGCATTTAGTACACCTGACCTAGTAACATCCTAGACTAGCCTAGCCTAGTCCACCATAAACATACTCAGAATACTTATAGTTGCTTACAGTTGGGAAAAATTACTACACACAAAGCCAATTAATAATAAAGTATTAAATATTTCATGTAATTTATGTTATAGTACAAGTGAAAAACAATATAGTTGTACAGGTATACTTCTACACCACCATAGAGTTGTAAATTCCTAAGTCAAACCATTGTGAGCATGGGACTTCTTTATTGCAAGCTGCTGCTAGACCACAGCCCTTTGCTGTTAAATCACATCAACAGCTTCCACTGCTCTCAAGAGAGACATGAAACCTCTCATGGTTTCCCAGATGGCCTTCACCACCTGACTGCTGCTCACTTCTCCAGGTTCATCTGATATTCACCCCCGGCACATTGTATAATTAAATTCAACCCTCCTGCCACAGTTATTGAACACTGCTTACCTCTCCAACTGTTGATTATACTGATGTATTGTACTTGCATTTCAGTCATCCTATTTTTCCACTACTTGATACACTTGGTAAGAGAAGTGATGATTTTCTCCTTCAGTATCGAAAGCCTCATAGTGTTTGATTTACGATAGGTGCCTAAAAAGCTGTCAAATAAATTCACATTAAAGAGCTCAAAAGACCTGAAATTATGATTGTACTAGTGAGCCATATGTGCATAGGTATTTTAAATAACTGACCATTGTCTTTATAAACTTATATAACAATTGTTAAAGCCTTTCTTTTATGCTCATAGACCCACTGACTTTCCCTAGTATTCTTTGAGCATTCTCAAATTTATGAGTTTCACTAACTGAGACACTGGTGCAGAAATAGGATCACTCAATAACTGAAAATTCACTACTGCACTCCAGTCTTGTAGAACTGTCAGTTTGAATTTTACCCAGGTGTCTCTAGAAGAGAGAGATTGGGGTTACATTCTGGAATCTGACTATCTGAGCTGTTCTGACCTATGTTCCAATGGAACCTCCAGCAAGCTGCTTCATTTCACTTTTTATTTCGATCTCCTCATCTGCCAGATAAGGTAGGATTACTGCTTACTTCATACAGCATCTGTACCTCACTCAGCACTCCCTGCTAGCCACTGGAGAACTGAAGTACTTGTAGTTTCTAAAAATCTTACAGCAAAATTTGGCCCAAATAATTTCTCCATCTTTGCTTAACAGCTTATTATGATGATGACTATAATCATTCTCTCTAAGCATTTCATGAATGATGTCTCTTTTGATCCTCACAACTCATGGAGGGAGTTATTATTCTCTATTATAAATTAATACATCAAGAAATGGTGTAATGGCACTGCTGAACACCCAATGTCACAAAAAGTTTTACCTACAAATACCAAGATTCTACTTTATATCCTTTGCCCATCCTACCACCACCTTCCAGAAACAAGTTGCCCTCAACATTTTTCCCTGTCAAGGTGACTCAGGTACCCACACACACAGGCCCTGGATTTATCTTTGCTTTACCTCTCAACCACAACATGCAGCCAATCCTCTTGGGACATAGCTCTTTCTTCCCTCCCATCTTTTTATTCCTACTCCTACCCTCTTCATTCTTGGAGGCTTTAATTTTTAAAAATTTGAAAAAATTAAGTTTATTGAGAAATAGAGCTCTTCCTTCAGATATGAAATTCAAAAAAAAAAAGGGGGGTAATTCACAGTTTCCTCAGCGTCTCCATTTTCTCCCCAAATCTGTTTTTCTTTTTAAAGGAAACTGAACTGAAAGAATTCTCTTGGAATCAACCACCTCACACAGAAAAGGATTCTGAAATAACTCTTCTGATTAAGAAGACAAATTCTCCACCACACTGATGTCACTTTCCTAGAGACTTATTTGCCAAGAAAGGATACTAATGTGGTGAAAGGAATTAGTTTCTCTTCTACAATTTGATTTTTATTGTGCTGATAGTTTTTCTAAGATCAGTTATGCTCTATCAATAAATCTTTTTTTCTCTACAGCTCTTAGCAAGTTTATGAGTATAAAGTTAACTAAAAATAGATCTTTGCAAAAAAAATAAGAATGGGAATAAGGGTGGAGGAATAAGTGTAGGAGTATGGTCAGGAGGGAGGGTAGGGTGGGAAGAATCACTATGTTCCTCAATTTGTATATATGAAATGCATGAAGTTTGTATTCCTTAAATAACATTGAAAAAAAGGAATAAACAAATGAAAAGAAAGATGGGTCTCAATTCTCCTTGGGAGTTAGTCTCCATCTGGCTAAGGCAAACAACCAATTAGGTTTTTCTGGATCTTGTGACCTCTTGGACATGACAAAATGAGAAAGGGCATAGCTACATGGCTCATAAACTGAAGAGAAACCTTGGACTAACTTCTGTGAACTCAGAATCTCAGGACAGCTGCAAAACTTGAATAAGGATCATAGCCCAACTGGACTTCCAATCTAATAGGCCAAATTCTGTTTTATTTTCCTGGGAAGTATTTGAGAGTCAGAGCTGTATTTCTGTATCATTCCCTTATATCAGACAATGCACCATTCCCATTGTTTACACTCAACCTATAGTCCTGACTGTGCCCTTTTACTTTGTTCAATGGAAAATAAACTTCAGGTTTTGAAGGATGACTTTCTCACAAAGACCTTCCCATGGATAGCCAGTACCTGTGCTAAGAGAGTAATGTTTCCTTTGGTTATTAATGACCCCTGGATCCTCCCCCATTCAAGATTCTGAACACTTTTACAGTTACAACTCTATTTATTCTAACAAGATGTAGTTCTTTGATTCAAGAATAAATTGTAAAACTTTGAAACCATGGCACGAGTCAAAAACATCTACATGGGCCAATACACATGGAGCAGGGAAGTGGCTGGAGTGAGCAGGGACACAGCAGGGTGAATGGCAGCATCCACTACTTTCTTTTTTACTTTTTTTATTTTTTTTGGACAGGCAGAGTGGACAGTGAGAAAGAGAGACAGAGAGAAAGGTCTTCCTTTTCCATTGGTTCACCCCACAATGGCCACTGCGGCCGGTGCACTGCAGCTGGCGCACTGCGCTGATCCAAAGCCAGGAGCCAGGTGCCTCTCCTGGTCTCCCAGCAGCATTCACTTTCTAAAGCAGAAATGGAATAGTAGGATGCTCCCATATTCACTAGAATTGAAAGAAAACTTCAGAACTGGCCACGGGACAGTTTCGTCCCCCTCAGTTCTGAAATTTAAAGTGAATGGGAGAGAAGGAACAAAAGTTGGAAGGAAAAAAAGTAGATAAAGTTTTATGATTAAGAAGATATTTTAATTATGGTTAGTATGCATTAAGCCTGTGGTTATAGAGTGGATTAAAATTATGTTTTTGAAGAAGTTAAAGAAAAAGAGAAAGAAAGAAAGGAGGGGGAATCTAGAGAGGGATAGTCAGAAGGAAGTATGGGTATCTTCTTAGAATTGTACTTCTGAAATACATGAAATCTGTTCTCTTTATATCAATAAAAATTTTAAAAGGTGATATTTTAATTGGTTTTATGCTATTATAAAATGATCATGATGGATATATTAAATTTCTAAGATAATATAATCAGATAATAATTATAAAATGATTATTGACATTACCTAGCCTTTCTGAGTAAACCCATAAGTTAGGAAGTAGAGAAAATCATGCTAATGGAAGAAATGAAGTACCTAACAGAGAGAGAAAGAAAGCAACTAAATGATTGATCTTATGTTGACCTCTCTAAAACATTTCCTTTTCATGAAGTCACTGAGGGAGGAAAATAGATGGGAAAAAGTTTCCCTTATGTAACCTTTAAAGTCACTCATGTTCTGAGTTACTCATCAGAGGTCTATGTGTCTTCTTTTTTTTTTTTTATTTTTAATTTTTTGACAGGCAGAGTGGACAGTGAGAGAGAGAGACAGAGAGAAAGGTCTTCCTTTGCCGTTGGTTCACCCTCCAATGGCCGCCACGGCCGGCGCACCGCACTGATCCGATGGCAGGAGCCAGGTACTTTTCCTGGTCTCCCATGGGGTGCAGGGCCCAATTACTTGGGCCATCCTCCACTGCACTCCCTGGCCACAGCAGAGAGCTGGCCTGGAAGAGGGGCAACCGGGACAGAATCCGGTGCCCCGACCAGGACTAGAACCTGGTGTGCCAGAGCCGCAAGGCAGTGGATTAGCCTAGTGAGCCGCAGCGCTGGCTGGTCTATGTGTCTTCTAATGTTTCCTTATCTCCACAGTTCTTTGAAAACTAATTGGCCCATGGGGCTGACACTGTGGCATAGTGGGTAAAACTGCCACCTGCAGTGTCACATCCCATATGGGCGCCAGTTCTGGACCCAGCTGCTCCAATTCTGATGCAGCTCTCTGCTATGGCCTGGGAAAGCAGTAGAAGATGGCCCAGGTACTTGGGCCCCTGCACCCACGTCGGAGATCCAGAGGAAACTACTGGCTCCTGGCTTTGGATCAGCGGACCCCGGCCTTTGCAGCCAGTTGGGGAGTGAACCAGCAGATGGAAGACCTCTCTCTCTCTCTCTCTCTCTCTCTCTCTCTCTGCCTCTCATTCTCTCTCTGTGTAACTCTGACTTTTGAATAAAAATGAATAAATCTAAAAAAAAAAAAAAAGAAAGAATGAAAACTAGTTGGCCCAGTTTTGATGGCTGACCCAAACCAGAACAGGTATCTTTCAAAACTTCCCAATATATGCTGTTTCTAAATGCAGACAAGTTCCTTTCATGTTGTAAAAAATGAGAACCAGAAATAGGAAATCTCGGAAACTCAAGACTGAGCCATGCAGAGGATTTGTAAGCCATGGATGGGTAAACCCTTGGGCAACTTCCCTTGACCCAAATCCTGAATGGGTGTTCTCTTCCATGACAGGACAATGAAACTGTCCCATCGCTAACAAATCTAGTGAATATGGGAGCAGCCTATTACCCCATTTTTTGCTTTAGAAAGTGGATGCTGCCACTCACTGTGCTGTGTCTCTGCTCACCCCAATCACATCCCTGCCCCTTGTGTATGGGCATATGTAGGCTACCACACAAACAAGCTACCTAAATCTGGCATCAGTTGGTTTTTTCAAGAAACAGAATCTACCAGAGCAGACAAAAAGTCAGAAAGAGGAAAAATAGGAGGTCAGCTTTCAGTTTATCAGCCATCTCCCTGCATTATCACCCCAGGCTGGCTCTGTCCCTAGAGAGAGGACCACAGCTCCAGTCAAGCACCCCTGCCCAAATAGTTTTCTCTCTTTGAGGGCTATAGAACATTCTTGTCTCAATTCATGTGGATCATAATCTTTTGTTTCTCTACAATCTAAACACACTGCTGTAAAATGTGCCTTGGTTAAAATCTATTCATATGGCCCAGTTTCCTTCCCAGACCTTCAGTGACACATATCCTCTATTTTACTACTACTCTAAGAACAAATCAATATGTAAGTGACACATCTAAAGTCTACTAAAGGAAATCCACACAGCAAGCACAGCATCTTAGCTTAAAGTATCAAACTTGCTTTTCAAATGTAGGATTGTACTGCTTGTGTTTAAAGTAGAAAGAATATTACAATATTTTTCAGCAAATTATAAGTAAATGTCTTTAAAAATAATTCAGTAGGAATAAATTCTAGGGAGCAAATTATAAAATGTTTATCTCAGTAGTGATTTTTGTAATTTCAGAATATGTCCCCCATCTAATAATATATTATTTTAAAATATTTCATGGAGAAACCTAGAGAAAACCATGAAGTTTTCCTTCATTTCTTGTCCATTAGACCCTTTTCTTTTTTACACTTGGCATTTCTAAATATGCAGAGACTTTTTAACTCCATTGCAGAACACTCAACTAAACTGTATTGGGAATAGACTTCTGCCAAAGGTCATCTAAATCCTCCAAGAATTTATAATTCCTCACTCACCTCCCTGAAAAGGAAATATATGAATACCGTGACTCAAATAAAATATTAGCTACTTCTAGATAGAAGTGTTCCTCTGACCACAATGCTGACACAATTCACTAACATTTTAATAGTCCATTTGGTCCTAATCCAAGACTCAGTCCTACACTATTCTTTTTATTTCCTTACATGTTCCATTTCTTCTGAGGAATTGGAATAATTATAGTGACTACTTTGGAGAGAGCAGGAGTTTGAAAACATCGCCTAAGGGATACAAAAGTTGTTTTATTCCATAATTAGGCATTTCTGTCCCAGGAGCATTTTATAGTCATGGTTTGAAATAACAGCCATTATTTTATTACAATTTTCTATTTTTTGCACATAAAAATATTTAGAACATGTTTTTAGCTGAGTTTTATTAGCCATAATGCCAGGAAGTGCCTAGTGTTATGGATGATGGAATTATCTTTGAGGGCTTCCCTTTAGTGTTATTTCTTCCTTGTAGTCTACGCTTTCTCAGTGCTTGCTACTAGAGCTGAAATATAAAGAGGAAATTGAATATTCTATCCATTTGTGGAAGTGACCTATACTTAGGGATAAAGTGATCTTCCCCCATATATCTTTCCACTCCTTTTTCTCTAATGAGCATTAAATTCTCCATGCTACATATTAAGCTACTTAGGCAGTGAGTAATGCTATAGTATTAATAAGAACTAGAAATATAGAGCTGATTCAGCAAGCACAGAAATAACTATTTAAAAGCAATTGGCATTAAATAATGTCCTTACCAAGGAGTTGGATTCAATTTTCTTCATAGGGGATCTAAGTCACAAATCTCTGAGGATGCCCTGGTACATGGAAAAGAGAACACAATGAAGAAATTAAAGAAACAGAAGGGATAGTCTAGTGCATCTAGACAACTCTTACAAACAGGAATAACTCTTTCAATACAAATAAAATTCAGTGTAAATTGGGGTTAACCTTTACAGTATCTGTGAAGTTTCTACTTTAACTCTTCTAGGGGCAGGGCACTAGTTATTACCTTAAACAACATATCACACTGGTACTCTATGAGAATACCACTGCTTATGTAGAAACAAAATCTGATTTCTCTTAATTTCTAGTCCTTGATGCCAGTTCTTCTTTTTGAAGGGAACATAGAAAATCATAATTCTTCTCATGCATTATAACCCTACAATTATTTAGAAAGTAGTTAGCAAATTCTTCAAAAATCACCATTTTTTTTGGTTAGGCAGAACCCATCCATCTCCCTTCTGGCAGTATCTAATTTTCCTTTAGTACCACACGTCTTCACTCACACAGCTAGAATGAGCATATGGCATAGAACTGTCAAGAAATACAAATTTCCTGTCCCAATATTTCTAACTGGACATTTAACAAATGCTTAATCAATGAGATATAATTTTACTTTTTAACTGAAAGAATATAGAAAGTTATATTTCCAGGTAAAATATTTATGGCTATATGTATTATAGTGCAACATAATGTTCTGATATATGTATGCATTGTGCAATAATAAATCAAACTAATTAACATATCTATCATCTAACATAGCTATTTTTATTTTAAGCTAAGCATATTTTTTTAAAAAATATATTCTCCTATGGGACAGGTGTTTAGCCTAGCAGCAGAGATACTGGTTGAAACACCCACATCCTATATCAGAAGGTCTAGGTTTAAGTCCCAGCTCCATCTCCTAAATCCAGCTTCCTGGTAATGCACACCCAGGGAAGAAGCAGATGTTGGCTCAAGTACTTGGATCTCTGCCACCCACATGAGAGACAAAATTATATTCCTGGATTCCAACCTCTACAGGAATTTGGGGAGTAAACTAGCAGATAGAAACTCTCTCTAAACAAACAAATAATTAGAAATTTTTAATCTACTATCCTAGCAATCTTCAAATATGCAAAACATTATCATGATATATAGAACCACACTATACAATCGATCTATAGAACTTGTCCTTTCTTCATTCTGAACAACATCTCCCAATTCCCACAAATCTACCCTCTGCTCCTAAGTTCAATGTTTTTAGAGTTCACATGTAATTGTGGTATTTGTCTTTTCGTGCCTGGCATATTTTAATAACAATAACATTTGCTAGGTTCATCCATGTTCCTGCAAATGTCAAAACTCCCTTTTCTTAAGACTAAATAGCATTCCACTACATATATATTTAACACATTTTCCTTTTTCTTTTTAAAGATTTTATTTATTCACTTGAGAGGTAAAATTGCAGACAGAGATGAAGAGACAGAGGCAAATGTCTTCCATCCACTGATTCAGTCACCAAATGGCCACAATGGCCGGAGTTGGGCCAATTCAAAGCCAAGAGCCAGGAACCTCCTCTGAGTCTCCCATGCAGGTGCAGGGACCCAAGCAGTTAGACCATCTTCCACTGCTTTCTCAGGCCATAGCAGAGAGCTGGATTGGAAGAGGAGCAGCCAGGACAAGTACCAGTGCCTACACAGGATACTAGCACCACAGGCAGGGCCTTAGCCCACTACGCCACAGCATCGGCCCCAACACATTTTCTGTATCCATTTATCTTGGTTCCATATGCCAGCTATTGTGAACAATGTTGCAATGAACATGGGAGTACACATACCTCTTCAGCAAACTGATTTCATGTCTTCTGTACACATATTCAGAAGGTATTGAGTAATTATATGGTAACTGTATTTTAAATTTTTGAAGAACCCCTCTTCTGTTTTACATAATGGTAGTACTAATTTATAGTCCCAACAGCATAGAAGTGTTCCCCTTTCATCCTTACCAGTATTATCTTTTATCATTTTTATAAAAAGCCATTAAAACAGGTATGAGGTAATATCTCATTTTGCTTTCACATATTTCTGATGATTAGTGATTTTAAGCATTTTTATACCTGTTGGCCATCTGTATTTTTTTTTGTCCTTTAAAAAACGATTGATGATTGATTGAAAAGAAGAATGACAGAGAAAAGGGGACAGAGAAAGAGATCTTCTGTCAGCTGGATCACTCCCTAAATGGCCACAACAGCCAGGGCTGGGTCAGACCAAAATCAGGACCCAAGAGCTCCATCCTGGTCTCTCATATGGGTGGCAAGAGCCCATGTACTTGAGACATCATCTGCTGTTTCCCAGGTACATTAGCAAAAAGCTGGTTTTGAATTCTTGCTTGAGGGTATTTTTAATTTCTTACATATTTTGAATAATGGCCTCTTATCAAATGTATACTTTGTAGACATTTTCTTCCATTCTATATGCTGTCTCTTCTCTCTGCTGATTGTTACTTTTGCTGTTCAGAGATTTTCTGTTTGGTACAATCCCATTTGTCTATTTTTGCTTTAGTTGCCTATATAGTCCAGGGTCATATCCAAAGCATCTTTGTTAAAATCAATATCCTGAAACATCTCCCCTAGGTTTTCTTCTAGTGGTTTCACATTTTCAGACCTTACATTTAAGTCCCTAATCCATTTTAGTCAATTTTTGTATATGAGATTCAATTTTATTCTTCCAGTTTTCCAAGACCATTAATTGAAGAGAGTGACCCTTCCCTCATTGTGTATTCTGAGTACTTTTGTTGAAAATCAGTTCATTGTAGACGTGTAGATTTATTTCTAAGCACTGTATTCTGTTACATTGGTCCATATGTCGGTTTTTATGCCTGTACCATGCTGTTTTTATTACTACTCCCTTCTGGTGTATTTTGAGGTGAGATATTATGGTGTCTCTAGCTCTGTTTCCCTTGCTCAAGACTGCATTGGGTATTCAGGGTTTCTTGAAGCTCCATACAAATTTAATAATTGTTTTTTCTATTTCTGTCAAAAATGTCATTGGAATTTTGATAGAGATTGTATTGAATCTGTAGGTTGTTTTTTGTAGCATGGACATTTTAACAATATTAATTCTTCTAACCCACTAACACAGGGTATCTTTCCATTTATTTGTGTCTTCTTCAATTTCTTCCATCCCTATTTTATAAGTTTAGTAGTTTCAGTGTTATAGAACTTTCAAATCCTTGGTTACATTTATTCCTGAGATAATTTTATGCCTTTGTAACCGGAATTTTTTTCTTAACTTCTTTTTCAAATAATTCGTTGTTAGTATATGTAATTATTACAGAGAATTATTTATATGTTGACTTTGTAGTCTGCAATTTTACTGACTTTGTTTATTGGATTTGCTTTTTGGTTGAAGTCTTTAGGATTTCTCATACAAAAATTATGTCATCTACCAACAGATACAATTTGGCTACCTCTTTTCCAATGAAGTTTTCCATAAATCATCTTTTTGCTTGCCTAATTGCTCTAGCTACGATTTCCAGTAATGATTGAATAGAAGTTGTGAGAGTGGCATCTTTGGCTTGTTCCTGATCTTAGAGGAAAAGCTTTGATGTTTTCACAACTGAATATAATGTTAGTTGTGGGTTTGTCATATATAGCCTTTATTGTGATGAGATACATTCCTTCTGTTCCTAATTTTATGAGGATTTTTATCATGAAAGGATTTTGAATTTTGTCATGTTTTTTCTTCATCTATTGAGATGGTAATATGGTTTTTGACCTTCATTCTGTTAATGTGGTGTTTCACATTTCATGATTTGCATATGTGGAATGATTCTTGTATCCCAGAGATAAATTCCACTTGATCATGGTGAATGGTTGTTCCAATGTGACAATTCCAGTTGTTTAAATTGAAACCTTAAGAAAGGAAATTTTTTCCATGCTATGGACTGTTAGTTTTAGGATTATATAAGCTCAGAGTTTGACACACCATTTCATGAAGAGGTTTCTTCTAGAAAATGAAGCCAAATAAATCAAAGCTAAAAAATGGAAGAAAAAAAATCAAATGATAGGGTTTAAAATCTGGATATATTTGAGTTTTAAATTAAGTCTACTCCTGGCCCCTTCTGTAACATAAATCAACCTATTTCCTTTTCTTAACAGGAGTTATTTCCTACCAAAAAGTCTGACTTAATAGAGCTTTTCTGAGTCGTATCCTTTCTAAGGATGATTGTTCCACCAACTATCTTTTAAATAGCGTATCTATCTAGATGTTCACACTGGTAGTGAATCTCAAGTCCTCTCTTGACTTGCATCAGTAGAAATGAGTTTCATAAATTGTGTTACCCAGAACTAAACCCAAAATATGTGATCTGAGCAATATGATAAATTTCAACCATTACATGGATACGATAATTCTATCACTGTGGCCAATAGTCCCTAAAAACTAATGTGTATGATTAGTTGGATGTGTCAACTTGGCTAGACTACAATACCCAGTTGTTTGGTCAAATAGATGGTGCCATGAAGGGTAGATTTTGAGTGAAGCTAAGTACCATTCATATTGTGGGTGGACCTCCAATCAGAAAAGACTGAGGTCCCCATAAGAGGAAGGAATTCTGCCTCCAGACTCAAGAATGCAACATCAGTTCCTGCCAGAATTCCCATTTTGCCTGATTTCAGATCTCATAACTGCCTGTGCCAGTTCGTGGGCGTGGGTGGAGGGGGGTGATGGAGGGTGGTGGTGGTGTATGTTACTGTTTTTGTGTTTCTCTGTAAAACTATGAGTGATAAAAATGAAAATACGTCACATTCTTTCCTCGTTTGTATTTGTCAGGCAATGGTGATCCTTAGTTAGCTCTTCCAACTGCATGAAGACTACCCCATCTTGGATTTGTTTGTTCATTATTTCAGCTAAACTCATTATACTTTATGTCTTTGTCTACTACAATGATTTCCATTCATTGAGATATTTTTGAAAAATATTCTTTTATCTATCATATTCATTAAGGTTCTTGGTTTGGAACTTTTACACATTTGATGAGAAAGCTTTGATATCTTTATCTAGCAATTAGAAAATATTCATTAAACTATAGATTATATTGAAACCCTGTTGAACACAACTTGAGACTCCCATCAATCAGCATCCTGTTTTGCTAACTCTTTAACCAGTTGTTAATCCACCTAACAATATAATTACCAAACCTATGTTCTCCGCCGACTTGCCTGTAAGAATATTTTAACAGTTGCCAGTGAATGCTTCCTAGAAATAAAATAGCCTGTGTTCACAGAATTTCTCCCATCTACCTAGTAACCCATGGAAAACTAATTATGTTGACATACATCGTTGTTTATAGGTGCATTCTGACTCTAACTTTCGCTGTTTTCTTTTGTGAAGAGTTTTTTTAAATAAATCATCTAGAATTTTACCAGAAGGCCATCAAATTAGTAAGAAAGCTTATATCCTATTATTTTATTTATTTAAAAAATTATATTCCTCGAAGATTTAAAATATTTGGTTATATAATTTCATCTCCAAATTCTTTAAATACTTTGCAAAGTCTACATCAAAGAATAATTTTGCTAATTTGAAAAAGATTCTCACCTTCCTGGGCTTCATGTTACTTCTACTGTTTCCAGCTTAAATGTGTTTCATCTTGATAGACAAAGACAAAGATAAAACTGGATTAAGTGAAAAGGCAAATAACCAGGAAAAAGTACTATAACAAATAAAATATACAAATAAACCTTACCTCTGTCCTATTAAAAAGTGCATAAAATCTGGTATTTAAACTGCCAGAACTTCAAAAGATAAATGAGCAAAGGACACTAAAAGATAATTCATGAACAAAATAATATACCTTGATCACAAAAGAGAGGAAATGTGTAGCTTTGTAATATTCTAGTAAATATAACTTAACTTCATGATCATAAGGTAAAATGAAAATAGATCTTTGTAAAAAGTAAGAGTGGGAATGGCAGAGGGAAGAGAGAGAAAGGTTGGAGCATGGGCAGGAGAGAGAGTAGGGTGGGATGTTTCACCTCGTTCCTAAGTCTGTATATATGAAATACATGAAACTTGTATAACTTAAATAAAATTTAAAAAACACTTTTTTTTGACAGGCAGGGTGGACAGTGAGAGAGACAGAGAGAAAGGTCTTCCTTTGCCGTTGGTTCACCCTCCAATGGCCGCCGCGGCCGGCGCGCTGCGCTGATCCGATGGCAGGAGCCAGGTACTTATCCTGGTCTCCCATGCGGGTGCAGGGCCCAAGCACTTGGGCCATCCTCCACTGCACTCCCTGGCCACAGCAGAGAGCTGGCCTGGAAGAGGGGCAACCAGGACAGAATCCGGTGCCCCGACCAGGACTAGAACCCAATGTGCCGGTGCCGCAAGGCAGAGGATTAACCTAGTGAACCGCGGCATCGGCCATAAAAAACACTTTTAAGCTTTTTTCTGTTAAAATACCTCTTGTTTTAAAAAAAGATAAACTACTTTGATGGTGAAGTTATCACCTATTGTCGCTCCCCGTCTTCGTGGAGGAACGACACAGGACCCTGCGCTGTTCTTTCGTCTGCTCGGCCCTCCCCGGGTTTGCTGCTGGTTCTTCCCGGGTTGGCTACTATCCCTTCCACCTCCGTGGAAGGGCAGTTCCCCCTGGCCACATTCCCCACTTCCGCAGGGGAGCGGCACACCGCCGGCCGGCTCTCTCGGGGGCTGCACAGGTGTTCCCCTTAGATGTTCCCCTTAGATGTTCCTGGTGCATGCCATCTCTCTCCTCCTTTATAGTCCTCCTCCGCCAATCCTAACTCGGCTGCCCACACGCCGAGTACGCTGCTCTCCTCCAATCAGGAGCAGGATCAGCTCCTGGAGGTCATCACTCAAGTTGGCAAGAGGCAGCTGCGTAGAAGCTGTTTTCTTCTCTCCCAGCGCCATATTGTGGGAGAGCAGATGCATAGAATAAGTCTTAATTCCAGTAACTTAGTCCAGTCCGGGTTGCTCCCCACACCTATAAACACACATTGTTTATGATATATATTTTAATTATATACATCAATAATAATATATACTGTTACTACCCTTACACACACAAAGCTATGTATCAATAATCAAAATATCCCAAGGAAATGCTGGGCTTTATTTAGTATAAATTTTTCAAAATTTATTCTTAGATTTTAATTATTTTTTCATAATACTTGCACATTTTTGAAGAGTACAATGCAACTTTGCAACACATATACATAGCTTAGGCCAACTATGTTAGGAAACCAGCCTTTCATTCTCCTTGTCTTTGTGTTTGATTTTATATGTTTATAATTAAGAATAGATACCACCTATATAAAAATGATTACTAATAACTTGCTATAAGAAATTCCAATTTTAATTTTTTGTTTGTTTGTTTAAAGAGATGAAATGGAGTAGACATTGTGGTGCACCAGGTTAAGTCACCACTTTGGATTTCCACATCCCATAATAGAATACCCATTTTGAATCATGGCTACTCTGTGCTTCTATCAAGCTTCCTGTTAATGCATCTGGGAAAGCAGCAGAAAATAACCCAAGTACTTGGGCCTCTGTCACCGAAGTGAGAGACCCAGGTGGAGTTTCTGGCTCCTGGATTCAGCCTGACTTAGCCCTGACTGTTATTGGCATTTGGAGAGTGAACCAGTCCAGGGAATTGAAGATTTCTGTCTGTCTCATCATTTGTTTCATCTGCCTTTCAAATAAATAAATAAATGTTTAAAAGAAATAGATACATAAATATATAATTCTATGTGATAAGTACTATGTAATAAAAATCAGTAAAACTTGATCTTCTGTATATAAAGATAATTAAAAATGAATCTTAATGAAGAATCAGAGAGGAGAGGGAGTAGGAGATGGGATGGTTTGCAGATAGGAGGGTGGTTATAGGGGAAAAACTGCTAAAATCCAAAAGTTGTACTTTAGAAATTTATATTTATTAAATAAAGTTTTCTAAAAAATAAAAAAAGAGGTCTTAGAATACACCAAAACTTTTATGAGTGTAGTGACTACCAGAGGCTGGAAAGCTGAGGAGGGAGCATGATTGATGGGTACAAGGGTGCAATTGGATGAGAAGAATAACTTGTAATGATCTGTAGCACAGTGAAGAAACTGAAAACAAGTTTGTTCTCAAAATAGCTAATAGCATTCTGATTATTCCCAACACAAATGATAAATATTTGAGGTGATGTATATGCTAATTACTCTGATCATTACATGTTATATGCATGTATACTACAGTGTACTTCTAAGTATGTACAATTGTATGTATGTTTATTACAAATATTCTCTTCAAAAAGACACTAAATGATTCTTTTCTTACCTTTTAATTTGATATTTTTTGAATTTCTTATAAAATATATGAATGACTTTAACAATTGAAAAAACAACAATGATTTTATTTTTTTAAAC
Organism: Oryctolagus cuniculus; assembly: GCF_964237555.1. NCBI lineage: Eukaryota > Metazoa > Chordata > Mammalia > Lagomorpha > Leporidae > Oryctolagus > Oryctolagus cuniculus. Next base: position 145,840,654 of record NC_091436.1, on the reverse strand, counting down.
TACATTGAGCAGTTCTTACTTCTTCCAAACCAATAGATGCTGGGCTTATTTTTAGTAACAGCCATTTACTTAGTCAAGAAAAATCATAAATATGATTTTGGTTTCAGGTATTCTATCCTAAATATGAGAGGAAAAAAGGAAGCAATCATGACATGATCCCTAAGGCATAAGAAGTCTTTCTCCTGAAACTACTCCTCAGAATGCTGAAACTCAACATTCTCAGCCATGAATCAATAACCAACCACAGTTAGCCTAGAACAGGAGCTTCAGCAGGCAACACTGGTTGGTTTTGCCAAGGGAAGGGGGTAGGAGAAGTTAAAGACCATATATTGAACAGCCAGCCTCTTCATTTCAGAAACACATCCCTATGGATTCCTCCCACTGCAGTGCATGTCAGTATACCCTTAACAATTCATATTGCTTTTATGAGAACTATGGTCTCAGGACTGACACCACGCAATGCTAAACAGGAATGAGCAGAGTTACCCTCCCATGAGTTTGACAATCAATTACAGGCATCCTTGAGCCTTCCTCCAGGTATTCACTTATGTGACATGAGACGCTCCCTATTCAAAAATGTGGAAATACAAGGGTGCCACAAAACAATTCAGGGAAAATGGAATTAAAAATATGTTTCTTCAAGTGTAAACATTTTGAAATTGTACATACTCACAGTAGTATGAGGTGAAAAAAAGAACAATTTCTGTAGAAAAAGAAGAGGAAAAGTCTCATCACGCTTCCACCATTTGATATTTATTAATAAAACTATGCTGACAGTGAGGAAGCTAGAGCAAAGATATCACACTTTAAAAATAAAGACAGGGGTGACTTTTTGTACTGGCAGTTAAGATACTGATTGGGACATCTACAACCCGTATCAGAGTGCCTAGCTCTGCTCCCAATTCCAGCTTGCTGTTAGTGTACACTGTGGGAGGCAGCAGATGATGGCTCAAGTACTGATGTCTCTGTCACCCACATGGGAAACCTGGATGGAGTTCCTGGCTTCTATCTTCAATTGCGCCAAACTTAGCATTTAGAGAGTGACCCAGGAGATAAGAATGCTCTCTCACTCATCTCTCTCTCTCTCCCTCTCTCTCCCTCTCTCTCTCTTTCCCTCTCCCTCTCTCCCTCTCTCCCTCTCTCTCTCAAACAAATTAATGAAATTAAAGAGAATTTTCCAGATTCAATCTGTAGCATTAGAATAAAGGGTATAGGGGCTGGCACTGTAGTGCAGCTGGTTAAGCTGCTGCTGTAACACAGACACCATTTATCAAAGTGCCAGTTGGAGACATAGGTGCTCTGCCTCCAATCCAGCTCCCTGCTACTGCACTTGGAACGACAGCAAAAAAACATCCAAAGTGCTTGAGGTCCTGCCAATCACATGGGAGACCTCGATGGAGTTCTGGGATTCTGGTTTCAGCCATTTGTGCAGTGAACCAGCAGATGAAAGATCACTGTCTTTCTGTGTGTCTTTATCCATACATATTTATTAGAAAGAAATGTAAATATTAGCCTCACATAATGGTGCCATCAGACAATATATGCCTGCTGATACGATGCAATGAGAAGTGCCAGGACATTACAAGGGAAGTTGAGAAATCTGAATGTAGATAGAATATTATATATTAATAATATTGTATCAATGTTGAGTTTCTTGACTAAGATAATTTATTGTAGTTATTATCTAAAGGAATGCCTTTGTGCTTAGAAGACAAACCTGAGAAATGTAAGGATAATGCTTGCAGCTTCCTTTCAAATGGTTTAGATAAAAAGGAAAAAGAAAGTGTAAAAAGGAAAGATGACTATTCATTAAATACACAAAACATATATGATACACATATACATACAGAATGTATGTGAGGGGAACCAATATGGACAAGAAGTTAGCAATTAATGAAGAGTATATTAAAATATTTGACGTTTAGAGAATTTACCATCCTACTTTTCTATGAGTTTCTAATATTCAAAATTAGATTGAGAAAGAGACATGCAAAACAAACACATACCGCTGTGATAGATGGAAGAAGCATATGATGTTTAAGATGTCTGGTTTTGCATACAGCTTTGGAAACTCTGGGAAGGTAGCCTAGCTGCTTGGGATCTTAGTTTCCTCTTCTGAAAAGTGAGACAGGTGCACTGAATGATCTCCAAGGCCCTTTCCTATGACAAGAGTGTGTATTTGAGAATAAAAAGTCAAATAGTTATGATTGTGGGTGTATGTTTACATATACAGATAGCGTAATAAAATTGCTATTTCCCTTCATAAAATTAATACCTGTTAATTCCATAATTTAAAAATTATTCTTTAATAGTATCTTGGCTAATTGTGCATACTCAATGGTATTTTCTTACTTGAAATTGAGATTATATTTCTTCTTCTAAGAATCAGATCTCTTTTCTACTTTAAAAAGATAATTCTCATGGAAGGAGTTGGGAGGATTCTCTGCCTTTCACCTTTTTTGAATAGTTTGAGAAGAATTGGAATTAGTTCTTCTTTAAAAGTCTGGTACCTTGGCCGGCACTGAGACTCAATAGGCTAATCCTCTGCCTGCGGCACTAGCACCCCGTGTTCTAGTCCGGGTCGGGGCACTAGATTCTGTCCTGGTCGCTCCTCTACCTGTCCAGCTCTCTGCTGTGGCCCGGGAAGGCAGTGGAGGATGGCCCAAGTCTTTGGGCCCTGCACCCGCATGGGAGACCAGGAGAAGCACCTGGCTCCTGGCTTCAGATCAGCACGGTGCGCCAGCCACAGCACGCCAGCCGCAGCGGCCATTGGAGGTAAACCAATGGAAAAGGAAGACCTTTCTCTCTGTCTCTCTCTCACTGTCCACTCTGCCTGTCAAAAAAAAAAAAAAAAAGAAAGAAAGAAACTATAAAACATTGATAAAAAAAAAAAAAGAAGAAGACAAAGAAATGGAAAGGCAGCCATGGTCATGTATTAGAAGAATGAATAGGGGTCAGAGCTGTGGCGTAGCAGGTGAAGCCACTGCCTGCAGTGCCGGCATCCCATGTGGACACTGATTTGAACCCTCCCTGCTCCACCTCTGATCCAGCTCTCTGCTATGGTCTGGGAAGGCAGTGGAGGATTGCCCAAGTGGTTGGGCCCCTGTATCCCTGTGGGAGACTCGGAGGAGGCTCCTGGCTTCTGGCTTCGGATTAGCTCAGCTCTGGCCATTGCAGCCTAATGGGGAGTGGACCAGCAGATAGAAGACCTCTCTCTCTCTCTCTGCCTCTCCTTCTCTCTCTGTGTAACTGAATTTTAAATAAATAGGTCTTTTTAAAAAGAAGAAGAATTAATAATATTAAAATACTCATACTGGTCAAAGTGATTTGTAAATTGAATGCAATGCCTATCAAGACACTCACTACATTTTTCACAGGACTAGAAGAAACACTATTAAAATTTGTATGGAACCACAAAGATCCCAAATCGCCAAAGCAACCTTGGAAAAAAAGAATAAAACAAAAGGCATTATACTCCCTGACTTTAAAATACATTGCAATGCTACAATAATTAAAGCAGCATGATATTAGCATAAAAACATATCTATAGACCAATGGAACAGAATAGAGACCTAGAATTAAACCCATGTATACTCATCCAACTGATCTTTAATAAAGGTGCTAAGAATACACATTGGACAAAAGACAGTCTTTTTAATAAATGATACTGGGGAAGTGGATTCCACATGCAGAAGAATTAATTCAGTAGCACTCATCATGTACAAAAGTCATTTTAAAAGAACAAATAACACTTTATATAAATTAAATTTATGAGAAAACAGGGGAGACACTGTCGGACATTGGATTGGGCAAGAATGTTTTTTATTAGACTCCAAAAATATGAGAAACAAAAAGCAAAAATAGAAAAATTGGATCTCATCAAACTAAACAGCTTCGGTATGCAGCAAAGGAAACAATCAACAGAGTGAAAAGAATCAATATAATGGGCAAAATACCTGCAAGTTATATATTTGACAAGGAATTAATAACCAGAATATAATGGGCAATAGACCTAAACAGAAATTTCTGAAAGGGAGACACACAAAGGTATAGGAAATGCAAATCAAAACCATGATGATATGCATCTCACCCCAGTTAGAAGGGCTATTGTCAAAAAGGCAAAAGAGAACAATTGTTAGAGAGGATGTGTTTAAAAAGGGAATTCTTGCACTTTGTCAATGAGAATGTGAATTATTACAGTCATTATGGAAAACAGTATGGAACTTCCTCAAAATAATAAAAAACTAAAAATGGAACTACCATATGATCTAGCAATTGCACTACTGAGTATACACCCAAGTGAAATGAAATTAGTATTTTAAAGAAATTGCAGGGGCCAGTGTTGGGATGTGGTAGGTTAAGCTTCCACCTGTGGTACCAGCATCCCATTTGGGCACTAGTATGTGTCATAGCTACTCCTCTTCTGATCCAGATCTCTTCTTATCACCTGGGAAAGCAGTAGAAGATGGTCCAAGTGCTTGGGCCCCGGTACCCATGTGAAAGACCCAGAAAAAGCTCCTGGATCTTGGCTTCGGATCAGCCTAGCTCCACCCATTGCAGCCATTGGGGTGTGAACCAGCAGATGGAAGACTTCTCTATTTCTCCCTCTCTCTGTCTATTACTCTACATCTCAAACAAATGAATAAATCTTTTAAAAAGAAGAAAAAGAAGAGGAAGAGGAAGAAATTGCAGCATTATTCACAACAGCCAAAAAAGGGAAACAACTTAAATGTCTATTGAATGAATTAAAAAAGAAAATATGGTACATATATACAATGAAATACTACTAAGAGATAAAAATAGATGAAATCTTTTTATTTGCAACAACATGGATAGAACTGGAAGTCACTTTGTTAATTGAAATAAACCAAGCTCAGAAAGACAAGTACTCACCTGTGGGGTCTAAAAAGTTAATTAGTAGAAATTACAAAGTATAGGGGGCCGGCGCAGTGGCACACTAGGTTAATCCTCCACCTGCGGCGCCGGCATCCTATATGGGCAGCGGGTTCTAGTCCCGGTTGCTCCTCTTCCAGTCGAGCTCTCTACTGTGGCCCGGGAAGGCAGTGGAGGATGGCCCAAGTGCTTGGGTGCCTGCACCCACGTGGGAGACCAGGAAAAAGCACCTGGCTCCTGGCTTCGGATCAGCGTAGCTCTGGCCATAGCAGCCATTGGGGGTTGAACCAACAGAAGGAAGACCTTTCTCTCTGACTCTCCCTCTCACTGTCTGTAACTCTACTTATCAAATAAATAAATAATATTTTAAAAAATATGTGGGGAGCAACCCGGCCTAAACTAAGTTACTGGAATTAAGACTTATTCTATGCATCTGCTCTCCCACAATATGGCGCTGGGAGAGAAGAAAACAGCTTCTACGCAGCTGCCTCCAGTTCAACCAATAAACTGTAGGACCTGCTCCTGATTGGAGGAGAGCAGCGTACTCGGCGTGTGGGCAGCCGAGTTGGGATTGGCGGAAGAGGACTATAAAGGAGGAGAGAGACAACATGCACCAGGAACATCTAAGGGGAACATCTACCTGAAGGAACACCTGTGCAGCCCCCGAGAGAGCCGGCCGGCGGTGTGCCGCTCCCCCGCGGAAGTGGGGAAGGTGGCAGGGGGAACCGCCCTTCCACAGAGGTGGAAGGGTTGGTAGCCAACCCGGGAAGAACCAGCAGCAAACCCGGGGAGGGCCGAGCAGACAGAAGAACAGCGCAGGGTCCTGTGTCGTTCCTCCACGAAGAGGGGGAGCGACATAATGGTGCCGTGACTCAGATATGAAGCCTAGGCAGGGTTTAGTGTCGTTCCTCCATGAAGAGGGGGAGCGACAAAAATACAAACACACCAATGCACCAATGGAAAACCAACAACAGGGATTATATAGTGCTTGGTAACTTTAATATCCATCTCCACTTCATCAGCCAGAATTCTTCCAGGATGTGCAGATCCTCTTCTAAATGTCCAAGCCTTACTCAGAAATAACTTCAGCATGCCTGTCCATAAGCATTGTACTAAAAGCTTGGGCTTTTCATCCACAAAATTTACACACTCAGTTTAAATCTTCAGTCATTATTAACTGATTTTTCAAGAATATTTTTCTCTCACTATATATTGTACAAAATGTGCAAAGTACACGAATGTTACCTTTGGTTATTGAGAGACTGACACTGCAGCTCACTCCCTCACTTTTTGGCACATGCTTTCCTGATCCATTCCTATACCCTGATAAGTATTCTGTATGGTATGATGATGATAAGTATTTTTAGCCCCTCTGGCTGGCAAACACAATTTCTTACTTGAATTTTACTGAGTAACATTATGACAAATCCAGAGTAATAATCCCCCAAGAGTAGCAGCAGTGTGGGATATTACTTGTGAGCATCACCTACGATATATATATGGCCACAGTGGCATGAACTCCTACCCCAAGCTGCTACATAAACCATTTTTGAGGGATGCAGGATAATTAATACTCTCAGGAATCCTGACCATTTTCATACTCTCTTGAGTTCTGCACCTTGCTCTTCTCCCATCAGCTCAGGTCCCGGAAGTTTGGTATCTCAAAAGAGAGAGGCAGCTGACCACCACTTGACTGATATAACTAAATCACTGATGTTACTTCAAGATCACAAGAATATCCAAACAAAGTTCTTCCCCATTCTGTAAAACTTTCCAGAAAACATCTTGTTCCACCCACATTAAGAATACTTACCCACATCTAATTTAAGTCATCATTCTCATATCATGTCTATTTAAAAGGTCAAAACATTACTAAATGTTTCCCCATTTCTCACTAACATCTTCTGGTGAACCTCAAGCATTTTGAGATTAATGCCAAAAATACAAACATTATTTGAGAAAGAACAAATCTAGTGTACTTTCCTATGTAATACACTCAGTTATAACACTGAAGCTAATACAAAGGGTATGGTCCCATTCACAATTCAAACCAGAAATCTTTTCTACCAGGACGGTGGCATTAGCAATTAAGAATGACAATAGTTTATGTAAACAAAACAGTTGGAGCAATTTGGAGAGGTAAATGGTAACTCCAATCTAGTGACAAACCACTTGACATATAGTTCTGAAAAACTATCTCATTTAGACAGAGCAGAAACCGTAGCCAAGCCAAGAGGTGGTTTAAGCAAAGCCAGAGCAGAAGATGTCGGCTGGGTTACATGATTCTCTCTACAGAGTTTTTACATGGTACACCATGTTCTGAATCTTTCTTTGATATATATAGAAGCTGGAAGAAAACAAGCCATTTATTTTTAGTCAATATGTTGTTATGTTACATTAAATAATCCATCTTGTTCAAAGGATGTAACTAAATTCCATTAGCCATTAAGGTTTTCCCTTCAATTTATATTGACTTGCTGGATTGTTTGGCAATTGCCACAAAACTTAGATCAAGGAAAGAAAGACAGGCCAAACTTTTAGAATCAGATGGAAACCTTTTGCCCTTATTCCTGCTGGTCTTTATTTCCAGTAAATTGTGTTTTCTGGCTTAAAATGAGGCCTCAAATGAATATGCCTGTCATTGTTTTAAAAATAATAATCATGGATTGTTAAGAAATAAGCAAGAACAAAGCATGTATTTTTATTTCTCTACCTTTCCCTTCAACTTAATGGCTATTAAAGAGCAATGATTGTCCCCTAGAAACAGGAGTTCTTTCAACTGCACCAGAAAATGCATTTTAGAACGTGAACAAGCTAGCTGCAGCCCTATCTTTGTTTGGCAACCTGAGTATTCTCTTCACTTAGCCCCGTTCATAGCAACACACAAAGGACTACTCTGCAGCCAGGGATAATAGCTGATCCCATAATCTGGCACTAACACTTAGAAAGATTAATTACCCTATTAAAATCTTAGACATTACTAAGGAAATCTTTGCATAAACCTTTAACTCACAACAAATGCAGCCTCCTTGGTGCCTTCAGTTTGTTACACAATAGAGGTCCTCACCCGCCCATCCTTGTTCACCATTGTTTCCGGTATCTTCAGGAGTATCCAGAATCACTTACACAAAAGTGCACACACATTGGCACATCCACCCTGAGCAACAGAGAGCCCAAGCTGCTGCCCAATACAAAGGCATAAAGCAGAAGTGTGGTTGGAACAGATAAAGTAAAAACTCGTCCTGTCTATAAATTGCCTGCTTCAGAGATTAAACAGCAGGGAAAAAACACTCCGTGATTCAAAGGCTGCTGCTGTGTCAGAACCGGAGGTGCCTAAGCAGATTCAGGTTGTAATCCCCATACAAATTATATGCCCAATATGTGAAATAATGAGGAGGGCTCACTTCATGATACTTAGAATCAAAGTTCCCCTCTAGAGTACACCATTTGTGCTCAGACTTTAGGGATGCCTCCACATCTCATTTCTACACTCGCTGTCAAAATGTCGTAGTGCCCTTCTTCTCAGGGTTGCTTCCTTCTTGAACTTCGTAACACATTTCCAAGCAGAATCCAGTGGTTTCAAGACATACACATAACCAAATGGAAGAGGACATGCAGAATGGCCAAATAGGTTATAACTCATTGATGGTCATTACAAAGAAACACTTAGCCACCTCCATTCCCTGTACCAATTGACTATATCATCAAACACACCTGGTCAAATTCTGTCCTCAGAAAACATGCTAGAGTACTGTTGACGGTACCCTGGTTATGAGCATGACCAATAGTGTCAGAATCCCACCTCCAGCATGAGCCCAGGCAGTGAAGTTATCTGATTGTCCTCATATACCCCTCTGTACGATGGGAATGATAGTAACACCGAATGCACAAAGATACAGGCGGATGAAATGAGGAAAGGCATGGAAAGCACCTGGCACAGCACCCAACACATAGGCAGTGCTCAGAAAATGTTAGCTGGCCGGCACCATGGCTCACTGGGTTAATCCTCTGCCTGCAGCACCGGCACTCTGGGTTCTAGTCCCGGTTGGGGCGCCGGATTCTGTCCCAGTTGCTCCTCTTCCAATCCAGCTCTCTGCTGTGGCCCAGGAAGACAGTGGAGGATGGCCCAAGTACTTGGGCCCCTGCACCCGCATGGGAGACCAGGAGGAAGCACCTGGCTCCTGGCTTCGAATAGGCGCAGCGCACTGGCCATGGGGGCCATTTGGGGGGTGAACCAACGGAAGGAAGACCTTTCTCTGTCTCTCTCACTGTCTAACTCTGCCTGTCAAAAAAAAAAAAAAAAAAAAGAAAAGAAAATGTTAGCTGTAGGTGTACTTGTCCTGGTGGATAATCACTTACAAATTGACTTCAGAATCATAGAGCAAGCTACAATCCAAGCAAGGAGACAATTTACTCACTCATATTTTAGAGTTAATGAATAGATCAGTTGCATCTTAAGCACAGTTTTGACAAACTTAACGACAGGGACACACAAGTGTCACAAAATCAGTGGAACCAGAGTCTCAGAAATATACTTTACTAATCTTACTCTACCCATATCATTCCCACAACCCAATAGTAAGTAGGTCAAACATCTTCAGCCACAAAGGCTAAATGCCTCCACCCTGAGACCATACGTAATCCTTTCCAAAAGGCAGGTGTGGGCAATATCAGGGAACATTTTAAGCATCCAGTCTTTCCCTTTTATGCCCTCTTTTACCTCTCAAGACCTCCCTTTCAAACATAAGAACTATGGTAAGCAATCAATGAATGTTTTCTTGTCCTGACTTAAGCCCTCCCATCTCCCAGAATCCTTCCATCTTCTGGAAAGTTCCCAAAGCCAGCTATATTAAAACTATAAAAAACAAGCTCCCACACATTCACTCACTTCTGAGTCACTAATTTCAGAAGTATAAGGCAAAATGGGGAGCTTTGAGAACAATACTACAAGTGAGAAAATCAGTTTCATTTTATGTGCCAACACCAATCGACTGGTAATGGCTTTCTGGCCTGCAGCATTAAGCCAAATTATGAGCAGCAGGAAAGTGTGCTGATATCTATTAGCTATGCCTTCCATGGTCATAAGAGGGTGGATTACCAGATTGCTTGCACTTGATGTCCTAGATCTAATTCAAAGAAAAGAAAATTGAGACCAAGAGACAGTAGGTAGGACTTTTCTAAGATGATGCTGATGTGAGCGGTAGATTTCAACTCTAAATCTAATGGCTAGTGAACGTCCCATCACACTTAGTTACTTATTTGTTGCTTGCTTCTTCTGTACCATAGCACTGGAAACTGTCATGTATAATGTGCATCAATGTATAATGCCTACTTTGACAGGCAAATACTCAAGGCTTTGGGGCCGGTGCTGTGGCACAGCGGGTTAAAGCCACAGCCTGCAGAGCCAGCATCCCATATAGGCACCGGTTCATTTCCCGGATGCTCCACTTCCAATTCAGCTCTCGGATATGGTCTGGGAAAGCAGTAGAGGATGACCCAAGTTCTTGGGCCCCTGTGCCCACATGGGAGACCCAGAAGAAGCTCCTGGATCCTGACTTTGGATCAACTCAGCTCTGACTGTTGCAGTCACTTGGGGAGTGAACCAGCGGATGGAAGACCTCTCTCTTTCTCTCAATCTCTCAATCTCTCTCTCTCTCTCTCTCTCTCTCTCTCTCTCCATGGATCTACCTCTTTCTGTAACTCTTTCAAATAAGTAAAATAAAATCTTAAAAAAATACTCAAGGCTTTGAAATCTGCATTACAATACTCCTATAAAGTTGTGAAGACTATATACATTACAATCATAACAGTAGTACATTCAATGACATACATGCTTCTAATTTTGTCATATGTAATAACTCATTTAATCCTCTGAATATTGCTGTTTTGCAGATGAGAGACCTTAAACAGAAAGGTAAAATAAATCATGAAATACAAGAAACTTGTATAACTTAAAGAAAATTTAAAAAATAAAAAAAATACTGGATCCAGAGTCCATGCTCAATATTACTCTACTAAATTGTCTCTCCTATCTAATTTATATACAGCAGTTTACATTGTGCATCTAATAAAACTGGAGCTAGGCATTTGGTACATGGATTAAGTTGTCACTTGGGACACCCACATCCCATATCAAAGTGCCTGGGTTCAAACCGAAGCTCCTCCACTTCCAACCTGGATTCTTGTTAATGCACACCCTTGGTGGCAACAGATTACTCAAGTACTTGGGTCCTTGTCACTCATGTGGGAGACTCAAATGGTGTTCCTGACTCCTGCCTGGCCCAGGCCTGGCTGTTGTGGAATTTGGGAAGTGAACAGGTAAATAGAATATCGATCTCTGTCTACCTTGCAAATAAAATGAAAAAAGAAATATTTAAAACAAAATGTTGCTGGCCATCAATTAAAATAGGATACTTGACCAGAAAGAACATCCTTACAGGCAACTTCCAGTCACATCTAAGTCTGATTGCTTCCCATGGTTCTCGATGTGGTTTGGACATACCCTTAATCTCTCAAGTTGGCAGCCCCTATAATATGTTCCTGCCTTATCATGTAATTTCCAACCAATGAAAAGCCTTTTGGCCTTCCACATATAACTGAGACACAAAACAGGCCTGGGACCCCAACCCCACCACTTCTTCCTATACTTTGAAGCAGAGAGAACTATGGTTTTGCATCTGAAACCACTGCTGCAAATTCTATAACCACCTACAGGCAAAAAGGGTACAGGGCAGGAGGGAGCAAGGTTACAGGATAAAAGATAGGATAGTAGCCGGCGCCGCAGCTCACTAGGCTAATCCTCCACCTTGCGGCACCAGCACACAGGGTTCTAGTCCCAGTCGGGGCACCAGATTCTGTCCCAGTTGCCCCTCTTCCAGGCCAGCTCTCTGCTGTGGCCCAGGAAGGCAGTGGAGGATGGCTCAAGTGCTTGGGCCCTGCACCCCATGGGAGACCAGGAAAAGTACCTGGCTCCTGCCATCAGATCAGCGCGGTGCGCCGGCCACAGCAGCCATTGGAGGGTGAACCAACAGCAAAGGAAGACCTTTCTCTCTGTCTCTCTCTCTCACTGTCCACTCTGCCTGTCCAAAAAATAAATAAATAAATAAATAAATAAATAAATAAAAGATAGTAGGATAGTGTCATCAAAAGAGGAGATAAGGCAACAGCCTGATATTTTTCAAGAGAAACTAACAATACCCTCATCCACACCCTTCAATCACCTGTTCAGCAGCCCTGAGCACTAACTGCATGGCAGTGTATGGAGCAGTAAAGACAAAATAATCACAAGCTACTCCTCCAGCACTCAAGGAGGTCACATGCCAGAACAGAGGCAGACATATGAGAAAATAGCTGAAAACAAACAGATCAAGTACAGAGCCAAATGCATTCACAGTGTACTCAATAGGAGTATACAGGAACAGTAGCAAGATTAGCAGGGTCTCAGTGAGTGAGGGACCAAGAAAAGTCAGGGGAGGCTCCCACAGTTCCCCTGCTCTTATCTGTAGGCTCTGTCCAGTGTGGATGCTACACAGGAGGGAAACATGTAAGAGCCAACAAGAATGCAGTTGGTTCTCCCATTTAGGTTTCTGTATCGCAGTGCTGAGCCTACCTGGACCCTGACTCTTGTGAGGGAATGTCGCTCCCCCTCTTCGTGGAGGAGCAACACAGGATCCTGCGCTGTTCTTTCGTCTGCTCGGCCCTCCCCGGGTTTGCTGCTGGTTCTTCCCGGGTTGGCTACTATCCCTTCCACCTCCGTGGAAGGGCAGTTCCCCCTGGCCGCATTCCCCACTTCCGCAGGGGAGCGGCACACCGCCGGCCGGCTTTCTCGGGGGCTGCACGGGTTCCCTTAGATGTTCCCCATAGATGTTCCTGGTGCATGCCGTCTCTCTCCTCCTTTATAGTCCTCCTCCGCCAATCCTAACTCGGCTGCCCACACGCCAAGTACGCTGCTCTCCAATAAGGAGCAAGTCCTACAGTTTATCAGTTGAACTGGAGGCAGCTGTGCGGAAGCTGTTTACTTCTCTCCCAGCGCCATATTGTGGGAGAGCAGATGCATAGAATAAGTCCTAATTCGAGTAACTTAGTCTAGTCCGGATTGCTCCCCACAAGGGAAGTCATACTACTATATTCAAAGAGCACAGTATTTGTTGGCAGGGAAGTGTACTTCCACCTAACTCCTTACTTGTGCTTGACCCTGAGTGAGTTATGCCAACTTCCCCTAGATACACAAGATGCTTATTTCAAGGGCTCTTGTAAAGACCAACTGAGATAAAATGATGAACAGAACCTAACAAATAAGTTGTGCTAAATGTCCTACCTTCCTTATATCAATGTCCCACCTTCCTTTTTTCTATCCCCAATATCCTTTAGGTATTGGGTTTCTATGATTCTAAGACTGAGAATAAATCTGAGTCTAAGCAGAAGCATACCTCCACTCTTCTCAATCCCACTTCACATTTCCCTCTTCCTTTACTGGCCTATGTCCCCAGCCACATCTTTATCTACAATCATAAAACAGAAAATGGAATATGGTGTAGCCTGATAATTAAGCTCTCTTGTTAGGATACCATGGTTCAAATCTCAGTTCCATCATTTCTGGTGTGTGACTTTAGGTAGTTAACTAATTATTCAAGACATCAGTTTTATAATTTTTAAAAGGATTTATTTATTTATTTATTTATTTGAAAGGCAGATTTACAGAGAGACAGAGAGAGAGAGAGAGAGATCTTCCATCTACTGGTTCACTACCCAGCTACTCACAATGGCTGGAGATGCATCAATCTGAAGCCAGGATCCAGAAGCGTCTTCCAGGTCTCCCATGCAGGCACAGGGGCTCAAGCACTTGGGCTATCTTCCACTGCTTTTCCAGGCCATAGCAGAGAGCAGAAGTGGAGCAGCTGGGCCTCAAACTGGTGCCCATATTGATGTTGGCACTTCTGGCAGCAGCTTTACCCACTATGCCACAGTGCTGGCCCCTTCAGTTTTATCTTTTATCCTAGACAAAAATGGGCCTAAAAATTTTATCTAACTCAAAGTTTTTATGAGAATAAGTAAAAATATATGTAAGTTACTCAGCACAGGATCTGAGTTTATTGTCAGTTATTGCTATAATCTTTGTTTTATAAAAGGTAGAGTTGCTTTTTTCAAGCTAGAATGAAAAAAGTTCAACCATATCACAATAAAGACTTCCCAATGACAAAGGTTTGTTGTTTTCTCATAATAAATGCAGTCACCTTGTATACCCCATTTTTGAAGAATAGCTATGTCTGTCCACATTTGCACTTTTGGCAAGGAGTAGAGGCAGGATGAAGATTCTATTATAGGATGACTGCTTGTCACCATCTAATCATCTTAGAACATGACTAAAGTGACAAGGTGGTGATGAGCACTGGCAGCATGATACAGCTCTGTTTCCATGGAGTCTCCTTTCTCCATCAGCTTTTTGTTATTATAACTAAATTCCTGAAACAAGCTACTGTTGAAGTTTATTTTATCTCATAGTTTTCGAGGATCAAACCTGGATTGGGACCATTAGTTCAGCCATCTGGTTTCCATAGGAGGAAGGTAAAGGCACAGTGTGTGTAGAAGGATCACATGGTGAGACAGGAAGTGGAAAAAGAGGCTGAGCCTACTCAGCTTTTTTTTTTTTTAATTTTAAAGATGTATTTATTTATTTGAAAGTCAGAGTTACACAGAGAGAGGAGAGGCAGAGAGAGGGAGAAGTCTTTCATCCGCTGGTTCACTCCTCAATTGGCTGCAACAGTCGGAGTTGTGCCGATCCGAAGTCAGGAGCCAGGAGCTTCTTCCAGGTCTCCCACGTGGGTGCAGGGGCCCAAGGACTTGGGCCACCTTCTACTGCTTTCCCAGGCCACAGCAGAGAGCTGGATCAGAAAAGGAGCAGCTGGGACTAGAACCGGCACCCATATGGGATGCCAGCGCTACAGGCCAGGGCGTTAACCCGCTGCACCACAGCGCCGGCCCCCTACTCAGCTTTTACGATCAGCCCTCTCATGAGAACAAACTTCTGAGGGCATGTCACCAATGACATGAAGACCTTCCATGAGGCATATTAACACCATAATTGGATCAAGCTTCCACCCTCCTAACACCACCAATCCACAACATTTGGGTCCAAAGACCTTCATGAGTTCAGTGGCCAAATCCTTTTCAAATCATAGCACTTTGTATTTAGATCAACAGATAATTTAAAAAAAAAAAAAACATATACAAGAGTACTTCAACACATTTGTGGAAAAAGAGTATTAAAATAGGTTTGTTTTGATACAAAAAAAATTGAAATCAATGCGAACTTTTTCATGATTGGAACACATTTTCCATGAACTTTTTGAAGATCCCTCATATAGAGCAAAATGTCAAGTAGTGATAAATGCTATGAAGAAAAATAAAGAGCCACAGAGGGAAAGTGCTGTGTGGATAGAGCAAGGAGGTGATCATTTAGTGCAATCTTATGTCTTCAAGTAAGACATATACTATCATCCCCATTCAGTAGATAAGCCAAGTGACTTGCCCAACATCCCACAGCTGGTAAGAAATAAGGCATAAAATAAAAATAAATCTCCTACTTTCAATTGCTTTGTTAGTGTGTCATATTTAGTTGTTCTAATAATACTTCAACCTTAAATTATACTTCCATAAATGTGCTTTTTTAATCACAGATAATCCCTAGGTACTCGTTTTTCCTTGTTGGTCCCCATAAAATGAGATCATCTAATAAGAAACAGATATAAAGGAAAAAAGACATCTAAAAAAAGAAAAGCCCCCTGAACTCATGAATAGCAAACTGAATTGTACAGAATGAGGTCTTTCTCTCACCCTCACTCTTAAATATTTTGATTAAAAGCTGGTATTCAGAATGCACTCCATTTCCATGTGCGTAGATCTGTCTTTTACAATTAGAAATGTCCTCGATCCAAAACTTCAACTATTAGGGAAAATAAAAGCCAAAAATAATCACTACAAACAGCATTGACATAATCTCCAACCCTGCTCTTTTATTTGTTTGCGTAATAAACAAGTGAAATTTTAGTGATAAACTGATTGCTCGGCCTTGTGCCCTAAAATGATGGAAATTCTAATAGGCTTAGTTGAGATTATGTGGTTTTGACATAACAAATATTAATCCAATTAAATTCTCTGAAGACTTTTTGGAAAACATCACTAAGTAGGGAGATATAAATCCCATTCTTATAACTGATTAAATGTCTTCATGGTTATTTTCTTCCTAACCCTAATTTTTTTAGTATTGGCATGAGAGCAAATAACTGACAATTGTAAATATCAACTACAAATTGTATTACTTAAAGCAAGCTAGAAACACTAAGCTGTTTAGCCTTGATAAACAAACTTTAGACTGAGTTTTTCCTGAAAAATGGGTTAAACAAAAATCCAGTAATCAATTAATCTGAAAATATTAAACATTAAATGTCTGCCTTTGCAAAAGTGTAAATGTAACTACAAGACAGCTGAAATAAGCCTGCCTTTGAAATCCTGATCAAATTGGTTCCAATCTCATTCTAACCACAATGGATAGCAAGCCAAGCCTAATATTTTTAGATATCCTTGGCAGGCTGGTGCTTTATCGCAAAACCTTTGGCTCCAGTTCTCTACTGAATCCCCATTGTCTCTCTTCTCTCTTCTTGTAGTCACTCCCTTGGGTTATCACCACTTCTTCTTGATTTTCAAAAGGACTATTGACACAAGGCCGTGGTAGATAGTAGAATCTCTACCAAAAGTACCAAGTAATGTTACTTACAATGCAGCACAGGCTAGCAGAATAGAGAAGCCTGTTCTTCTTTTTTAAGATTTACTTATGAAAGAATTGAAAATGAATCTTGATGAGAATGGAAGGGGAGAGGGAGCGGGAGAGGGGAGGGTTGCGGGTGGGAGGGAAGTTATGGGGGGGCACTGTAATCCATAAGCTGTACTTTGGAAATTTATATTCATTAAATAAAAGTTAAAAAAAGATTTACTTATGTATTTGAAAGGCTGAGTGTCAGAGAAAGAGAGAGAAAGAGAACTTCCATCCACTGGTTCACTCCCCAAATGGCTACAACAGCCAGAGCTGGGCTGGCCAAAGCCAGGAGCCAGGAACTCCATCCAGATCTCCCACATCAGTGGCAGGGATCCAAATACTTGGGTCATCATCTGCTGCCTTCCCAGGCACACTCATAGGAAGCCAGATGAGAGGAAGAGTAGCCATAACTCAATCTGGCCCACTGATATAAGCAGCAGCTTAACCTACTGCTCCACAATGCCAGCCCCCATTCCTCTTCTTAAAAGTCTTGCAACTATCACCCATCACCATCACTCCACCAGCACTGAAGAATTTCTCCTGTCTACCACCTGCTTTCCAATAGTGATCACACACACACACAGGCTCACCCTTCCTTTTCACTACTCCACTTGACACTATACTCCAAATGGCACACTCAACTCTCATTCTGAGTCAGCCAATAATTCTTCCCGTAAGAGAATTTCTGTAGTCAGTCTTAAATCAAGACATTCTTGTCCTCTCCGCATATGACCCAGCTAATATTACCTGTTTTCTCAAAGGGCAGAGGAAAGGATATCACCTGCCATTTACCTGCAGACATAGCCAATTTCAGATCCCCAACATATTTCCTAATGCTTTTACAACTGTGGTATATATGTATCAGTGAGGCAATGCTACCAATATGAAGTAAAGAAAGTTTGTAGATCTCATTTGTTATGCTGCTAACCTTGACCAGTCTCTAATTCCCAGAAAATCATGTGCCTGAAAAAAACACTGAAATTTAAAATATTCTAAGATAGACTTTTTCTTTTGACATCATTTTATACTAATGATATCCTAATAATCAAAAGACTGATTCCCAAATTTTATTTGGGAAGAATCAGTAAGCTCTTTTATCAGGTATGAAAGAGATATTTATATTCAATGCTACATAAATATGAACTACTGAAGTTTTTACTATTTTATCATAAAATTATTTTTCTGATTATAAAAATGGCATGTGCTTATTGTATAAAGTATCTTTTCAGAAAAAAAAAATCACCACTACCAACAGATAACCACTATTCACATTTGGCATATTTCCTATAAGTTTCTTTTCTCTGTAGGATTTTATAGACAAGAGATCACCACAGTACATAAACTCTTGTTCTTATCTTCATACTTAATACATATATTGATCATTTTCCCATTCATAAGCATAATTAACAATTCATATTAATCCATATGTATATACATAATTTCACCTATTGTGCAACACTTAGATTTTATAAATACTAAGTTAACACCATATTAAATCAACTCTTTGATCAGTTGTGATAAAAAATATGCATATATGCATTTAAAGAATGTCTACAAAGTCAGTTAAGGCACAACAGGACAACTAGAGTAAATAATGCCATAGCTTTTAATGTAATGTATTTTGCCTACTTAGAAAATACAGTTTTAAAGGTAAAGAAAACAGAATCTGCCAGGAAGTGGTCTAGATGTGAACTTAAGGAATTGGAATACATCCACCTCTATGCTTAATCCTGTCCCTACTAAAGACCAAAACCAGACAGGACAAGTGTGAGGATGGGAAGATTCTAAGACTCAGAAAAATACAGATTGCACACTTTCCAGTGACATATATCAACAGCAGATTGTCCAGGTTGCATGTCTTCCATTCTGCCTATTTGAAGTGCCATAAAGATGCCACAAGTGAACATAGAGTAACTGATTCAATGACCCATTGGGACCACTCTTAAGGTATATATATGCAAGTGCTCTCATTTACTCCACTAATTCTCTTTGCCTTCCAAACACATGATTCTAATTATTTTTCCAAAACTATACTATTTTTAAATGCTGTTTGGTACAGCAGTTAAGTCACTGCTTAGGACAACTGCATTCCAGGTCAGCATGCCTGAATGCAAGCCCCAACTGAGCTCCTGATTTCAGCTTCCTTCTAATGTGCACCCAAAGAGTCAACAGATAACGTTTCAAGAATGTGGGTCTCTGCCAGCTATATGAGAGACCTGTTGAGTTACCAGCTCCGGACTTCAGCCTGGAACAGCCCCAGGCTATTGCAGACATTTAGGGTGTGAACAAAACATAAGGGATCTCTCTCTCTCTCTCTCTCTCTCTCTCTCTCTCTCCTCTCTCTCTCTCTCCTCTTCTCCCTCCCTCCCCTTCTCCCTCTCCCTCAGCCTTTCAAATAAATTGCAGACTTTTATAAAAATTTTAAAATAATAATTAATAAATACAATGTCATACCTATGGTATTCTTTTCTCCCTGAGATGCTTCCATTTGATTTATAACAGAAATGAAAAAACAATTGGCATGCTGCTTAAAATGTTCCAGGAAACAATATCATTTGACTAGTATCTCATCATTCTCATCATTCTGTGATTTGTAAAACTGGAACACATATGAAACATTATTATGGTGGTGGCAGTATATAATGATATTTCTAACCCATTCCAAATTCCAATTCCACCACCTTGCCCAAATCCCAAATTCTCTCTATGGCTGCTGGGAATATCAAAGACCATGGACTGCAGCATTCCCTGAACCATGTAAAAGAAACTCAAGTTCTACTTTGTTCCGAATGCTCTCCAAAGGCTCAACTAAGAATTTATAGTGAAATTGGAACCTCTCACAACAACATATGAGCTAATATGGTTGACTAGTTTTCAAGGGGAATGGTTATTAGAATCGCATTAGGAATTACACATCAAACTGAAAGGATTTAGAAAGAATAAACAAAAGAAACTAAGAAACCAAAGTTTGTTTCCCCAACTTGTAAAACAGCTCTTTACACAAGAAACTAGAAAGTGGTGCCTTGTCGCTCCCCATCTTCGTGGAGGAACGACACAGGACCCTGCGTTGTTCTTTTGTCTGCTCGGCCCTCCCCGGGTTTTCTGCTGGTTCTTCCCGGGTTGGCTACCGTCCCTTCCACCTCCGTGGAAGGGCAGTTCCCCCTGCCACATTCCCCACTTCCGCGGGGGAGCAGCACACCGCCGGCCGGCTCTCTCGGGGGCTGCACAGGTGTTCCCTCAGATGTTCCCCTTAGATGTTCCTGGTGCATGCCGTCTCTCTCCTCCTTTATAGTCCTCCTCCGCCAATCCTAACTCGGCTGCCCACACGCCAAGTATGCTGCTCTCCTCCAATCAGGAGCAGGTCCTGCTGCCTATTGGTTGAACTGGAGGCAGCTGTGCAGAAGCCGTCTCTCCCTTCTCAGTGCCATATTGTGGGAGAGCAGATGCATAGAATAAGTCTTAATTCCAGTAACTCAGTCCAGTCCGGGTTGCTCCCCACAGTGCCTCAGCTTGCCAGCTTCACCATGTTCAACACTGTCCTACTGCCTTGTGAAGCAATTGAAAAGGAGAAAGAATGCAAAGATGGATCCTGGGGTTCTGAAAAGGGGAGCTCTAAGGTGCAACCTCATAAGGGAATGTTATGAGTGAGGGATGCACTTGGAGTCGGAGGCGCATAAAACTGGCACTGTACTGAAGGGGGGGGGTACTTTTAATGCTGGGACTCCACATGGAGCACCATCAGCATGACAAGCTGGGCCTCCAAAGGCAGCATGATTATGACCAGTCACCCATCTTCCAAGGAGAACAAGATGAGCCAACAAATCCACTGTGCATTTTCTTCACCCAGAAGTTACCTTGAACTCAGAAGCCAGGAAATTTGGCAAAAGACTAGCAGGAGACACCACACACCATCAGAATTCCCTCTCCCTGGCTAGTCTTGGAATTAAAAGCAAGGTAAGAAATGGGCAAATCAAAGAGGGCATGTACCCTAACGCATAGCTACTCTGCTCCTCACTCACTCACATCTCATTCCACCCACCTCTGCATGTCTGGTTTACTTCTAAGACCCTCTCTCCCCAGCTCATTCTCAAACACCAATGGGAAGTTGGCCTTAAGGATGCTATTTATGTCATTGCCCAAGGAGCTGTTCACCCTCACACCTGGGATCTTGTCCAAAAGAAAAAGAAAATCTTTCACATGAAGAATAACGGCTTAGGAAGAAATTTATTCTTCCTTGACTACGTGAATCACAGATAAACCAATACCCTCAAACAGTAAGTGTCACAATTCTTTCCTTCATTTTGAGAGAAATTCCACTGAAATCTCTTCTTTTTTTCAAATCTATGTTTATTTCCCAGTTCTCTCTTGACTCCTCTCCATACTTTTGAATTCTCTCACTCACCTCCCTTAAAAAGAACCATTCTAACATGGCAGCCTTCAACTCCCAGATAACCAGGGACAAACCAGAAGGCTGGGACTGGTGCATTCTCTGAAGATGAGACCAGAAGAGCTGGCCCCTTGTGGGGATAGGAGCTGTTTCAACCTTAGCCGGGAGCTGGCAAAGCCCCCTGTTTGAAACTGGGGCAAAGAATGATTCTAGCTTCCTCTTCAACAACAACCAGCTTCATCTCGCATCTCCTTCCGGCCCACGCTTCTCCTGTCTCGGTGACTCTGGAGGCAGCAATTGCACAGTAGTAAGGATCCTCTTGGGCCGGTCAGTCTCAGCGAGAGCAGGATGCCAGGTGCTCTGTGCCAGAAACATTTCCTTGCCACTCCATCTGCCCTGCACTCTTCCTCCCTCCAGGACTCTCCTGTCTTCTTGGCCATCGGCATCACTCAAGCCAGGCTGAAACCAAAGAGACAACTTTCCTTATGCCCCACACCCAAGGTTATTTCTTTTTCTGGCTCACTGGTGGTGGATCCAGCCCAAGGTCAGTTAGAAAGTGTGATGAGTGGGCATTCTCAGTAATCCTTCTGTTGAACAAGACTTCCAGGGATTGTCTGAGTAGTTTTTGCCTCAATTCTCTATTTCTTAATTATTGTTCACATGGTGTCATAGATTTCTCTGACTCCCTGAATACTTCAAATGTTCACATTTCTCCCAACACTCATGATCCTGGGGTCTTATGAATTCCAAGACCTGTCAATCTCCTTGATACCCATAAGACATGCCCAGGGTCCCCTCCCCTTCCGGTTCCTCTTGTTTCTCTTTCTAGGACCTTGAAAGAACAATAGGTAGGAGAAGCCAACATCGCTCCTACACAAGTTTCTGAGGAAAACATGGAGCTCGTGTGGCATGTAAAAACCTGTCCCTCTACGTCCAATGATTCCAGGAACCAGATAGAAATACAATGATAAAGTTTGGCTCTCCTGAGAGAAGCCAGCAGAAAGCCCACACCCAGTAAACCAGCCTGTTAACAACTGCCCTGCCAAAACCCAGGGAGTCAACATTCTTCCTGCTTCCATTTCCGTTTCCTTTTCTCATTATTAGTCAGACTTGCCCAAATGTAACATTTTTATGTTATAAGAGATAATGGATATTTTTAACTCCCATTCCCCTCCCTATGACTCAAAATAAGGACATTGTAAGAAATGGTTCCAGATCCCAGAACACTTCCCTTCTCCCTAAGGCCAAACCGCCCAGCTCTGTGACTGCTCCATACCAGGCAGAAAGCCAGACTTGATGGAAGCGAAAAGACAGCAGCTTCTGTGAGGTTTGTGTCACCCACGTTACTGGGCAGAGTGGAGCAATCAGATTTTCAAAGGGCCCCCAGCTTTTCCCTTAGAAGGTCTATGAAGTGCCCCAGGCACCACTTTCATCCTGGCCAGATAGAGCAAAGGAACCGTTGGGAAGCAGAGAAACAGGAAAGGGTCATGAAGAAAGGGCTCCCTTGTGTTTGAGAAAGTTCACTGTAGTCGCTCTCTGCCCGCAGGCCCTGCCCTCCTTCTCTAACTGGGGGAGGAAGTCACCAACCTCCTCCAATGTGCAGAGGAGCCAGTCTCGGACAACACAGATCAAACCAGGCTACTCGTGGGCTCCAACAGAAAAGCACGCATCATCCTGTGTCTTAGGCTAGGCCAATGAGCAGGGGCAAATTGGCAGTATTAGTGGTAAAGTCTGGGAGTTATCAAGACCAGGAAAGAGATGTGGTCAGTGACAATGCCATCATGTGACCAATCAGCCAGGTTAAAGGCAAACTTTAGACCTGTTCTTGGGATGACATAGTTGAAGAAATAGCTCAGAATTATTCAAGAATGGCTCAAGAAAGACCCCAGCCCAACCCACGGATGGTGTAACACACATCTGCAAAGGTGAGAGAAGGAAATGTGACAGGATGACTTGCAGAAGGCATTTTCATAACAAAAATAGGACAACTCCTACGTGATATAATAAAATACTGGAAAAAATGTTGGCCCCCATAGCTCCTTATGAAATAGAAGAATCATTCAATTCAATTCATTCAATAAAAACCTAGAATATTTTTTAAAACTAAAACAAAAGAATAAAGATTTACACTAAAGATGAGAGTTTCCTCTGCCTATCAGTGGCTTGAAGACTGTATTAAACTGTGACTGAGAGTATTGTACCCATGATGACTGCAGTACATTCAGTAGACTGAGTCAATTTGTTTGCACATATGGACTCCAAAACGGTTTCAGCCTTATTCAGGTTTATCAACTATCCCAGGCTTACAAAATGGATCCTAAACAAGAAATTTACTCTTTTGGCATCAGCCTGGAAAAAAAAATGGCATTGGAATGGAACTCACACTTCCCCCAACTTATGTTTAAAAACATACTTCCTACCCAGAGGAATAAGAACGAAGTACACACACAAAAAATGCAATCAACCAAAGTGTCCATCCATAAACAAATAGATGAAAACAACACAGTACATATACACAAAGGAATACTATTAACGCATTAAAAAGATGAAATATTGTCATTTGCAACAATAAGGATGAACCTAGGAAACATTACATTAAGTGAGATCAGCCAGGCACAGAAAGATAAATACCACATATTCTCTCTCATAAGTAGAATCTAAAAAAGCTGATCCTGTAGAAGTTGAGAGTCAAATAGTGGCTACTAGAGGCTGAGGCTGGGGAGCGGTTGCTCCAGGGTACAGCTGTACAGAGAAATAAGTTCTGGTGTTCTGCACAGTAGGGTGATGAAGGTCAGTAGTAATGCGCAGTATGTTTCAAAACAGCTAGAAGAGTGGATTTTACATGTTTCACCACAAGGAAATGATAAATGACAGAGGTGGTAGATGTGCTAAGTTCCTTGATTTGATCATTACATAAGGCATACATGTATCAAAACGTTGCATCATGCTCCTTAAATGTGTACAATTACGATGTGCCAATTAAAAATAAAGTAAAAAACAAATTCAGGCATACAATTTCCCTCCCTATCTTTTATTTCTCCTCCCTTTGCTCCCTCTATTTCTAGGTTGTTCTTCCTACAGCTTAGGTTAATAAGATGATTATTTTCATGAAAGCAAACCTGCTCAAAGCCTCAAAAAATCTTGCAAGAAACTCTGATTGTGATTCAATCTTTCAAACTTTGCAGTGCTAATAATCCCTTTAGACTCATAAAGAGCTTAGTAGAAACAGCATAGGAATTAATTGAATTTGTCATCTCACCAACAAGAAACAGCAACTCAATTATTAATATTAATATTATGGTAGGTTTCTATATTTTACATTCTTTGTCTTAAAGAGACAGTATCAAATTAAACACACAGTAGCCTCTACTCTATTCCTATGTCCTCATCATAGCTCTTGCAGTGATTCAATCAAAAGTAAAATATAAACCAGGTATTTATTTAATGCCTACATTTTTGTTATTAATGGCTCTGAATTAGTTAGCTCTGTATTAATGGCTCTGAATTAGTGACAACAAAATTTTGTTATTCCAGTTTATTCTCATTTTTTTTTTTTTTTGGACAGGCAGAGTGGACAGAGAGAGAGAGACAGAGAGAAGGGTCTTCCTCTTCCGTTGGTTCACCCTCCAATGGCCGCTGCGGCCGGCACGCTGTGGCCGGCACACCGCACTAATCCGAAGCCAGGAGCCAGGTGCTTCCTCCTGGTCTCCCATGCGGATGCAAGGCCCAAGCACTCTACTGCACTCCTGGGCCACAGCAGAGAGCTGGCCTGGAAGAGGGGCAACCAGGACAGAATCCGGCACCCTGACCAGGACTAGAACCCGGTGTGCCGGCGCCACAGGTGGAGGATTAGCCTATTGAGCCACAGCTCCGGCCCCATTTTCCAGTTTATTCTTAAGTATTTTCGTTTGCTAGTAGATAGACTTCTTCTCTTTATAGAAAGCTTGCTTTTTGTGTCCTAATTCATTTTTTATTTAGAAATATTTTCCAACTAAGCTTCCTCTCCAGATTTGGAGTACCTATATAGGTTGTCTTCACAACCTGCTAGAAATATCAACTTCTAAATAACAGAGGCAACTTGCACTAATATTTTATTGCAAGATGTAATAGACAGGACTCGAAGTTCAGAGACATGAGTTCTGCTCCCAGTACCCAAAAACAACCCCACTTTTCCTTCCCATAAGCACATCCCACAACATATGTTTAAAAAAAGAGGGTCCAACACTGTAGCAAGTAAAGCTACCACCTGTGGTGCTGGCATCTCATATGGGTGTCGGTTCTAGTCCTGGCTGCTCCATTTCCAATCCAGCTCCCCATTAATGTGCCTAGGAAAGCAGCAGAAGATGGCCCAAGCAGGCCCCTGCACCCACATGGCAGATCCAGAAGAAGTTCCTAACTTCAGATCAGCCAGCGCTGGCCATTGAGGCCATTTAGGAAGTGAACCAGTGGATAGAAGATCTCTCTCTCTCTCTCTCTCTCTCTCTCCCCCTCTCTCTCTCTGTCTCTGTCTCTAGCCCCTCTCTCTATAACTCTGCCTTTCAAATAGATACATAAATAATTCTTAAAAAAAAAAAACAAAAGAGCAAGAATTATTCCTAACATCACTGTCTTCTCTGAACTATTTCTAAGTTTCTATCTTTTATGGTTATAATTATATGATGCTATTTTTAAAAAAACCTATAAATACCTCTCTCTCAATAGCAAATAAAAATTAGTTCTGGTTTCTTATTCATTATACTACTTATTGCTGCTGTAGAAAGTTGAGAAAGACACTTTTCCATAATTGCTTTTATAACATCTTTTGACAATTTTTTCCAATAGAATCTAAAAAAGTTTGTGTGTGTGTGTGTACATGCATGTGTATTTGGTGTGTGGGATATGTGTGTCTACAATGAGTATATATTTGTATGTATATTGTGGGAGGTGGTTGCAATAAGGCAAAAAGAAGTACTAATCTACAGCACTTTGTTTAACCACTGCTGTCTTGAATTTCAACAGGTTAAAAACCTACTGAGGAAATGCATAGTTTTATGCCATGAGCAACAAAGCCACGTTCTACTCCTGTGGATGATTGTGGAATAATCATAAGCCAGCCAGTCTCATCAAGTGCCAACTTTTCAGTGAGCACTTGCTCAGACATGGGCCTTGGCAGTGGGTGTTTATCTGCGTCAGAGTCCCATGCCCTCGGCAAGTTCACACTCCAGTTGAGGAGAAACAGAATCACAGAATTCTATGGTTGGAAGAGTTATCAGAGTTCTGCTAGTCTAAGCTCTATCCCATGAAATCATTATAAAGATTCAATGACTTAACCCAAACTAAATACTCATGGAGTGCAAAATCCAGTTATACTGCACATGGCATGCATGGCAGGTTACAAAAACGGTCATTTATTCTCTTCTTCAACCAAATCTGTCCTCTGCTCAGTGAGGAATGCCCACATCATAACATCATTAAACTTAAAAGATTGGACTAATGAAACACATCCCCTGTCTTTCCAGTCTCTCAAAAAGCTAAAGATCAATTTCTACCACACTGTTCCAGTGTGGTTTACATAGTGGCCAGAAGACAAGAGTGGCTGTGCTGATGGGAGACGCCAGCGCCTGGCCGAGAAATTCCATGTAGTCGCCCTCCCTCTAGTGGACAAAGAGGAGATGGCAGCCCTATGGTTCAGCCTTCCCAGCCTGGCTGGAAAAAAAGACTAGGGGTTACCCAACCCCCAAAGTTTTGCCTGTTTTGGAACCTCCACGCTAAGTTATAGAACAAGTTGCTGTACAAAGACTTCTTAATTAGAAATTCTTGCTTGTTTATAACGATCATGGCACTTACAAAAGACCATATGTCTTGGAGACGCGGCTTGGCAAGGCTGTTCCAATGTTTACCAAATCTATTTTGTGTCCCATGCTAATAATAGTGCAGTGGGTCCCCAAGCAGAGTCATCGAGACTGAGGGCTGCTTGTTTCTTCTGTTACTCAGGATTCCACCCTCATAACGTGAAAGGCCTCTTAGTTCCTCTGAAAGGACTAAAACAGAGCTCAAAGTTTCCCAAATGCTGTTATTTTGGGAAACGTTTATTTCAAGGGCTAAATTGTAATCTTTCGCCAAATCAACATTACTTTGTTTTACAGAGGCTTTGAACGATTCCTTTTAGAAGAAACTCCAATGAGTGCCAACCCACTTGACTGTAGAATCCGTACTATAATTATGTCCTGTAGGTTTTAGCTTCAGCAAGGAAAAACTGAGGTTCATTCTGATTTTAGGGGTGAAATTGATGCATTGCTAATAACTAGTCCAAGCTAGTTATCATTGTGTTTTTCCCCTTGATAACCCTGATCACAGTGTATGATCAAAATTCAACTGGGGCCGGCGCTGTGGCATAGCGAGTAAAGATGCCACCTTCAGTGCCAACATCCCATATGGGAGCCAGTTCGAGATCCAGCTGCTCCACTTTTGATCCAGCTCTTTGCTATGGCCTGGGAAAGCAGTAGAAGATGGCCCAAGCCCTTGGGCCCCTCAACCCATGTGGAGATTTGGAGGAAGCTCCTGGCTCCTGGCTTCGGATCAGCACAGCTCCAGCTGCTGTGGCCAATTGGAGATCGAATCAGTGGGTGGAAGACCTCTCTCTCTCTCTCTCTCTCTGCATCTCCTTCTCTTTCTGTGTAACTCTGACTTTCAAATAAATAAATAAATCTTTTTAAAAAAAATTAAAAATTAAATAAAATTCAACTGCAATTTGGTATGCCTATAAAATCTATCCATAACATAACCAGAAATAATAATAATCAAATATTTTGTTTTATTTTGTTGATGTGGCAAGTGAAACAAAGCTGGGTTTATTTTTTCATTCCTTAGGTTTGATTTTGGTCATTTAAGAGACACAACAACTGTCATTCATTTTGGCACAGTTTTGTGGTAATTTATTGAGAGATCTGGGAACTAGCTGGTTAGGTTCTGCATCTTCTCAGTACTGTTTAACTTATGTTAGTCTTTGAAAGTCACTCAGACCTCTCTGTGTGCAGACTCACACACTGAGTTGTTAGGGGTGCAGGATCCTTAAGAGTTTCCCCTTTCCTAATTGTTACCTCTATAGTTCTAGACCATATAATGCTCCAGCACAATGTATTTTATATACTTGGAATGACTGTTACCAGTCTCTCTCCTACTTAGGAAACAGTGTCCCCTAGCAACTACTAAGGTACCTCAAAGGAAAAATTGAATTACAGGACAAGTTTATTCGGATGCAAAACAAATTTGAAATCCATGTGTAATTTTTGCATAATATACATTTCCATGAAATTTTTGAGGACTTCACAGATTTATAAAGAACTTTGAAATAGCTCACAAGAATGATAAATAGAAAGCCAGTACAAGCAGACAAGTTATCATGTGCCAGCCAGAGTCTTAAATGACATATGTCATTAACTCATTTATTCCACACAAGAAACCTATGCTGTAATCACCACTGACAGCCTACTGAAAACAAACGCACCTTCATCAAGGTGCCTCCACGTTTTCTAAGCACATCAACTCACTGATTACAACAATATTCATTCAAACTATTAAATGCCTTATTTTTATGCTTTTATCAATGTCTATACTGGACCACTTTTGACACTGGGGTCTGTTTCTATTTTTTAATGTCTGACATTGTTGCTGCCTTGAGTTCCTCAAGGGCAAGGTCTTTGTTTTATTTTTCTGGATTTTCTTGTTATAAATAATTTTGATATGCAGTGGGTGGCTTTTCTGAATATAATTTGTTTCTTTATATCTAAATTTACTACTAACATTTTATTAATCAATTGGAAGGATTTGCACCATAAAGATCCCTTATTTCCAAAAGAGGAAAGCAGAATTACATTGCAAGTTTATGAAACAGCAATTAAATTTAACTCTGAGGGTGTAGTACTGTTTCCTTCAGCTATAAAAGTACTTTGGAATGAGTGCAAACTGAGGGGAAAGAAGTTGGAGAAAGTTCTCTGATGTGACTGGGACTCTTTACAGGCTAAAAAAGAAAAAGTCACAGGTCATATGCTGGTGCCAGAAAATTTAACAAGATTGAACAGTGCTGGTGATTCAGCTCCTAAGAGACAGGGCTGTAACTCCAGGAAATTTGAATTAAAGCCAAATATGGAGGAGTGATATCTCTCTCACGTTCTGGAGAACATCAAGCCTTGCATTCCCAGAACACAAAATACTTTGCATAAAATAATTGGCCACCCACACTAGGAGGTCACTGTTATTTTTTAAACAATTCGCTAAAACTTCAATTTATGTTTCCCCCAAAATACAGGCATGCACCTACAAACATGCTTGCATTTCTTTAAACTGAGGATTTGATGGCTTACGTATCTTGTTGTGGAACAGGAGGAAAATGTTTTGTGTTAAGTAGTTGGCTGTGTCAAGATACTTTCAAAATCCAGGTGAAAAACTGGAGGGAGATGGCAAGGGGAGATGGTCTAGCAAACAGATGATTGTGTTCTAACACATATTTGTGCTTTCATTCAGTGAATTTTAAGGTACAACATCTTTAAGAGAAGTTGGTTGGAAACCATCACCAAGAAAGCAGAGTTCTGCCTCTTAAAATGCTGACAGCCTAGGTCTACTAAGAAACATCAGGGGCACATATAAAAATAACATTCTGCAAATATAATTGTAATCATGAACTAGTCAAAGAATAGCTATGGGAGGGCAGAGAAGGGAGAGTGAGTATCTGGCTATAAGAATTCAGCAGAACTTCATGGAGAGGGAAAAATACTAGCTGATCTTTGAATAATGTTTAGAAATTTAAATATGCAAAGCTGAAAAAGGACCTTCCAGAGTTACCTATGTGTGCAGAGGTACGGAGAGGAAAACATGGAGGCATAGACTGGAAAAGCATTCCCACTTAAAAGGAAGTAAAGGAAGTGAGAATGCAATCATATAGAGTCAGGATGAATTTTTCAATTCATTTTTACAGTTTTTGTGGCCAAAACACAAAAATAACAACAAAATCAAGATGAGAAACCAGGTCCAGAAGGGAGTTTGTTCTGTGCATGCAACAGAAGTCCAAATCCTTCCAGGAGCTACAGGCAGAACAAGGAGAAAGAAACCTTCCCAAACAAGTGAAATGAGAGCTCCAGGGATGGTAATGCAAACAAGGTGATTAGGCAAATGCTGCCTTAGAGCTTATCTTTGTCTCTGGAGAGGGATCTGGAAGACTCAGCTAATGATACACGCTGAATGCCAAGCAATTGGGTTGTGGGCATTTTAAGTGGCGAGCACTGACTCTGGAACTGTCTCTAAATGACTGAACTATATTGGTCCTTAGGGCCCAAGGTCAAGACCCAATTTTTCTATCTATCCCTCTACAGTTATAATGAGGATGCTTGTTACTCAGTAATGGTGTAGATTAATTCTGAGTGAACACACCCAGTGGTTGGCAGAATAATGAAAGTATCTTCCACTGTAAAGCAACATAGCATTTGAATGAGGGATTTATTCCTTTCTCCAGAAAAAGAAAAAAAAAATGCTTTTCATTTGATTTTTTAAATGGATAGAGAGAACCAAAAATAAAATTCTTTTAAAAGCCTAAATGCAGTGTGTGAGCACAATGAGACAAATTGAAAATTGAGGAGATTGTTGGTTAATGCACTAGTTCTCATTTTCTCTTTCCTAGAAAACACGGCTTTCCCAAACTTCAGGGATATAGAATATTTAATACAAAGAAGAATAAAAACATGACCAAAGATGAACAAGACTGAGAACCATGTGTCATTTGCCTGACTCCCAACATCGCCACTACTCACTTAGAATTCATACTGAGTCCCACTAGCTCTGCTGTGTTCTAGAAGGTTCTCTCTGATTTAAGAAGGGTAAACCATGTCAATCTGAGATTACTTCCTAAACTTGTCAGTCTTAGCACATTTATTCCTTAGGGCATCTTCCCTGCCTTTGTAGCACTTGACTGCTGCTTTTGCTTTTATATCTGTTTCCAGCATCAATATACATTTATAAAGTTCATGGCTGTTGAGCACCTACCATGTGCAGGTACTCAATGCACTTGTTCATTCTTCTTATATCATTCTCATAATCAAAAATTCTTCAGATATTCTTGTTGATAAAATTCAGAATTTTCTTTGAAAGCATCCAAAAAGATGGCAGCATGCTTCACCTTCTGCCTGAAGTAGTATTTGTGTGAAGAACTAGAGAAAAGGTGAGAAGGGGAGACACATACACTAACAGAGAGGCAGCTATGCCACTATTTTTAAAACAAGGACATTACTTTTTACCTGAATTGCCCAAAAGCATGAACTTTACCCCTTCTTGCTTTCAGTAAACAATTAATGCTTGAGAACAACAGTTACAGTATTCATCTTTGGATTTTTATCTTCAGGTAATCACTGTATTACCAAGCATAACACTAAAGCCTCAGTTATCTGCCATTCAAACAAGAAAACACTACCTTGCCTGTGTCTATACCATGTGATGTAAGTTAGAGATGTAGCAGTGAGCTGCACCAGAGGACCACATGCAGAGAACCACACCCGAGAAAAGTTTTAAAGTAAGCTGTTTTCTCTGCACAGATACAACAACCTGGTCACTCTCCATCTTTCTCCATATCAGAGCTAATAGTCATTCCAGCCAGGTTTGTTAGTAAATACACATTCATTGTGGTATTGAGTCTGTCTTTATAGTGCAGTTCTCATAAGCCATGCTCAAAAACACTAAACAATACTAGGAGTTTTTTTCCTATTTGTTTCCAAAAGACAAAATCAAGAATTACATATAATAATGGAAAAATGGACAAGTTTCAGATGCATCAAAATATGTAGAATTATAGGTGGTTACTAGTTTTTAAATGCATCACTAGCGATTATTTATAAACACATTTTGGATACTTACCATCTGTAGCATCAGGGCCAAAAAGTGTATTTATCTATTTGTTTATTAAATATATATTAACAGCCAACTGTCCCCCAGGCTCATGCTGTGCTAGGTAGCAGACAACTTCAAGTGGCTGGAGAATAGAATACAGATCACTTTCCAGTTAACACAGGAGAGATATTCACAGGAAGTACTACACAGATTCTCAGGAGTATCTCAAGGTGCAAAAATTGGAACCAATTCTGTTCATAACATGAGCCTACAGTACCATGGGTGGACAAGAGAGCTTGCTCTACTGCTTCACCACAAAATAAAATTTGCTTTTCCAAGAATTTTGTTTTCAACTTGTGATACATTTCCAGGTTGTTTAACTGTCCAAAATCTCTTGGAGCCAAGCAGAACCAGGCTAAGGGGAAAACAACCAATGAGTCAAAAATATATAAGAAAGGATGTTAAGCACTATCATCTTCCTACCCGTATGATCCCAGGGGATTCTCTGATGAAAATGAAGACAAATTGGATAAACAAGCAAATCTGAATGTTTTATAAATCTCTCTCTTGAGAGCTGAAATAGGCATTTGTTGTGGTTTGAATATGTCCATCAAAAGTTCATGTGTTGGAAACTTAATCCTCAAATTCTTATATTGATGGTATTTGAAGGTGGGGCCTTTGAGAAGTAGTTAGAATTAGATTAGATCATGAGGGTAGTATCTTTGTGATGCCATCAGTGGCTTTATGAAAAGAAGGATTTGGGGCTGGTGCTGTGGCCTCATAGGCTAAGCCCCAACCTGCAGCACCACTATCCCATATGGGCATCAGTTACTGTTCCCACTGCTCCTCTTCCATTTCAGCTCTCCATTAAGGCCTGGGAAAGCAGTGGAAGACGGCCCAAGTGCGTGGGCCCCTGCATCCACATGGGAGACCCAGAAGAAGCTCCTGGTTCCTGGCTTGGGATTGGCCCAGCTCCAGCCATTGAGGCCATCTGGCGAGTGAACCAGCAGATGAAAAATATTTCTCTGCCTCTCCCCTCTCTCTGTAACTCTACCTCTCAAATAATAAATAATCTTTTTAGTAAAGAAGAAGAAGAACTGACACTTGAGCTAACACACTTGCTCTGTCTCACCATGAAAATCCTTTGCTGTGTTATGATGCAGTCAGAAGCCCCTCACCAGGTGGCATCTCCATGCTCTTGGGCTTCCCAGCCTCCAGCACTGTAAGCCAAATAAACTTCCCTTCTTTGTAAATTATCCAGTCTGTGGTTACAGCAACAGAAAATGGACAAAGACAGCATTTATGCAATTTGGGATTGCAACAAAATTCAAAATACAAATTACAAAACAATATAAAATATAAATTGCAAAACATCAGGATAAAGGTTGAAAATCTCACTGCAAAATTTCCAACCATAGCAAAGGAAAAATAAAGAATTGTGAAACAGACTCTATAAACAAAATACAAAAAAAAAAAGACATGGACAAAGTGAATATTAAATGGGAGAAGAAATTTGAAAAAAAATTATGAAGGGGAAATAGTAAAAAAAAAATTTTTTGACAGGCAGAGTTAGACAGTGAGAGAGAGAGAGACAGAGAGAAAGTTCTTCCTTCCATTGGTTCACTCCCCAAAAGGCCGTCATTGCTGGCACACTGCGCCGATCCGAAGCCAGGAGCCAGGTGCTCTCTCCTGGTCTCCCATGTGGGTGCAGGGCCCAAGCACTTGGGCCATCCTCCACTGCCTTCCTGGGCCACAGCAGAGAGATGGACTGGAAGAGGAACAACTGGGACAGAATCTGGTGCCCCAACTGGGACTAGAACCCAGGGTGCCAGCGTGCAAGGCAGAGGATCAGCCTAGTGAGCGGCAGCGCCGGCCAGAATTAGTAAAATTTCTAAAAACCAACTCATACCCTTCCCAACCTCTGTGAGGAAGCTATGAGAAAAAAAAATTAACATTCACCAACTTGAAGCCTAGTAAAGCAATGCAGGTGCCCCACTGAAAGGTAGAAAGCAGAGACATTTAGGATGTTAAGGTCCCAACTCTACCATGAAAATTTTGAATGAAAAGCAGAATTCAAATCCAAAAGAGAAGGCAGAAAGCTGGCCTGTCACTGTTCACACTACTGTACATTTTTAAGTGTTAAAAACAGCATAGTCTCAAAAAATTATTTAATGGAAGCCATCAACTGAATTAAAAACAACAAATTCAAACAATAACAGACATGGAAGGGAGCGGAGGGAGGGGGAGAAGACAATCCCCTGAGTCAAATGTAATCGATTAGGCAAATAAGATTGTTGAGTGGAGTGCTCCTGAAAACACTTAACACTGATGAAAACAATGCCAATGGCACACCGTCAGAGGCAGTCTTTTCTGAAGGTGAAAAAAAGACATGCATGGGGCCAGTGCTGTGGTGCAATGGGTTAAAGCCACTGTGCAGTGCTGGCATCCCATATGGATGCAGGTTCGAGTCCCACATGCTCCACTTCCCATCCAGTTCCCTACTATTGCACCTGGGAAAGCAATGGATGATGGCCCCTGCACCTTCATGGAAGTCTCCGAAGAAGCGCCTCGTTTAGGCCAGACCCTGCCTTGGCTATTGAGGCCATTTGGGGAGTGAACCAGGGGATAGATCTCTTTTCTCCTTCTCTCTCCCTTTCAACTGCCTTTCATATAAAAAATAAATAAATAAATCTTTTTCTTAAAAAAAAATAAAAGGAGCCGGTGCCGCGGCTCACTAGGCTAATCCTCCGCCTTGCGGCGCCGGCACACAGGGTTCTAGTCCTGGTCGGGGTGCCGGATTCTGTCCCAGTTGCCCCTCTTCCAGGCCAGCTCTCTGCCCGGGAAGGCAGTGGAGGATGGCCCAAGTGCTTGGGCCCTGCACCCCATGGGAGACCAGGATAAGCACCTGGCTCCTGCCATCATATCAGCGCGGTGCGCTGGCCGCAGCACTCCGGCCACAGCGGCCATTGGAGGGTGAATCAACAGCAAAGGAAGACCTTTCTGTCTGTCTCTCTCTCTCACTGTCCACTCTGCCTGTCAAAAAATAAAAAATAAAAAAAAATAAAAGGAGACATGCAGGAACTCAGAGGACATGGAGAGATATGGAATATAGTCTCCACCTTGTGATTATAACTCCAGTTCTCATGAAAGATAGCTTGTCAGCCTAATTCTCTCTCTCCCTCCCTCCCTCCCTCCCTCTCTCTACCTCCCTCCCTCACGCACACACACACACACAATTTTCAACTTCCCATTCCTTTGAGCAAATTTACTTGTCTTGCTCATTCCCATTCTAATGCCAAATATTTTCTGATGACATTATATTCTAATTCACAAAATTAATTGCAAAATTAATTGACGAGCTCCTTAACAAACAGTAGGTCCAGGGAGCATGGGACATGGGACAGATCGAGATAGTAGTGATTTCTGCCTTCCTTAGTCCTGTTCAGCAGGAGTCACAGAGGTCTGACAGCGCCAGGGCTGACCCTAATTGGCTCCCCAGCAGTTCTGACAAGGAGAGGCAGAGCGTTAGGCAGGGGGGCCCTTCCAGCTGGGAGCCACTGAGTCTGCTGTAGGGATCCCACCAAGCAAGCTTCTGATCCCAGATTTTATCCAGGATTGGTTCACAATGGTGTAAATCTCTGAAACACAATTTTCCCATGTATTCTGAGTTAACACAGAATGGCCATAAGAAACCTTCCCAAGCACAATGGCTGGGACCACAATGGCTGAAAATCTGCCTGGGCCACTTCTCTATGCCTTTCCCCCAGGGGATCATCATAGATCCGTTTCCACGCCTAGCTTTCACACCTGTCCCTGCAAGCTTCAATGTTTCATAGCCTTCACTCAACTGCACCTGACCAGTTAAAGGTCTATCTCCTATTCCTCTGCCTCTGACTTGAAAGCTTCTGAACTCAGGTGCAATAGCCACTCTATAGTGTTGTTGCCTTATAATTCAGACCCATGGATGATGAGCATGTGATTATATTTCTGTCAGCACGAAACCACCTGACCCCTGGCATAATCAGCTTTTGAGCAGTAATTTGTGCTAGTTTACTTCTTTGCTATTGTCTCCTAACACACACCAGTTGTGCCCACAGTCATGCTTAGAGAGTTCACATGGAAAGAATATGCTCTGTGTGTCTGGCCTTAGCATTGAAGATGCCCCAGTTTTGCCACAAGTAGACCTTATCCTTACATGCAATACCACCTTTATTTTCTCCCTTGAACAGCCCTCTCATTTGCTTTATAAAGCCTCCTATCACTTACCAAAAGCTCTGCTCTTCTCAATGAACAATGAGAGGCAAGGATGCAAATACACACCAGAATGGAAATTAGTTGACTGAAACTCACATGCAGATTATCCTCTGGGAGCAGGTTGTAGGGGAAGGAAGTTGAGATGACAGAAGTCCCCAGTGCTTGAAATGGAAATGGGGGCAGGTGTTAGGCATAGAAGTTAAGGCACTGCTGGGAAAAAGTGGAGGGGTTTGAGTCCCGGCTATTTGCAACTCCAGCTTCCTACTAATGCATCAGATGATGACTCAAGAATTTGGGTCCCTGTCACTCACATAGGAGATCTATATTGAGTTCCCAGCTCCTGAGTTTGACCTGGCCAAGCACCGGTTGCTGCAGGCACTTGAGGAATAAAAAGGTAGATGCAAGCTCGCTCTCTCTAACTCTGTCTCTCTCTCTCTCCCTCTGTGTGTGTGTGTGTATTTGTGTGTATATCCATGTGTGGGGATATGTTGGTCTGTCTCTCCACCTTTCAAGAAAATATTTTTTTTAATTTTTTAAATATTGTGATGGATAATTTGCTGAGAACCACAGTCATTCCTGCCCTTGATCACAGAGATCATTCAGGCAGCATGGCACAGAACACAAGCCCCAGACTGCCCTGATCAACTCTGAATTAACTATGTGAGTTCAATCCTGTGAGTCTCTGCTTTCTCTCCTGTGACATGAAGTTTGAAATAAGATGATCTCTAACATCTTCTCCATCATAAAAGGTTGCAATTCTGCTGATCTTTTTAAATGGAGGAGACAGCATATTTGCAGTCTTTGAGGTCACTGCAGGGGGAAGGCACCATTGAATTCATAAAGATGGAATTTATCTTATTTTTTGTTACTTATTCACATGTCTATTTATCATTTATTTTAATTAAGTTTTAAATTTATTAAAATATGCTCTATTAACATTTCCTGGAAACATAAGAGCAGCCTTCAGCTATCTGGAGGGCTCCTCCTCAAGTGGATTGTTTTGCATTCCCCCATAGGGCAGAACTGAAACCAAGGGTAGAAGACCGATTTAAGCTTAATGTAGATGAAATTCACAGGGTGGATGGTCCCAACATAGAATCAAGCAATTAATGAACTAAAAGCATTACTGGGTCCTATGATTATCAGAAGTATTTAAACAAGGGTTAGACAGATTGTACTGATGTGGTGGTGGCAGGTGGCAGAGGTAGAGTTGGAGGTTTGCACTACATCTAAAAGTCATGGGGATCCATGGCTTCATGAATATTCCGCTCCCATAAGCATATTGTTTTATCCCAAGAAGATCCCTAAAGATGAGAAAGCTTACCTCTGCAAGTATTATTTGACCAAAAGCTCTTGCCCAACTTTCTTGGAAAAAGGATCTTTCCTAATGCATCTCACTGCTGCTGCCTCAGCCAACAGTCTGTCCAACAGAAGGGCTTTTTAGTGTTCAGATCAAAGCCTCCTGTGTGCAAAGTGCCCATTGTTCATTAGTGAAATGTGACTTGCACCTGCTCCACTGAGGTGTACGGCTTTCACTGCGTCTCTCTCGGTTTCAGCAGGCTGTAGCAAGATCACAGGCCCAGTCACATTGGTGATGAAGGAAGCCATGCTCTGCCAGTCAAAAGCTGGACCAGCTGTTCTGGTCCTGTGTGAACCAGGTGCGTACTGCTTCCCCAGGAGACTGCTGCCAAGCCTTGGCAGCGGGTGGACCAGCAGCTGCTCCTCCAGCTTCAGTCTTGTCTATTTCTCTTCTCCTCAGTCTGAGAATTCAAGTGCTATCCCCTCAGGAGGCCTGTTACAAAGAAGATAAAAGACACCTTTGAAAAAGGGTAACATAAGGGCTGTGATTACAGAAGGTTGACCAAGGACCTAAAACGGCAAGAGACATGGTCAACATGAAAACTAAGACAACTTTCAACCACTCTAAGCTTCTCATGGTGTGGGTGGCATCATTTTCAAGACAGGAGGAACTCATTACAGAAAAAGATCATAGCTAGAATATAAGTTTTTGATTAATCAGATCACTGATTTTATTATTACTAAAAATCTAGTATCAGATTTTAAATCCATGCCAGCATTGATCCATATAAAAGCATTTCGGTAAATACTAACAGCCTCAACATAGGTAACAAGGCAAGGTCATTTGCTCTCAAAGATGTCCATTTCAAGGTTGCCATTTGTAGTGCAGTGAGTGAAATCACCATTTGCTATCCTATTTTGGAGTGCTAGTTTGAGTCCCAACAACTCTGCTTCCAATCCAACTTTCTGGAAGCAGCAGATAACGGCTCAAAGTGCTTGGGCCGCTGCCACCTATTTGGGAGACCCAGATGGAGTTTCAGGCTTCTGGTTTCAACCTGGCCCAGTCCTGGATGTTGAGAGCATTTGGGGAGTGAATCAGCGGGACGAAGATACTTCTTTTTCTCTCTGCCACCCAGTCTTTCAAGTAGATTAAAATAGACATTAAATAAAAAAGCCTCTGCCACTTTCTTTAAAAAAATAAAACTGTCCATTGCCCACCTTCATGACTTCTCATAAATCAATATGAACAATAGCTTCAGGAAACAAGATTAATACTTTTTCCTATGACCTTTCCTGGTTATAGATTCACTATATGTGACACCTCAAGAAATGTTCATCTATAACTGAAGTGGATGGATTTAGATCTTGAATTTATGTTGTATGTCCATTTTTCAGAAAATATTTAACTACCACTACAGCACTCAGGCATAGCCCATGCCCTATAACCCCACCATGGCACCATGCTCTCATTAGACGCTAATGATGTTACAGGAACAGATGCACCAGGAGTGAGTAACCAATTTGCCGGTGGTTGGGGGGAGGGGGCTTGCTTCCTCCCCCAAAGGCTCTTCCTTGCACGTGGCCCTTGGAGATATGGCAAAGTGCTACTTCCCAAGCAGTAAATCCCAAGTCAGGAGGCAGTGGGGGAGGGCGGGGGCAAGTGTAAATGAACTGTTGTGCAGTGACTCATTCTTTCACTGACTTCATTCACTTCTGTGTTTTCAGCCAGTTGGGCAGCTGTGTTGGCCATGGAAAGTCAGAGAAGTTTTTTGTTCCCAAGACAGGAAGATGGTGGGGGGAGCAGAGGAAGACAGATAAAACAGTGGGTGCATGTGTGTGGAGCCATAATTGCTGTATGACTTCAGCCCCTCTGACCAGCTAACAGTCACCACATTAGTCACCAGTCCTCATAGGACAAGACCTGGCTGGATTGAACATGAAGGGAGAGGCGCCCGGCAGTTGCAGCTCAGGTCTGGA
Source organism: Oryctolagus cuniculus (assembly GCF_964237555.1). Lineage (NCBI taxonomy): Eukaryota > Metazoa > Chordata > Mammalia > Lagomorpha > Leporidae > Oryctolagus > Oryctolagus cuniculus. The sequence continues at coordinate 145,801,181 of NC_091436.1, read as the reverse complement.
CAAAGTTCTCACTGTGCTGCAGAAAGGTGAGGGGGAAATGCCTATGGTTAAGAATGTGGTCTTTAACAGAAAACCAAGTAAAACTGATCTATTCCAAAAAATAAAAAAAGATCTTTTATTAAAATTATCACAGTCTACAGGGAGAGACACTTCTGACTATCCAGAAATGTAAGCAATGATCTGAGATCATAGAAGAGGGAGTAACACCACTAGAAACTTACAGAGCAATGCAAAGGTGCCATAGCCAGCACATACTTGCTTATGTCAACTGGGCCCTCAGCTCAACTTGTATTCTCTCCCTTATCACTGATCAGCACTCATTCTTGCCCATTTTCCAAGGATGAATCCAAACTCCAAAACTTACTTCAAATCTTCAACCCAGGCCTCAGCCTGCATGGACAGCAAACACTGGTTTGCAGGCTAAATTCAGCCCCCTGCTTATTTCAAATAGTTTTATTAGAACAAAATTTGTTGAAGGTCTTGTCTTTGGCTCCTGGAATGTCACAGTAAGAATGGCATGGTTGTGGCAGGGCCCACAAAACCTAAACTACTGACTATTTGACCTTTAACAAAAATAGTTTGCTGGTTCTTGCTCCAATATGTAGCAGAAAACCATACTTCTTACTTACGTGAAGAATTCCCTCAATGTTTCGAGCAAACACCCTTAGGTATTCTATTCCTGTTCCTCTCTCTGTCTGGGCCTTTCAAACTTAATCAAGATTAGTCCATCCAGTCCGGCCAGAAATGCCATCCCTCTCCTTTCTTTTAGGTGCTTTCTCTCCTGCCTTTAAAATAAACTCAAGATGTTTGTCTTCAGCCCACTTTTCACTATCTTCCTGTGCGTGATAGCCTTCCTTCCCCTCCAGGATCATCACACCACGTCTCTAGGCTGGCCTTTCACAAAGCTTTTTACTTGTTGTATTGCACTACCAACCTCTGCACCTGGATATCTTGTGTGAACAACAAAGGTATTCATGTCCAAAACTAAGCTCAACTTCCTTCTCAAGATCTCTCCCACCTTGGACCTCTCTAGCTCTGTGACTGACACTACCAACCACCTAGAAATCTGCAAGTCAACTTTCCCCCATGCCAGACATGCAATAAATTAGACAAAGATGCTAATTAATCTACTTTCTCAATTGGTTCACACTTAAGTAATGCCCAACACTCACCATCCTACTATCTGTCCTAGGTTGGCTCCATCTTCTCTCACCTGAACAAAAGAAATCACCTCTTAACCAGCAGATCCTGTCTCCCACTCCTCTGGCTGATCCTCCCCACTCTTGCTTGAAGTGTAGATCAGACTATTCCCCATTCCCATTTAAAATTCTTTTTTTACTCTAATGTGGCCAGTAAAATAAGTTATATATCCCTTAGTCAAGATTTCTCATAATGAGATCTCCAGGCCTCTTTCCAATCTTATCTCCCATATGTTCACTCTGCCCTTGGCCTGCATCACACCTGATCCCATATGTACCCTTTTTGAGCCCACTAGTTCATAAAGGAAAACCACAAAGAATTCCTGGGTTTTAGCGCCTCTACTCTGGCCTGCAGTCTCCTGCACTGTTCCCCACCTGACTTTGCTCCAATCTCCTCCTCTCCTGGCTCTGTGGTTTTGGCTATGTGACTTCAACCCAGATCCTGCTTTGGGCCTTCTAAGTTTGGTATGTAGTGCTGATCTTTCTGGTGAATCTAGACTTTCTTCTAACAGACTTTAACTTAGATTGATTCTCCAGTTCTTGGAAGCTTTGTTTGCTTCAGGCTTGAACATCCTATACTAACTCTTAGAAACTCTTAGAATCCAATTCTAAATCATGACTCAACCCACACCCAAGGAGCCATAATACCCACTAGCATGACATTAGTAACCTCTATATCTAATTCATCCTCCCTCAGTATAAAATTATTTATAATTCCCTTGATATCCCCATGGTAATTCATGTCCACGGTATGTCTAGAATGGTATTTTAACTCTTGTTCATATGGTAAAGTAATACTAGATATTCTATACTCATACCAAGTGTCCCTCACCCATATGATCTGTAACTTAGTGGAAAGTGTTCATCAGAGGGTGGAGGATCCAGTAGGTAAGAAGAGGGGAATGTATCAAATAGTTATATTGCTAAATTCTCAAGAAACTGTAGGAGAGAGAGAATGAGAACAAACAGAAAAAGTCATAACTGTGGATTGGCTCACTTGCTTCTCACCTTAAAAACTGGAATCAACATAATGTCAGAAGGACCCTAGACAAATACAGTTAAGGAAGATAAGGGATACACTAACACTTCCCCTGGCAACAGGATCCAAATCTCATAGTAATGAGGGGAAAAGAGCATAAATGAGCATAGAATAAATGGAGATAGTGCATTTTCTGGTTAACTCTGCCTTAGGGAAAGATCTGGAGGGAAATGTTATGATATTAGGAACATAGACAAAGAATGCAGAAAGAAATGAAACAAAAAAACACCTAATAAAAGAAGTAATTCAAGACTGTACAGGCAAGAGAACTTTCAGATACAGTTCTTTCTCTTGTTTATTTTTTCTGAGCAATGCTAAGTAAAGGAATCATGATGCCGTGTATCCTCAGGTCTCATACAGTCTTTTCAGGAATCATGGTTAGGAAGAAATCCCATGGTATCAGGCACCTGCACTGAGGAAAAATGGATACTTGGTCTTTGATTTTGTGCCTACAGCAATCTAGGCAACCATCTGTTCAGAACAGTCCTCTGCCTGATATTGGCTCAAAACTGGATCCAGGGAAGAAGAGGAAGAATGGAAAGAAATGTTGGAGGCAGGAAATCATATCTTCCCTGGACAATCTCCTCTCAGAGTGAGTTCATGGCCTCTTCTCAATGCCCCAAAAATATTCTGTGATTATTCCACCAGTGCCCGTAGCATATTACCCTGGTAATATCTACTTAGATAGATATACTCATTTTTCCAAGTACATTGTAACATAGTAGTTTAGGATCAAATAAAATAAAATCGAAATTTTATTCTAGAATGGTAGTAGAATAAAAGAGGAGAGAAGAGATAATTCTGAAATCTGCCATCTAGTACAAGTTTATTTCTCAGCAGTGCAAAATCTGATGCATGTCAGTAGGAATTTCCTCCTTCTAACAATCATGGGTCCAAGTTCCCTTCCCTTGTGACATTGCCAACTCAACACATCATTCTGGATGGGTCATGACAGTCTGGAAGAAGAGAGAGGAAGTACCACACTGGTTCTTATGCTCCTTAGCCCATAATTTGCATCTACAGCATTTGATTCACATTTTGTGGCCAGAACTATTTACACGGCCCTATCTTCTACTAAGGGCTGAAAGGCACAAGCTTCCAATGTATTTAGTAAGGATAGAAGACTTCAATAGGGCAAGTACAGGAAGTCTCCAATGCTTCAGTCTCATTTGTCCTTATTACTCCAACACCTGGAAGAAAGGTGAGTGCAGAACATTCTAGGTACTGAACAAGGTTTTGCTGAACTCTGGTGACTCTCCCTGGTCAACTTAAGGGAAGAATTAACAGAATATGGGATTAGGAAGTATAGAAAAGACCTTTTCTTTTTTTTTTTTTTTTTTTTTTTTTTTTTTTTTTTTTTGACAGGCAGAGTGGACAGTGAGAGAGAGAGACAGAGAGAAAGGTCTTCCTTTGCCGTTGGTTCACCCTCCAATGGCCGCCGCTGCAGCCGGCGCACCGTGCTGATCCGATGGCAGGAGCCAGGAGCCAGGTGCTTTTCCTGGTCTCCCATGGGGTGCAGGGCCCAAGCACCTGGGCCATCCTCCACTGCACTCCCTGGCCATAGCAGAGAGCTGGCCTGGAAGAGGGGCAACCGGGACAGAATCCGGCGCCCCGACCGGGACTAGAACCCGGTGTGCCGGCGCCGCAAGGTGGAGGATTAGCCTATTGAGCCACGGCGCCGGCTAGAAAAGACCTTTTCAAAACCCCAACCCCAGGTAGAATCTGAAATGAGAGAAGAAACAAGAGAGAGCCTTGTGGAGGAATCCAAATAGATGAATTAAGAAAAGTCAGCAGCACTGCATGCTGTAGAGAGGATAAATAAGATGACTAATAGCAGACCATTAGATCTGAAAATTAGGATTGTATCTGATGCAGGCCAAATCCCATTTTGGTGAGTTCTAAGAAGGTATCTAAATCATTTCAGTGAGCTAGAGTTCCATAGTACATATGCTGTTCAAAACAGATGGCTGTTTGAGATTTGTGGATGTTTTGTTACTCTGTGATTTCTTTAAACCTAATAAAATTTCTTGCCATGAATTAATAAGGTAGCAGCTATTCTTCATCATGCAACTGCCATGTGCCCAGCACTCTGTTAAGTGCTCTATTCACATTGTTGGTAATTTTTAATAACAGCCCTATAGAGAACATATGGCTAAATTCTGGCAGTATAATTAGTACACACTACAGTGAGGATTGGGGCCCAAATCTGCTTGGTTCCAAAGTTTGAACTCTTTAAACTGTATCACCTTGTTCCTCAAAATATGCAGTGGTTAAAGCTGCAAATATTAAATCTGGGGCATTTCTTTTTTAATATTTATTTTTATTTTTTTTACTTGAAAGAGAGTGTGAGAGACAGAGAGAGAGACAGAGAGAGAGAGAGAGAGAGAGAATCTTCCATCCACTGTTTCATTCCCAAATGCTTGTGATGGCCAGGGCTGGGTCATGGGGAAGCCAGGAGCCAGGAATTCCATGTGCTCACCCACGTACGTGGCAAGTGCCAAAGTAACTGGACCATCATCTGCTAATTACCAGGGTGCACAGTAACAGGAAACTGGATCAGAAGCCAAGGTGGACTTCAAATCCAGGCACTGCAATATGGGATGTAGCAACCCACTTCACCACAACTCCCCTCCCTGGGACATTTCTTAAAGAGTAAAATAATAAGATGTTAAGGTGGGGATGGGGCTGGCTCAAGTTGGACTAGACTATTTTTTTGTCTTTAGCTTCAGAATCTTTCCAGACCCAGTCACTGCTACTGTAACAGGTATTCTTTATTATCATTATGAAATTTTCCCCACGAAAGAGATGTTATATAATGTACAGATTTGTCCAAACTTCCCTCAGTTCTTTTCTGGTTTGCTTACTTTTCATCATCTCCTCTTTCTTTTTATTTATGTAAATAATACTTTGCTAACAATAAATCATCTTTGATGTTTGTTAAGACAGTTGTTTTCTCTTTCACATAAAATTGTAAACAATGTGCTATATGTGCATAATAATATTTCACAGAAAGTAAAATGCATGTTTCTCAAATTTTTAAGGAAACCCTGGACTAGTATATTGATTTGACTGTAGGTGTATCAAGAGAATATCTCTGGGTTTATTTCTAACAATATTTTATTAATAATAATTATACATATTAATGGAAAACAGTATTATATTTCTTTTGTTACTTTATGCTTATAGAAACATTTTTTATTTTAAGATTTAAAAATTTTTACCATTTTGCCAAATCACTTCATATACCTGAAAACAGATATTAATATCTCTGAAAACAGAGATATTAATGTCATATAATGTGGAATTCATAACTGATTATAAAGCAAGGGAATAGGACATCCTGTCATGTAGATGGTATAATTCAGTGAAAATTATTTATTATAACTACCTACATACCATACGACATCCACACAATTTTTATACTTCTATATATTAATTTCCACTTATAAGAGAAAACATGTGATATTTGTCTTTATGTATCTAGCTTATTTCACTTATGCTAAGTGATAGAGTACCTTTGAAAAATTCTTTGAGTTTGTGAAAAACTGGTAAAGACAGCTTAGAAATGTTATTTTGGCCATGCCCATAGGAAAACAATTTTACCACAGTTCATTATAGCTCCAAGAGAAAATAATTCTTACCATTACCCTTGGTTAGCACATTCCTACAGGTTTATGTTGATTGTTTAATGATCCTAAAATGATAAAGTAGACATTATCAATTCATCCTGAATGAATCCCTACCTACCATTAAGTCATTTCCTAGTTGGCCCATCTGAAATATGATTTACAAACCCCACATTCCACACATTCTTCCACAGATGTCTTTTCATTTTATTTAAAAGTTCATCAGACTTGGACTGGAGCAACATGGCAGAACATGGAAGGGCATACCGCTCCAGGCTAGGGGTAAACAGTAAAAAAAAAAAAAAAAAAATGAAGGAAGTATATTCTCAGAGGAAATTCTGTGGAAGGGAGAGGAGTACCGTGGATCAATGAAGAAGGTGTGGACGCACAGCACAAGCATGGACACAACCTACAACCCCAGCAGCCAAGAGCCAGAGAAAACACCAGCTTTGGAGATTGAGCTGAGATTGGATAGCAGCGGCTCCTGCCACTAGAGATATAGCTGGAGGCAGAGCATGGTGTGAGTCCAGCTGGGAGCCCAGAGGTGGACAGGGTACCAGCCAACCAAGTGAAAAAAAGAGGGGGCATGTTTCTCTCGCCTCTTCCCCTGATACAGCAACTAGCTGAGAGAGGGCAGGTGCCATCTTGGGCATAAGCAACAGTTGCATAAGCACTTGTATGTGCACCCAGCAACTAGCTGGGACAAAGAGCCATCTGGGCAGCAGTAATGGCGGCAGAAACTCGAGTTCATGCATCCTGCAATGAGAAGGTAGAATGCAACATTCAGCCAGTGGCTCTTGTGCACACGTGTGATTCATGTATTTTACCAGAGGGGAAAAATCTGCATTCCCCACTGACTTTGAGTTTAGCTGGAAGGATTGACAGGGGCTGGACACCCACGTAGGACTGTGAAGTGCCCCCAACCTCTCAACTTATCACAGGCTCCCAGGTCCAAACCTACTATGTGGAGCACCCACAAGTAGCTGGCTCTGGGAATGTCTTTGCCTATATGTAGATGGGACAGGCTAGCGGGGAGGAGCGGATCAACAGCGCTCAGTGACTGTGGAGCCTTATGTGATGAGATTCTGACTACATGAGAGGGCAAAGGGTGTAATTGGTTCTCTGGGCAATCACTGTGAAGAGCTCCACATGCTCAGAGCTCCCTGATTCCAGGGATGTGTCAATGCAGTGGGATCTGTGCTCACACTGAACCTGCACAGCTCCCTTGTGTGGTTCATGCAGCAGCAAGGATGAGTACTGCACTCACTGTTGGCTAACACCCAGACAATGATCACCTTGGAAGAGAGAAGGTGAGGGTGTAATTATGCCAGCAGAGATGATCATGCCCACCCTCCTGCTAGCAAGAGAAGATCTACCACACCCAACTTGGGTGTCACCCTGGATATTCACCCCACACTGGAGCACTGAACAGAGCTCCCTGGCCACACTCAGCACACACCTCTGGTATTTACTGAAAGAGCAGACACCCCACTAAGCCACAGACGCATGCTCCAAAGATAAAAGCCATCAGCGGGGAAAAAAAAAAGAAGTATCTGCACAAATTCCTAAAAATAAATGCAAAAATTCAAGAAACAAGAATAAGGAAGGCTCACTCTTGCTGCCCCTCAAGCCCCTCAGAGAAGTTGCTGCTGCCACCACAGCCACCAGGAAAGAAATTAGGAAGGCCAGGGGGCCGTTATCACCACTGTGCCACAGAATAAAGGTAGTGACTACCCAGTCTAATGCTGCTGCAATCTGTAATGTCTCAAATCATAATGATTTAAATAGTTGAGAATATAAAGATAATTGAAAATGAATCTTGATGAAGAATGGGATAGGAGAGGGAGTGGGAGATGGGGACATTTTTTTTCTCAGCGAGACCCCCAGAGTCCTGCCAGGATCCTGAGGTCAGCAGATGCAGCTGTTCCCCCAGGACACAGGCCCATGGGAACTTTCTACTTAGGGTACCCCTAAGTCGCAGAAAGCCATAGGGAAGAGGGCCCCACAGATGCGGGTCGTGGGGAGGTGTCAGGCATTTATTTCTGGAGCAGAGGGGAGCCGCAGCAGGGATCTCAGCAGTGGACACAGTTGTGCATGAAGTCGACACGCAGGCTCGTGTAATAAGTAGGGTAGTCACGGAGGTGGCTGACGTGGGCAGATGACACGAAGTCTCACAGAGCGCACCAGGACCCGGCGTGACAGGCGTGCTTCCACCATGCGCTCCATGTCCCTGGCCAGCACTACCTCATCAGCCTTGGAGTAGAGGTAGAGCTCAGGCCAGTGAGAGCCAGCATCCTGTAGCCTGTCATAGAAGTTGGGGGTGGAAGAGGGCAGTGAGGGGAGCGAGCAGGACGTGGAACAGCACTGCCACCAGGGCAAAGGCCACCAGGAGCAGGAGGCGCAGCACGGCAGGCCAGTGCTCCAGGATGACGGCGAGGGCCCGCAGCGCCCTGACCACGTTGCTGTCACCAGGACCGCTGTCAAAGATGGTGCCCACCACGTGCAGGTGGCAGAAGCGCTGGTGAGTGTGCGGGAGCTCCAGCACGTAACGGTACAGCATGACGCCCGCGTTGCTGAAGACGTGGAAGAGCAGGGGCTCCTTCTCAATCTCGTAATAGAAGAGGAGCTCCAGCAGCCTCTGGGCCAAAACCCGCAGTGACGGGATGCCCAGGGACTCGGAGAAGAAGACCATGTGCCACGGGGCCGTGTAGCGGATCACGATGCAGCCCCTTTTATGGTAGAGGGCGCTGTACTTGGCAAGGTTCTTGTCCTTGCAGCCACCCCAGCCCAAGAGAATCACCACCGGCTGCCGAGTGCCAGCCTCCTTCCCAGCTTGGCTGGAGCTGCTCTTCTGGCTCCAGAAGGGCTGATCCGGGATCTCGATGATGTAGTCCAACTCAGCCGAGGCCATGGAGAAGGTGCTGCACGGTGGGAGGGAGGTTATGGAGGGAAAAGACACTATAAACCAAAAGCTGTACTTTCAAAATTTATATTTATTAAATGAAAGTTAAAAAAATAGTTGAGGCCCCAGAGAAGGGGACAAATAATGGAACTCTTCCACGTGGAAGCAGCCTGGCTAATGAAGAACTGGTGCTGAACGTGTCAACAAGATTGTGTTCATAGCTCTCAAAATTCAGACTCGCAGGAACCCAGGAAAACAGGCATTTCACCAATCTCTTCATCTTCACATTCTAATATTGAAGTGTTGCTGTATTCCTTTGGGTGATGGAGCAGACACAGGGAGACCCTCAGGAGGCTTCCACAATGCTCAAGATGAGAGATGCTGGTGACCTGGGCCAGACACTAACCAATCTTGTGGCATCAGGTGGGCAAGAAATGATGAAATTTGGAAATAGTCACACATTTATTCTGATTCTGGAAATGCCAAGTTGCGTCAGTCTTGAGAGCACGGTGTCATCTTAAAAGCCACCTGAGAAGAACGAATCCTTTGGCTTTATATACAGGTTTTCTAGAGTGTTTTCTAAGAGAATAACATAAATAGGAGTCTTTGAGGATCAGTTTTACTGCTTTTTTTTTTACTGGCTTCCTTTAATTATTATTGAACACACCTGACCAGTCTGCATTTGATGGTAATTCCTACCTGGTTACATAATCTAATTGGAAAGGTAATCATTTTAATAATTAGCCCTCTCAAGGAATATTAAAAATTCTCAAATAATATTTCAAAAAGATAAACTATTTAATTTTATATGCAAAATATATGTAATTGAAATTCACAGGGGAAAGGTCTTCTAAATTGTAAATAACATTAATGGTAAGAAATTTACTAAAAATTTTGAATATGATGGAATATTTATAACATTGTATAGGTGATATACACTTATATAATGCATTTACTGGACAATGAAGGATTGATTTTTAGAGCTTAACTATATATTGTGTTAAAGCACAAAAGTTCAATTAGATGGTGCTATGGGCATATAATTAAACTTGATGTAGTCATAGGACTGTACAACACTGTGGCTCTGCTCTGCAGATGGGAATGATACTAGAATTATTAACATTTCCCACCCATGCATAAAACTATACTTCTGAGCTATGTAGTGGTTCCTTGTATTAATTTTAATTTAGCTTTAATGATAATATGACATCTATTTTTCTGATTAGTTTGCATTATATGAAATGAAATGTGCATATATTATTTTGGACACTAGCAGTACTTTATCAAAAATTATGGTTGTAATCATCTTCCCTTGATAAAAGGAATGTACAATCAAGTTGAATGTATTTTACAATTAGATAGATTACAGTTTTCTTTGTTTAGAAGATATTCTTTCATATAAATGACTTAAAGATAACTTTATAATCTTTAAAATATAGCAAATAAAAATGCTTGTTTTTTATTGTCAATAAACATTTGGTAAACAAGATAAAGTAATTGAGGCAACTTAGAGCAACCTTTGTTTCTAAGTGAGCCATAGGGGTAAATGAGGAAATGTCTACTAGAAGTGAGTCCACAATTAGGCAGCAACCTCAGAGAGGTGGAATGATAAGGAACAGGAGCTTATTAACAAGAGGAACACAGCAAAGGACCAGTGAAAGTGGAGGCCTTAGGCTGGGCGACTATAATTAATGTCTTGTAATCATCATGTCTGCCTGGCAAGTGAAATCAAGCCCTGCCTGCACCTGCACTACTCCCACAGCAGGAGACACAGCAGCAGCCAAGCTGCAATCCAGGAAAAGCCACTCTAATACCTGCTTTGCAGGCCTGGGCCATGGGACCTGGACAACAAAGACTGATGTGATTCTGTCCTGGTCTGGGTAAAAGATGTGATTCTGTCCTGTTCTGGGACAAAATGCTGGGTGAAAGAAGGAAATTATCATTGATTCCTGTTGACTACCTTCCTCTCATATGTGAAATAAATTTTACGTTTAAGAATCATAAAAAAAGAGAATTAGCAAGACAACACGATGCCACCAAAGGAACACAACAACACTTCAGTACTAGAATGTGAAGATGAAAAGATTGAATAAATGCCAAAAATGGAATTTAAAAAATTGATTGTAGGATTTCTTACAAGTAATCAGAAGCAAATCCATAAAATAAAGAGATTCATACATAACATGAAGAAAAATTTCCTATGAAAATGAGATTTTAAAGAGAAATCAAAATGAAATATTAGAAATGAAAAATTCAATAAATAAAAAAAATGTGATGGAAAGCCTTAACAACAGACTTGGTTAGGCAGAAGAAAGAATACCTAACTTAGAAGACAAATCACTGGAAATGTTAGAGTCAGACCAAAAAAAAAGTTAAAAAACTAAAAAACATTGTTGGAGATTTATGAACCAAATAACCCAACATATGGGTCTTAGGGGTTCCTGAAGGCATGGAAAGAGAGAATGGATTAGAAGGGCTTTTTAGTGAAATAATTACAAAAAACTTCCCCAATTTGGAGAAAGAAAGGAACATTCAAGTACAGGAAGCACATAGAACTACTAATAGACATGACCATAAATTATCTTCAACATGACACATTGTAGTCAAACTTTCAACAGTAAAACATAAAGAAAAGATTCTAAATTGTGCACAAAAAAAAATGCCAGATTACTTTCAGAGGATCTCCACTTAGACTCACAGCTGATTTCTTATCAGAAATCCTACAGGTGAGGTGAGAAAAAGGACATAGTCCAAGTCTTAAGAGAAAAAAAATAGCCAGAATACTGTATCCAGCAAAGCTATCATTTATGAATGAAGGTGAAATAAAGACCTTCCATAAAAAATAGAAAATGAATTTGTCACCATGCATGCAGCTTTACAAAAGATGCTTAAGGATGTGCTACACACAGAAATACAGATAGTCATTATTATGAAAGAATGTGAAGACAGAAAATGTCCCAGAAAAGGCACAAAGGTAATCCAAAGCAAACAACAGGATTATTTATGGAAAAATGGCAGTGTCAAGTTGTTGCACATCAATGGTAACCTTGAATGTAAATGGCCTCAACTCTCTAATTAAAAGATACAACCTGGATGAATGAGTTAAAAAACAAAACAAATCTATTTTCTGCCTACAAGAAACACAACTCACCAACGAAGATACACCACAGTCTGAAAGTAAAAGGATGGAAAATATTCCACGCTAATGGAAAGCACAAATGAACAGGTGTAGCCATTCTGATATCAGACAAAACAGACTTTTTTAATATTCATTTATTTTTAATTTTATATGTCTCATAAATGTGGCATTTTGTACTTTAAAACAAAAAATGTTAAAAGAGACAAAGAAGGACACCATGTAATGATTAAGGCATCAATTCAACACAAAGATGTGACTATAATAAATATATATGCACTCAATGCCAGGGCACCTGGCTATTTAAAATAAGTATTCATGGATCTAAAGGGAGACATTGACTCCAATACAGTAGTAATTGAGGATTTGAAAACCCTGCTTTCATCAATGGACAGATCAGCTAAACAGAAAATTAAAAAAGAAATAACAGAGCAAGTGACACTATGAACCAAATGGACTTAACTCATAGCTACAGAAATTTTCATCACATAGTTGCAGAATGCACATTCTTTTTCAGTGCATAGAACATATAGTCTATGTAAGATCATAAAGCAAGTTTCACCAAATTCAAAAAGATTGAAATCATACCATGCATCTTTTCTGAGCACAATGAAAAGAAGCTGGAAAGCAGCAACTCAAGCATCTCAAGAACATATGTAAACACATAAAGCCTAAACAACATGCTCCTGAATGATCAGTGGGTCATAGAATAAATCAAAAGAGAAATTTTACAAAATTCTGAAAACGAATAAAGATGACAATACATCAGATCAAAACTTATGAGACACAGCATAAGCAGTGTTAAAAGAGAAGTTTATAGCAATTGGTGCCTACATCAAAAACCTGAAGATATTAAATTAATGAGCTACCAGTGCATCTCAAAGAAGTAGAACAATAAACAAAACCCGAAATTAATAATAGAAAAGAAATAATTAAAATTAGAGAAGAAATAAACAAAATTGAAACCAAAACAACAATACAAAAGATCAATGAAATTAACAGCTGATTTTTTGAAAAAATAAACAAAATTCATGCACCATTGGCCCAACTATTCAAAGAAGAAGACCCAAGTCAATAAAATCACAGAATAAAAAGGAAATGTAGGCCAGCGCCGTGGTTCAATAGGCTAATCCTCTGCCTTGTGGCGCCAGCACACCGGGTTCTAGTCCTGGTCAGGGCACCGGATTCTGTCCCGGTTGCCCCTCTTCCAGGCCAGCTCTCTGCTGTGGCCAGGGAGTGCAGTGGAGGATTGCCCAAGTGCTTGGGCCCTGCACCCCATGGGAGACCAGGAGAAGCACCTGGCTCCTGCTTTCGGATCAGCATGGTACGCCAACCGCAGCACGCCGGCCACGGCAGCCATTGGAGGGTGAACCAACGGCAAAAGGAAAACCTTTCTCTCTGTCTCTCTCACTGTCCACTCTGCCTGTCAAAAAAAAAGAAAAGAGAAGAGAAGAGAAGAGAAGAGAAGAGAAGAGAAGAGAAGAGACGAGAAGAGAAGAAAAAAGGAAATGTAACAACAGATACCATAGAAATAAAAAGAATCATCAAGAATTACTACAAACAGCTGTATGTCAACAAATTCAGAAACCCAGAAAAAAATGGATAGATTATGGAAAACAAACTACCAAAATTGAGTCATGAGGACACAGAAACCCTAAACAAACCAATGACTAACACAGAGATTGAGTTAGTAATAAAAAGCTTCCCCCAAAAAAAGTCCAGGACCAGATGGTTTCACTGACAAATTCTATCAGACATTTATTTTTTAGAGATTTATTTACTTATTTGAGAGGCACAGTTATAGAGAGAGGAAGAGACAGAGAGAGAAAGAGAGAGATGTCTTCCATCTGCTGGTTCACTCCCTAAATGCCTACAATGGCCAGAGCTGGGCCAATCCAAAGCCAGGAACCAGAAGCTTCTTCCAGGTCTCCAGGTGGGTACAGGGGTGCAAGCACTTGGGCCATTATCCACTACATTCCCAGGCCATAAGCAGAGAGCTGGATTGGAAGAGGAAGAGGTGAGACAAGAACCAGTGATCATATGGGATGCCAGTACCACAGGCAGAGGCTTAACCTACTGCACCACAGCATCAGGCCCTACCAGACTACAGTGCCAGCTCCCCCTTTTACTTCTGACTCCAGTCCAGTCCTAGCCCACGACCTTCAATGGACTTCTCTTAAACTTCACAGAGAAAATAAACCATCAGCTTTCCCTTCTTTTGTACAATGAAGGGAACATCTTATCAGCCCTTCAGATCCATCCTGTTCCTTCCATTATGCCCTTTGTGTTGGTCCTGCCTTGCTTTGAGATTAAGCCTGCAGTCACAGATGTTTCATCCTCATCGCTGGTCCTTAACCAAATTTTCCCCAGCCAGTGCTCAGCTTTCGGGAGTTCATACTCCAATTACTCATTCAAAGTAGACACTTCCTATGTACTTTCACTTCAAAACTGTTCTATTGTCTTTAGACACATGGGCATATATATAATCTTTGGTAGCTCATTTTTTTAAGATTTATTTGTTTATTTGAAAGGCAGAGTTACAGAGAAGCAGAGAGAGAGAGAGAGAGAGAGAGAGAGAGAGAGAGAGAAAGGTCTTCCATTGGCCAGTTCACCCCCCAGATAGCTGCAACGGCCAGTCTCCCACGCAGGTGCAGGGGCTCAAGGACTTGGACCATCTTCTACTGCTTTCCAAGGCCACAGCAGAGAGCTGGATCAGAAGTGCAGCAGCTGGGACTTGATGCCAGCACTGGAGACCAGGGCTTTAACCCACTGGTGCCACAGCACCAGCCCTGGCTCATTCTTTCTTTTCTCAAATACCTGGTAAGGATTGTTCTAATGCGTTCCAGGGCTGATAGGTATCATTAGAGAAGTCTGATGCCTGTTCAGCTTGTTCCATCATAAGTGACTTATTATTCTTACTCTGCTCACTCAAAAATACTTTCTTAATTCTGATCATTTTATGACATGTCTTGACATTGACTTTTCCAGCTAAGCTTTCCCTGATACCAGGTAGCCCTTCAAATATATAGATTCATGCCTTGTTTTATTTTAGAAACCTGAATAATACTTTAAATATTTATTCTGTTCTTTTGCTTTCTTCTTGGGAGACTCCATTTGTACATATTTGCTCTTTGGTTTGTATATTTTTTTCTCTATCATTTCTATTCCTATAATTTTGTCTCTAATCCCTTTAGTTTCTGACTCATTGCTCATTTCATTCATTCTTCTCAAGCCCATGCACTTTGTCCCTTACTGTATTTTCAATAGTCTCTGCTCTTCTTCATGTACCATCTAATTCAGCTTTTACTTCTGAAATAATAATTTTGTATTTTCTTTCATTTATTTCATGATTTCAGCCAAGTCCTCTTTTAACCTCCTCCTTCACTTTGTTCATCATCTTCTATTGCCCAGTCTCAAGTGTTTGTATTTCTGATTTATATACTTTCATAATTAGCAATTATTACTCCATTATTTTTTATTATTACTCATATAATGTGGAATTTTAATTACTCCTACTTCTTGGCAATAAATAATTTTCTGGCGCATCTCACTCATCAATAGGAAAATTTTCCTATTCTCTTCCACAGTTTAGTAGGTACCTGTACTGATGATGTGCCAGCCCTTTTTCATTACTCATATTTCAATGATTTTCCTGTACTAGCCATTTGTGAAGGTCACTAGGGAGCAAAAGAAAAGGACCAATGACTTCCACATTTCCAACCTCAGAGGCTTCCTTCTTTGTTTTAACAGATGATATCCTTTTTTAAATTATTTGTTATTATTATAAATAATATTATTATAAATATTTCTTCACTGAATTTTACCACATTTATGATGTATACCCTTCTTTCCCCATTTTATGATCATTGTCATGAATCTCAAATTCATATACCTGTTTGCAAGATAAAATAGTATATGTATATAATATATACATATGAAGTGAATATGGCAAAATGTTAATAATTATCATATATTAAAATTTTTAAAAAATAATTTTAACAAGAATATCTCTGTGAAATCTCATTACCTTTGGCTTTAAGATTCAGCATAGCCTCTACCCCTGTCTTCACCAGTCATTGCCACATAGAATATATCTGTTGCCTTCTAATGCAGTATTCTCTCTTTTTGTTGGTGTATTTTTGCTTATACTTTCTGTTGTCTAACACTAGTGTGGCTTCTAGGCTCTTCTCATCTCCATGTACTGCCACAGCTGTTAAGCTCATCTAGGATGAATAACATGCCACTTTGCACAGGACTGGGATAAGAGAAGATGAGAGTTCCTAGCATAAAAGACATTCAGTGCTAAAACTGGGGAAGTTCCAGACAAACTGGGATGAATTGATCAACCTGAATTCATTGACGTTCAATGTATTTATCACTTAGAATGGGAAGCAAGCATTACTGTGTTTTCTTTTTTTTTAGATTTATTTATTTATTTGAAAGGTAGATTTACAGAGAGGCAGAGGCAGAGAGAGAGAGAGAGAGGTCTCCCTTCCGCTGGTTCACTCCCCAGATAGCTGCAATGGCTGGAGTTGCACCCATCTGAAGCCAGATGCCAGGAGCTTCTTCCGGATCTCCCTTGCGAGTGCAGGGGCCTAAGGACTTGGGCCATCTTCTGCTGCTTTCTCAGACCATAGTAGAGAGTTGGATCAAAAGTAGAGCAGCTGGGATTCAAACTGGCACGCAGTGGTATGCCAGCATTGCAGGCAGCAGCTTTACCTGCTACACCAAAGCACCGGCCCCTACTGTGTTTTCTAATATTCATTCATAATCCTTGTTGTCCATCACCATTTATCATGCCATTTCTTGCCTACCTCCATTGACTTCAGATGTCTTAGGCAATATGTGCACATAATTTGTAGTTTGAGAATTTTCTAGTATCTTAATATATCTAAAAATTGAATATGTGGATTTTTTTAAAGATTTATTTAGTTATTTGAAAGTCAGAGTTAAGAGAGAGAGGAGAGTCAGAGAGAGGTCTTCCATCCAGTGGTTTACTCCACAGATGGATGCAACGGCTGGAGCTGCGCTGATCCGAAGCCAGGAGCCAGGAGCTTCTTCTGGGTCTCCCATGCAGGTGGAAGGGCCCAAGGACTTGGGCCATCTTCTACTGCTTTCTCAGGCCATAGCAGAGAGCTGGATTGGAAGTGGAGCAGCCGGGTCTCGAACCAGCGCCCATCTGGGATGCTGGCGCTTCAGGCCAGGGCGTTAACCCGCTGCATCACAGCGCCAGCCCCGAATATGTGGAATTTTTTTAAATGTATTGCTCTGTATAATTTCTGAGGACAGATTTGGATAATTTAAGACTAATCTGGAACCATGTTTCCTTGGAATTCAATGTATGTGGTCTGCTGTCTTCATAAAGTTTTAAGTTGAAGAGCTCCATTTCTGTTATAACTGAATTTCTTGATCCAATGAACTCTGTAGTTGACATTGTGGTGCTTAAAATAAGCAGAACATATAAACTATACTCCACATGAAATGATGAGCCAACAAGATGAATTTCAGGCTCTGTTGGCTATACAATATAAAAGTGCATTCAAACACATTTGAAAAAAAAACACAAAAGCATATTACAAGCATCAGATGCTATGTGGATAAAGCATAATTATGTAGATAAGATAAAAACACTGAAAACTTAGAAACAGAATGTAAATTAAACAACAGCCTATATTCCAAATAAGTAGAACACAGAACTAGGTTTTGAGTAAGAATTTGCTGTTTCTTGATTATGGTCAAATTCATGAAGATAAGTGTTAAAAGCAGCAGAGTGAGTGCTCCTATATGCAAATTGTTGTAGCAGATGCTCTTGCTTGGGTTATTTTATTGAATCCTAAGAATTCAAGGTAAAAGTAGTGAGATTGAATGTCAGATCTAAGTTGAAACATCCAAGTCATTCACCTAGCAAACACCAGAGTTAGAATGCATACCCAGGTACCTTTAGGACCAAATGCCCAGGCTCTTCCAACTGCACCATTCTATATTCAAAGAATGGAATTGCTGGGCATTTGATGCATGGAACAGAAATCTTGAGAGATCTAGTAACTTTAAACAGGGAGAGTGGGGAGGGCAGACTGAGTTTTAACCAGATGTGGCAAAAGCTCAAGTGTAAATAGTGTAACTATAACAGGAACACAGAGGGAGAGAAAAAGTCAGCAACCATATTTATTAAGATTTTAATGCAATTGCTTTAACAAGCTGGAGACATTTAAGACTTGAACAACTCAGTGCATCTGGTTTTGCTCCCCAGCAGAAGCCTTTTTTGACAGAATGGGAATTAAATTCACAAATGTAAGAAACTAGAATAGTTTATCAAATTTCTTCCTGCTGTTATGAAAAATAATGTTGTGATAGGGAATGAGATTAAGTCCCTCAAAAATCAAATTTAGTTTTAAAAAAACAAGAGAGTGGCAGGCTAACTGGTCTGCCAGAGGGAACAGAAGTATCAGGTCTAATTCTTGGAAAATGGTTTACAAAAAGAAAGTCTGATTCTTCATGTCACTGTAAAGCTATTAAAATTAAAGAGGTTCCAAGCATTTCAAAAATGTTAGCCTATATTCCTTTCCCAAACTACAGACACAATGATCCAAAGACTCATGGTCAGGAGGGCATCACTGAGTTTTTCTTTGTCTTCAGACAGTCCTCATAGGTACCCCATTGGGATCAAAGCCTTGGGCCTGCTTGACCTTGGCTTCTGCAAAAGCCCCCATAAATTGGAAGAAATTGGGAGTTGAAAGCTTTCAATATAAAGGAGCAAACTGCACCATTTAGGAAGCTCAGTTATTCAATCAAGGGGCATATGTAACTTTGGCCAAAAACACTTCCTTGCAATGCCATACATCTTCATTTCACTAATTTCCAACTATCCAACAAGTTATTCAATAGGGAAATAAATCATTAACCTTTTATCTCAAGATATTGTTGCATTTGGACTACATTAATCTTTATTTGTTCTAGTCCATACAGACTTCTTTTTTCTATGAAAAATAATTCCTAGGTGATATAATTTAACATTTAATTAGTTTTTTGTTTATGGAGTTAAGCTTTGATTGAAACTAAAGAATAAGTTGTTTAAGCATTGGAACTGAACATTTTGGTAAGCCAGAGCAGATACTTAACATATACTAATACACCAATTACAGGGATATGAAATTTAATTGAAAGAGTTGAAGAGAAAGAAATGAAGTGCAAAAACACGGAGCATCCTGGAAAAAAGTACACCAGCAATGTACTTTGTACAGGTTTAGAAGAGAATATTAGAAACCTGGGAAAAGGGACTGCAAATCTACCAATAGGTAAAGAAAAGCATGATAAATGTTGACTGGTGTATCCAGCTGTCCATATGCACTTGATTAAACACTGAATGCAAGGTCATCCTTTTCAGCAGAAATGTGTACCTTCAGGAGGTAGCATATGAATAGCAAAGAAAGAGAGGCAAACTCTCCTGTTGCTATGGAGTGCTATGCAATAGCATGACTTGGCTTCCCAAACTCATGCAGATGCTTAAACTCTGAAGTCTTAATTTGAGGTTTGATGGATGAAGGGTGCAGCTTGAGAAGTGGGTCTGCAGAGAAGTCTTTAGGTCATTGGGGCTTATCCTCCAAAGGTAGTTCTTGCAAGAGGATTGGTCATTTACGCTGGCCTGACTTCACCCTAATTTCTCTCTGCTTCCTGACTCACCATGTGACCATTCCTCCACATGTGTTCTGCCATTGCAAGTCCTCAACTAACACAGAGCAGGGGCTTTCTGATCCTGAAGTGTGAACTCCAAACTGTAAGCTAAAAAGCATCCTTTCCTTCCCAAGAAACTCCTCTTGTGTATTATAGTGACAAAAAGCTAACATACAGAAAACTGGTACCAAGAGTGGGATCAGAGCTGCCACAGAGAATCCCCACCAGGGCAATGCCTAGTGGAGCTGCAGAGAACCTATGAGAAGTGAAGTACGGGCTGAGACCAGAAAAACTGTAGGAGCAGGGCTGCCTAAGACCTCTGGCAGCCTAGAACTCCCCACCCCACCACCACCACAGGGTAACTCAGGATGTTTGATGTGGCACTTTAGGACTTAATGTCTGCCCTGCTGGTTGTTGGTCTTGCTTTGGCCCTATTTATTAATCTTTGCAATGTCCTTGTGTCCCCTGTTTGGAATGGAAATGCATACCCTGTGCCTGACTTACCATTTTATCTTGGAGGTATGTAACTGCTTTTTGATTATACAGGGATTCACAGCTAAGAAGATTGCCTCAGCCGAGGTTTTCGACTATGGACTTTTGAATTCATTTTGGACTGAGTTAAAACTTTTGGAATTCTGGGGATGGAATGATTGTATATTGTATGTGGGAAGGACATGTGTTTTGGAAAGCCAAGGATGGAATCTTATAGATTGAGCAACACTTAGCTCCCCAAATTCATGCAGATGTTTAAACTCTGAGGTCTTAAATGGGTGAATCAAGGGTGGAGACGTCATCAAATTAGGGTATCTGAGAGGTGGGTCTGATGTGAAGTTTTCAGATCATTAGTAGCTTGCCCTCACAAGGTAATCTTCATGAGAAAGCTAATTTTTTAAGCTGAATTTGGCCGAGCTTCTCGCTCTGCCTCCTGACTCACCATGTGATTGCTTTTCCACATATACTCCACCATGACCATCCTCCACCAGATACCAGACTAATGGGACTGCCCAATCCTGGACTTCGAACTCCCAAACTGTAAGCTGAAACATTTTCCTTCCCAAGAAGCTTCTCTGGAGAGGTTAGCTGAAGTAACAAAAAGCTGAGTAGCAGACCTCTTCAGAAAGTGATCCACAGTAAAACTAAATGGCGACAATTGTCAAAGCCAATTTACTCTTTTATCCCAGAAAAAAAGAGTAGGAGAATATACTGAAGACAAACACTTTCTTTGTCCAAGAAAAGAGAAGTCAGTCTCTATGTATTTTTAGGTCACAGAATTAAATATATTGTCTTGTAGTCATTGAATTTACTCCATCCTTATCCTTTCTTATTTTCCTTAGTTTCCAGCTTTAAGAAAGAAAATTAGCATTTGTAAATAGTGTAATGTAAGACTTTATATTATTCATATACATATTTATGTGTATCAGTCTCCATTTCATACTTTTCTTAAGTACAAAGCATTAGTAACACTTTCGTTAAATGAAGAAAAATGCTAAGGAACAGATAAGTCAGGCCATATGGAAAGTTATCTCTATTTCTACAAAACTTAATCATCATAAGGACAAATTTTGAAGATGGATGCACTGTAAAAGATCCAGATGACAACAGTCTTTATTATTTTCTCTTTATTTTCTTCTCATCTGTCTAGCTTGGTCTTGTGTAGGGATAGGTGGGGTGGGAATGAATCCAAGGTGAGGCTTTTTAAAATCTGAATTGCCCTAAATTCTGTCTGACAGCTTTATACTTGACACTAATAAACTGAGTTACAATGCTTCAGATGGCAGAACAACAAATGAGAAGCAGATAATCAAAGCTAACTAACAAGAAAGTCATTTTTTTCTTTCACTTAGTTTCGTCAAGCTCTCTAATTTTTTAAAAATATATGTCTAACTGGCCACACTGGAGAAAAAAGAGGAGAAAATGGGGAAAATATAAAAAGAAATGAAAGTATGTATCTCTACACTCCAAAATGGTACCTATTTTTTGTTTAATTTCCCCTATTCATTAACCAACAGAAATTTTATTCAAATCTGGAACATATAAAATAATCTGAGATGCACGCTGATAACTAAGATAATGACTCTGAATCTAAATGAGCTTGTAGCAGTTAAAAGAGAGATTCTAAATCTCTTTATAATGTAATGGAAGGTGGTTAATACAGGAAAACTGAGGCAAGTACCATACTGAATGTATTCTAACAAAGTATGATCCAAGACGCCAAACTCAAGTTTCAGTATCTCTTTGCTATATGGAATAGTCATTGAATTGTATGGCAATTAGTTTGCAGTTTTTCTCTTCACCATCATTTTGCTATCATCTTGAGTGACTGCTACCTTCATGGCCCATCTTGCTCCAAGACTTCAGAAGTTTTCTCTTCCATCCCACTTTGGCTACACTCTGTTTCCTTC